>NC_142525.1:2770000-3495000 GCF_964205215.1 Stylophora pistillata
CAATTCCCGTGCAGGCCTGACTTTTTTAAGGCCTTATTTCCCTACTGCTCATCTCAACAGTTTTTTCCAAGATACATAACGAAAAAATTGCCATGTTAGCCTCTTACTAGATCTCGCGAAAAGTTCACAAGGAAAAAGTGGTGAATGATAATACCCGGTAAGCAGTCGAAGAAGAAAAAGAGAGGCGTAGTGTAATGGTCTGAAGGGCACTTGTCTCTCGGTTTCTCCAGTTTTTCTCTCCGTTGTCTCCCCCCCCCCCCACCACCAAGAGGGGACTCTCTCCTCCTTAGAAAGGAGATGGTTGATCCCAAGGCGCTGGTAACTGGGTCTCAGCGACCTCAGTACAATTCAGTGTAAATTCAGAATCTGTTAAATAATGATTTCAGTGAAAATTCATGAATGAGAAAAACTATTTTGCAGACAGTACCACAGAAAAACTAAGTGAGACCAAACGTGAAATTCAAATGGTGAAACGAAAATTGGAGGATTTGGTGAGCAGGCCACCACCTAACAAAATCCCTAGGATGGAAGGTAAACGCTTTTATGTAATAAATGCTAGTGTTAAATGATTCTGCAATAGAAAATGATGACAGAGTGTGCAGAATCTTCATATGTTCTATGAAGCCAAGAAGAGACACATATATTCATTAAATTGCTGGGGCTGATCATACCACTAAGAACTTCGTGCAAAATTCAACTTGACCACGGGTTAAGAGATAGTTTACAATGTGAGGCCAGAGCTGCAACTTGAGACACATTATTTTGACCTGGTTGAGTCTCGTCTACACTGGTAGCAACACAAAATAGAACAAACAGCTAAAGAGCCAGATGTCGTGTCTTTTCCCACCAAGAATAAGTAGGAAAAGTTTCTTAAGTTTATGTTGTAGGTCTCGTGATTTATGGTTTCCAGGTGTAGTCACGAAATCAGTCGAGTTTTTTGGTCACGGTGTTTTCGTTATTCCTCCCTTGGAGGTTTATCAGCTCTATATTTCTATGTCGCTGTGGCGCGGAGGTTTTTAAACTCAAGGGTTATAGGTGATATATTCCGCTTGAGAGAGCTGAATGTGCCCTTTTCTGCAATTATTAAAGACATATTTAATATAAGAGAAAAATCGAGTTTCCAGATGGGATTTGAACCCACGACCCTCCGTGATCTAGTCGGATGCTCTAACCACTGAGCTACAGGAGACTCTATGGTGAGCAAGGGTCAATTAGTGGGTATTGACTGGAACCGCATCACGCGGCTACACAGCCAAACATCAGCTAGCACATAGAAGCTCACTAACACCATCACGCTGTCACATTAAAGCATCACATGCATTAAAGCATCACATGCAGCCAACCAGCCCCCAAAGTGAGCATGTAAAGATGAAATAAACAGTTTTTAATATAAGAGAAAAATCGAGTTTCCAGATGGGATTTGAACCCACGACCCTCCGACCCTACTAAAGACATAGGGGCTGAAAATACTTATCACTCGTTCGAGCTCTTTCTTCCCGTGTGACTCTGCATACAAGCTTATTTACTCCAAATGTATGCTCAATCTACGCGGATTGAGCCTCAGTTAGTTGCATCTTTGCTTTGGGTTTGACCGTCTATCGTGCTGTTGTCGCGTTAAATATTTCCTATGGTCTGCTGATGTGTGTACATGTTTAAAACCTAAGTAAAGCACGAGATGGGAGAACGCAAAAAGCTTTGGGATCCCCTCAAAGACACGAACGACTTTGAAAACGCTCACTTTCCCGAAGTTGGTGATCGAGAACTCCACGTGTTTAGGTTATAAGAACACGCACGCTTATCGCGAAGTAACAAGTAGACTGGCGAGTATGTGTGAATAACTCTTGTTTTCCCATACGGTGGCTTGTGCACATCTAACTTGATAAACGCGGGCCAGAAACGAAATACTTCGAAGTACCATTTTAGGCCGTGAACCAGAATCGTAGCTAGGGTCGGTTATATAGACGTGGTCTAACCCAAGCCCCGGTTTTACGCAAACAGTGAGCCTCAAGGATTTTCCATGAGAGGGTGGTTTTAATTCGGTAAGTGTCCATCCATTGCTCACTATCCGCCCTCTTGACACAGTCAGTAACAATAATAAATCAAAAGTAACCCGGTGTTATTACACGACTCGGGCGGTCAGAGGGCCAATAACTAAAATCAACCAATCAAAATGCTCTATTGCCGGTCCAATATTCTCTAAGTATTGGACCGGGCACTGTCCCGAATGGTCCTGAATGATACCACACTTGTGTCCCTTTGAACTTCAGTCGTATAATAAATCTCTTATTAATCAAGCTTGCTCGGGACCGTACTGGAAGAATATCGGCCCTCGGTCTTTTTTGTTCGGACCTTGCTGCGCTCGGTCCGTACTGTCAAGGCCTCGGGCCGATATTCTCCCAGTACGGCTCTCGCGCTTGGTTAATAAGACATATTTATTTAACTATGTGCTTAGCAAAATAACCTTTGATGCAAATCTAATTTTGCGAATCAATAATAATTGACAAGTGGTAGCTGCCTTGGATCTGCGCGTAAATTTCGTGTAAACTGAAAATTTTTCTTCTCTGATTTTGTTGATAGGGTGGCCAACGGAAATACTTAGAATTATCAGATATATATCACAGTTCAAACTATGTCATAGCGTAACTTCTTTAGTATGTCAGACACTTTTTGAAAAATTGCTGCCCATCATAACAATCAAAAAGAATGTCAATTAAAACCAAGTCACACCCGCCAAACGATAAGATTTTTGCTCGATAGCACTTGATTTTAAAAGGATTGAGAGGCACACGATATTCTTATAATTACTTCGAATTATCCTCGATGCCTTCTAGTTGGGGTCTTTTCTATAATCATCTATGTTCAAAAAACCGCCAGGCGACAAGAAGCTGAAAGTAGGATTGAGAAGCCACTTAACGGCTGCGCCGTGGAAAACTACAAGGCGGATTACAAACTACAAGCTATAGCGTCAGTTTTGCGCGTAGGAGAGAGGAAATTTTCATTTTGAAATTAATACAACTTGGTAAAATATTTTCAGACGATCTCGTTGAATTTCGCATGATTACGTTGCGTGACACAATATTCATAAAGTTTGTAAGCAGTTCCTTTCACTTTATCAAGTCTTGAAAAATCGATGAAAATAATAATCTACTTGGCATATTTAGTGTGTTTTCGTGAATATATCATTTTATGGCGATATCACGGGAGCTTTTGGATTATAAACACAGCAGATGGGTCCTTTGAATAAGTTAGTACAGTATAAAATTAGAGGATAAATTAGAAATATACTATTTTCTGGCGATTTCACGGGAGCTTTTGGATACAGCAGATGGGTCCTTTGAATAAGTTAGTACAGTATAAAATTAGAGGATACATTATCCAATACAAAATTAGTGCACTTCAAGTAATATTAATAAGGAAACTTTTTAAATGGATAATAAGAAATCTTTTGGATTAACATGACCATTTTTCATATCAATCCTGCCTTTTAGTGATTTCTTTTCTTGTCTCTCATTACTGCGTGATAAACATAACAATAGGACACTTAGAGCGATGAATCACCTTTCGGCGGCAACATTTTTGTAGATGGTGTAGAGATTTTTCTCCCCTAAATGCTGTTTCATGGTATCATCAAGCATGAAAAAGCTGCAAAATGTTCAATTCAGGCATCAACCATGGGTCGAAGGCGTAAATTTCGTAAATAATTGAGTCTGCTTTTGTGCATTGTTGGGTAAAATTTTCGAAAATGTGCATATTGCGTTGATCGGCTGTACAAGAAGTTCGCCGAAGCCGCAACCTATTTTTATATTTGCATACTCCTCTAACCTATTTTAGTTAGTTTGAATAAATATATCATTTGGTAGAAGATGGAATTTTGTGCTGAGCCCATGTAAAAGTTGCATATAATACGGTCTTGGTGGCAAAGGCAAAGTAGGTGTCAAACTGAAAATAGTTTTCAGTGTAAAGAGCCTTTGAAAAAGAAAAACTTAGGTGATTTTTTCTCACAAAAGATCGATCTAAATGCGCGAAACAAAAAAATTCCTCAAACAAGAGTTTTGTGAAAAGACGAGTAATTCAATTTGCTTCATTATTGATGATCGGCGCTTTTAAAAAACGGACCTTTGAGCGCTAAAGGGACTTTCGCTTGGAAAAAATGTTTTGCATTATAACATAACCAAAGTAAAGCGCGTGCTCTGATTGGTCAATTTAGCGTCCCCCATTTGCCCATGGGTGTACGCTGCTGACGTGAGCATATGCAAAGACTAGTTTTCCACGCGCGCTTGTTTTTTTCCTGTTCACGTAAGATTTGTTCAATAAAAGGGAACTCTTAGCTACAATGTGTCAATGTTATGTTATAAAACAAATGATAAACACCACAGCGTACACTATTGAGTTATGGATGCACTTGGGAGGTTTGCTAAGCACTCAAGAAGCTAGAGTCCCTCTCGGCTATCGCCTCGAGCATAGTTAATAGAGGTCCCCTCTATTAACTATATCTCGAGCGACTCTTACGCTTCTTTCGTGCCTAGCAACCTCCCGCGTGCATCCATAACTCAATAGTGTACGCTGTGGTGTTTACCATTTGTTATTTATTTCGAAAAACCAAGGTGGTTTCGACAGTTTGACTTAACACCTGACGAGAATTATTTTATTTTAGATGCCTTTGATCCCACCGAAATGATTGAGGACATTTCTCAACTCTACAAAACCCGCGAAGGTACGATAAACCCCCTTCCTTGGTGTGAAGACGTGAACTTTTCTTTTGGAAACTTCTACACCAGACTTAAAATCATCTACAAGGAGAAAACGAGAGGAACAGCTACGGATAAAGTTGTCACAATTTCTGAAATCTTCAACCCGCACGAAGAATGTGAAGAACCAAGACTTGTATTAATAGAAGGGAAGCCTGGTATGGGAAAGACAACTTACTGCAAAAAAGTTGTTTTCGACTGGGCCACTCAAAAACGCGCAACCGGAAATTACTTCGCAAAATTCCGCATAGTACTTTTGATTAAATGTCGTGAAGTTCAGTCTGACCTTTGGGAAGCCATTGATGATCAAATTCTACCTCGACATATCGGTGACGACCAAAGAAAGAGATTCTTCGACTTCCTTCACCACAATCAATCTAAAGTTCTCCTGGTACTCGATGGATTGGATGAAGTTTCTGAGAAAAAGCTACCAATGTTTTCAGAAATTATTCAAGGCCGAGAGCTGCCAAAATGTCGCGTGGTTGTAACTGCACGGCACGAGGCTGGAGTCAAAGTTCGAAAATACTGCGACACGCTACTAGAGGTGGAGGGATTCACTGAAGAAGATGTGAAAACCTTCATCAAAAAGTACTTCAGAGAGAAGACAAACTTGGCCGAACAGCTTATCGAACGACTGCATGATGATGAAACCTTACATGAAATTTCGACGAATCCTCTCAACATTGCGCTTCTTTGCCTGGTCTATGAAGATTTGAACGGTGTATTTCCTGAAAGCAGAAGTAAGCTGTACATGGACATAGTGGATTGTATACTAAGAAGATACAGAGCAAAGAAACAACTTTCAGAAGTCGACCAGGCGGACCTTGTTGGGCTTTACGAAAGCCAACTGAACCACCTTGGCTCGATAGCTTTGAAAGGTTTATTAGAAGACAACTTGGACTTTGACGAGAAGGAGCTTGGAAAACACAAAGGAAGTGATCTACCTGAACTTGGATTTCTTTCTGTTCAGCCCGGAGGCAGTAAACTCCGAGCTACTAGACGTTATGGCTTTCTTCACAAGACTTTCCAAGAGTTCTTCGCCGCTTTGAATCTCGTTTGTCAGTTTATCAAGAAAGAAATCAGCACGGACAGTATAGCTGTTGACAGACGATATCGCCACGAGCTGGAAGAAGTGCTTCTGTTCACATTTGGCATTCTAGCCGCACGGTGCGAGGAAACAGCAGAGAACCTTATGAAAAGTATGGCGACACAGTTAAACCAGGAGGTCGAGGAAAGGGAAACCGAAAATAGTATGACTATTATATCAAAGTGCATTTATGAATGCAAAAATGAAAATTATTTCGATGTAAAATTGGCCCGCACTCTTGGCCCTTGTCTCCAAATTGAAACCATTGCTGTTTATAGCACATTAAGTGTGGCTAAGACTATCTTACTAACCAACATTCTTAGAACAAATACAAGTATGACAAGTTTGTATTTGCTTTGTAATGAAATTTGTGATGACGGTGCCGCTGCTCTGGCTGAGTGTTTGAAAGAGAAAACATCTCTGACAAATTTGAATTTGTCTTTCAATAAAATTGGTGATGACGGTGCTGCTGCTCTAGCTGAGTGTTTGAAAGAGAAAACATCTCTGACAAATTTGAATTTGTCTTTCAATGAAATTGGTGATGACGGTGCTGCTGCTCTGGCTGAGTGTTTGAAAGAGAAAACATCTCTGACAAATTTGAATTTGTCTACTAATGAAATTGGTGATGACGGTGCTGCTGCTCTAGCTGAGTGTTTGAAAGAGAATACATCTCTGACATATTTGAGGTTGAGTTTTAATAAAATTGGTGATGACGGTGCTGCTTCTCTGGCTGAGTGTTTGAAAGAGAATACATCTCTGACATATTTGAGGTTGAGTTTTCTTAAAATTGGTGATGACGGTGCCGCTGCTCTGGCTGATTGTTTGAAACAGAATACATCTCTGACATATTTGCGTTTGAGTTCTAATAAAATTGGTGATGCTGGTGCTGGTTCTCTGGCTGAGTGTTTGAAAGAAAATAAATCTCTGGAAATGTTAGACTTGGATGGAAATGACATTGGTGAAGCTGGTGCTGCTGCTCTAGCTAAGCGTTTGAAAGAGAATACATCTCTGACAAGTTTGCATTTGAGTTCTAATGAAATTGGTGATGACGGTGCTGCTGCTCTGGCTGAGTATTTCAAAGAAAAGAAATCTCTGAGAACGTTGAATTTGGATGAAAATAACATTAGTGAAGCTGCTGCTGCTGCTCTGGCTGAATGTGTAAAAGAAAATTCAACCCTGAAAATGTTATATCTAAAAAATTTAACAAAACTGAGAAAGTTGTATTTGTATAGGAATGAGATTAGTGCTGATGGTGATGCTGCTCTGAATGCTGCACAAGAATGTCATCCATCTCCGACAATTTACTCTGATAAAGAGGATAGGAAGCGTTAACGTTAAGAATAAGGAACCACCATTGACTTTGAACCCGCGTAGGGTAAATGTGCAGTAGCTTTTATTTGTTAATGTCAGTGTTTATACAAGACTTTATATGCTGCATCTATTACCTTTAGTGAGGGATTTTAAACTGTAACACGTTAAAAGTTTGGCCACCGTAAAACTTTACAACGATGTTATCTAAGTAGCGTTTACTTTGTTTGCGAGTGATATAATAATTAACCTTTTATGGCATTGCATTAGAAAGTATGCTTTATCCACGACGCGTGTGTGTAAACCGCGAGAATGTCCACGCGAGGAATAAGCACAAAGCATTAAGGTCATATACAAAAAGGCTGCCTCGGATTTTGTTTACTGTGAAAATCGGCTGAATTTTTTTTGTCTTTAGCTGTAGATTCACCTCACATTTTCTTTAAGGAAATACCGTCAGTTTTAGTTAAAGGTTAGAGTAATTATATCTTTGCTGATCAGTTCCTCGATTCCCATTGACCTTGTGTGTGATAGTGTGCTGATACTTTCCAGTATATTGGGGAGAAATTTGATATTCATTACTCTTAGGTCATAAGGGTTAATAAAATGAGTTTTAGTCATGTCTTATCGTAAGACACTCGCTGATAACTATATGAAGCTTTGTTAAGACCAGAAAAAACAATTATTCTGTCGAAGAGAAACTTGTTTTAAAATTGTTGCCACAACATATATTTTCACTTTGTAAGGGTGAGTAATTTAGACGATAGATGTACTTCTTAGGACTTTTAACTGATGTAAATAAAAGTATTTTCGATGTATTTTCATTTTTTTATCTCAAAAGTAATTTAGACGATAGATGTACTTCTTAGGACTTTTAACTGATGTAAATAAAAGTATTTTCGATGTATTTTCATTTTTTTATCTCATAATTATGGTTACCTGTCCTATTTACATATTTCCATCATCCCAAAAAATCCATGCGATGTGAATGTTCTTCATATTGTTGTTGTTTTCTTTATCGTTTGTCAACTGGCCATGAGTTTATGTTGAAAAGTCGTCACAACATGGACGCTTCGGGAATGAAATTGTCTCAAGAATTGAATGTTTCATGCTCATTAGAAACCGCTCATAACATATTGCCTGAGGGGAGAGGGGTCGAGTGATTTTGTTTGTTTCACATTAAAACTAACCTGATCCCCACTAAGGCTCTTAAGAATTCTAGTGACGCCCCCCCCCCTATTTTCAGTATTTTTTCCATTGTCCCTTGTCAGCAACCCAGAATCCTCCGACCCTTTACTCTCCCTCCCTTCCTCACTCGGCGATAAATAATGACTAAATGGAGTTAAATACGATTCCTGGGCTCACAAACAAGCTATTTGATAATTGTTTGCGTCTAATGACAAGGCAGGATGAAGAACTAGGACAGCTCACGTGATGTGTGTAAACGAGCTCCTGCAATATTGGTGAGACTGGTTAGAGAGTCTCAATGGGCTGACGGCTTTTACGACTAATGGTTTAAATTTTCGCCATTTAACGACTAAAGGATAATAATGTTTTAGCCGTTTTAAGGGTATCGATTAACTCCATTGAAACCCCCTGGTAAGTCTAGTAACCTCTACAGAAAATAATTTAATGTGTCAAAATACCGACCAAATATCTCACCCGACTGAAAAATACATTTGGTAAAAAAACTTTTAAAAAGAAAAATTATAGGTAATCAAAGCAAGTCACAGTCTGAAAAGGTCAAAAGCTTTTTTTTATCTTTCTCTCTAGCACGGGATTTCCCTGGAATTTGAAGCAGTCAGCCTCGACTTCATAACCTCGACCCAGTCCTCCTGCCTCATGTTCAAAGATATCAGGCGCATATTATAAATTGTTAACCATAAACTGATATGCAGCCTCGCCAATTGAATGACTACACGTGTTTAGGCTAAGAACTCATCCAATAACTGTGCTAGTTTTATCTCTAAATATATTTTGAGATGATTCTATAAGGCTATATTACGATCATGTTTGTAATCCCTATCAAACTTTGATCAAACACAAAATCAGAACTTTTCAACAATTGGTTAATTCCATTCTGTCTTATACAAGAGAAACAGAAACAATCCTTCTTTTTACGTTTTATGTTTGAAATTGGGCCAATTAAGTTGTATTGTATTTCACTCAATCGGAATAAAAGAAAACAGTACTCTTCCAACAATCGTTTCTGCTCCCAGTTTGTCATCTTTTCTTTCCCAATCCTCTCATCCTGAATGTCAATTGAAAGTACAGGCATCATATATATCATCACCTAAATTCTCCTTCTACATCGTTGTCGCACTCAACGAGTTCAAGATTTGATACTTGAATGAATGAATGAATGAATGAATGAAAAACTTTGATTAAGTGTCTATGTTTTTAGCTATAAGCTAATGGGGGACACTAAAAATTTAAAAGTCAAATACATTTACACATGTAGATAATAGTTATTTACAGTAGATAATTAAAAAGATTATAAAGTTATTTAGTTAAGTTTGAAATTTCAACGAGAGTTGAAAGGTCGACTTTTCCTATGTTCCTCTTGAACGAATTTAGAGTTTCTATGGTTCTTAGGTGTCTTGGTAACTTCGACCAGATGAGAGGTCCCATATATTTTATAGAATTCCTACCAAATCTTACAGTTTCGAATCTTGGCAGTTCGAAGTCCCTGTTCCGTATTTTATACTGAGTGTTCTTTTTATTAAATAACTCAGAAATATTCTTGGGTACGAGACTGTGCTTAACTTTAAACATCAAAGTGGCAATGTCTTGTAGGCGCCGATTGTTCAACGTCGGTAGTTTGGCGCGACTTAGCAGTTCTTGATAGGGCGCTGATCTAGTTTTGTACACCGCCCTAAGTGCTCGCTCCTGAATCCGCTCAAGCTTTTTCCGATCCGATGCATTACAAAAGTGCCCTACTAGATGACAGTAGGTTAGATGGAGCAGAATTGAAGACCTGTAAAGTGATAGTTTAGCATTAAAGAGTATCAAATTGCGTAGCCGCACTAGTCCCCCCTACTTTTTGACTGGCCCTAGAGCACAGATCACTGATATGACTAGTAAAACTCAATTTTTCATCGATTTGAACTCCTAAACGCGGTATTTCCCCCATTCTCTTAATAGTATGACCGTCAACAGAAAAATTTTGATTATCGTTGTCTTTGTCAACATTTCTCGGGTTGATCATTAACAGTTGGAACTTTTCTGGGTTGGTCGAGAGATAGTTGTTCTTGTACCAGGATAGAGCTTTCTCTCCATGTATCTTGATACTTTGCGCAACAACGTCATGCTTCTTCCCAAAGGACGAGCCTTGCGGGCAGCCAATCACCATCCTTTTCCAGTCACTTGTCACTCCTTTTATTTTCACTCTATTGAGCCTATTCTCAAAGTATGATCTAAGAAGGTCGAGAGAATTTTGTCCAATGCCATAGGCCTCGAGTTTCTTTATGATTAGAGAATGGCTAAGAGAGTCAAAGGCTTTACTCAAGTCAGTAGACAGTATGTACACCAGTTCCTTTCTGTCAACAGCTGATTTCCAGTCTTACACGAGTCTAAGTAGAGTGTTTCTGTTAATAGCTCTGCTGATTTACCTCTTATGCCAGTTTTTTTTTCCTCTGCCACACTGAGTTTCATTTGAATATTCCACACAGGTTACCAGTAGAGACCACACATTATGTATCACGAGAAGAGGAGAGGGAGGGGAGAGGAGGCTGGGTTGTGTTGGAGAACTTTGATTGTGTCATGATGAAATTTAGCTGATCCCCCTCTAGGCTCTCTGATGTTTTTTTGGGGGCCCCCATCGTTTATCGGCGGTTAATTGGCAGCCAGTATGCCCCCCTCCATTTCCCTGAAAACCATGTGAACCTCTCAAAATCCTCCACATCCTCCCCCCCGGCCTTAAATAATCACTGGCCACTACACAAAACTTTTTCACCCGCTCTGTTCCTTAGAGTCTGTGCTGGTCCAAAGCTGGAAATATATAAAACAACGTCCTTTAAACCCTTCTCCCACGAGTGACCGAGAGAGAATTTCTCCTCACAAGATCAGTAGAATTTTAAGCAGAATTTTAAGGGATGAGAGTAAAGAAAAATATCAGTTAGGGATTATGAGATGATCCAAGGTTAAATTCTCCAAACTCACTTCATAAGAATCGTATGGAAGACAGTAAGGAGAATTTAAGTATTAATAAATGAGATCTTGGCAGTGAAAGGCTTAATTTGCATTTTATCATTTGTTGTATTTAGTCATCCGGATGAGTGTTTTGATAGTTTGGCAAAAGATGATTGACGTGTAAGGGTCACTGATCAGGTGATCACGTGATCCCATTTACCCTTGTCACACGGCGGCCATATGGGATGTGACGTATGTGCTTTAGGCATGAAATCGAGGCGATTCGTGGTAACTTACCAACATTACAAAAATGGCGTCTACCGCTTCCGCGAGTAATGGATTTTGGCACACAAACCTTGCCGATATACCTGTCATCACTGGTTCGTTTATCGAGAATTTTGCTGGAAAGAACCTTCCGATAAAGGCCTCATTGTCGCGAGGGTATAAATTTTTCCACGAGAGTTTCATACACGATACATATATCTCATTAACCAAGCGCGAGGGCCGTACTGGGAGAATATCGGCCCGAGGTCTTGACAGTACGTACCGAGCGTAGCGAGGTCCGTACAAAAGAGACCGAGGGCCGATATTCTTCCAGTACGGTCCCGAGAAAGCTTGGTTAATAAGAGATTTATTACACGACCGAAGTTCAAAGGGACACAAGTGTGGTATCATTCGGGACCATTTGGGACAGTGCCCGGTCCAATACTTAGAGAATATTGGACCGGCAATAGAGCATTTTGATTGGTCGATTTTAGTTATTGGCCCTCTGACTGCCCGAGTCGTGTAATAATGAAGGTTAGTTTGCATCACTTTCTCCAAAACCTTTTAGAACCCATCTTAGTTGAGTTTGCCGTTTTATTTCAGTAAGGAACTCTACAAATGAAGTTGGATGTGCTATTCGTTCCCGCTGTTTTCGAAGCATGAAAAAGAACGAGGAGCCTGACTCTATTTTGATCTGTTTTGGGCCGAAGAGAGACGTCCCTGAGATACAGTCCTTTTCTTGTAGCTGTGCTGCGGGTAAAGGATTGTGCCATCATACGATAGGGGTATTGTATACACTGTCCCACTACCGACTGCTAGAATTAAAGAGCATTCCACCCATTGTTTCAAAACCATCTTTACCTCAGGTTCGTATTAATGACTGTGATATTCTTCAATTTCCACGGGGAAGAAACAGCCAGTCTTTTCGCCAGATTATGGACCACTTGAAAATGGCGGCGAATTATAAATTTTTTTGCAAATATGAAAACTAGCCTTACTAACCTCAATTTGAAGTTGGTAATTTCAAAGAATTTTCACTGGTTAGTAAGGCTAATTCAAATTCATTCAAAATAATTGGCAGCCATTTATGAAAAGGGTCTGTTACCAGTGAAAATACTGATAAATTTGGACATGCTTTTGACAAAGTTTTATTTTCATTTTAGACATGGCATATTCCCAAGAGACTAGATGGGATTCAGCAAAGACCATTGACAGAAGTTATTGTGGAAAAACTGTCATGTTTAACAGACATCCAATCTAAGAAGAAACAAAAATTAACTGGTGTCACACCAAAGCTATATAAACCATTTAAACAGTCACTAGCAGAACTTAATATACCAGCAGCACTTGGACCCCTCATTAAGGATAGTAGTCCTGAGTCTGGCTTTTTGAGAATTTGGCCTGAGCAGGGACAGGACACTCCCTTGGTTCATTGTAGATTTGGATTAGTACCAAAAGGCTCTGTTTTGTCATATCAACAATCACTCACTGCAAAGAAATCTGATATTTCTGCCCCTGCTTTCAACTTTCCTTACCTTCAATATCCACCCACTGTGTTAGACGAGAGTCAGCAACTCCATTTTGATAGTCTCCAAATTACAGATGAACAGTCAAAGGAATTTGAGCTTCAAACTGGGGAAAAATCATTCAGCAAAGACTGGTATCGGTTAAGGAAATTTCGCCTTACTGCATCAAATTTTAAAAGTATTTGCTCTAGGCAAAAAGATTTTGAAGCTCTTGCCACCAGATTGTTAAAGGGAACGACAATACAAACAGCTGCCATGAAGTATGGCTTAGAACATGAGGATGAAGTTGCACAGTTTTATGCTCAAAAGTTTGGTCGGTTTGTTTGAAAAGTTGGTTTTGTGATTAATCCAAGAGTCCCTCATCTTGGTTGAAGTCCAGATAGGAGGGTATATGACCCTTAAGAGAGTTCACCTTAAAGTCTTTCTGAAATTAAATTCTCCATGGCAGAAGAGCTCAAGGATATAAAATAATTGAAAAAAAAAAACCCACAATAGGAGTTTACTCCCTAAAAAAGAGCCACCAGTATTATTTTCAGGTCATGGGCTGTGTAGGGCTTACTGGTGAGGGGTGGTCAGACTTTTTCGTTCAGTGCAAAAAGGAATTTCATTATGAACAGATATATTATGATTGAGTTTTTCTCAATCACGATGGAAAAACTTAATTTATTTTATTTCTGTTACTACCTTCCTGCATTCGTGGCTTCCAAATAGTGAATCCTACAGCAGTCGAGATACAATGGGTGGTTGTTAGTTGTTACCACATGTTACTGTTTCACATCAGATGTGCCATCTTCCATTAAGAACTACAAAGGGCTTGCACAGCTGAAAATGAACTTGATGAGTTACATGAAAGAAACCTGTTTGACAGTTTTTGATGTACCTGTATTTAAGGCTAAAGTACTCTTTAGCGTAGTGTAATATTTGTGGCAAAATTCTTCATACAGCTTTTAACATTTTGAACAGAGTTAAGGATCACAGGATCCGAAATCATTCAAAGAGTTTGATATTTGTCAAAACTAAAGAAATTACATGTCATAGTACAAGGATGAATTAAAAACACAGCATGGCTAACAACAGGCTAACCCTGAAACTACTGTAACATTTTGTATGTAGTGTGGCTTTTGTAGGATGAGTAGAACTCGCTGTTGAGGACTAAACTTGATGGTGCCTCTGTCTTAATTCCTGAAGCATCAATGATTCCTCGACACCTTGGGTAGATCTGTTTAAAACACTCTGGCATGACTGTTTCTGGATTTTTTCCCTTGAGGGCCAAATTGGTATGGTACCAGACACGAAATACAAGAAATTTGACCGAGAAAGAATAACACGACTCACTGTTGCAATAGAAATATCAAATTTGTCAGCCAGTTCTTGGTTAAATGAACCTGACTGTAATTAATGTAAAAAGAGATAGAACTGTTCAAACAAATTCAATTTACAACTTCTGATGGCATCTCTTAATTGATCAACTTCTTCTATTCCCTTGTTTCTTAAACGTTGCATTTGTGACCAAGATAACATCTTTTCAGCAGTTGGTTGAAGAACTTGACACGTGGCATAGAGGACTTGATAGGAGGGAAATCCTGTGTAAAACTTTGTAATGTCATCTGGTCTAGTGTGCAACTGTACATACAATGGATGTGCATTATGCAGAGAAATCTTACTTTCAAGTTCATGTACTCTTTCCTGCGCTGCAAAAAGCATATCCTCAATAGGGCATTGGACCATGTGTAGTGCAAATGTAATTATGATTGTTAATTGTTGGTGCTGGCTCAACATGAAGAGTGCTGTCACAGCAACCAGTGGGAGACTCTTCCAGGGGATGAGTTGGTACTGTTACTTCCACCTCACCAGCATCTTTTGGAACTTGAAGAAAAATGTTAAAATAAATTAATCTTCCATAAACCTCTGTTTGTCTGCCCTTCAGCTAAATCAATTTTCAGCATCCTATCCTGTTATAAACTATACATTTATTGAAAAATAATTTTTTAAATAAGTAGTTATTATTGTTCAGTGACCTAATAATGCTAATAATAATAATAATAATAATAATAATAATAGTTTATTGACACTTCTGGCAGTTAAAAACTGAATAAGCAGTGTAGTTTACAAACAATATATACTAGCTAAGTCTAGATACAATAACGATGATAATGAATAGTCTACATTCATGCGAATCTAAAACTCACTGCGTGGTCACCTACCTGAGATCATAGATTCTTTAGTCCTGATGGGTGACGATTTATTCGTCATGGGTGACGATTTATTCGTGATGGGTGACGATTTTTCTCTTGACGTGCAATGAATTCTTGCTTTCCCTTTTTTGGGGGAAGGTACTGTCCAGTGAAATACAGAGGGAACTGCTCCTTTCTTCAAATTATACACGCTTCCCAGCTAAGGTCGTTCGAAAGTTTGATGGTTCAAAATGTTCAGAGCAAACCTTTGTGCTTCTCGAAATCTGAAGGACAGTTGTAAGGTTTTCTTAATACGGCGCATAAATAGTACATAAGCAACGTTGTAAAATAGCAGCTCGGCTGTACACATAATTCTTGTCGATCAAATTAAATGAAATTACTTATTTTGTAAACCTGAATAAATTGATTACTGGTAAGCTTCCTTATCTTCACAACATCACTAATCTGGAAGTTTTTGCCGACATCTCGACGAATTCTTATAATCCAGCTTTTCTTCGCATATTTATCGACTGGAAAGCGATGGAAGGTAATTCCTAATTGGCCTTTTGATCTATTGTTTGAGCACGAGGACACACTACAATGATCTTTGTTTGGCATGATTAGCTTGCAACTCACAGGTTTTGATGGGACTACCGCTGGCTACATACCGAGGACTCGCTAGGACCGCTGACCTGCGGTAGTCAGCGAGGTCGTTTCGGACGCTAAAACTCATGTGCATCTCCAATAGATCTTGCGAATTGAACTTACTATCGTAAGTCTATGATATTGTGTTTCGTTTAGCTTAATTGTTCGTATTACTTAGTGTTTGGATTTTGTATTTATCCTGTAGATCCGTTTCATCGTTCTGATTAAATTAAATCAACCGAGGAGTTCGCTTCATGAAACGGATGATCACGTAATCATGGTCGTCGTCGAATGCTCCGTGCCCGACTGCACATTCACAACAGCGGACGTCTCTGAGGCCTTGGCAATTGCCCTCATCACAAATCACGACCTGGCCCACCTCGTCCCGGCGCCTACAGCACCTCCAGCGCCCACAACAACCAGTGGCCCGAAATTAGAGCGGCCGAAAGTAAACATCGGAGTCACGATAGAAGAGTGGAATGTCTTCACAAGACGCTGGGAGGTTTTCAAATCAGGCTCAGGCATCAACGATGCCTCGGCACCCTCCCAGCTCTTCCAGTGTGCCGGACCTGAACTTGGGGACAGCCTCCTTAAAGCCAATCCAAATGCAGCCTCTGAAAAGCTAACTGGGCTGCTGGCCGCCATGCGCTCTTTAGCGATAATCCCAGTCGCCACTTGCGTGCTACGTACAGAGCTTCTCCAGTTGCGGCAGGAACGTGATGAGCCCTTTCGTACCTTTACAGCTAAAGTGCGGGGGAAGGCAGAAACTTGTTCCTACACTGCTTCGTGCACCTGCGGTGCTTCGGTGGACTACACCGACCACGTCATCCGTGACGTCATCCTGAATGGCCTTTACGACTCTGACATCAGGAGGGAAGTGCTGGGCATAGCGGGCATACTAGAGCAACCAGTCAACGAGGTCATCGCCTTGGTAGAAACTAAAGAGATGGCACGCAATGCCCTCCCCTCCCCTTCGCTCTTAGCTGTCTCCTCCTTCGTGAAGCAAAAGACATCGCCACCCACCCATGACCCCCCTCCTTCTCAGGCGGATCGGGCGAAGGAAGCATCATGCCCCGGCTGTCAGATCACCTTTAAGCTCTTCACGGAAGGAGCCCGTGGTTGGAACGAGAAACCCCACCCCATGTGCATCGAATGCTACAGGGCCAATCGCCGTAAAAAACGTCACCAGCATCAACCCCCACAGCGCCCGCCCCAGGCTTCAGGGGTCCATGCCACAGCAACGGAGCCAATTTCACAGATAGCCGCGTTCCACACCAAGAGTGTAGGCTCCCCTCGAGCCTCCCAACGACACCGTCACACCCGGAAGGCGACCACACAAGCCACCGTCACCAAACCATTCGCAGCGCGATTAGACCACCACATCTTCTCCAAGGGGGAGTGGAAAAGGGCCCGCTTGAGAGATCATCCAAGGCTCCCGATCACCATATCCCTCTCCCGACCTGGCGGGACCGACAGTGACCTCTCCAAGCCCTCCTCAGCCATCCACGCTGAAGTATCCGCCATAGCCGACACTGGCGCCCAATCAGACTTGTGGTCGTTATCCGACTTCCTAGCGTGCGGTTTCTCTCGCAACCGCCTACACCCCATCAGCCTCAGCCTATCAGCAGCTAACCGCTCGCCCATCTCGATAGAGGGAGCATTCTTCGCAAAACTCGCTACACAGTCCAGCAGCGGGGACATTACAGCATGTCACTCGATGGTCTATGTGAGCAGCTCTGTCAAGGACCTGTACCTGTCTTACGACTCACTCCTCAACCTTGGTCTACTGCCGCGTACCTTCCCATCCCTTGACTACTCTACCAGCAGCCGTCCTGTAAGTGATACCTCTGATAAACAGCCACATGTTCCCAGCCCCCACCAACAATCAATGCTACGAGGGCCCTCAATGATGGCTGCCCGGAACCCACCATCGCGCGCAACACAACGTGCTCGTGCCCACAGCGTGGAGCAACACCGCCACGTCCCTCTGAGCTGCCGTTCCCCTGTGCTCCAGAGAACAATGCAAGAATGAAAGCCTGGCTTCTCGACAGATATGCCTCATCCACTTTCAACACTTTCCCTCATCGAGCGCTACCATGTATGGAGGGCCCACCCATAGCGATCCATGTTGACCCCGAAGCCACACCTAAGGCCAGCCACACACCGGCCAACATACCCCTCCACTGGCAGCAACGGGTGTATGATGACCTCCTGCGCGACGAAGCTCTTGGCGTCATCGAGCGTGTGCCTTACGGCGAACCCGTTACGTGGTGTCATAGGATGGTCATCACGCGAAAGCACGATGGATCCCCACGCCGCACTGTGGACATCTCGCCACTGAACAAATTCTGTCAACGTGAGACTTTTGCCATGGAGTCGCCTTTCCACCTCGCCCGTCGTATCCCCAAAGACACCTGGAAGACCGTTACCGATGCCTGGAATGGCTATCACAGCGTTCCTCTGCGCGCTTCTGACCGCCACCTGACCACCTTCATTACACCATTTGGCCGCTGGCGCTACACACGGGCACCTCAAGGCTTCCTGTCCTCGGGGGACGGCTACAATCGCCGTTTCGATGCTGTCCTTGCGGAGTTTGAGCGCAAAGAGCGATGCGTTGATGACACAGTCCACTTCGACACAGACCTCGAACAACACTGGTGGAGGACCATCGACTTCCTCACCCGCGTTGGCCAGGCAGGGATCGTGCTCAACCCTGACAAATTCCAGTTCGCCGAGAGGAGTGTAGACTTCGCTGGGTTCAGAGTGTCTGATAGCACCATAGAACCACTCCCCAAGTACCTCGACGCCATAAAGGACTTTTCCTCTCCTACCAGTACCACAGACATCAGGAGTTGGTTTGGCCTGGTCAACCAGGTTTCCAACTACGCCCAGCTCCGTGATTCAATGGCCCCCTTCAAGCCGTTCCTCAGCCCCCGCTGTAAATTCTCCTGGTCCCCTAAGCTCGAGGCAGCGTTTCAAGCTTCCAAGGCAGCCATCATCACAGCTATCCGCCAGGGGGTGGAAATCTTCGACATGCAGCGGCGCACCTGCCTTCGCCCTGACTGGTCCAAGCGGGGCATCGGTTACTTCCTCCTTCAACAGCACTGCAGTTGCCTCCCTGGCATTCCCGACTGCTGCCCTGGGGGATGGAAAATCACACTGGCCGGTTCCCGGTTCTTGAATTCTGCTGAACAGCGCTACGCCGCTATTGAAGGAGAAGCCCTCGCAGTCGCCTGGGGTCTAGAGCAGACACGCTACTTCACACAGGGGTGCGACAACCTCGTGATAGTCACCGACCACAAACCACTCGTAAAGATCTTTGGTGACTGCACTCTGGATGAAATTACCAACTCGCGCCTGTTCCGCCTCAAACAGCGCACTCTCCCATGGCACTTTGAGATCAGACACCTACCCGGCAAGAGTAACCATGCGGCCGATGCCGCCTCACGATACCCTTCCCCATCCTGCACAGAGGATACTATCTCTCTTGGATCACCCAGCTTTCCCGACATCGCAGAGTCTGCCTTGATAAACACCATCCGCAACGACACCCACGAGCTTGGCGCCATCCCTTGGTCTCTCCTCGCAACAGAGACAGCTGCGGATGCCTCCCTGGGCCCCTTCCTCACCTCAGTCGAGCAAGGAAAACCAATCACCAGTAACGACCCCACCCTGACAAGCCTTCGGCATATCAACGGGTCTCTCTATGCAGCAGAGGGCGTACTACTTTACCAGGACCGCGTGGTCGTCCCCCCGTCCCTACGCCAACGAGTCTTACAGAGCCTGCACGCAGCCCATCAAGGAACCTCTTCCATGGAACAGCGAGCCCGCGCCATCGTCTACTGGCCAGGGATGTCACAGGATATCCGCAACACTCGGGAGGGCTGCGCAGACTGCAACAGAAATGCACCCTCACAGGCAGCCACCCCCCCCTCTGCCATCATCTCCTCCGTCATCCCCATTCGAATCCGTCTTTGCAGACTTCTTCGACTTCAGCGGCTGCCACTACCTGGTCGTAGGCGATCGCCTTTCTGGCTGGGTGGAAGTCCTAAGCTCAACAGCTGGGACCACCCTCGCGGGTTCAGCCGGCCTGGTTCGCCATCTCCGTTCCTTCTTCGCCACCTTCGGCGTCCCGGAGGAGATCTCGAGCGACGGCGGCCCAGAGTTCACCGCTATGAGCACACAGGATTTCCTCCGCCTCTGGGGCGTGCGACATCGTGTGTCCTCCGTCAGCTTCCCTCAATCAAACGGCAGAGCGGAAGTCGCGGTGAAAACTGCCAAGCGCCTCCTGATGTCCAACACAGGCCCGACAGGCAGCCTTGACCATGATCGTTTCTTGCGTGCCATATTACAGCTACGAAACACCCCAGACCCAGACTGCAACCTGTCACCGGCGCAAATCATCTTCGGTCGCCCCCCTACGGAACTCCCTCTCATTTGTAAACCGCCTTGAGAAGTTCTCGAACCCGCACATCAGACCCCTTTGGCGTCAAGCATGGGAGGCCAAGGAGGAAGCCCTTCGCACACGCATCACTCACACGACGGAGTCTCTGAAAGCCCACCCACGCCCCCTCCGCCCTCTGTCCCTTGGCGAGAGAGTCTTCTTGCAGAACCAACAAGGCCCCAACCCCACCAAATGGGACCGGTCAGGGGTAGTGGTGGAATCAGCCGGCCATGACCAATATCGTGTCAAGGTGGACGGCTCCGGACGAATCACATTACGCAACCGCCGCTTCCTGCGAGCCTATACACCAGCCACGCCCTCTATCCGCCCACCACCGCCACCTGCCCACCAGCTCACCAGCAGTGCTGCCCAGTCCCCACACCCACGGCCCCCCGTGCCACCACAACCTCCTGCTGAGTCCAAGCGAACCACTGAAGCAAAGCTCAACGTACCAACTGCAGTCCCCGACCAAGCACCGATGTCGCCCCTCGCCCCGGCACAGGATAACAGCCCCGTTCCCGACCTACAGCCCCGAGACCCCCAGTTACCAGCAGCTGCTGTTGACAATTCCCCAACGCCCATTACTCCACCTCAACTGCCGCCCGAACCCGCTACACGTCCTCGCCGCTTTACACGGCCACCCAAACGGTACGAACCCGAAACAGGACAATGGGTCACTTGAGTCCTACAAACGACGCGATACGTTGTACCCTTCTCAGTTCTCGGACTGGGGGGGATGATGGGACTACCGCTGGCTACATACCGAGGACTCGCTAGGACCGCTGACCTGCGGTAGTCAGCGAGGTCGTTTCGGACGCTAAAACTCATGTCCATCTCCATTAGATCTTGCGAATTGAACTTACTATCGTAAGTCTATAATGTTGTGTTTCGTTTAGCTTAATTGTTCGTATTACTTAGTGTTTGGATTTTGTATTTATCCTGTAGATCCGTTTCATCGTTAAATCAACCGAGGAGTTCGCTTCAGGTTTTACCACGCATCGCCTCGATTTCATGGCTAAAGAACATACAACATTTCCAATATGACCGCGGTGTGACAAGGGTGAATAGGCGACATCGTTTCAAAGCCTGGCCCATGTACTGGTTCGGTGGAAGCTAACTAAATGCAACGTCTTCAAAATTCATAAAGAGCAGCTCGTTTGTTGACACGTAGAAAACGAGGTTTGGAACCAGAAGTGCAGGTACTAGACAATCGATTTGAAGAACAACCTTCCACTTGAGGTATTTGATCGAGAATCGAAACCGAGCGGTTTCATTTGACTACGAAATATTGTGTGTTAATGTGCGGTGTGAAAGTTCTAACTAAAAAGAAACTACCGTCTTCCAGAAATATCTCACCCTTTCACCTGTCAATAGAATTTGAAAACAATAGTGCGCGTGGAACATAGAAAATGGGTTCGCCCAGAAGTAGGCCTATTTCCGATAGACGTCACAAAAGACACAATTGACCACTTCACACATGAAAACTATGGCTTTCAAAATATCGAAGCCGCCCTTGAATAGAAGCCGCATTATTTTCCTTTTGAAAAAAAAAAATAGAAGCCGCATTATATTTTGAAAAAAAATAGAAGCCGCGGCTTCTATTCAAGAAAAGACGGTATGTATTTCTTACGACTCTCTACCTTTCTTATCAGAAATGATTGTAGTCGGATTAGAGATTCTTATTCTGTTTACCCAGTTCTTTCAATTATGAATAAAGGCTGAAAGTTTCTAAAGAAACTCTCCATTCGCTCTGATGAAGGTTGAAAAGTTAAAGGTTTAAAAGTTTCTAAAAAAACTCTCCACTCGCTCTGACAAAGGGCCAACGCTCGAAACGTCGGCTTTTTTACTCGTTACGGTGGCCAATTTAGAACTTAAACTTAGTTGATATAACCAAATTATCTTTCAATTATGGTCTGGGCGAAACGCTTTGTGTGCGAAACTCGTTATGGGCAAAACCCGCCGCTTCCGAAGCAACTTCTAAAATCACGTTTATCGAATTGCTTAATTTACTGGCGAACAATTTCTAATTCCGTCGGGCTGAGAAACCAAGTATCATTCGCTCCGACGAAGGGCTAACGCTCGAAACGTCAGCTTTTGTAATCATTACGGTGGCCAATTTACCATTTCAACTTTGTTGATATATCCAAATTATTTCGTTACTCCCACCGACGCAGCCCCAAACAGTTTCTTTCGAAACTATCAGCCTTTATTCAAGTATCATTGGTTATGACCAGAATCTCGGTCATGACTTTTTTCATTTGTTGGCTCTAACAAGAGCCGTTTTATGGAATCTATTCGGACCTGATTTCACAACTTGCTCTAGTCCAGTTCATGTTCCAGCGCGTCCAGATTCGTCAGTGTTGAATCGATGGTCTTTTTGAGATCATGGTACTCCTTGAAGTACTGCTGCAAAACTATTTGGGCATCGTAGGGAATAGTTGAATCTGCTAGAACATCTAGTAGAATACACAGCATCTGCTGTCTATTTTCTGCCGATAACTCGACTAATTCTAGACGCATTGTACGTATGGAGTCAATGATAAAAACAGCTTCAAAGTTGTCCATAGTTGATCTAAAACACCTCTGAAGGAACGTGCCACAAATAATATTATCTTAGTGCGGACTTCTTAGGAAAAAACTGCAGTGTACTTGATCGTTTTGTGATTTGTCGATTAGTCGTTGGATTAAAATAAATATTACCATATACTTGTTTTTCTATTGTTCTTTTTTACTCCAATAAAAAAGCGAGATTTTCGATCCTCCTCATTAAGGATTCTTGGTATATAAAGGCATTTTACTCTTCACTGTTTCTCAATCATTTCTAACGACATTGTTTGACCCGAAATGGCTTTAACTGTAAGACAATTGTGCAAAGAAAGCAGCAGACGACCCCGCAAGGCTCTGTTTTTTTTTCCGAGACGAGAAGAAGACGGGAATCGCGCCTACACGCCTCATCATTGGAAATAGTATAGATTTAAAAGAAGGAATGGCGGTGACCGTTAACTGGCAAGGAAGAAAGGTACCCGCTGAACTCTTAGCCTTAAGTGGTAAGTAATGCCTTTCACATCTCGATTACATGGCAGAATTCACAGGAATACATTTGTGTAAGTCAGTTTTATTGCGAATACTCGCTTAAGCGACAAGTCTGAGTTGTAACTAATTGTCGTACTTACGATTTGTTCTTGTAGACGACGAAGAAGTCTTGAATCAGAAAGACTTGGAGTGGTGCGAAATAAACTTACCGCCGTTACCAAGTCTGGACTGCAACCAACAGCCGGATTCAGACTCTAAGGAAATTGCCCAACAACCGTCCCAAAAGAATGAGGTACAGCGGCCCAACAAGTCAACCAAGGTAATTCTGATTACTACATGGTGCTCTTTAGTAACGCGTTTCATAAAAATGTCGATAACGCCGGCCACTTCCAAATTCAAAGTGGTATTTTTACCTTCTTGTGAAGCGTAAATAATTGAAATTAATTATGTAATGCACGAGCTACCTTTATGATTCTATTATAGTTTTATGTCAGTGGGCATTTACCATCTACAGCGATCGTTTTATATAGGTTATAACTATTTTTGAACGTGACTTTTGTTAATAACCCGAACATCAGGAAGTCTAAGATCACGTTTTCTTGCGCGAGACAAAGTGAACGAGCGTGTTTCAACATTGTATTATCACATTTAAGTTTTCAGATGTTATACTACCATAACAGACTTTCGTTTTGATAAATGTTGTATTGATCTTTTAGGTGAAGGCTGGGCAGAAAAAACTTTCCGCAACTCCCGTTGACCCATACCAAGAGTTTTTGGCAGAACAGAAGAAAAGAGAGGCTCAGTGGTGTGAGGAAACTAAAGCAAAGAAAGCACGAAATGAGGAAAAGGAGGCCAAGAGTTTCAGTGCTGGTGCGACTGCAGAAGATGTTGCTTCCATAAAGCTGCTGCTACAAGAGAGTATCTGTAAGGTAAGCATAACAACAATGCGTTACTTGTTGAGAAAATGTCGCTTGGAAAGTCCTTTTCAGTTTTTTTTCTCTGAATTCAACACGCTTAACTACGTTACGGACACCCAGTGTCAACAATGAGTTTCTAAAGCAAACCTTACCTTTGGATGACGTCTAATTACTTTTTGACTGAGTAATTTATAAATAATCGTCTTAATACGGAAACCTCATTTTACAGACACTTTCTTTGGTTTTGCCTGATGTTTGATTGTTCACTTTTTTTAATTAACTGTTCATTTGTTTGTTTTACTCAAATAGATGATGGAGAAATTCGAGGACGCCCTGTCTGGAGTGGAGAGAAAAATCACAGTCCGATTGGGTAGAATTGAGCAAAGATTGGATTCTTTAGAGCAAAACGTTATGGTAAGTTTTAATGTCTTTTTCGTTTACGCCTTTAAAGACGGAGTTCTCGGTAATGGAACTACTGGTTTGACAAACTTTGTTGCAGAAGACTAAACTGTTTGAGTGCCTCTAAACTCTAATTAAACCGGTTTAAGAATTATAAAACACAGGGTATAATGAAATAAGGCCATCAAAAGCTAGCGGTTTCAATTTATTTTCTACTTACTCGACTTAATCAAACCAAAATGGCCTTTATTTATTTTTTTAATTCCCTTGCTACAAAATGACATATGATTTTTAACTTTTTAATAGATACAACAACCAGAAACTGAGCAGCCATTATCAGCCAGCAGTATCCTTCAGCAGGATGATCTTCAAACTATAGATTCTGTTGCCTTGGCCAGTCTAAACGAAGATATGGACATCTTCGCGCTATCTCCAGAAACACCAACGGTTCCGACTCCGCCTACAGCTTCAACTTCTTCAACCCCTGCAACCCAAAGCTTCCACGCATTAACAGAAGCTCAAGTTGGCGATGAGCTCATTGGTAGCTGCGTGACCCCAAGAAAGCTACCAGTCGTGAAGAACATTCTGCAGAGCGGATCGGAACGGCACAAATGCGCGCTTAAGCTTCTGCCATACTTCTTTACTAAAGATGAGATGAGCACCAGCAACACAGACGGAACACACCAGAAACTTCCCCTAGACACTACGAAACTAAACTCATTAAAAGTGTTAGTTTTTTCTAGATTTCCAGTCGAGTCCTCTGCGGAGAGAGGCAAAATAAATCAAGGGCAAAATAAATCAAAGGCAAAATAAATGCTAAGTGTCGTTTAAGTAAGCATATTATAAAGCAAGCAGGCGACAGGTAGACTTAAAGAGAGTTTTTAACTAAGGCTTTTCGCGATTGTTTCAATATTTGTTTCTACTATTATGATTGTTGAGGATTCATTGAGATTACTGTAGGCTTCTCGTTTTCAAGTTATTGATGTAAAATGGTTGTAGAGACCTTCAATTTTATTTAAAGTTTTGGTTTTCTTTGTTGGAAGAGGGATGTGATTAGCTTACGAAAACAGATGTTCCTTAGTTAAGACAAGGAGAGCGAGATTTGTTTTCATGATTATGCAAATTTATTTCGAGTGACGTGTACGGCAAAATTTACAAAATCCGTGGCTATCGAGTTTCTCATCTTTTATTTCCATCGATTAAAAGGAAACAGAAATTGCTTTATAAAAGCTCTAATTACACATTACTTTACGAAATCGAATGCTAGATGAAACACGAGCGAAAGAAAGTTGAGTTTTGTTACATGCACATGCAAAATTGTTTCGATTAACCGACGGTGAAATCTACAAAATCAGCGGCATTTCTTAACGTTTTTCACTTGAGAGTGCGTTTTCATTTCAGTCAATACGTAGAAACAATGTAGGAACATGGGAAAAAATGAGTTTGCTTCTCAATTCTATTTTCTTTCTATCGAGAATGTTCAGTCCACATGGTATGATTGACAGATTGCTTCAAACGCATTGCGAGCTCTCCAGGGCGAGACTCGCTCTCGGCTCGCTTCACTCGCCAGTGGATAGCTTAATGGCAGGCTAGTAATTTAATTTTACTTAGTTTTCTATCGTTATCAGTCGAATATTATTAGCATGAAACGTCAGTGTTCCGCATCAACAATTCGTATAATTGTTCACAACGGTTTCTGATCGATATGTGCATGGCTTCCCGCTGTTCTTTAGCCCTCCTTATCCGTTCAACGTTTTTGTCCATCCGTTTAACGTTTTGAGCAATCTATTAATAGATGCTGTTCAACCGTTTAACGTTTTAAGCCATCCGTTTATTTTTTTTTCTCGGCCGTTTAACGGTTCACGGAATCCGTTTTTGGACTTTGCTCTACCATTTAACGCTTTGGACTATTCGTTTAAACGGACATGCAAACCGTTTAAACGCCCTTACTACCCGTTTACTATCCGTTTACAAACCGTTTATTTTGTGGGAAATTAACGTCTCCTACCCCAACCCTGCAAGAGACAGGACCTCTATTTATTCGTCCCTATCCGATAAGACTAGAATATCGAACCATTTCTTGATGTTATATAAAGGTAGCAAATTCTTCTCAATTATTCTAAGACCCTGAGTGTTGGTCCAGCCGGGCCTCGAACCCTCGACCTCCCGCACAACAGTCCAGCGCTCTATCCATTGAGCTAACCGGGAGGCGGTTAATCAAATTCTATGGAAATGTTTATATGCTGCTGGTGTTTTGTAGATGCAGTCTGATAATATAGGATAGCTATTGAATCCCTGCATAGGCCTTGATTTTGTTCCAGACATAAAGTATTCAAAGTATTGGGTCTTTTTACAGGAACACAGATTAAGTTGAATTCTTTGTTAGAACCCCACGGAGATGACCTTGGTTAAATGGCTTTTTTCGAGTTTCTGGTAACTTTGCCCAAATTGAATTTAGGCTCATTTATAATACATTCCTTACTTTAATTGATCTCCATAAATGAACATTCTGTTTACAACTACGAACTTACAACAAAGTTATGTGTTGGAACTCTCCTTTGTAAAAAACATTAGAAGTGGTTTTGAAACGCTGAAAACCGTTTCATGTACATAACTGAGAATTCTGCTACTTTTGAAAGTTAGGAAGGTATTCTTTATGATCGGCTATAAAAGTCAAAGTGAGTTACCTGTGCACCACTTGATCTCACGTTTTGTTACAACTCCTTCAAGGTACTGAGCTGGTGGTGCGATGGGGTAGTGGCCGTAAAGGAACAGGTGGTATTCTAAGGTGGGGAGGGGGGGGGGGGGGAAAGGGGCTTCTAATGTCTTAAGTGGCAAGGGGTCTCCTTGGCCGCAGCTCACCTCCGTGCACCTTAACTCGAGGACAAAGGAGAGGAAGGAAGCACGATAACCTAGACTACATTGTATTGCCCCCTGAAAATCTCTTTAGTGCCCTAAGATAACCTTGGTGGAGGAGCGTCTTTGAGTTTGTTGCCAATTTTTCTAATTTTCATGTTCTTTACTGACAAGGGAAGCGGATAAGATGAAAGATAAACCTCTCCCAAAAAAAATTGATGTTTTCTTTCTTAATGTTACCAAGTTAGAAATACCATGTTGAAATAAACTCAAGCTACAAATGTACATGTTTGCTATTAATACTAGGTTCAAGTAAATTTCAAATGATGAAACGAAAATCGGATGACTTGACGAGCGGGCTTCCACATAACAAGAGACCTAGGATGGAAGGTAAACGTTTTTTATGTTGTAAATGTTAATACAAGTATATGTATGTTCTGTGAAGTCAAAAGGAGACACAATTCTTTATTAAATTTCTGGGGGTGATCATATCACCTAGAACCTCATGGAAAATTCAACTTGACAACGGGTTAAAGATAGATTACAATGTGATGCCAGAGAGGCAACTTGAGACACATTCTTTTGACAATGGTTGGGTCTCGCCTGCACTGGTAGCAACACAAAATAGAGCAAACAGCTACAAAGCCAAATGTCGTGTCTTCTTCCGCCAAGAATAACAACGAGTTGTTTCTTTAGTTTATTCTGTAGGTCTCTTGATTTAAGGTTTTCAAGTGTAGTCACGAAATCTCGAGTTTTTAGTCCGCGTTTTGGTCCGAGTTTTGGTCCGTGTTTTGGTCGGAGTTTTGGTCCGATTCCATGGGAACTTCCGGGTTATAAACACAGCAGATGGGTCCCATGATCAAATTAGTTCTCTACAAAATTACAAGATACATTATCCAATTTAAAATGACTGCACTTCGAGTAATATTAATAAGGACACTTTCTAAATGGATAATAAGAAATATTTTGGATTAATATGAACATTTTTCATATCTATCTTGCCTTTTATTGATTTCTTTTCTTCTTTCTCATCTCTGCGTGATAAACAAAACAATAGGTCGCTTGGAGCGATGAATCGGCTTTCGGCGACAACATTTTTGTAGATGGGCGTGGGGATTTTTCTCTCTTAAATGTTGTTTTATGGTGTCATTAAGTATGGAAAAGCTTCAAAGTGTTCAATTCAGGCGTCAACCATGGGTTGAAGGCGTAAATTCCGTAAATAATCGAGTCCGCTTTTTGTGCATTGTTGGCTGGAGTTTTCGGAACTGAGCATATTACGTTGACCGGCTGTACTAGAAGTTGGCCGAAACCGCAACATACTTCTATATCTCCATACTCCTCCAACCTACTCTAGTTGGTTAGCTTGAATAAATATATCGTTGGGAAGAAATTGGAATTTTGCGCTGAGCCCAGATTAAAGTTGCATATTTACGGTCATGACGGCAAAAGCAAAGTAGGTGTCAAACTGAAGAGTAATTTTCAGTGTAAAAAAAAAAAACGGTTGAAAAAAGAAAAACGTATATGCTTTGCTCTCACAAAGGATCGATCTAAATACGCGAAGCAAAAAAATTCCTCAAACGAGAGTTTTGTGAAAAGACGAGTAATTCAATTGGTGCCATTTTTGATGAGCGGCGCTGTTATAAAACAGGCCTTTGAAGTACTGAAGCGATTTGCGCTTGGAAAAAACCATGTTTTACAATATTTCGAAAAACCAGTGTGGTATCTATAGTTTGACTCGACACCTTACGAGAACTATTTTTATTAGAGATGGTTATGATCCCACTGGAAGGATTGAGAACATTCGCCAACTCTATAAAACCCGCGAGGGTACGATAAACCTCCTTCCCTGGTGTGAAGACTTGAACTTTTCTTTTGGAGACCTCTACACCAGACTTAAAGTCATCTACAAAGAGAAAACGAGAGGAACAGCTACGGAACGAGTCGTCACGATGTCTGAAATCTTCAACCCGCACGAAGAATGTGAAGAGCCAAGAGTTGTGTTAATAGAAGGGAAGCCTGGTATGGGAAAGACAACTTACTGCAAAAGAATTGTTTTCGACTGGGCCACTCAAAAACGCGCAACCGGAAATTACTTCGCAAAATTCCGCATAGTGCTTTTGATTAAATGTCGTGAAGTTCAGTCTGACCTTTGGGAAGCCATTGATGATCAACTTCTACCTCGAGATATCGGTGACGACCAAAGAAAGAGATTCCTCGACTTCATTCGCCACAATCAATCTAAAGTTCTCCTGGTACTCGATGGATTGGATGAAGTTTCTGAGATGAAGCTACCAATGTTTTCAGCAATTATTCAAGGCCGAGCGCTGCCAAAATGTCGCGTGGTTGTAACTGCACGGCACGAGGCTGGAGTCAAAGTTCGAAAATACTGCGACACGCTGATAGAGGTGGAGGGATTCACTGAAGAAGATGTGAAAACCTTCATCAAAAAGTACTTCAGAAGGAAGACAAACCTGGCCGAACAGCTTATCGGACGATTGCATGACGATAAAACCTTACATGAAATTTCGACGAGTCCTCTCAACATTGCGCTTCTTTGTCTGGTCTATGAAGATTTGAGAGGTGTATTTCCTGAAAGCAGAAGTAAGCTGTACATGGACATAGTAGATTGTATACTAAGAAGATACAGAGCAAAGAAACAACTTTCAGAAGTCGAAGAGGACCCTGTTGGACTTTACGAAAGCCAACTGAACCACCTTGGCTCGATAGCTTTGAAAGGTTTATTAGAAGACAACTTGGACTTTGACGACAATGAGCTTGGAAAACACAAAGGAAGTGATCCACCAGAACTTGGATTTCTCTCTGTTCAGCCCGGACGCAGTAAACTCCGAGCTACTAGACGTTATGGCTTTCTTCACAAGACTTTTCAAGAGTTCTTCGCCGCCTTGAATCTCGTTTGTCAGCTTATCAATAAGGAAATTAGCACGGACAGCATAGCTGTTGACAGACGATATCGCCACGAGCTGTAAGAAGTGCTTCTATTCACATTTGGCATTCTAGCCCCACGGTGCGAGGAAACAGCAGAGAACCTTACGAAAAGTATGGCGACACAGTTAAACCGGGAAGTCCGGAATAGGGAAGCCGGAAATAGTATGACTGTTATATAAGAGTGCATTTATGAATGCAAAAATGAAAATTATTAGAAGACAACTTGGACTTTGACGAGAAGGAGCTTGGAAAAAAAAAAAGGAAAGCGATTTACCTGGATTTGCATTTCTGTTAGTTCAGCCCTGAGGTAGTAAACTAAGACCGACTAAACGTTATGGCTTTCTTCACAAGACTTTCCAACAATTCTTCGCAGCACTCTGTCTCGGTTGTCAGCTTATCAAGAAATAAATAAGCACAGACAGCATAAATGCTGACAGACGATATCGCTATCAGCTGAGAGAAGTGCTTCTGTTTACATTTGGCATTCTGGCAGCGCAGTCCCAGGAAAAATTCATCTCTAGAAATGTTATTTCTGAACGGAAATAACATTTGTGAAGCTGGTGCTGCTGCTCTGGCTAAGTAATTATTTGAAAGAAAACACATCTCTAGAAGTGTCGAATTGACCTTTGAATTATTTTGGTAATTCTGGTGCTGCTGCTGCTCTGACTGCTGTGCGAGAGTGTCATCCATCTCTAACCGAGTTAGATGGGCTTCCCCTGAAATTTTATACTCTGTGCTCTGACCAATTTTAAGAAGTGATAATGTAGCGAATAATCAGGGATTCGCGGCTCTTACCCTAAGCAGGGTAGATCATGGTACAGTAGCTTCTAATTATCGATATAAATATTAATGCAAGACTTATGTAGCATCTATTCACTAAGATTATTTAATTTAGTAAGAGCTTCATTTGAACGATAAATGTACTTCTTAAGACTTTTAACTGATGTAAATAAAAGTATTTTCAGCAGAATTTCAAGGTTTCTCCATGTATTCTCTATGTGTGTTTAGTTATTTTTTTCCTGCATTCTTCCGGAAAATCTGTTTGATCTCGATGCCCCTTCGTTTTCTGTTTCCTTACTTCATGTCAACTTTTTTGCTTGAGATCTTTTGGAAATTGACGCAATTGGTTCAATGTGGTATGTATGCTTTAGGAATTCGGTTTTACTTTGGTAATGATTACTGGATGAACGAGTGAATTGTCTTGCTAATTGAAAAAAGGCGAAAGGAAAAAAAAGAGAAAAAAAAGGACACTGGCGGCAGCCACAGATTATGCAGGTGTTCGAACTTTCCCTACCCTACCCTACTCATCAGATATTGTCAACTGTTAATTTTATCAGAGAATTTCTGGGAAAAGAATTGGAGAGGAAAAGGAAGAAAACATGGGGAGGGGGAATTCAAACCCGGGATTATAAAACAGGTTCACCAGACTTAAAATAACATAAAGGGAATGGAAAAAAATGTGCGACGATGGAAGAGGATGAACAAGAGAGGAAAAACTGCGGTAAAGTTATGTATGTCACAAGTAGTCAAAAGACGTCTATGCATAATGAATCAAAGATCACGGACTCGATCAAACAGGGTTGTTCGGGTAATCCCGCGCTAGAATAATATTTTTTTTCCGCAAGCTCCTTACGGGAGTTACCCCATGACATCGAAACCCGCTTGAGATATGGCGGACATGGCGCACGGGCTGATCAATAGAACACGCTGAAAAAGAAAGATTGTAAGATGAGGTCATTATTAAATTGCCTTGGAGATCAGTGGATTCTGTAGTAGCCCAGGTACCCCCACCCCACCCCACCCCGCTAAGATAAGGTGCGGCTCTTGACAGGGCTAGGACCTAGTCTCGTACCCAGACCCTAGAGGTAAACGAGAGGATCTGGGTAATGGATTAGTCAGGACCTTCCGGGTGAATGAAATGAAACTAAAATGAGTGAATGTGAATGAAATGGCACTTTCATTTCACTGTCGGACAGTGAAGCGAATCGTGATGGCGCTAATGCCGAGTCTCCTTTTCCGTTGTTTTTCTCTTTTTTTTTGCCTCATTTAAGAACTCTAGCCCAAGTGAAAAGGTGGGAAAATTGTCTTCGTTTTGGGACTGGTGGGCCGAGTCTCTGTTTGTATCCATTATTGTAGCGAAATGTATTAGCTTTTCCCCGCGCTAACCATGGCTACTCGGGCGAAAAAGAGAAATTTCTAGCGAAGCGGTTTGCTCACACTATCAGCATACACTATCGGGACTTTGAGCACGCTTACGTATACTGAATTTGATTGCGCGGCTCTGTGGCAAAAATAAAAATTGCTCTTTGAGGCAAAAGAAGCAGACTTTGCTTTATCGTTTTTCTAGAAGTGAAAATATCATCCGGGAAATCTAAGATAGGCTGATCGTATTAAGCATGAAAAACGGGATCTCTTCTTACGTTATCAGTTATTGTCAATTTAATCTCAGTGGGAGTAGTACGGTTGACGGTTAAATCTTATGGCCTTTGACAGAAGAAGTTTCTTAGTAGGAGGAAGATGTTTCTTATTAGATATTTCTTATAAACGGAAATAAGATGTTCTAGAAGTGCCTGAATATTATCACAGGATCAGTCTTAACTTCCCACGGCAGTGAGGAGCGTAATATAAATGAACTACAGTGTAAGCATCATGAAAATGAGAAAAAATTAGAAAAAACCGCAACAAACTCTTGGAACAAACTCTTCTTCGACGAACTTAGTACTGTTTGACATTCAGGGAATGGCTGCCCAGGTCTTACAACCTTTCTTGAAGACGTTGCATGCACACGATAAACTCGGCCACAATCTTCACCGCCACCGAGCTGCGAAAATTGGCACATTTTGGCGTACAACAGAACAATTGAGTAATTTCTATTTTTCCTTATTTTTTTGTAACCCAATGAATGATCTGAATTTTATCTTATTCTAAATTTGAACCCAACGAATGATCTAATTTTTAACGCAATGAATGAAAATGCTAAATTATTCTGTGTTTTAAGATATTAATAAGATAAAATCGCACGTGATCTTATTTAGATGAAACAATGGGACAGTAAAGGATGTGCAACCTAGGGTGAGAAGGAGGAAAGGGGCTTCTAATATCTTGAGAGATAAGGGGTCTCCCTAGCTACAGCCCACCTCCATGCACCTAAACACTAGATAGGAGAAATGGAAGGAATGGAACCATTTTAACCTTAATAACATTGTATTGCCCCCCTAAAATTCTCTCTACCGTCCTAAGATGACCCTGGTGGAGGTGCTTCCTAGAGTTTGTTGCGGCTTTTTCTAATTTTCATGTTGCTTACACTGTAGCTCATTTATATTACGCTCCTCACTGCCGTGGGAAGTTAAGACTGATCCTGTGATAATATTCAGGCACTTCTAGAAGGCTTTGCACTTCTTTCCGGTTTTGAGTTGATGATGTTAGAGACACGTTATGGTTATGGTTACCTTAGATATTTGAGTTATGATCGTTGGATCCTAGGCTGTTCATGGGCCAAACCATTTCTTTCTTTCATTTGCAGTGCTAATACACTAAGACTTTTCACCGAATTACGGTCTTTTTGTCCAATAGTCTTTTCGTCCAAGTCTTTTCGTTCCAAAGTTTTTTCATCTAGGTCTGTTCGTCTAAATGTTAAGTCTTATCTGGGAGCATTTAAGTAACTTTTAGAAGGCTAGATAAGGCTATATAAAGAACTTATTAGTGCGAGCCGTTGCCATTTTGGTTTCGATAGCTCTTACTACTCACTGATCCTCGTTTACAAATTCAACATCGTTAATTACGATAAATACACAGAGAAGATGTTTATTTGGGGTCATTTTTGGGTTAGGTTTATTTGTTAATCATTTTTGGTTAGTTTTACTTCTTTATCATGTTGGAATATGTTGTTGGTTGTATCGGACACTAATTGATGTTACCCATAGTTGTCTATTACGCACAATAGACGCTTTAACAACAAGCCTAATATTCCCATTTCTTTTGCGCGAAATAATTAAACGGCAAGTCTTTACTTTTGTCACTATTTGATAAAATATATCTTGTTACTACTTCATTTAAAACAATGTTACAACTTTGACGAAAAGACTTGATATTGGACAAGTGGACCAAAGACTTCAGATGAAAAGTACTTAGACGGAAAGACTCTTGGACGAAAAGACCGGATACTCTTTTCACCAACTCATCACTTTACCGATCCAACTCCCCCCCACCCCCACCTCCTCCTTGATTTGCGGCATCTTTACCTAAATGTCCCAATTTTCAAAACTGACATAAACATTACCTTCTATCATCAGACCCAAACAGACAAGAGTTGCAGCAGATCAGTAGTGAAGTGCGAAACATTAGAGAAAAGTTGGACACTCAGCTGAGAGAGGACACGAGGAATGCAGGTAAGAACTCAATCAGTACTACATGATAGGAAATTCAATTAAAACTGATATGATAGTCTGCGAAATATGTAAGATAAACCTCTTCTACATTTTTTTCATAATTTTCTACGGGTAGTACTTAGCGATTCCATCCATTATCAGTTGTCTCCCACCCCACCCTGCCCCCATCCTTAGGATCAAAATGTGCACCACGTTGAATCCACTCCACCAGAAGCTGCAATGTAATGATCTCCATTACAAAGGGAAAATCAAATTCCAATCTCGCCATCATCATCGTCCAGCTTCTTTTATTTTGCGTGGTATTTTCGAAGTCGCGCAGTTGTTTTGTACCAGCGAGAAATTTTTGAAAAATGTCCTTGGAATGTCGAAGACATAGCAGTTGAAGGGTCAGGTAAGAAATTTACAGAATTTATTCTATCGCGAGATCCTCCTAAACAACTCTCTCATGCAGAATGTTTTTGAAGCAATAGTGGACCACGAGGTATGGAAGTCAGTCCTACGAAAAAGTCTTTAACCAAAACTGATCTTGCAGGTGATTCAAACGATTTTTTTGGACTGTATTTCAAAATGAAAAAAAGGCTCATAACCTATGCAGACTAAGTTACTTGTATAAATTGACCTTCAGAGTTGATCAGTGTTCCGCGTAGAAAGTGAGGCCCACGAACTGATCCCAAATCGTGCAATATTATCCAAGCTTTAAGAATCATTGGATCCAAGAGGAATACATTTGTAACTCGAAATCAGAAAAATGCAAATTAAGTCTTAATCTCGTACCAAAATTCAAGAAAACATGATTGGAAACTTACCTCTGTGGCGGGTCGTGAAAACAGATTTCTCTCTTCAGGCTAGCAGATTCGGGTAAGCGAACAGATTATAAAAAACCTACTTCTCTCTTTACTGATTCTTCTCAAGAACTGGTTTAAAGCATGATAAGCTAACACTTTAAAATCATTTTACGGAATTAATGTCATCACGAGTCGTGTAATTAAAATATATCTGTCATCATCATCGGCAACTAAACGAAACAATCAGAACTGATCGTGGCCAGATGAACAGTGAAGACGGCCGACAAGTGAGTGACAACGTGAACTCAGGGGTGGAACATCCGGATGACACGCAGAATCAGGGTCAGTTCCACAACACTATCAGGACGATGTTACTTTTTTTTTTTTCAATAACTCCTCTACAAGGTTTACAATAAAATTCTAACCAGCTCACAGGCACTCTACCCTTAAAGAGGGTGTGAAAAGTGCATCTTAACTTTACACCCACGTCCAAAGTCTGTGGTTACCAGTATGTGATCAACTGATTTCACGGCTAGGTAACCTAAACCAGTTGGCATGTACTTAAAAGAGGTGGGTTGTTACTCCACCCTCATGACAATGAAATAAAGTTGCATTATAAAAATAATTTGTTATTCGATCCAGTGTCAATGAGGGTAGCTCTGAGGGGACTGCCTGCATGAGCTCCTTACAGACCTCATTGATAATGCGCTCAAGGTAGAAATCTGTCCTCTTCCAAGAACATCGTTCTTTAATACGAACACCAATCCGGCAAACCGTTGAAGCGAAGGTCTTTGCCTTCACTGGTCGCAACACAAATAGAAAAAAGAGCTAAAAAGCCAAATGTCTGTCTTTTCCCGCCAAGAATAAGTACGAAACGTTCCTTAAGTTTATTTTGTAAGTCTCGTGAGTTATGTTCTCTAGGTGCAATGACGAGATCTCGAGCTTTTGGTCCGTGTTTTCATCGTTCCTCCCTTGGAGGTTTACATGTTCCTTATTTTTCTGTCGCTGTGGTGCGGGTACTTTTCAATTCAAGGGCCATAGGCGATGGTCTCAGCTCGAGAGCGCTGAACGGCCTTTTTTCCTGCATTAATTCCTTTTTTCCTATTTAGGTCCTAAGGACTGAAAATACATCTCACTCGTTCGAGCTCTTTCTTCCCGCGTAACTCTGCTTACACGTATATTTACTCCAAATGTATGCTCAATGTACACCCATCATACCCTACTTAGTTGCATCTTTGCTTTGGGTTTGACATCTATCGTCCAGTTTTCCCGTTAAATGTTTTAATGATGTTTTGATGATGTATGTACGTGTTCAAAGCCCAAACTCGAGTCACGAGTCGTGAACCAGAATCTTAGGGTCGGTTATTTACCCGAGGTCTAACCCAAACCCTGGTTTTACGCAAACAGTGAGCCGCAGGGATTCTCTAAGTGACGGTGGATTTAACTCAATAAATTTCCATACATTGCTAACTTTCCACCTTCTTGACACTGTCAAAAATAAATGTTCAGATAAAAGATTCAACTAAAATGAAGATAGTTTAGATAGCAGTTTTGTAAAAAAAATGCTAAACTTTGTTTAAATAACCAGCCGTGATGAAAAGTCGTTATTGGTTGGCTAGGAGTGGGCGGGGAGAAGGAAATGAAGGATTTAGGGGGGATCATAACATAGTTTTCGGGAGAAATCAAAGGGAGGTCAGTCGTCGCCAAAAAATGCAAAAGGAGAACTATAGAAAACCTTTTCTTTTTTCGACGACTTTACAATTTATTAAAAGAAAAAAAATAGGCGGGCGTGATTAGTTTCCTTGTCAAAATTCTAAACTGTATCAGAGCTACTGTAATTTTCGATGCAGCGTTCGGTGGCCTTTACTTTTGGTGCCTCAAGAAAGGGTGCCTGTGCAAAACAAGCTCATTAGGGATAGGGCGCTTATTTTTCTTCTCAGAAACAGAAGAATATGCAAAAAAAAAGCTTGAATTGTTCCATTAATATAGAAGACTACAGAACAGACTTGTCCAGGGATCCTGCAAGACTAAAACTACCGACAAGGCAATGGTCGCAAACGAGATTATTCGTTTGAAGAAACTGTGCACTCACGTGGTTACCGTTTTCTGTAACGAGGCTTAAATGAGAACTGAAAGGAAAATGAACTACGGTTGATCTCGTTGCAAATATACTCTAGCAGTGCCATCACTGAAACAGAATCGGGGCGCTTAACAGAACATGAGTGCTTATCCAGTAGGAGTGCTTATCAGAATAGGGGCGCTCATTAACAAAAACCAGATTCGAGAGGGGCCCTTCTTAGAGAAGGAGAACAAAGACGCTAAATCAATGATTATGGTACTTTGCCATGCCTGGGAAACATTTTGCGAAATGGGTGACGATAGCTCAGATTGGCTGTAATTGACTCATCTTAATTTTAAAGGCTCACGGAATGTGTAACATTTCTTAAGCTAACCCATGTTCTTCTGTATTTTAAAATGCGATAAAAAGAGCCTGGACTCCCATTTCTGTGCTTCACAACCTTTTAGACAAATTTAATTTTTTGACTGGGTAATAATTGAAATTGCTGGGGCTGATTATACCACTAAGAACTTCGTGCAAAATTCAACTTGACAACGGGTTAAGAGATATATTACAATGTGAGGCCAGAGATGCAACTTGAGATATTATTTTGACCTCGTTGGGTCTCGTCTATACTGGTAGCAACACAAAATAGGACAAACAGCTAAAGAGCCAGATATCGTGTCTTTTCCCACCAAGAATAAGTAGGAAAAGTTTCTTAAGTTTATATTTTAGGTCTCGTTTCCAGGTGCAGTCACGAAATCAGTCGAGTTTTTGGTCACGTTGTTTTCGTTATTCCTCCCTTGGAGGTTTATCAATTCTATATTTCTATGTCGCTGTGGTGCGGAGGTTTTTAAATTCAAGGGTTATAGGCGATGTATTCCGCTTGAGAGAGCTGAATGTGCCCTTTTCTGCAATTATTAAGGGCTGAAAATACTTATCACTCGTTCGAGCTCTTTCTTCCCGTGTGACTCTGCATACAAGCTTATTTACTCCAAATGTATGCTCAATCTACGCGGATTGAGCCTCAGTTAGTTGCATCTTTGCTTTGGGTTTGACCGTCTATCGTGCTGTTGTCGCGTTAACTATTTAACCTTTGACCCAAATCTAATTTTGCGAATCAATAATAATTGACAAGTGGTAGCTTCCATGGATCTGCGCGTAAATTTCGTGTAAACTGAAAAGTTTTCTTCTCTGATTTTGTTGATAGGGTGGCCATCGGAAAGACTTCGAAATATCAGATATATATCACAGTTCAAACTATGTCATAGCGGTAACTTCTTTAGTATGTCAGACACGTTTTGAAAAATTGCTACTCATCATAACAATCAAATAGAATGTCAATCAAAACCAAGTCACACCCGCCAAACGATAAGATTTTTGCTCGATAGCACTTGATTTAAAAGGATTGAGAGGCACACGATATTCTTACAATTACTTCGAATTATCCTCGATGCCTTCTAGTTGGGGTCTTTTCTATAATCATCTATGTTCAAAAAACCGCCAGGCGGCAAGAAGCTGAAAGTAGGATCGAGAAGCCACTCACCGGCTGCGCCGTGGAAAACTACCAGGCCGATTACAAACTACAAACTATAGCGTCAGTTTTGCGCGTAGGAGAGAGGAAATTTTCATTTTGAAATAAATACAACTTGGTAAAACTTGATTTTCGGACGATCTCGTCATTGAATTTCGCATGATTACGTTGCGTGACACAATATTAATAAAGTTTGTAAGCAGTTCCTTTCACTTTATAAAGTCTTGAAAAATCGATGAAAATAATAATCTACTTGGCATATTTAGTGTGTTTTCGTGAATATACTATTTTCTGGCGATTTCACGGGAGCTTTTGGATAATAAACACAGCAGATGGGTCCTTTGAATAAGTTAGTACAGTATAAAATTAGAGAATACATTATCCAATACAAAATTAGTGCACTTCAAGTAATATTAATAAGGAAACTTTTTAAATGGATAATAAGAAATATTTTGGATCAACATGACCAATTTTCATATCTATCTTGCCTTTTCGTGATTTCTTTTCTTGTCTCTCTTTACTGCGTGATAAACATAACAATAGGACACTTAGAGCGATGAATCACCTTTCGGCGGCAACATTTTTGTAGATGGGTGTAGAGATTTCTCTCCCCTAAATGCTGTTTCATGGTATCATGAAGCATGAAAAAGCTGCAAAATGTTCAATTCAGGCGTCAACCATGGGTCGAAGGCGTAAATTTCGTAAATAATTGACTCCGCTTTTGGGCATTGTTGGGTGGAATTTTCGAAAATGTGCATATGACGTTGATCGGCTGTACAAGAAGTTCGCCGAAACCGCAAGATATTTTTATATTTCCATACTCCTCTAACCCATTTTAGTTAGTTTGAATAAATATATCATTGGGTAGAGGTTGGAATTTTGCGCTGAGCCGATGTAAAAGTTGCATATTTACGGTCATAGTGGCAAAGGCAAAGTAGGTGTCAAATTGAAAATAATTTTCAATGTAAAGAGCCCTTATAAAAGAAAAACTTAGGTGATTTTTTCTCACAAAGGATCGATCTAAATGCGCGAAAGAAAAAAATTCGTCAAACAAGAGTTTTGTGAAAAGACGAGTAATTCAATTTGTGCCATTTGATGATCGGCGCTTTTAAAAAACGGACCTTTGAGCGCTGAAGGGACTTTCGCTTGCATGGAAAAAATGTTTTGCAATATTTCGAAAAACCAAGGTGGTTTCGACAGTTTGACTTAACACCTGACGAGAATTATTTTTATTTTAGATGCCTTTGATCCCACCGAAATGATTGAGAACATTTCTCAACTCTACAAAACCCGCGAGGGTACGATGAACCTCCTTCCCTGGTGTGAAGACTTGAACTTTTCTTTTGGAGACCTCTACACCAGACTTAAAATCACCTACAAAAAGAAAACGAGAGGAACAGCTACAGACCGAGTTGTCACAATTTCTGAAATCTTCAACCCGCACGAAGAATGTGAAGAACCAAGACTTGTATTAATAGAAGGGAAGCCTGGTATGGGAAAGACAACTTACTGCAAAAAGGTTGTTTTCGACTGGGTCACTCAAAAACGCGCAGCCGGAAATTCCTTCGCAAAATTCTGCATAGTGCTTTTGATTAAATGTCGTGAAGTTCAGTCTGACCTTTGGGAAGCCATTGATGATCAACTTCTACTTCGAGATATCGGTGATGACCAAAGAAAGAGATTCCTCGACTTCATTCACCACAATCAATCTAAAGTTCTCCTGGTACTCGATGGATTGGATGAAGTTTCTGAGAAGAAGCTACCAATGTTATCAGAAATTATTCAAGGCCGAACGCTGCCAAAATGTCGCGTGGTTGTAGCTGCACGGCAAGAGGCTGGAGTCAAAGTTCGAAAATACTGCGACATGCTGCTAGAGGTGGAGGGATTCACTGAAGAAGATGTGAAAACCTTCATCAAAAAGTACTTCAGAGAGAAGACAAACTTGGCCGAACAGCTTATCGAACGACTGGATGACGATAAAACCTTACATGAAATGTCGACGAATCCTCTCAACACTGCACTTATTTGCCTGGTCTATGAAGATTTGAACGGTGTATTTCCTGAAAGCAGAAGTAAGCTGTACATGGACATAGTGGATTGTATACTAAGAAGATACAGAGCAAGGAAACAACTTTCAGAAGTCGACGAGGCGGACCTTGTTGTACTTTACGAAAGCCAACTGAACCACCTTGGCTCGATAGCTTTGAAAAGTTTATTAGAAGACAACTTGGACTTTGACGAGAAGGAGCTTGGAAAACACAAAGGAAGTGATCTACCTGAACTTGGATTTCTCTCTGTTCAGCCCGGAGGCAGTAAACTCCGAGCTACTAGACGTTATGGCTTTCTTCACAAGACTTTCCAAGAGTTCTTCGCCGCTTTGAATCTCGTTTGTCAGCTTATCAAGAAAGAAATTAGCACAGACAGCATAGCTGTTGACAGACGATATCGCCACGAGCTGAAAGAAGTGCTTCTGTTCACATTTGGCATTCTTGCCGCACGGTGCGAGGAAACAGCAGAGAACCTTATGAAAAGTATGGCGACACAGTTAAACCGGGAGGTCGAGCAAAGGGAAGCCGAAAATAGTATGACTGTTATATTAGAGTGCATATATGAATGCAAAAATGAAAATAATTTCCATGTAAAATTGGCCCGCGCTCTTGGACCTTGTCTTCAAATTGAAACCATTACTGTTTGGCCCACATTAAGATTAGAGGGGGCTAAAACTATCTTACTAACCAACATTCTTAGAACAAATACAAGTATGACAGCGTTGCATTTGTTTGGTAATGAAATTCGTGATGACGGTGCCGCTACTCTCGCTAATTGTTTGAAAGGGAAGACATCTCTGAAAGAGTTGAATTTGTCTGTCAATAAAATTGGTGATGACGGTGCTGCTGCTCTGGCTGAGTTTTTGAAAGAAAATAAATCTTGGGAAACGTTAGACTTGGGGGAAAATGCCATTGGTGAAGCTGGTGCTGCTGCTCTAGCTGGTTGTTTCAAAGAGAATACATCTCTGACATATTTGAGTTTGAGTTATAATAAAATTGGTGATGACGGTGCTGCTTCTCTGGCTGAGTGTTTGAAAGAAAATAAATCTCTGCAAAGGTTAGACTTGGATGAAAATGACATTGGTGAAGCTGGTGCTGCTTCTCTGGCTGAGTGTTTGAAAGAGAATACATCTCTGACATATTTGAGATTGAGTTTTAATAAAATTGGTGATGACGGTGCTGCTTCTCTGGCTGAGTGTTTGAAAGAAAATAAATCTCTGCAAAAGTTAGACTTGGATGAAAATGACATTGACATTGGTGACATTGACATTGACATTGAAAATGACATTGGTGAAGCTGGTGCTGCTAGTCTGGCTGAGTTTTTGAAAGAAAATTCATCCCTGAAAAGTATAAATCTGAACAGAAATAACATTGGTGAAGCTGGTGCGGCTTCTCTGGCTGAGTGTTTGAAAGAAAACATATCTCTAACTGTGTTGTATTGATCTCTAATTAACAAATGGTAAACACCACAGCGTACACTATTGAGTTATGGATGCACGCGGGAGGTTGCTAAGCACGAAAGAAGCGTAAGAGTCGCTCGAGGCGATAGCCGAGAGTGACTCTAGCTTCTTTCGTGCTTAGCAACCTCCCAAGTGCATCCATAACTCAATAGTGTATGGTGTGGTGTTTACCATTTGTTTTATAACATAACATTGATACATTGTAGCTAAAGAGTTCCCTTTTATTTAACAAATCTTACGTGACCAGAAAAAACAAGCGCGCGCGGAAAATAGTCTTTGCATTTGCTCACGTCAGCAGCGTACACCCATGGGCAAATGGGAGACGCTAAATTGACCAATCAGAGCGCGCGCTTTACTTTGGTTATGTTATAAATTACTTTGGTAATTCTGGTGCTGCTGCTCTGACTGCTGGGCAAGAGTGTCAATCATCTCCAACCGAGTTAGATGGGCCTCCCCTGATATTTTATACTCTGCCTTCTGACCAATTTTAAAAAGCAATAATGTAGCGAGTGATCAGCGATTGACGACTCTTACCCTAAGCAGGGTAAATGTACAGTAGCTTCTAATCATCGATAACAATATTAATGCAAGACTTTGGTAGCATATATTCACTAAAATTATTTACTTTAGTAAGAGCTCCATTTGAATGATAACTGTATTTCTTAAGTCTTTTAACCGATGTAAATAAAGGTATTTTCAGCAGAATTTCAAGTTTTCTCCAAGTATTCTCTATGTGTGTTTAGTTTTTTTTTTTTTCTGCATTCTTCCAGAAAATCCGTTTGATCACAATGCTCCTTAGTTTACTGTTTCCTTACTTCATGTCAACTTTTTTGCTTGAGATCTTTTAGAAACTGACGCGATTGGTTTAATAGGGTATGGATGCTTTAGGAATTGGGTTTTACTTTGGTCACGATTACTGGATGAACGAGCGAATTGTCTTGGTAATTGAGAAAAGGCGAAAGGAAAAAAAAAGAGAGAAAAAGGACACTGGCGGCAGCCACAGATTATGCAGGTGTTCAAACTTTCCCTACCCTACCCTTCTCCTCAGATATTGTTAGCTGTTAATTTTATCAGAGAATTTCTGAGAAAGGAGTTGCAGAGGAAAAGCAATAAAACCTGGAGAGGGGGAATTCAAACTCGGGACTGTAAAACAGGTTCACGAGCCTTTAAATAACATGAACGATTGGGAAAAAATGTGCGACGATGGAAGAGGATAAAGAAGAGAGGAAAAACAGCGTTAAAGTTATGTATGTTGTAGGTTTTCAAGTGTAATACAACGGCAATTTCACGAGTCAGGTAAAGAATTTTCCTTGAATCGCAGAACTTAATAAAAGAAGGAAAATCTATGAAACTACAGGAACATTGTTTTTATCGTGAGCGCGAAACAAGAGAACAAGAGATGCGAAACAATATCACTTTGCCTTGTTTTCAACTTGCAATTCTACTATGAATATCTCGCTTCGATAACCAATAAGAATGCGAGATTTAACTCAGTTATGCGGTTCTATCTGTAATCATTGCGATCTCAACGTCCGTGTAACGCAGACAATTTCGGAGGAACTGGCATTATCGCTTGCCCGTCTTCCTCTGGAAGCGCCTTTAATGTAAACAGGGGCTCACGAGTCACTTTATCTGCAAAATTAACTCACGGAATGTCACGTTACAACGAGATCAAAGGTAACTATGAAGGTAACAAAAGAACATTCAGTAAGGATTTTACCTCGCGTGACTTTATCATTTCTCTGACTGAAGCAGAGAAGTTACTACTTTCAATTTTTCTGTTCTATCTTCGTGTTTTTGGGGGCTGATCAGTGCACGTGATCTCGCTGTTAAACTACGGACCCTTACTTGTATGGACATGATCAAGTCACATCTCTCGCTCAAAATAACTCTTGTAGAAAGGTTGTCAGTTCAAGGTACAAAGAATATCGGTTTCATCGAGATTTTGGTCACGAAGTAATTATTCTTCCACAACGTCAGCCATCGTCAAATTAGCTTTCCATGTGTAAATTTGAAATTAACTTACTTTGTATCTTTTCAGAAAGTCATTCCCTCCACGACGTTACAATTGAAACATGGATCTACTTTAAACACCAAGGAAGTAGAAGAGACTCTAAGCGGCTTGATAGTTAAGTCTGGTTGCTTACTAAAAGAAATAACACTGTTTGCTAACGGCGTAAAATCGTACAATAAGCATAATACGAACTGAAAGAAATTACGCCGTAAGTCTTGGGGAGTTGAATCGCGTTATTGCACTTTTTTCTCAATGTTGAATTGGTGTCGAATGAAAGTAGAATAGTTGGCTCATCAAATTCATATGCGGTTCCCTGTGATTATCATTCTGGTGGAGATAAATCCAGAATCTCCGCTTGTTTGCATGCCAGCCGTAAAATCAGCCTACAAGTTCTAAAATATCCACAACAGCTTCTGCGAGAGTAACAAAATCTTGACCTAAAATACTGATTCATGTTTTTCCGTCCTGAATTGCAGATATTTATATATTTCCATGTAATGTGTTCTATTGAATGAATGGCGTTCCCCCCCCGCCCCCCTTTTAACTTATTTTGTTATACTTGGCTGTGCGGAGCGAAGGAAATTAGAACGAACACTACTCGATCGTGTATTTCACCAGCGAACAGACGCGCGTGCAGCGTGAAGTTCGTGACAGCTGTTGTGCATAAAACGGGAGAGGCGTGATGCTCGCGGCCCTCACGGGGTCTCTATAGCGGTTTACTTTTTCATCACTATTATTGCTGTCTTAGTGGCTAAGGTATAAGTGCCAACAGACAAATTTACATTGAGCTATTTTTCCGGCGACCAAACCAGCAATTGCAGCTTCAAGTTACCAGAATTATTACTCTACCTTAGTTTTCTGTCTTTCAATCTCGTGCTCTGATGGTCCGGCAATGATTGGCTGGTTACGCTCACGCTCTTTAAAGCAAACATCCTCGATTAGTTCACTTTTTCGTCGTTGTCTGGAAGCACAACCAGTTACGCAAACAGGAAAAGATTCTTCAGGTCCATGAGTTACTTAATTAATTAATAAATAAATACAGTACAGTTAACTGACGGAAAGTAACTTTACAACGAGATCACAGGTAAGGGAAACAATATCACGCCTAACTAGAGGCAGCATCCCTCGACCTAAAAACAAATTTCACGTAAGTTCACCTTAGATTCGTTGTTGTTGTTTTTTTTTTTTATCAATTCACAGAGAAATTTCCAGTTTTAACTATAAACTGAGACCATTACTCGCAAAAGTGAGTTAAATGAGATCTAAAACAACTGTGACGGCATCAGGTTTGTCTGTAACTTAATGATGTGAGGAGCATCAACGTCATCACCTTTCAACTCTTACGTTTCATCTTCCTGTGTTGAGACTGCATTCATTCCACGTTCTTTCGCTTTTAATAGACAGGCCTTATCTATAGATCTTTCTTGACGCAAAATGAGAGTATGTTTGATCGTGGACCAGTCCGATTGCTGTCCCTATGCATGTATTTATCCTTGTGCTGTGATATGCTGAATGAATGGCAATTTTCCCATTGAGTTATTACTTAGTCAGCTTTGTGAAGCAAAACCAAGTAGAACATGCATTATTTGTGTATTGCACTACCGCAAGGCGAGAGGCACACGAGGAGCGTGGAGCTTTCACAAGCTGTCACGCTTTTGTCATGCAATTGGCTGACGGGATGTAACTAAAAAAATAAACTAGAATTGAGATAACGAAAGTTTCTTTCCCTTAAAATTTTCATTTTCATAACTATATGCAGCATACTTCAGTGACTCACAACTGAATGAGGCTAGTGTCCGGTCACAATTAATTCGTTGTTTGTTTCATATCAAGCAGGAGAATTTTGGTAGTTTAAAATCATACATTTCTACAAAGTAAATGAAAGGATAGTGAAAGTTTTCGAGCATAGGTAAAGCTGATTGTTTCGCTATATATATAAATACAGGTACGCAGAATAGTTTGACCAACATTCAGGTGATAACACTAGTGCTGCAATTAGATATTTAACGACAAGATAGCTTTCGTGAGGTTGATGCTGACTTGATTTTCGTTCTTTTCAGGGATTCGTCCATTCTGTAAAGTTACAAATTACGGCATGCAGAGGTTAATGTCACTTTCAGGTTTAGAGGGAACCTTAAACGTTTAAGGTCGGCTGTAATTTGTTAACTTTTTTTAAGTACATACATTTTTGCAAACTTTACATCCTCCAGTTAAAGACAGTGAACATTTTTATCCTAAATCGCTTGCATGCAGACTGCATTGAAAGGTACAATTTAAATTTTTAGGGCACTTTTTAGAGTTTCCTAACTTCAATCAACAACCTTTTTTAGTCTTGGATGTTTTTTAGAAGTCCTTTTGCTAGGCGGGAAGAAAATTTTGAAACCCCTATCTTAAATGACAACAGAACAGTTTTATGGGCCCTTTAAGTTACCGGGACCTTCGAGAATGGGCCCCTGCAGAAAAGTAATACGGTAAAACGTCCATTAACCTCCCCCCCCCCCTAAAATAAGCCACCCCCCTCTAATGAGCCCCCCCCCCTTATCTTTAGAGGAAGAAACAAATTAAGCCCCCCTTTCCATTAAGGTAACTTAAAAAGGTTTCCAAGGAAACTCGGAAAAATGTTTCTTATAAGTATCTGTCACGATCTGACACTGTCAATTTGAGAGGCAAAAAAGCGCATATACACTTTTGAATAAACAACAGTACTGGCAAGTACCGCTACTGGCTTGTTAGCTCAATTGGTAGAGCGCTGCACTGGTGTCGCAGAGGTCAGTGGTTCGAATTCTGTAAAGGCCTGAGTTTTTTCAGATCTGATCTTCACTATTGCGTAAATAGTGCTGCGAGGATCGTGCACAAGTAAGTACTGGTAATGTAAATACACACGGGTAAATTGACCATAGCAACGATCTTGGAAAAAAAGAAACACTCAAAGATCTCACGGAAAGTACTGCTGATTTCCGATTAATCCTCGAGGATTCACGTCCGTTAAATTTTGTGTGAGTCTGCTTGTTTGTTTTCTGCAATGGCGTGTGAAAATTGTGTCAGTTTCCACCGAAAAACTGAAGTCAATTGAGAAGCTTTTTCTAGCCAGACACAAGGGGATTGAATGCGACTTTCACCCATCGAATTCGTTCGCTTTCTGTTGTGAAACTCACTGTAGAAATATCTAACCCTAACCCTCACCCAAATTCAAGGGACTTGTTAAGGGATAAACAAAAGTGTATTTACAGAAGATCTCAAAACTTTCCTTAAAGTTCCACAAACGAACAAATTGTTCGGAAGAATTCATATATCATATGAATGAGAGTCACATTGATTAATTTAATTGTTAATGGCAAGTACTTCTCATTTTAACTTTCTCAGTTACTTTTTGGGAGGGATTTTTTTAGGCCGCGTTACAATCTTCTTAAAGACAGTTTTAGTACCCCAAAATTTATTTAGAAATCAATTTTGGCGGAAAACCAAAGTGATCTGAGTGAAAAGGAAAAGAAAGAATTAGCGTTATTTATTGGCAAAAGGTCGTGATCGAAGTCTTGGCTTAAAAATGCTTTCTAGCCGGTAAAACAAGATATGTTTGTGAAAAATTTTAAGAAAGCCTAAGATGTTCTGCAAAGCGACTCAACACGAAAAGGATACCTCCCGCTGAGAGCCGGCTGGATAGGAGATTACTGCCCTCTGTCTGAACAAATCAGATCGCAGAAATTGTAGAATACAGCCCGCTCACGAACTGAGGAAAAAATCCAACAAAGTATTGCGATTGTTCATAACTCTAAAATTTACACATTCTAATGTGCACTAAGTGAGTTTAATTTATTCAACGACCTTGTGAAAGACACCAAATGAATCGACCAAAAGCAGAAACACACACACATTGATGAAATATACTTAGATAATCAATTGACCAGGATCAATTAATAACTTTCTCTCAACTTATTTAATATGAATATTGAATAAATATCTAACACTCTGAGATGATGCATTTGAATTCATTGCTCATTCATCATCGGGTGATTGAGAATCAGAAAATTATCTCAAAGTGATAGTTGATAGAATCCAAAACATTTGGGCAACACCAAACTGTTTGGGGCTGCGTCGGTGGGAGTAACGAAATAATTTGGATATATCAACAAAGTTGAAATGGTAAATTGGCCACCGTAATGATTACAAAAGCTGACGTTTCGAGCGTTAGCCCTTCGTCGGAGCGAATGATACTTGGTTTCTCAGCCCGACGGAATTAGAAATTGTTCGCCAGTAAATTAAGCAATTCGATAAACGTGATTTTAGAAGTTGCTTCGGAAGCGGCGGGTTTTGCCCATAACGAGTTTCGCACACAAAGCGTTTCGCCCAGACCTAGACCCAGACCATAATTGAAAGATAATTTGGTTATATCAACTAAGTTGAAGTTCTAAATTGGCCACCGTAACGAGTAAAAAAGCCGACGTTTCGAGCGTTGGCCCTTTGTCAGAGCGAGTGGAGAGTAGAAGCCTATTCAAGGGCGGCTTCGATATTTTGAAAGCCATAGTTTTCATGTGTGAAGTGGTCAATTGTGTCTTTTGTGACGTCTATCGGAAAAACAGTTTCTTTCGAAACTATCAGCCTTTATTCAAGTATCATTGGTTATGACCAGAATCTCGGTCATGACTTTTTTCATTTGTTGGCTCTAACAAGAGCCGTTTTATGGAATCTATTCGGACCTGATTTCACAACTTGCTCTAGTCCAGTTCATGTTCCAGCGCGTCCAGATTCGTCAGTGTTGAATCGATGGTCTTTTTGACATCATGGTACTCCTTGAAGTACTGCTGCAAAACTATTTGGGCATCGTAGTGAATAGTTGAATCTGCTAGAACATCTAGTAGATAGAATACACAGCATCTGCTGTCTATTTTCTACCGATAACTCGACTAATTCTAGACGCATTGTACGTATGGAGTCAATGATAAAAACAGCTTCAAAGTTGTCCATAGTTGATCTAAAACACCTCTGAAGGAACGTGCCACAAATAATATTATCTTAGTGCGGACTTCTTAGGAAAAAACTCGGCAAAGCGTGCGGTATGAAAGTTCTAACTAAAAAGAAATTACCGTCTTGCAAAAATATCTCACCCTTTCACTTGTCAATAGAATTTGAAAACAATTGCGCGTGGAACATAGAAAATGGTTTCACCCAGAAGTAGGCCTCCACTGTAACTCGAAAAACGTTGACCCAAGCATGCGTATGCCCAGAACGAACGTTGAGTAATGCCTTGAAAAACGTGACTTTTCCTGACACAATAAAAATGTTGAAACGAACAAGTTGTTTCTTTTACTAAGAATCAGGCGGGGACTGGAGGGTAATTCAAGCACGAAAAACAAAAGAGCCGTTTACAAATCTTTATCAAAAAAGTATGACTGATTTTGGTTTTATCTGCAGCACTTACTCTCTCGAGAAGGTCGCGTTGGTTTTGTGTTGAAGCAAATTGAACGCTGTTGAAAGCGTTCATTTTTCTGACTTGGCTAGGTGTGCGGTGTGAAAGTTCTAACTAAAAGGAAACTACCGTCTTCCAGAAATATCTCACCCTTTCACCTGTCAATAGAATTTGAAAACAATAGTGCGCGTGGAACATAGAAAATGGGTTCGCCCAGAAGTAGGCCTATTTCCGATAGACGTCACAAAAGACACAATTGACCACTTCACACATGAAAACTATGGCTTTCAAAATATCGAAGCCGCCCTTGAATAGAAGCCGCATTATTTTCCTTTTGAAAAAAAAAAATAGAAGCCGCATTATTTTCCTTTTGAAAAAAAAATAGAAGCCGCGGCTTCTATTCAAGAAAAGACGGTATGTATTTCTTACGACTCTCGACCTTTCTTATCAGAAATGATTGTAGTCGGATTAGAGATTCTTATTCTGTTTACCCAGTTCTTTCAATTATGAATAAAGGCTGAAAGTTTCTAAAGAAACTCTCCATTCGCTCTGATGAAGGTTGAAAAGTTAAAGGTTTAAAAGTTTCTAAAAAAACTCTCCACTCGCTCTGACAAAGGGCCAACGCTCGAAACGTCGGCTTTTTTACTCGTTACGGTGGCCAATTTAGAACTTCAACTTAGTTGATATAACCAAATTATCTTTCAATTATGGTCTGGGTCTAGGTCTGGGCGAAACGCTTTGTGTGCGAAACTCGTTATGGGCAAAACCCGCCGCTTCCGAAGCAACTTCTAAAATCACGTTTATCGAATTGCTTAATTTACTGGCGAACAATTTCTAATTCCGTCGGGCTGAGAAACCAAGTATCATTCGCTCCGACGAAGGGCTAACGCTCGAAACGTCAGCTTTTGTAATCATTACGGTGGCCAATTTACCATTTCAACTTTGTTGATATATCCAAATTATTTCGTTACTCCCACCGACGCAGCCCCAAACAGTTTCTTTCGAAACTATCAGCCTTTATTCAAGTATCATTGGTTATGACCAGAATCTCGGTCATGACTTTTTTCATTTGTTGGCTCTAACAAGAGCCGTTTTATGGAATCTATTCGGACCTGATTTCACAACTTGCTCTAGTCCAGTTCATGTTCCAGCGCGTCCAGACTCGTCAGTGTTGAATCGATGGTCTTTTTGAGATCATGGTACTCCTTGAAGTACTGCTGCAAAACTATTTGGGCATCGTAGGGAATAGTTGAATCTGCTAGAACATCTAGTAGAATACACAGCATCTGCTGTCTATTTTCTGCTGATCTCTCGACCAATTCTAGACGCATTGTACGTATGGAGTCAATGATAAAAACAGCTTCAAAGTTGTCCATAGTTGATCTAAAACACCTCTGAAGGAACGTGCCACAAATAATATTATCTTAGTGCGGACTTCTTAGGAAAAAACTGCAGTGTACTTGATCGTTTTGTGATTTGTCGATTAGTCGTTGGATTAAAATAAATATTACCATATACTTGTTTTTCTATTGTTCTTTTTTACTCCAATAAAAAAGCGAGATTTTCGATCCTCCTCATTAAGGATTCTTGGTATATAAAGGCATTTTACTCTTCACTGTTTCTCAATCATTTCTAACGACATTGTTTGACCCGAAATGGCTTTAACTGTAAGACAATTGTGCAAAGAAAGCAGCAGACGACCCCGCAAGGCTCTGTTTTTTTTTCCGAGACGAGAAGAAGACGGGAATCGCGCCTACACGCCTCATCATTGGAAATAGTATAGATTTAAAAGAAGGAATGGCGGTGACCGTTAACTGGCAAGGAAGAAAGGTACCCGCTGAACTCTTAGCCTTAAGTGGTAAGTAATGCCTTTCACATCTCGATTACATGGCAGAATTCACAGGAATACATTTGTGTAAGTCAGTTTTATTGCGAATACTCGCTTAAGCGACAAGTCTGAGTTGTAACTAATTGTCGTACTTACGATTTGTTCTTGTAGACGACGAAGAAGTCTTGAATCAGAAAGACTTGGAGTGGTGCGAAATAAACTTACCGCCGTTACCAAGTCTGGACTGCAACCAACAGCCGGATTCAGACTCTAAGGAAATTGCCCAACAACCGTCCCAAAAGAATGAGGTACAGCGGCCCAACAAGTCAACCAAGGTAATTCTGATTACTACATGGTGCTCTTTAGTAACGCGTTTCATAAAAATGTCGATAACGCCGGCCACTTCCAAATTCAAAGTGGTATTTTTACCTTCTTGTGAAGCGTAAATAATTGAAATTAATTATGTAATGCACGAGCTACCTTTATGATTCTATTATAGTTTTATGTCAGAGGGCATTTACCATCTACAGCGATCGTTTTATATAGGTTATAACTATTTTTGAACGTGACTTTTGTTAATAACCCGAACATCAGGAAGTCTAAGATCACGTTTTCTTGCGCGAGACAAAGTGAACGAGCGTGTTTCAACATTGTATTATCACATTTAAGTTTTCAGATGTTATACTACCATAACAGACTTTCGTTTTGATAAATGTTGTATTGATCTTTTAGGTGAAGGCTGGGCAGAAAAAACTTTCCGCAACTCCCGTTGACCCATACCAAGAGTTTTTGGCAGAACAGAAGAAAAGAGAGGCTCAGTGGTGTGAGGAAACTAAAGCAAAGAAAGCACGAAATGAGGAAAAGGAGGCCAAGAGTTTCAGTGCTGGTGCGACTGCAGAAGATGTTGCTTCCATAAAGCTGCTGCTACAAGAGAGTATCTGTAAGGTAAGCATAACAACAATGCGTTACTTGTTGAGAAAATGTCGCTTGGAAAGTCCTTTTCAGTTTTTTTTCTCTGAATTCAACACGCTTAACTACGTTACGGACACCCAGTGTCAACAATGAGTTTCTAAAGCAAGCCTTACCTTTGGATGACGTCTAATTACTTTTTGACTGAGTAATTTATAAATAATCGTCTTAATACGGAAACCTCATTTTACAGACACTTTCTTTGGTTTTGCCTGATGTTTGATTGTTCACTTTTTTTAATTAACTGTTCATTTGTTTGTTTTACTCAAATAGATGATGGAGAAATTCGAGGACGCCCTGTCTGGAGTGGAGAGAAAAATCACAGTCCGATTGGGTAGAATTGAGCAAAGATTGGATTCTTTAGAGCAAAACGTTATGGTAAGTTTTAATGTCTTTTTCGTTTACGCCTTTAAAGACGGAGTTCTCGGTAATGGAACTACTGGTTTGACAAACTTTGTTGCAGAAGACTAAACTGTTTGAGTGCCTCTAAACTCTAATTAAACCGGTTTAAGAATTATAAAACACAGGGTATAATGAAATAAGGCCATCAAAAGCTAGCGGTTTCAATTTATTTTCTACTTACTCGACTTAATCAAACCAAAATGGCCTTTATTTATTTTTTTAATTCCCTTGCTACAAAATGACATATGATTTTTAACTTTTTAATAGATACAACAACCAGAAACTGAGCAGCCATTATCAGCCAGCAGTATCCTTCAGCAGGATGATCTTCAAACTATAGATTCTGTTGCCTTGGCCAGTCTAAACGAAGATATGGACATCTTCGCGCTATCTCCAGAAACACCAACGGTTCCGACTCCGCCTACAGCTTCAACTTCTTCAACCCCTGCAACCCAAAGCTTCCACGCATTAACAGAAGCTCAAGTTGGCGATGAGCTCATTGGTAGCTGCGTGACCCCAAGAAAGCTACCAGTCGTGAAGAACATTCTGCAGAGCGGATCGGAACGGCACAAATGCGCGCTTAAGCTTCTGCCATACTTCTTTACTAAAGATGAGATGAGCACCAGCAACACAGACGGAACACACCAGAAACTTCCCCTAGACACTACGAAACTAAACTCATTAAAAGTGTTAGTTTTTTCTAGATTTCCAGTCGAGTCCTCTGCGGAGAGAGGCAAAATAAATCAAAGGCAAAATAAATGCTAAGTGTCGTTTAAGTAAGCATATTATAAAGCAAGCAGGCGACAGGTAGACTTAAAGAGAGTTTTTAACTAAGGCTTTTCGCGATTGTTTCAATATTTGTTTCTACTATTATGATTGTTGAGGATTCATTGAGATTACTGTAGGCTTCTCGTTTTCAAGTTATTGATGTAAAATGGTTGTAGAGACCTTCAATTTTATTTAAAGTTTTGGTTTTCTTTGTTGGAAGAGGGATGTGATTAGCTTACGAAAACAGATGTTCGTTAGTTAAGACAAGGAGAGCGAGATTTGTTTTCATGATTATGCAAATTTATTTCGAGTGACGTGTACGGCAAAATTTACAAAATCCGTGGCTATCGAGTTTCTCATCTTTTATTTCCATCGATTAAAAGGAAACAGAAATTGCTTTATAAAAGCTGTAATTACACATTACTTTACGAAATCCAATGCTAGATGAAACACGAGCGAAAGAAAGTTGAGTTTTGTTACATGCACATGCAAAATTGTTTCGATTAACCGACGGTGAAATCTACAAAATCAGCGGCATTTCTTAACGTTTTTCACTTGAGAGTGCGTTTTCATTTCAGTCAATACGTAGAAACAATGTAGGAACATGGGAAAAAATGAGTTTGCTTCTCAATTCTATTTTCTTTCTATCGAGAATGTTCAGTCCACATGGTATGATTGACAGATTGCTTCAAACGCATTGCGAGCTCTCCAGGGCGAGACTCGCTCTCGGCTCGCTTCACTCGCCAGTGGATAGCTTAATGGCAGGCTAGTAATTTAATTTTACTTAGTTTTCTATCGTTATCAGTCGAATATTATTAGCATGAAACGTCAGTGTTCCGCATCAACAATTCGTAAAATTGTTCACAACGGTTTCTGATCGATATGTGCATGGCTTCCCGCTGTTCTTTAGCCCTCCTTATCCGTTCAACGTTTTTGTCCATCCGTTTAACGTTTTGAGCAATCTATTAATAGATGCTGTTCAACCGTTTAACGTTTTAAGCCATCCGTTTATTTTTTTTCTCGGCCGTTTAACGGTTCACGGAATCCGTTTTTGGACTTTGCTCTACCATTTAACGCTTTGGACTATTCGTTTAAACGGACATGCAAACCGTTTAAACGCCCTTACTACCCGTTTACTATCCGTTTACAAACCGTTTATTTTGTGGGAAATTAACGTCTCCTACCCCAACCCTGCAACAGACAGGACCTCTATTTATTCGTCCCTATCCGATAAGACTAGAATATCGAACCATTTCTTGATGTTATATAAAGGTAGCAAATTCTTCTCAATTATTCTAAGACCCTGAGTGTTGGTCCAGCCGGGCCTCGAACCCTCGACCTCCCGCACAACAGTCCAGCGCTCTATCCATTGAGCTAACCGGGAGGCGGTTCATCAAATTCTATGGAAATGTTTATATGCTGCTGGTGTTTTGTAGATGCAGTCTGATAATATAGGATAGCTATTGAATCCCTGCATAGGCCTTGATTTTGTTCCAGACATAAAGTATTCAAAGTATTGGGTCTTTTTACAGGAACACAGATTAAGTTGAATTCTTTGTTAGAACCCCACGGAGATGACCTTGGTTAAATGGCTTTTTTCGAGTTTCTGGTAACTTTGCCCAAATTGAATTTAGGCTCATTTATAATACATTCCTTACTTTAATTGATCTCCATAAATGAACATTCTGTTTACAACTACGAACTTACAACAAAGTTATGTGTTGGAACTCTCCTTTGTAAAAAACATTAGAAGTGGTTTTGAAACGCTGAAAACCGTTTCATGTACATAACTGAGAATTCTGCTACTTTTGAAAGTTAGGAAGGTATTCTTTATGATCGGCTATAAAAGTCAAAGTGAGTTACCTGTGCACCACTTGATCTCACGTTTTGTTACAACTCCTTCAAGGTACTGAGCTGGTGCTGCGATGGGGTAGTGGCCGTAAAGGAACAGGTGGTATTCTAAGGTGGGGAGGGGGGGGGGAAAGGGGCTTCTAATGTCTTAAGTGGCAAGGGGTCTCCTTGGCCGCAGCTCACCTCCGTGCACCTTAACTCGAGGACAAAGGAGAGGAAGGAAGCACGATAACCTGGACTACATTGTATTGCCCCCTGAAAATCTCTTTAGTGCCCTAAGATAACCTTGGTGGAGGAGCGTCTTTGAGTTTGTTGCCAATTTTTCTAATTTTCATGTTCTTTACTGACAAGGGAAGCGGATAAGATGAAAGATAAACCTCTCCCAAAAAAAATTGATGTTTTCTTTCTTAATGTTACCAAGTTAGAAATACCATGTTGAAATAAACTCAAGCTACAAATGTACATGTTTGCTATTAATACTAGGTTCAAGTAAATTTCAAATGATGAAACGAAAATCGGATGACTTGACGAGCGGGCTTCCACATAACAAGAGACCTAGGATGGAAGGTAAACGTTTTTTATGTTGTAAATGTTAATACAAGTATATGTATGTTCTGTGAAGTCAAAAGGAGACACAATTCTTTATTAAATTTCTGGGGGTGATCATATCACCTAGAACCTCATGGAAAATTCAACTTGACAACAGGTTAAAGATAGATTACAATGTGATGCCAGAGAGGCAACTTGAGACACATTCTTTTGACAATGGTTGGGTCTCGCCTGCACTGGTAGCAACACAAAATAGAGCAAACAGCTACAAAGCCAAATGTCGTGTCTTCTTCCGCCAAGAATAACAACGAGTTGTTTCTTTAGTTTATTCTGTAGGTCTCTTGATTTAAGGTTTTCAAGTGTAGTCACGAAATCTCGAGTTTTTAGTCCGCGTTTTGGTCCGAGTTTTGGTCCGTGTTTTGGTCGGAGTTTTGGTCCGATTCCATGGGAACTTCCGGGTTATAAACACAGCAGATGGGTCCCATGATCAAATTAGTTCTCTACAAAATTACAAGATACATTATCCAATTTAAAATGACTGCACTTCGAGTAATATTAATAAGGACACTTTCTAAATGGATAATAAGAAATATTTTGGATTAATATGAACATTTTTCATATCTATCTTGCCTTTTATTGATTTCTTTTCTTCTTTCTCATCTCTGCGTGATAAACAAAACAATAGGTCGCTTGGAGCGATGAATCGGCTTTCGGCGACAACATTTTTGTAGATGGGCGTGGGGATTTTTCTCTCTTAAATGCTGTTTTATGGTGTCATTAAGTATGGAAAAGCTTCAAAGTGTTCAATTCAGGCGTCAACCATGGGTTGAAGGCGTAAATTCCGTAAATAATCGAGTCCGCTTTTTGTGCATTGTTGGCTGGAGTTTTCGGAACTGAGCATATTACGTTGACCGGCTGTACTAGAAGTTGGCCGAAACCGCAACATACTTCTATATCTCCATACTCCTCCAACCTACTCTAGTTGGTTAGCTTGAATAAATATATCGTTGGGAAGAAATTGGAATTTTGCGCTGAGCCCAGATTAAAGTTGCATATTTACGGTCATGACGGCAAAAGCAAAGTAGGTGTCAAACTGAAGAGTAATTTTCAGTGTAAAAAAAAAAAAACGGTTGAAAAAGAAAAACGTATATGCTTTGCTCTCACAAAGGATCGATCTAAATACGCGAAGCAAAAAAATTCCTCAAACGAGAGTTTTGTGAAAAGACGAGTAATTCAATTGGTGCCATTTTTGATGAGCGGCGCTGTTATAAAACAGGCCTTTGAAGTACTGAAGCGATTTGCGCTTGGAAAAAACCATGTTTTACAATATTTCGAAAAACCAGTGTGGTATCTATAGTTTGACTCGACACCTTACGAGAACTATTTTTATTAGAGATGGTTATGATCCCACTGGAAGGATTGAGAACATTCGCCAACTCTATAAAACCCGCGAGGGTACGACAAACCTCCTTCCCTGGTGTGAAGACTTGAACTTTTCTTTTGGAGACCTCTACACCAGACTTAAAGTCATCTACAAAGAGAAAACGAGAGGAACAGCTACGGAACGAGTCGTCACGATGTCTGAAATCTTCAACCCGCACGAAGAATGTGAAGAGCCAAGAGTTGTGTTAATAGAAGGGAAGCCTGGTATGGGAAAGACAACTTACTGCAAAAGAATTGTTTTCGACTGGGCCACTGAAAAACGCGCAACCGGAAATTACTTCGCAAAATTCCGCATAGTGCTTTTGATTAAATGTCGTGAAGTTCAGTCTGACCTTTGGGAAGCCATTGATGATCAACTTCTACCTCGAGATATCGGTGACGACCAAAGAAAGAGATTCCTCGACTTCATTCGCCACAATCAATCTAAAGTTCTCCTGGTACTCGATGGATTGGATGAAGTTTCTGAGATGAAGCTACCAATGTTTTCAGCAATTATTCAAGGCCGAGCGCTGCCAAAATGTCGCGTGGTTGTAACTGCACGGCACGAGGTTGGAGTCAAAGTTCGAAAATACTGCGACACGCTGATAGAGGTGGAGGGATTCACTGAAGAAGATGTGAAAACCTTCATCAAAAAGTACTTCAGAAGGAAGACAAACCTGGCCGAACAGCTTATCGGACGATTGCATGACGATAAAACCTTACATGAAATTTCGACGAGTCCTCTCAACATTGCGCTTCTTTGTCTGGTCTATGAAGATTTGAGAGGTGTATTTCCTGAAAGCAGAAGTAAGCTGTACATGGACATAGTGGATTGTATACTAAGAAGATACAGAGCAAAGAAACAACTTTCAGAAGTCGAAGAGGACCCTGTTGGACTTTACGAAAGCCAACTGAACCACCTTGGCTCGATAGCTTTGAAAGGTTTATTAGAAGACAACTTGGACTTTGACGACAATGAGCTTGGAAAACACAAAGGAAGTGATCCACCAGAACTTGGATTTCTCTCTGTTCAGCCCGGACGCAGTAAACTCCGAGCTACTAGACGTTATGGCTTTCTTCACAAGACTTTTCAAGAGTTCTTCGCCGCCTTGAATCTCGTTTGTCAGCTTATCAATAAGGAAATTAGCACGGACAGCATAGCTGTTGACAGACGATATCGCCACGAGCTGTAAGAAGTGCTTCTATTCACATTTGGCATTCTAGCCCCACGGTGCGAGGAAACAGCAGAGAACCTTACGAAAAGTATGGCGACACAGTTAAACCGGGAAGTCCGGAATAGGGAAGCCGGAAATAGTATGACTGTTATATAAGAGTGCATTTATGAATGCAAAAATGAAAATTATTAGAAGACAACTTGGACTTTGACGAGAAGGAGCTTGGAAAAAAAAAAAGGAAAGCGATTTACCTGGATTTGCATTTCTGTTAGTTCAGCCCTGAGGTAGTAAACTAAGACCGACTAAACGTTATGGCTTTCTTCACAAGACTTTCCAACAATTCTTCGCAGCACTCTGTCTCGGTTGTCAGCTTATCAAGAAATAAATAAGCACAGACAGCATAAATGCTGACAGACGATATCGCTATCAGCTGAGAGAAGTGCTTCTGTTTACATTTGGCATTCTGGCAGCGCAGTCCCAGGAAAAATTCATCTCTAGAAATGTTATTTCTGAACGGAAATAACATTTGTGAAGCTGGTGCTGCTGCTCTGGCTAAGTAATTATTTGAAAGAAAACACATCTCTAGAAGTGTCGAATTGACCTTTGAATTATTTTGGTAATTCTGGTGCTGCTGCTGCTCTGACTGCTGTGCGAGAGTGTCATCCATCTCTAACCGAGTTAGATGGGCTTCCCCTGAAATTTTATACTCTGTGCTCTGACCAATTTTAAGAAGTGATAATGTAGCGAATAATCAGGGATTCGCGGCTCTTACCCTAAGCAGGGTAGATCATGGTACAGTAGCTTCTAATTATCGATATAAATATTAATGCAAGACTTATGTAGCATCTATTCACTAAGATTATTTAATTTAGTAAGAGCTTCATTTGAACGATAAATGTACTTCTTAAGACTTTTAACTGATGTAAATAAAAGTATTTTCAGCAGAATTTCAAGGTTTCTCCATGTATTCTCTATGTGTGTTTAGTTATTTTTTTCCTGCATTCTTCCGGAAAATCTGTTTGATCTCGATGCCCCTTCGTTTTCTGTTTCCTTACTTCATGTCAACTTTTTTGCTTGAGATCTTTTGGAAATTGACGCAATTGGTTCAATGTGGTATGTATGCTTTAGGAATTCGGTTTTACTTTGGTAATGATTACTGGATGAACGAGTGAATTGTCTTGCTAATTGAAAAAAGGCGAAAGGAAAAAAAAGAGAAAAAAAAGGACACTGGCGGCAGCCACAGATTATGCAGGTGTTCGAACTTTCCCTACCCTACCCTACTCATCAGATATTGTCAACTGTTAATTTTATCAGAGAATTTCTGGGAAAAGAATTGGAGAGGAAAAGGAAGAAAACATGGGGAGGGGGAATTCAAACCCGGGATTATAAAACAGGTTCACCAGACTTAAAATAACATAAAGGGAATGGAAAAAAATGTGCGACGATGGAAGAGGATGAACAAGAGAGGAAAAACTGCGGTAAAGTTATGTATGTCACAAGTAGTCAAAAGACGTCTATGCATAATGAATCAAAGATCACGGACTCGATCAAACAGGGTTGTTCGGGTAATCCCGCGCTAGAATAATATTTTTTTTCCGCAAGCTCCTTACGGGAGTTACCCCATGACATCGAAACCCGCTTGAGATATGGCGGACATGGCGCACGGGCTGATCAATAGAACACGCTGAAAAAGAAAGATTGTAAGATGAGGTCATTATTAAATTGCCTTGGAGATCAGTGGATTCTGTAGTAGCCCAGGTACCCCCACCCCACCCCACCCCGCTAAGATAAGGTGCGGCTCTTGACAGGGCTAGGACCTAGTCTCGTACCCAGACCCTAGAGGTAAACGAGAGGATCTGGGTAATGAATTAGTCAGGACATTCCGGGTGAATGAAATGAAACTAAAATGAGTGAATGTGAATGAAATGGCACTTTCATTTCACTGTCGGACAGTGAAGCGAATCGTGATGGCGCTAATGCCGAGTCTCCTTTTCCGTTGTTTTTCTCTTTTTTTTTGCCTCATTTAAGAACTCTAGCCCAAGTGAAAAGGTGGGAAAATTGTCTTCGTTTTGGGACTGGTGGGCCAAGTCTCTGTTTGTATCCATTATTGTAGCGAAATGTATTAGCTTTTCCCCGCGCTAACCATGGCCACTCGGGCGAAAAAGAGAAATTTCTAGCGAAGCGGTTTGCTCACACTATCAGCATACACTATCGGGACTTTGAGCACGCTTACGTATACTGAATTTGATTGCGCGGCTCTGTGGCAAAAATAAAAATTGCTCTTTGAGGCAAAAGAAGCAGACTTTGCTTTATCGTTTTTCTAGAAGTGAAAATATCATCCGGGAAATCTAAGATAGGCTGATCGTATTAAGCATGAAAAACGGGATCTCTTCTTACGTTATCAGTTATTGTCAATTTAATCTCAGTGGGAGTAGTACGGTTGACGGTTAAATCTTATGGCCTTTGACAGAAGAAGTTTCTTAGTAGGAGGAAGATGTTTCTTATTAGATATTTCTTATAAACGGAAATAAGATGTTCTAGAAGTGCCTGAATATTATCACAGGATCAGTCTTAACTTCCCACGGCAGTGAGGAGCGTAATATAAATGAACTACAGTGTAAGCATCATGAAAATGAGAAAAAATTAGAAAAAACCGCAACAAACTCTTGGAACAAACTCTTCTTCGACGAACTTAGTACTGTTTGACATTCAGGGAATGGCTGCCCAGGTCTTACAACCTTTCTTGAAGACGTTGCATGCACACGATAAACTCGGCCACAATCTTCACCGCCACCGAGCTGCGAAAATTGGCACATTTTGGCGTACAACAAAACAATTGAGTAATTTCTATTTTTCCTTATTTTTTTGTAACCCAATGAATGATCTGAATTTTATCTTATTCTAAATTTGAACCCAACGAATGATCTAATTTTTAACGCAATGAATGAAAATGCTAAATTATTCTGTGTTTTAAGATATTAATAAGATAAAATCGCACGTGATCTTATTTAGATGAAACAATGGGACAGTAAAGGATGTGCAACCTAGGGTGAGAAGGAGGAAAGGGGCTTCTAATATCTTGAGAGATAAGGGGTCTCCCTAGCTACAGCCCACCTCCATGCACCTAAACACTAGATAGGAGAAATGGAAGGAATGGAACCATTTTAACCTTAATAACATTGTATTGCCCCCCTAAAATTCTCTCTACCGTCCTAAGATGACCCTGGTGGAGGTGCTTCCTAGAGTTTGTTGCGGCTTTTTCTAATTTTCATGTTGCTTACACTGTAGCTCATTTATATTACGCTCCTCACTGCCGTGGGAAGTTAAGACTGATCCTGTGATAATATTCAGGCACTTCTAGAAGGCTTTGCACTTCTTTCCGGTTTTGAGTTGATGATGTTAGAGTCACGTTATGGTTATGGTTACCTTAGATATTTGAGTTATGATCGTTGGATCCTAGGCTGTTCATGGGCCAAACCATTTCTTTCTTTCATTTGCAGTGCTAATACACTAAGACTTTTCACCGAATTACGGTCTTTTTGTCCAATAGTCTTTTCGTCCAAATCTTTTCGTTCCAAAGTTTTTTCATCTAGGTCTGTTCGTCTAAATGTTAAGTCTTATCTGGGAGCATTTAAGTAACTTTTAGAAGGCTAGATAAGGCTATATAAAGAACTTATTAGTGCGAGCCGTTGCCATTTTGGTTTCGATAGCTCTTACTACTCACTGATCCTCGTTTACAAATTCAACATCGTTAATTACGATAAATACACAGAGAAGATGTTTATTTGGGGTCATTTTTGGGTTAGGTTTATTTGTTAATCATTTTTGGTTAGTTTTACTTCTTTATCATGTTGGAATATGTTGTTGGTTGTATCGGACACTAATTGATGTTACCCATAGTTGTCTATTACGCACAATAGACGCTTAACAACAAGCCTAATATTCCCATTTCTTTTGCGCGAAATAATTAAACGGCAAGTCTTTACTTTTGTCACTATTTGATAAAATATATCTTGTTACTACTTCATTTAAAACAATGTTACAACTTTGACGAAAAGACTTGATATTGGACAAGTGGACCAAAGACTTCAGATGAAAAGTACTTAGACGGAAAGACTCTTGGACGAAAAGACCGGATACTCTTTTCACCAACTCATCACTTTACCGATCCAACTCCCCCCCACCCCCACCTCCTCCTTGATTTGCGGCATCTTTACCTAAATGTCCCAATTTTCAAAACTGACATAAACATTACCTTCTATCATCAGACCCAAACAGACAAGAGTTGCAGCAGATCAGTAGTGAAGTGCGAAACATTAGAGAAAAGTTGGACACTCAGCTGAGAGAGGACACGAGGAATGCAGGTAAGAACTCAATCAGTACTACATGATAGGAAATTCAATTAAAACTGATATGATAGTCTGCGAAATATGTAAGATAAACCTCTTCTACATTTTTTTCATAATTTTCTACGGGTAGTACTTAGCGATTCCATCCATTATCAGTTGTCTCCCACCCCACCCTGCCCCCATCCTTAGGATCAAAATGTGCACCACGTTGAATCCACTCCACCAGAAGCTGCAATGTAATGATCTCCATTACAAAGGGAAAATCAAATTCCAATCTCGCCATCATCATCGTCCAGCTTCTTTTATTTTGCGTGGTATTTTCGAAGTCGCGCAGTTGTTTTGTACCAGCGAGAAATTTTTGAAAAATGTCCTTGGAATGTCGAAGACATAGCAGTTGAAGGGTCAGGTAAGAAATTTACAGAATTTATTCTATCGCGAGATCCTCCTAAACAACTCTCTCATGCAGAATGTTTTTGAAGCAATAGTGGACCACGAGGTATGGAAGTCAGTCCTACGAAAAAGTCTTTAACCAAAACTGATCTTGCAGGTGATTCAAACGATTTTTTTGGACTGTATTTCAAAATGAAAAAAAGGCTCATAACCTATGCAGACTAAATTACTTGTATAAATTGACCTTCAGAGTTGATCAGTGTTCCGCGTAGAAAGTGAGGCCCACGAACTGATCCCAAATCGTGCAATATTATCCAAGCTTTAAGAATCATTGGATCCAAGAGGAATACATTTGTAATTCGAAATCAGAAAAATGCAAATTAAGTCTTAATCTCGTACCAAAATTCAAGAAAACATGATTGGAAACTTACCTCTGTGGCGGGTCGTGAAAACAGATTTCTCTCTTCAGGCTAGCAGATTCGGGTAAGCGAACAGATTATAAAAAACCTACTTCTCTCTTTACTGATTCTTCTCAAGAACTGGTTTAAAGCATGATAAGCTAACACTTTAAAATCATTTTACGGAATTAATGTCATCACGAGTCGTGTAATTAAAATATATCTGTCATCATCATCGGCAACTAAACGAAACAATCAGAACTGATCGTGGCCAGATGAACAGTGAAGACGGCCGACAAGTGAGTGACAACGTGAACTCAGGGGTGGAACATCCGGATGAGACGCAGAATCAGGGTCAGTTCCACAACACTATCAGGACGATGTTACTTTTTTTTTTCAATAACTCCTCTACAAGGTTTACAATAAAATTCTAACCAGCTCACAGGCACTCTACCCTTAAAGAGGGTGTGAAAAGTGCATCTTAACTTTACACCCACGTCCAAAGTCTGTGGCTACCAGTATGTGATCAACTGTTTTCACGGCTAGGTAACCTAAACCAGTTGGCATGTACTTAAAAGAGGTGGGTTGTTACTCCACCCTCATGACAATGAAATAAAGTTGCATTATAAAAATAATTTGTTATTCGATCCAGTGTCAATGAGGGTAGCTCTGAGGGGACTGCCTGCATGAGCTCCTTACAGACCTCATTGATAATGCGCTCAAGGTAGAAATCTGTCCTCTTCCAAGAACATCGTTCTTTAATACGAACACCAATCCGGCAAACCGTTGAAGCGAAGGTCTTTGCCTTCACTGGTCGCAACACAAATAGAAAAAAGAGCTAAAAAGCCAAATGTCTGTCTTTTCCCGCCAAGAATAAGTACGAAACGTTCCTTAAGTTTATTTTGTAAGTCTCGTGAGTTATGTTCTCTAGGTGCAATGACGAGATCTCGAGCTTTTGGTCCGTGTTTTCATCGTTCCTCCCTTGGAGGTTTACATGTTCTTTATTTTTCTGTCGCTGTGGTGCGGGTACTTTTCAATTCAAGGGCCATAGGCGATGTTCTCAGCTCGAGAGCGCTGAACGGCCTTTTTTCCTGCATTAATTCCTTTTTTCCTATTTATTCCTTTTTTCCTATTTAGGTCCTAAGGACTGAAAATACGTCTCACTCGTTCGAGCTCTTTCTTCCCGCGTAACTCTGCTTACACGTATATTTACTCCAAATGTATGCTCAATGTACACCCATCATACCCTACTTAGTTGCATCTTTGCTTTGGGTTTGACATCTATCGTCCAGTTTTCCCGTTAAATGTTTTAATGATGTTTTGATGATGTATGTACGTGTTCAAAGCCCAAACTCGAGTCACGAGTCGTGAACCAGAATCTTAGGGTCGGTTATTTACCCGAGGTCTAACCCAAACCCCGGTTTTACGCAAACAGTGAGCCGCAGGGATTCTCTAAGTGACGGTGGATTTAACTCAATAAATTTCCATACATTGCTAACTTTCCACCTTCTTGACACTGTCAAAAATAAATGTTCAGATAAAAGATTCAACTAAAATGAAGATGGTTTAGATGGCAGTTTTGTAAAAAAAATGCTAAACTTCGTTTAAATAACCAGCCGTGATGAAAAGTCGTTATTGGTTGGCTAGCTAGGAGTGGGCGGGGAGAAGGAAATGAAGGATTTAGGGGGGATCATAACATGGTTTTCGGGAGAAATCAAAGGGAGGTCAGTCGTCGCCAAAAAATGCAAAAGGGGAACTATAGAAAACCTTTTCTTTTTTCGACGACTTTACAATTTATTAAAAGAAAAAAAATAGGCGGGCGTGATTAGTTTCCTTGTCAAAATTCTAAACTGTATCAGAGCTACTGTAATTTTCGATGCAGCGTTCGGTGGCCTTTACTTTTGGTGCCTCAAGAAAGGGTGCCTGTGCAAAACAAGCTCATTAGGGATAGGGCGCTTATTTTTCTTCTCAGAAACAGAAGAATATGCAAAAAAAAAAAAGCTTGAATTGTTCCATTAATATAGAAGACTACAGAACAGACTTGTCCAGGGATCCTGCAAGACTAAAACTACCGACAAGGCAATGGTCGCAAACGAGATTATTCGTTTGAAGAAACTGTGCACTCACGTGGTTACCGTTTTCTGTAACGAGGCTTTAAATGAGAACTGAAAGGAAAATGAACTACGGTTGATCTCGTTGCAAATATACTCTAGCAGTGCCATCACTGAAACAGAATCGGGGCGCTTAACAGAACATGAGTGCTTATCCAGTAGGAGTGCTTATCAGAATAGGGGCGCTCATTAACAAAAACCAGATTCGAGAGGGGCCCTTCTTAGAGAAGGAGAACAAAGACGCTAAATCAATGATTATGGTACTTTGCCATGCCTGGGAAACATTTTGCGAAATGGGTGACGATAGCTCAGATTGGCTGTAATTGACTCATCTTAATTTTAAAGGCTCACGGAATGTGTAACATTTCTTAAGCTAACCCATGTTCTTCTGTATTTTAAAATGCGATAAAAAAAGCCTGGACTCCCATTTCTGTGCTTCACAACCTTTTAGACAAATTTAATTTTTTGACTGGGTAATAATTGAAATTGCTGGGGCTGATTATACCACTAAGAACTTCGTGCAAAATTCAACTTGACAACGGGTTAAGAGATATATTACAATGTGAGGCCAGAGATGCAACTTGAGATATTATTTTGACCTCGTTGGGTCTCGTCTATACTGGTAGCAACACAAAATAGGACAAACAGCTAAAGAGCCAGATGTCGTGTCTTTTCCCACCAAGAATAAGTAGGAAAAGTTTCTTAAGTTTATATTTTCCAGGTGTAGTCACGAAATCAGTCGAGTTTTTGGTCACGTTGTTTTCGTTATTCCTCCCTTGGAGGTTTATCAATTCTATATTTCTATGTCGCTGTGGTGCGGAGGTTTTTAAATTCAAGGGTTATAGGCGATGTATTCCGCTTGAGAGAGCTGAATGTGCCCTTTTCTGCAATTATTAAGGGCTGAAAATACTTATCACTCGTTCGAGCTCTTTCTTCCCGTGTGACTCTGCATACAAGCTTATTTACTCCAAATGTATGCTCAATCTACGCAGATTGAGCCTCAGTTAGTTGCATCTTTGCTTTGGGTTTGACCGTCTATCGTGCTGTTGTCGCGTTAACTATTTAACCTTTGACCCAAATCTAATTTTGCGAATCAATAATAATTGACAAGTGGTAGCTTCCATGGATCTGCGCGTAAATTTCGTGTAAACTGAAAAGTTTTCTTCTCTGATTTTTCTTGATAGGGTGGCCATCGGAAAGACTTCGAAATATCAGATATATATCACAGTTCAAACTATGTCATAGCGGTAACTTCTTTAGTATGTCAGACACGTTTTGAAAAATTGCTACTCATCATAACAATCAAATAGAATGTCAATCAAAACCAAGTCACACCCGCCAAACGATAAGATTTTTGCTCGATAGCACTTGATTTTAAAAGGATTGAGAGGCACACGATATTCTTACAATTACTTCGAATTATCCTCGATGCCTTCTAGTTGGGGTCTTTTCTATAGTCATCTATGTTCAAAAAACCGCCAGGCGGCAAGAAGCTGAAAGTAGGATCGAGAAGCCACTCACCGGCTGCGCCGTGGAAAACTACCAGGCCGATTACAAACTACAAACTATAGCGTCAGTTTTGCGCGTAGGAGAGAGGAAATTTTCATTTTGAAATAAATACAACTTGGTAAAACTTGATTTTCGGACGATCTCGTCATTGAATTTCGCATGATTACGTTGCGTGACACAATATTAATAAAGTTTGTAAGCAGTTCCTTTCACTTTATAAAGTCTTGAAAAATCGATGAAAATAATAATCTACTTGGCATATTTAGTGTGTTTTCGTGAATATACTATTTTCTGGCGATTTCACGGGAGCTTTTGGATAATAAACACAGCAGATGGGTCCTTTGAATAAGTTAGTACAGTATAAAATTAGAGAATACATTATCCACTACAAAATTAGTGCACTTCAAGTAATATTAATAAGGAAACTTTTTAAATGGATAATAAGAAATATTTTGGATTAACATGACCAATTTTCATATCTATCTTGCCTTTTCGTGATTTCTTTTCTTGTCTCTCTTTACTGCGTGATAAACATAACAATAGGACACTTAGAGCGATGAATCACCTTTCGGCGGCAACATTTTTGTAGATGGGTGTAGAGATTTCTCTCCCCTAAATGCTGTTTCATGGTATCATGAAGCATGAAAAAGCTGCAAAATGTTCAATTCAGGCGTCAACCATGGGTCGAAGGCGTAAATTTCGTAAATAATTGACTCCGCTTTTGGGCATTGTTGGGTGGAATTTTCGAAAATGTGCATATGACGTTGATCGGCTGTACAAGAAGTTCGCCGAAACCGCAAGATATTTTTATATTTCCATACTCCTCTAACCCATTTTAGTTAGTTTGAATAAATATATCATTGGGTAGAGGTTGGAATTTTGCGCTGAGCCGATGTAAAAGTTGCATATTTACGGTCATAGTGGCAAAGGCAAAGTAGGTGTCAAATTGAAAATAATTTTCAATGTAAAGAGCCGTTATAAAAGAAAAACTTAGGTGATTTTTTCTCACAAAGGATCGATCTAAATGCGCGAAAGAAAAAAATTCCTCAAACAAGAGTTTTGTGAAAAGACGAGTAATTCAATTTGTGCCATTCGATGATCGGCGCTTTTAAAAAACGGACCTTTGAGCGCTGAAGGGACTTTCGCTTGCATGGAAAAAATGTTTTGCAATATTTCGAAAAACCAAGGTGGTTTCGACAGTTTGACTTAACACCTGACGAGAATTATTTTTATTTTAGATGCCTTTGATCCCACCGAAATGATTGAGAACATTTCTCAACTCTACAAAACCCGCGAGGGTACGATGAACCTCCTTCCCTGGTGTGAAGACTTGAACTTTTCTTTTGGAGACCTCTACACCAGACTTAAAATCACCTACAAAAAGAAAACGAGAGGAACAGCTACAGACCGAGTTGTCACAATTTCTGAAATCTTCAACCCGCACGAAGAATGTGAAGAACCAAGACTTGTATTAATAGAAGGGAAGCCTGGTATGGGAAAGACAACTTACTGCAAAAAGGTTGTTTTCGACTGGGTCACTCAAAAACGCGCAGCCGCAAATTCCTTCGCAAAATTCTGCATAGTGCTTTTGATTAAATGTCGTGAAGTTCAGTCTGACCTTTGGGAAGCCATTGATGATCAACTTCTACTTCGAGATATCGGTGATGACCAAAGAAAGAGATTCCTCGACTTCATTCGCCACAATCAATCTAAAGTTCTCCTGGTACTCGATGGATTGGATGAAGTTTCTGAGAAGAAGCTACCAATGTTATCAGAAATTATTCAAGGCCGAACGCTGCCAAAATGTCGCGTGGTTGTAGCTGCACGGCAAGAGGCTGGAGTCAAAGTTCGAAAATACTGCGACATGCTGCTAGAGGTGGAGGGATTCACTGAAGAAGATGTGAAAACCTTCATCAAAAAGTACTTCAGAGAGAAGACAAACTTGGCCGAACAGCTTATCGAACGACTGGATGACGATAAAACCTTACATGAAATGTCGACGAATCCTCTCAACACTGCACTTATTTGCCTGGTCTATGAAGATTTGAACGGTGTATTTCCTGAAAGCAGAAGTAAGCTGTACATGGACATAGTGGATTGTATACTAAGAAGATACAGAGCAAGGAAACAACTTTCAGAAGTCGACGAGGCGGACCTTGTTGTACTTTACGAAAGCCAACTGAACCACCTTGGCTCGATAGCTTTGAAAAGTTTATTAGAAGACAACTTGGACTTTGACGAGAAGGAGCTTGGAAAACACAAAGGAAGTGATCTACCTGAACTTGGATTTCTCTCTGTTCAGCCCGGAGGCAGTAAACTCCGAGCTACTAGACGTTATGGCTTTCTTCACAAGACTTTCCAAGAGTTCTTCGCCGCTTTGAATCTCGTTTGTCAGCTTATCAAGAAAGAAATTAGCACAGACAGCATAGCTGTTGACAGACGATATCGCCACGAGCTGAAAGAAGTGCTTCTGTTCACATTTGGCATTCTTGCCGCACGGTGCGAGGAAACAGCAGAGAACCTTATGAAAAGTATGGCGACACAGTTAAACCGGGAGGTCGAGCAAAGGGAAGCCGAAAATAGTATGACTGTTATATTAGAGTGCATATATGAATGCAAAAATGAAAATAATTTCCATGTAAAATTGGCCCGCGCTCTTGGACCTTGTCTTCAAATTGAAACCATTACTGTTTGGCCCACATTAAGATTAGAGGGGGCTAAAACTATCTTACTAACCAACATTCTTAGAACAAATACAAGTATGACAGCGTTGCATTTGTTTGGTAATGAAATTCGTGATGACGGTGCCGCTACTCTCGCTAATTGTTTGAAAGGGAAGACATCTCTGAAAGAGTTGAATTTGTCTGTCAATAAAATTGGTGATGACGGTGCTGCTGCTCTGGCTGAGTTTTTGAAAGAAAATAAATCTTGGGAAACGTTAGACTTGGGGGAAAATGCCATTGGTGAAGCTGGTGCTGCTGCTCTAGCTGGTTGTTTCAAAGAGAATACATCTCTGACATATTTGAGTTTGAGTTATAATAAAATTGGTGATGACGGTGCTGCTTCTCTGGCTGAGTGTTTGAAAGAAAATAAATCTCTGCAAAGGTTAGACTTGGATGAAAATGACATTGGTGAAGCTGGTGCTGCTTCTCTGGCTGAGTGTTTGAAAGAGAATACATCTCTGACATATTTGAGATTGAGTTTTAATAAAATTGGTGATGACGGTGCTGCTTCTCTGGCTGAGTGTTTGAAAGAAAATAAATCTCTGCAAAAGTTAGACTTGGATGAAAATGACATTGGTGAAGCTGGTGCTGCTAGTCTGGCTGAGTTTTTGAAAGAAAATTCATCCCTGAAAAGTATAAATCTGAACAGAAATAACATTGGTGAAGCTGGTGCGGCTTCTCTGGCTGAGTGTTTGAAAGAAAACATATCTCTAACTGTGTTGTATTGATCTCTAATTAACAAATGGTAAACACCACAGCGTACACTATTGAGTTATGGATGCACGCGGGAGGTTGCTAAGCACGAAAGAAGCGTAAGAGTCGCTCGAGGCGATAGCCGAGAGTGACTCTAGCTTCTTTCGTGCTTAGCAACCTCCCAAGTGCATCCATAACTCAATAGTGTACGGTGTGGTGTTTACCATTTGTTTTATAACATAACATTGATACATTGTAGCTAAAGAGTTCCCTTTTATTTAACAAATCTTACGTGACCAGAAAAAACAAGCGCGCGCGGAAAATAGTCTTTGCATTTGCTCACGTCAGCAGCGTACACCCATGGGCAAATGGGAGACGCTAAATTGACCAATCAGAGCGCGCGCTTTACTTTGGTTATGTTATAAATTACTTTGGTAATTCTGGTGCTGCTGCTCTGACTGCTGGGCAAGAGTGTCAATCATCTCCAACCGAGTTAGATGGGCCTCCCCTGATATTTTATACTCTGCCTTCTGACCAATTTTAAAAAGCAATAATGTAGCGAATGATCAGCGATTGACGACTCTTACCCTAAGCAGGGTAAATGTACAGTAGCTTCTAATCATCGATAACAATATTAATGCAAGACTTTGGTAGCATATATTCACTAAAATTATTTACTTTAGTAAGAGCTCCATTTGAATGATAACTGTATTTCTTAAGTCTTTTAACCGATGTAAATAAAGGTATTTTCAGCAGAATTTCAAGTTTTCTCCAAGTATTCTTTATGTGTGTTTAGTTTTTTTTTTTTTTCTGCATTCTTCCAGAAAATCCGTTTGATCACAATGCTCCTTAGTTTACTGTTTCCTTACTTCATGTCAACTTTTTTGCTTGAGATCTTTTAGAAACTGACGCGATTGGTTTAATAGGGTATGGATGCTTTAGGAATTGGGTTTTACTTTGGTCACGATTACTGGATGAACGAGCGAATTGTCTTGGTAATTGAGAAAAGGCGAAAGGAAAAAAAAGAGAGAAAAAGGACACTGGCGGCAGCCACAGATTATGCAGGTGTTCAAACTTTCCCTACCCTACCCTTCTCCTCAGATATTGTTAGCTGTTAATTTTATCAGAGAATTTCTGAGAAAGGAGTTGCAGAGGAAAAGCAATAAAACCTGGAGAGGGGGAATTCAAACTCGGGACTGTAAAACAGGTTCACGAGCCTTTAAATAACATGAACGATTGGGAAAAAACGTGCGACGATGGAAGAGGATAAAGAAGAGAGGAAAAACAGCGTTAAAGTTATGTATGTTGTAGGTTTTCAAGTGTAATACAACGGCAATTTCACGAGTCAGGTAAAGAATTTTCCTTGAATCGCAGAACTTAATAAAAGAAGGAAAATCTATGAAACTACAGGAACATTGTTTTTATCGTGAGCGCGAAACAAGAGAACAAGAGATGCGAAACAATATCACTTTGCCTTGTTTTCAACTTGCAATTCTACTATGAATATCTCGCTTCGATAACCAATAAGAATGCGAGATTTAACTCAGTTATGCGGTTCTATCTGTAATCATTGCGATCTCAACGTCCGTGTAACGCAGACAATTTCGGAGGAACTGGCATTATCGCTTGCCCGTCTTCCTCTGGAAGCGCCTTTAATGTAAACAGGGGCTCACGAGTCACTTTATCTGCAAAATTAACTCACGGAATGTCACGTTACAACGAGATCAAAGGTAACTATGAAGGTAACAAAAGAACATTCAGTAAGGATTTTACCTCGCGTGACTTTATCATTTCTCTGACTGAAGCAGAGAAGTTACTACTTTCAATTTTTCTGTTCTATCTTCGTGTTTTTGGGGGCTGATCAGTGCACGTGATCTCGCTGTTAAACTACGGACCCTTACTTGTATGGACATGATCAAGTCACATCTCTCGCTCAAAATAACTCTTGTAGAAAGGTTGTCAGTTCAAGGTACAAAGAATATCGGTTTCATCGAGATTTTGGTCACGAAGTAATTATTCTTCCACAACGTCAGCCATCGTCAAATTAGCTTTCCATGTGTAAATTTGAAATTAACTTACTTTGTATCTTTTCAGAAAGTCATTCCCTCCACGACGTTACAATTGAAACATGGATCTACTTTAAACACCAAGGAAGTAGAAGAGACTCTAAGCGGCTTGATAATTAAGTCTGGTTGCTTACTAAAAGAAATAACACTGTTTGCTAACGGCGTAAAATCGTACAATAAGCATAATACGAACTGTAAGAAATTACGCCGTAAGTCTTGGGGAGTTGAATCGCGTTATTGCACTTTTTTCTCAATGTTGAATTGGTGTCGAATGAAAGTAGAATAGTTGGCTCATCAAATTCATATGCGGTTCCCTGTGATTATCATTCTGGTGGAGATAAATCCAGAATCTCCGCTTGTTTGCATGCCAGCCGTAAAATCAGCCTACAAGTTCTAAAATATCCACAACAGCTTCTGCGAGAGTAACAAAATCTTGACCTAAAATACTGATTCATGTTTTTCCGTCCTGAATTGCAGATATTTATATATTTCCATGTAATGTGTTCTATTGAATGAATGGCGTTCCCCCCCCGCCCCCCTTTTAACTTATTTTGTTATACTTGGCTGTGCGGAGCGAAGGAAATTAGAACGAACACTACTCGATCGTGTATTTCACCAGCGAACAGACGCGCGTGCAGCGTGAAGTTCGTGACAGCTGTTGTGCATAAAACGGGAGAGGCGTGATGCTCGCGGCCCTCACGGGGTCTCTATAGCGGTTTACTTTTTCATCACTATTATTGCTGTCTTAGTGGCTAAGGTATAAGTGCCAACAGACAAATTTACATTGAGCTATTTTTCCGGCGACCAAACCAGCAATTGCAGCTTCAAGTTACCAGAATTATTACTCTACCTTAGTTTTCTGTCTTTCAATCTCGTGCTCTGATGGTCCGGCAATGATTGGCTGGTTACGCTCACGCTCTTTAAAGCAAACATCCTCGATTAGTTCACTTTTTCGTCGTTGTCTGGAAGCACAACCAGTTACGCAAACAGGAAAAGATTCTTCAGGTCCATGAGTTACTTAATTAATTAATAAATAAATACAGTACAGTTAACTGACGGAAAGTAACTTTACAACGAGATCACAGGTAAGGGAAACAATATCACGCCTAACTAGAGGCAGCATCCCTCGACCTAAAAACAAATTTCACGTAAGTTCACCTTAGATTCGTTGTTTTTTTTTTTTTTTTTCATCAATTCACAGAGAAATTTCCAGTTTTAACTATAAACTGAGACCATTACTCGCAAAAGTGAGTTAAATGAGATCTAAAACAACTGTGACGGCATCAGGTTTGTCTGTAACTTAATGATGTGAGGAGCATCAACGTCATCACCTTTCAACTCTTACGTTTCATCTTCCTGTGTTGAGACTGCATTCATTCCACGTTCTTTCGCTTTTAATAGACAGGCCTTATCTATAGATCTTTCTTGACGCAAAATGAGAGTATGTTTGATCGTGGACCAGTCCGATTGCTGTCCCTATGCATGTATTTATCCTTGTGCTGTGATATGCTGAATGAATGGCAATTTTCCCATTGAGTTATTACTTAGTCAGCTTTGTGAAGCAAAACCAAGTAGAACATGCATTATTTGTGTATTGCACTACCGCAAGGCGAGAGGCACACGAGGAGCGTGGAGCTTTCACAAGCTGTCACGCTTTTGTCATGCAATTGGCTGACGGGATGTAACTAAAAAAATAAACGAGAATTGAGATAACGAAAGTTTCTTTCCCTTAAAATTTTCATTTTCATAACTATATGCAGCATACTTCAGTGACTCACAACTGAATGAGGCTAGTGTCCGGTCACAATTAATTCGTTGTTTGTTTCATATCAAGCAGGAGAATTTTGGTAGTTTAAAATCATACATTTCTACAAAGTAAATGAAAGGATAGTGAAAGTTTTCGAGCATAGGTAAAGCTGATTGTTTCGCTATATATATAAATACAGGTACGCAGAATAGTTTGACCAACATTCAGGTGATAACACTAGTGCTGCAATTAGATATTTAACGACAAGATAGCTTTCGTGAGGTTGATGCTGACTTGATTTTCGTTCTTTTCAGGGATTCGTCCATTCTGTAAAGTTACAAATTACGGCATGCAGAGGTTAATGTCACTTTCAGGTTTAGAGGGAACCTTAAACGTTTAAGGTCGGCTGTAATTTGTTAACTTTTTTTAAGTACATACATTTTTGCAAACTTTACATCCTCCAGTTAAAGACAGTGAACATTTTTATCCTAAATCGCTTGCATGCAGACTGCATTGAAAGGTACAATTTAAATTGTTAGGGCACTTTTTAGAGTTTCCTAACTTCAATCAACAACCTTTTTTAGTCTTGGATGTTTTTTAGAAGTCCTTTTGCTAGGCGGGAAGAAAATTTTGAAACCCCTATCTTAAATGACAACAGAACAGTTTTATGGGCCCTTTAAGTTACCGGGACCTTCGAGAATGGGCCCCTGCAGAAAAGTAATACGGTAAAACGTCCATTAACCTCCCCCCCCTAAAATAAGCCACCCCCCTCTAATGAGCCCCCCCCCCCCCTTATCTTTAGAGGAAGAAACAAATTAAGCCCCCCTTTCCATTAAGGTAACTTAAAAAGGTTTCCAAGGAAACTCGGAAAAATGTTTCTTATAAGTATCTGTCACGATCTGACACTGTCAATTTGAGAGGCAAAAAAGCGCATATACACTTTTGAATAAACAACAGTACTGGCAAGTACCGCTACTGGCTTGTTAGCTCAATTGGTAGAGCGCTGCACTGGTGTCGCAGAGGTCAGTGGTTCGAATTCTGTAAAGGCCTGAGTTTTTTCAGATCTGATCTTCACTATTGCGTAAATAGTGCTGCGAGGATCGTGCACAAGTAAGTACTGGTAATGTAAATACACACGGGTAAATTGACCATAGCAACGATCTTGGAAAAAAAGAAACACTCAAAGATCTCACGGAAAGTACTGCTGATTTCCGATTAATCCTCGAGGATTCACGTCCGTTAAATTTTGTGTGAGTCTGCTTGTTTGTTTTCTGCAATGGCGTGTGAAAATTGTGTCAGTTTCCACCGAAAAACTGAAGTCAATTGAGAAGCTTTTTCTAGCCAGACACAAGGGGATTGAATGCGACTTTCACCCATCGAATTCGTTCGCTTTCTGTTGTGAAACTCACTGTAGAAATATCTAACCCTAACCCTCACCCAAATTCAAGGGACTTGTTAAGGGATAAACAAAAGTGTATTTACAGAAGATCTCAAAACTTTCCTTAAAGTTCCACAAACGAACAAATTGTTCGGAAGAATTCATATATCATATGAATGAGAGTCACATTGATTAATTTAATTGTTAATGGCAAGTACTTCTCATTTTAACTTTCTCAGTTACTTTTTGGGAGGGATTTTTTTAGGCCGCGTTACAATCTTCTTAAAGACAGTTTTAGTACCCCAAAATTTATTTAGAAATCAATTTTGGCGGAAAACCAAAGTGATCTGAGTGAAAAGGAAAAGAAAGAATTAGCGTTATTTATTGGCAAAAGGTCGTGATCGAAGTCTTGGCTTAAAAATGCTTTCTAGCCGGTAAAACAAGATATGTTTGTGAAAAATTTTAAGAAAGCCTAAGATGTTCTGCAAAGCGACTCAACACGAAAAGGATACCTCCCGCTGAGAGCCGGCTGGATAGGAGATTACTGCCCTCTGTCTGAACAAATCAGATCGCAGAAATTGTAGAATACAGCCCGCTCACGAACTGAGGAAAAAATCCAACAAAGTATTGCGATTGTTCATAACTCTAAAATTTACACATTCTAATGTGCACTAAGTGAGTTTAATTTATTCAACGACCTTGTGAAAGACACCAAATGAATCGACCAAAAGCAGAAACACACACACATTGATGAAATATACTTAGATAATCAATTGACCAGGATAAATTAATAACTTTCTCTCAACTTATTTAATATGAATATTGAATAAATATCTAACACTCTGAGATGATGCATTTGAATTCATTGCTCATTCATCATCGGGTGATTGAGAATCAGAAAATTATCTCAAAGTGATAGTTGATAGAATCCAAAACATTTGGGCAACACCAAACTGTTTGGGGCTGCGTCGGTGGGAGTAACGAAATAATTTGGATATATCAACAAAGTTGAAATGGTAAATTGGCCACCGTAATGATTACAAAAGCTGACGTTTCGAGCGTTAGCCCTTCGTCGGAGCGAATGATACTTGGTTTCTCAGCCCGACGGAATTAGAAATTGTTCGCCAGTAAATTAAGCAATTCGATAAACGTGATTTTAGAAGTTGCTTCGGAAGCGGCGGGTTTTGCCCCTAACGAGTTTCGCACACAAAGCGTTTCGCCCAGACCTAGACCCAGACCATAATTGAAAGATAATTTGGTTATATCAACTAAGTTGAAGTTCTAAATTGGCCACCGTAACGAGTAAAAAAGCCGACGTTTCGAGCGTTGGCCCTTTGTCAGAGCGAGTGGAGAGTAGAAGCCTATTCAAGGGCGGCTTCGATATTTTGAAAGCCATAGTTTTCATGTGTGAAGTGGTCAATTGTGTCTTTTGTGACGTCTATCGGAAAAACAGTTTCTTTCGAAACTATCAGCCTTTATTCAAGTATCATTGGTTATGACCAGAATCTCGGTCATGACTTTTTTCATTTGTTGGCTCTAACAAGAGCCGTTTTATGGAATCTATTCGGACCTGATTTCACAACTTGCTCTAGTCCAGTTCATGTTCCAGCGCGTCCAGACTCGTCAGTGTTGAATCGATGGTCTTTTTGAGATCATGGTACTCCTTGAAGTACTGCTGCAAAACTATTTGGGCATCGTAGTGAATAGTTGAATCTGCTAGAACATCTAGTAGATAGAATACACAGCATCTGCTGTCTATTTTCTACCGATAACTCGACTAATTCTAGACGCATTGTACGTATGGAGTCAATGATAAAAACAGCTTCAAAGTTGTCCATAGTTGATCTAAAACACCTCTGAAGGAACGTGCCACAAATAATATTATCTTAGTGCGGACTTCTTAGGAAAAAACTCGGCAAAGCGTGCGGTATGAAAGTTCTAACTAAAAAGAAATTACCGTCTTGCAAAAATATCTCACCCTTTCACTTGTCAATAGAATTTGAAAACAATTGCGCGTGGAACATAGAAAATGGTTTCACCCAGAAGTAGGCCTCCACTGTAACTCGAAAAACGTTGACCCAAGCATGCGTATGCCCAGAACGAACGTTGAGTAATGCCTTGAAAAACGTGACTTTTCCTGACACCATAAAAATGTTGAAACGAACAAGTTGTTTCTTTTACTAAGAATCAGGCGGGGACTGGAGGGTAATTCAAGCACGAAATACAAAAGAGCCGTTTACAAATCTTTATCAAAAAAGTATGACTGATTTTGGTTTTATCTGCAGCACTTACTCTCTCGAGAAGGTCGCGTTGGTTTTGTGTTGAAGCAAATTGAACGCTGTTGAAAGCGTTCATTTTTCTGACTTGGCTAGGTGTGCGGTGTGTGAAAGTTCTAACTAAAAAGAAACTACCGTCTTCCAGAAATATCTCACCCTTTCACCTGTCAATAGAATTTGAAAACAATAGTGCGCGTGGAACATAGAAAATGGGTTCGCCCAGAAGTAGGCCTATTTCCGATAGACGTCACAAAAGACACAATTGACCACTTCACACATGAAAACTATGGCTTTCAAAATATCGAAGCCGCCCTTGAATAGAAGCCGCATTATTTTCCTTTTGAAAAAAAAAAATAGAAGCCGCATTATTTTCCTTTTGAAAAAAAAATAGAAGCCGCGGCTTCTATTCAAGAAAAGACGGTATGTATTTCTTACGACTCTCGACCTTTCTTATCAGAAATGATTGTAGTCGGATTAGAGATTCTTATTCTGTTTACCCAGTTCTTTCAATTATGAATAAAGGCTGAAAGTTTCTAAAGAAACTCTCCATTCGCTCTGATGAAGGTTGAAAAGTTAAAGGTTTAAAAGTTTCTAAAAAAACTCTCCACTCGCTCTGACAAAGGGCCAACGCTCGAAACGTCGGCTTTTTTACTCGTTACGGTGGCCAATTTAGAACTTCAACTTAGTTGATATAACCAAATTATCTTTCAATTATGGTCTGGGTCTAGGTCTGGGCGAAACGCTTTGTGTGCGAAACTCGTTATGGGCAAAACCCGCCGCTTCCGAAGCAACTTCTAAAATCACGTTTATCGAATTGCTTAATTTACTGGCGAACAATTTCTAATTCCGTCGGGCTGAGAAACCAAGTATCATTCGCTCCGACGAAGGGCTAACGCTCGAAACGTCAGCTTTTGTAATCATTACGGTGGCCAATTTACCATTTCAACTTTGTTGATATATCCAAATTATTTCGTTACTCCCACCGACGCAGCCCCAAACAGTTTCTTTCGAAACTATCAGCCTTTATTCAAGTATCATTGGTTATGACCAGAATCTCGGTCATGACTTTTTTCATTTGTTGGCTCTAACAAGAGCCGTTTTATGGAATCTATTCGGACCTGATTTCACAACTTGCTCTAGTCCAGTTCATGTTCCAGCGCGTCCAGACTCGTCAGTGTTGAATCGATGGTCTTTTTGAGATCATGGTACTCCTTGAAGTACTGCTGCAAAACTATTTGGGCATCGTAGGGAATAGTTGAATCTGCTAGAACATCTAGTAGAATACACAGCATCTGCTGTCTATTTTCTGCTGATCTCTCGACCAATTCTAGACGCATTGTACGTATGGAGTCAATGATAACAACAGCTTCAAAGTTGTCCATAGTTGATCTAAAACACCTCTGAAGGAACGTGCCACAAATAATATTATCTTAGTGCGGACTTCTTAGGAAAAAACTGCAGTGTACTTGATCGTTTTGTGATTTGTCGATTAGTCGTTGGATTAAAATAAATATTACCATATACTTGTTTTTCTATTGTTCTTTTTTACTCCAATAAAAAAGCGAGATTTTCGATCCTCCTCATTAAGGATTCTTGGTATATAAAGGCATTTTACTCTTCACTGTTTCTCAATCATTTCTAACGACATTGTTTGACCCGAAATGGCTTTAACTGTAAGACAATTGTGCAAAGAAAGCAGCAGACGACCCCGCAAGGCTCTGTTTTTTTTTCCGAGACGAGAAGAAGACGGGAATCGCGCCTACACGCCTCATCATTGGAAATAGTATAGATTTAAAAGAAGGAATGGCGGTGACCGTTAACTGGCAAGGAAGAAAGGTACCCGCTGAACTCTTAGCCTTAAGTGGTAAGTAATGCCTTTCACATCTCGATTACATGGCAGAATTCACAGGAATACATTTGTGTAAGTCAGTTTTATTGCGAATACTCGCTTAAGCGACAAGTCTGAGTTGTAACTAATTGTCGTACTTACGATTTGTTCTTGTAGACGACGAAGAAGTCTTGAATCAGAAAGACTTGGAGTGGTGCGAAATAAACTTACCGCCGTTACCAAGTCTGGACTGCAACCAACAGCCGGATTCAGACTCTAAGGAAATTGCCCAACAACCGTCCCAAAAGAATGAGGTACAGCGGCCCAACAAGTCAACCAAGGTAATTCTGATTACTACATGGTGCTCTTTAGTAACGCGTTTCATAAAAATGTCGATAACGCCGGCCACTTCCAAATTCAAAGTGGTATTTTTACCTTCTTGTGAAGCGTAAATAATTGAAATTAATTATGTAATGCACGAGCTACCTTTATGATTCTATTATAGTTTTATGTCAGTGGGCATTTACCATCTACAGCGATCGTTTTATATAGGTTATAACTATTTTTGAACGTGACTTTTGTTAATAACCCGAACATCAGGAAGTCTAAGATCACGTTTTCTTGCGCGAGACAAAGTGAACGAGCGTGTTTCAACATTGTATTATCACATTTAAGTTTTCAGATGTTATACTACCATAACAGACTTTCGTTTTGATAAATGTTGTATTGATCTTTTAGGTGAAGGCTGGGCAGAAAAAACTTTCCGCAACTCCCGTTGACCCATACCAAGAGTTTTTGGCAGAACAGAAGAAAAGAGAGGCTCAGTGGTGTGAGGAAACTAAAGCAAAGAAAGCACGAAATGAGGAAAAGGAGGCCAAGAGTTTCAGTGCTGGTGCGACTGCAGAAGATGTTGCTTCCATAAAGCTGCTGCTACAAGAGAGTATCTGTAAGGTAAGCATAACAACAATGCGTTACTTGTTGAGAAAATGTCGCTTGGAAAGTCCTTTTCAGTTTTTTTTCTCTGAATTCAACACGCTTAACTACGTTACGGACACCCAGTGTCAACAATGAGTTTCTAAAGCAAGCCTTACCTTTGGATGACGTCTAATTACTTTTTGACTGAGTAATTTATAAATAATCGTCTTAATACGGAAACCTCATTTTACAGACACTTTCTTTGGTTTTGCCTGATGTTTGATTGTTCACTTTTTTTAATTAACTGTTCATTTGTTTGTTTTACTCAAATAGATGATGGAGAAATTCGAGGACGCCCTGTCTGGAGTGGAGAGAAAAATCACAGTCCGATTGGGTAGAATTGAGCAAAGATTGGATTCTTTAGAGCAAAACGTTATGGTAAGTTTTAATGTCTTTTTCGTTTACGCCTTTAAAGACGGAGTTCTCGGTAATGGAACTACTGGTTTGACAAACTTTGTTGCAGAAGACTAAACTGTTTGAGTGCCTCTAAACTCTAATTAAACCGGTTTAAGAATTATAAAACACAGGGTATAATGAAATAAGGCCATCAAAAGCTAGCGGTTTCAATTTATTTTCTACTTACTCGACTTAATCAAACCAAAATGGCCTTTATTTATTTTTTTAATTCCCTTGCTACAAAATGACATATGATTTTTAACTTTTTAATAGATACAACAACCAGAAACTGAGCAGCCATTATCAGCCAGCAGTATCCTTCAGCAGGATGATCTTCAAACTATAGATTCTGTTGCCTTGGCCAGTCTAAACGAAGATATGGACATCTTCGCGCTATCTCCAGAAACACCAACGGTTCCGACTCCGCCTACAGCTTCAACTTCTTCAACCCCTGCAACCCAAAGCTTCCACGCATTAACAGAAGCTCAAGTTGGCGATGAGCTCATTGGTAGCTGCGTGACCCCAAGAAAGCTACCAGTCGTGAAGAACATTCTGCAGAGCGGATCGGAACGGCACAAATGCGCGCTTAAGCTTCTGCCATACTTCTTTACTAAAGATGAGATGAGCACCAGCAACACAGACGGAACACACCAGAAACTTCCCCTAGACACTACGAAACTAAACTCATTAAAAGTGTTAGTTTTTTCTAGATTTCCAGTCGAGTCCTCTGCGGAGAGAGGCAAAATAAATCAAGGGCAAAATAAATCAAAGGCAAAATAAATGCTAAGTGTCGTTTAAGTAAGCATATTATAAAGCAAGCAGGCGACAGGTAGACTTAAAGAGAGTTTTTAACTAAGGCTTTTCGCGATTGTTTCAATATTTGTTTCTACTATTATGATTGTTGAGGATTCATTGAGATTACTGTAGGCTTCTCGTTTTCAAGTTATTGATGTAAAATGGTTGTAGAGACCTTCAATTTTATTTAAAGTTTTGGTTTTCTTTGTTGGAAGAGGGATGTGATTAGCTTACGAAAACAGATGTTCGTTAGTTAAGACAAGGAGAGCGAGATTTGTTTTCATGATTATGCAAATTTATTTCGAGTGACGTGTACGGCAAAATTTACAAAATCCGTGGCTATCGAGTTTCTCATCTTTTATTTCCATCGATTAAAAGGAAACAGAAATTGCTTTATAAAAGCTGTAATTACACATTACTTTACGAAATCCAATGCTAGATGAAACACGAGCGAAAGAAAGTTGAGTTTTGTTACATGCACATGCAAAATTGTTTCGATTAACCGACGGTGAAATCTACAAAATCAGCGGCATTTCTTAACGTTTTTCACTTGAGAGTGCGTTTTCATTTCAGTCAATACGTAGAAACAATGTAGGAACATGGGAAAAAATGAGTTTGCTTCTCAATTCTATTTTCTTTCTATCGAGAATGTTCAGTCCACATGGTATGATTGACAGATTGCTTCAAACGCATTGCGAGCTCTCCAGGGCGAGACTCGCTCTCGGCTCGCTTCACTCGCCAGTGGATAGCTTAATGGCAGGCTAGTAATTTAATTTTACTTAGTTTTCTATCGTTATCAGTCGAATATTATTAGCATGAAACGTCAGTGTTCCGCATCAACAATTCGTATAATTGTTCACAACGGTTTCTGATCGATATGTGCATGGCTTCCCGCTGTTCTTTAGCCCTCCTTATCCGTTCAACGTTTTTGTCCATCCGTTTAACGTTTTGAGCAATCTATTAATAGATGCTGTTCAACCGTTTAACGTTTTAAGCCATCCGTTTATTTTTTTTCTCGGCCGTTTAACGGTTCACGGAATCCGTTTTTGGACTTTGCTCTACCATTTAACGCTTTGGACTATTCGTTTAAACGGACATGCAAACCGTTTAAACGCCCTTACTACCCGTTTACTATCCGTTTACAAACCGTTTATTTTGTGGGAAATTAACGTCTCCTACCCCAACCCTGCAAGAGACAGGACCTCTATTTATTCGTCCCTATCCGATAAGACTAGAATATCGAACCATTTCTTGATGTTATATAAAGGTAGCAAATTCTTCTCAATTATTCTAAGACCCTGAGTGTTGGTCCAGCCGGGCCTCGACCTCCCGCACAACAGTCCAGCGCTCTATCCATTGAGCTAACCGGGAGGCAGTTAATCAAATTCTATGGAAATGTTTATATGCTGCTGGTGTTTTGTAGATGCAGTCTGATAATATAGGATAGCTATTGAATCCCTGCATAGGCCTTGATTTTGTTCCAGACATAAAGTATTCAAAGTATTGGGTCTTTTTACAGGAACACAGACTAAGTTGAATTCTTTGTTAGAACCCCACGGAGATGACCTTGGTTAAATGGCTTTTTTTCGAGTTTCTGGTAACTTTGCCCAAATTGAATTTAGGCTCATTTATAATACATTCCTTACTTTAATTGATCTCCATAAATGAACATTCTGTTTACAATTACGAACTTACAACAAAGTTATGTGTTGGAACTCTCCTTTGTAAAAAACATTAGAAGTGGTTTTGAAACGCTGAAAACCGTTTCATGTACATAACTGAGAATTCTGCTACTTTTGAAAGTTAGGAAGGTATTCTTTATGATCGGCTATAAAAGTCAAAGTGAGTTACCTGTGCACCACTTGATCTCACGTTTTGTTACAACTCCTTCAAGGTACTGAGCTGGTGGTGCGATGGGGTAGTGGCCGTAAAGGAACAGGTGGTATTCTAAGGTGGGGAGGGGGGGGGGGAAAGGGGCTTCTAATGTCTTAAGTGGCAAGGGGTCTCCTTGGCCGCAGCTCACCTCCGTGCACCTTAACTCGAGGACAAAGGAGAGGAAGGAAGCACGATAACCTGGACTACATTGTATTGCCCCCTGAAAATCTCTTTAGTGCCCTAAGATAACCTTGGTGGAGGAGCGTCTTTGAGTTTGTTGCCAATTTTTCTAATTTTCATGTTCTTTACTGACAAGGGAAGCGGATAAGATGAAAGATAAACCTCTCCCAAAAAAAATTGATGTTTTCTTTCTTAATGTTACCAAGTTAGAAATACCATGTTGAAATAAACTCAAGCTACAAATGTACATGTTTGCTATTAATACTAGGTTCAAGTAAATTTCAAATGATGAAACGAAAATCGGATGACTTGACGAGCGGGCTTCCACATAACAAGAGACCTAGGATGGAAGGTAAACGTTTTTTATGTTGTAAATGTTAATACAAGTATATGTATGTTCTGTGAAGTCAAAAGGAGACACAATTCTTTATTAAATTTCTGGGGGTGATCATATCACCTAGAACCTCATGGAAAATTCAACTTGACAACGGGTTAAAGATAGATTACAATGTGATGCCAGAGAGGCAACTTGAGACACATTCTTTTGACAATGGTTGGGTCTCGCCTGCACTGGTAGCAACACAAAATAAAGCAAACAGCTACAAAGCCAAATGTCGTGTCTTCTTCCGCCAAGAATAACAACGAGTTGTTTCTTTAGTTTATTCTGTAGGTCTCTTGATTTAAGGTTTTCAAGTGTAGTCACGAAATCTCGAGTTTTTAGTCCGCGTTTTGGTCCGAGTTTTGGTCCGTGTTTTGGTCGGAGTTTTGGTCCGATTCCATGGGAACTTCCGGGTTATAAACACAGCAGATGGGTCCCATGATCAAATTAGTTCTCTACAAAATTACAAGATACATTATCCAATTTAAAATGACTGCACTTCGAGTAATATTAATAAGGACACTTTCTAAATGGATAATAAGAAATATTTTGGATTAATATGAACATTTTTCATATCTATCTTGCCTTTTATTGATTTCTTTTCTTCTTTCTCATCTCTGCGTGATAAACAAAACAATAGGTCGCTTGGAGCGATGAATCGGCTTTCGGCGACAACATTTTTGTAGATGGGCGTGGGGATTTTTCTCTCTTAAATGCTGTTTTATGGTGTCATTAAGTATGGAAAAGCTTCAAAGTGTTCAATTCAGGCGTCAACCATGGGTTGAAGGCGTAAATTCCGTAAATAATCGAGTCCGCTTTTTGTGCATTGTTGGCTGGAGTTTTCGGAACTGAGCATATTACGTTGACCGGCTGTACTAGAAGTTGGCCGAAACCGCAACATACTTCTATATCTCCATAATCCTCCAACCTACTCTAGTTGGTTAGCTTGAATAAATATATCGTTGGGAAGAAATTGGAATTTTGCGCTGAGCCCAGATTAAAGTTGCATATTTACGGTCATGACGGCAAAAGCAAAGTAGGTGTCAAACTGAAGAGTAATTTTCAGTGTAAAAAAAAAAACGGTTGAAAAAGAAAAACGTATATGCTTTGCTCTCACAAAGGATCGATCTAAATACGCGAAGCAAAAAAATTCCTCAAACGAGAGTTTTGTGAAAAGACGAGTAATTCAATTGGTGCCATTTTTGATGAGCGGCGCTGTTATAAAACAGGCCTTTGAAGTACTGAAGCGATTTGCGCTTGGAAAAAACCATGTTTTACAATATTTCGAAAAACCAGTGTGGTATCTATAGTTTGACTCGACACCTTACGAGAACTATTTTTATTAGAGATGGTTATGATCCCACTGGAAGGATTGAGAACATTCGCCAACTCTATAAAACCCGCGAGGGTACGACAAACCTCCTTCCCTGGTGTGAAGACTTGAACTTTTCTTTTGGAGACCTCTACACCAGACTTAAAGTCATCTACAAAGAGAAAACGAGAGGAACAGCTACGGAACGAGTCGTCACGATGTCTGAAATCTTCAACCCGCACGAAGAATGTGAAGAGCCAAGAGTTGTGTTAATAGAAGGGAAGCCTGGTATGGGAAAGACAACTTACTGCAAAAGAATTGTTTTCGACTGGGCCACTCAAAAACGCGCAACCGGAAATTACTTCGCAAAATTCCGCATAGTGCTTTTGATTAAATGTCGTGAAGTTCAGTCTGACCTTTGGGAAGCCATTGATGATCAACTTCTACCTCGAGATATCGGTGACGACCAAAGAAAGAGATTCCTCGACTTCATTCGCCACAATCAATCTAAAGTTCTCCTGGTACTCGATGGATTGGATGAAGTTTCTGAGATGAAGCTACCAATGTTTTCAGCAATTATTCAAGGCCGAGCGCTGCCAAAATGTCGCGTGGTTGTAACTGCACGGCACGAGGCTGGAGTCAAAGTTCGAAAATACTGCGACACGCTGATAGAGGTGGAGGGATTCACTGAAGAAGATATGAAAACCTTCATCAAAAAGTACTTCAGAAGGAAGACAAACCTGGCCGAACAGCTTATCGGACGATTGCATGACGATAACACCTTACATGAAATTTCGACGAATCCTCTCAACATTGCGCTTCTTTGTCTGGTCTATGAAGATTTGAGAGGTGTATTTCCTGAAAGCAGAAGTAAGCTGTACATGGACATAGTGGATTGTATACTAAGAAGATACAGAGCAAAGAAACAACTTTCAGAAGTCGAAGAGGACCCTGTTGGACTTTACGAAAGCCAACTGAACCACCTTGGCTCGATAGCTTTGAAAGGTTTATTAGAAGACAACTTGGACTTTGACGACAATGAGCTTGGAAAACACAAAGGAAGTGATCTACCAGAACTTGGATTTCTCTCTGTTCAGCCCGGACGCAGTAAACTCCGAGCTACTAGACGTTATGGCTTTCTTCACAAGACTTTTCAAGAGTTCTTCGCCGCCTTGAATCTCGTTTGTCAGCTTATCAATAAGGAAATTAGCACGGACAGCATAGCTGTTGACAGACGATATCGCCACGAGCTGTAAGAAGTGCTTCTATTCACATTTGGCATTCTAGCCGCACGGTGCGAGGAAACAGCAGAGAACCTTACGAAAAGTATGGCGACACAGTTAAACCGGGAAGTCCGGAATAGGGAAGCCGGAAATAGTATGACTGTTATATAAGAGTGCATTTATGAATGCAAAAATGAAAATTATTAGAAGACAACTTGGACTTTGACGAGAAGGAGCTTGGAAAAAAAAAAAAAGGAAAGCGATTTACCTGGATTTGCATTTCTGTTAGTTCAGCCCTGAGGTAGTAAACTAAGACCGACTAAACGTTATGGCTTTCTTCACAAGACTTTCCAACAATTCTTCGCAGCACTCTGTCTCGGTTGTCAGCTTATCAAGAAATAAATAAGCACAGACAGCATAAATGCTGACAGACGATATCGCTATCAGCTGAGAGAAGTGCTTCTGTTTACATTTGGCATTCTGGCAGCGCAGTCCCAGGAAAAATTCATCTCTAGAAATGTTATTTCTGAACGGAAATAACATTTGTGAAGCTGGTGCTGCTGCTCTGGCTAAGTAATTATTTGAAAGAAAACACATCTCTAGAAGTGTCGAATTGACCTTTGAATTATTTTGGTAATTCTGGTGCTGCTGCTGCTCTGACTGCTGTGCGAGAGTGTCATCCATCTCTAACCGAGTTAGATGGGCTTCCCCTGAAATTTTATACTCTGTGCTCTGACCAATTTTAAGAAGTGATAATGTAGCGAATAATCAGGGATTCGCGGCTCTTACCCTAAGCAGGGTAGATCATGGTACAGTAGCTTCTAATTATCGATATAAATATTAATGCAAGACTTATGTAGCATCTATTCACTAAGATTATTTAATTTAGTAAGAGCTTCATTTGAACGATAAATGTACTTCTTAAGACTTTTAACTGATGTAAATAAAAGTATTTTCAGCAGAATTTCAAGGTTTCTCCATGTATTCTCTATGTGTGTTTAGTTATTTTTTTCCTGCATTCTTCCGGAAAATCTGTTTGATCTCGATGCCCCTTCGTTTTCTGTTTCCTTACTTCATGTCAACTTTTTTGCTTGAGATCTTTTGGAAATTGACGCAATTGGTTCAATGTGGTATGTATGCTTTAGGAATTCGGTTTTACTTTGGTAATGATTACTGGATGAACGAGTGAATTGTCTTGCTAATTGAAAAAAGGCGAAAGGAAAAAAAAGAGAAAAAAAAGGACACTGGCGGCAGCCACAGATTATGCAGGTGTTCGAACTTTCCCTACCCTACCCTACTCATCAGATATTGTCAACTGTTAATTTTATCAGAGAATTTCTGGGAAAAGAATTGGAGAGGAAAAGGAAGAAAACATGGGGAGGGGGAATTCAAACCCGGGATTATAAAACAGGTTCACCAGACTTAAAATAACATAAAGGGAATGGAAAAAAATGTGCGACGATGGAAGAGGATGAACAAGAGAGGAAAAACTGCGGTAAAGTTATGTATGTCACAAGTAGTCAAAAGACGTCTATGCATAATGAATCAAAGATCACGGACTCGATCAAACAGGGTTGTTCGGGTAATCCCGCGCTAGAATAATATTTTTTTCCGCAAGCTCCTTACGGGAGCTACCCCATGACATCGAAACCCGCTTGAGATATGGCGGACATGGCGCACGGGCTGATCAATAGAACACGCTGAAAAAGAAAGATTGTAAGATGAGGTCATTATTAAATTGCCTTGGAGATCAGTGGATTCTGTAGTAGCCCAGGTACCCCCACCCCACCCCACCCCGCTAAGATAAGGTGCGGCTCTTGACAGGGCTAGGACCTAGTCTCGTACCCAGACCCTAGAGGTAAACGAGAGGATCTGGGTAATGGATTAGTCAGGACCTTCCGGGTGAATGAAATGAAACTAAAATGAGTGAATGTGAATGAAATGGCACTTTCATTTCACTGTCGGACAGTGAAGCGAATCGTGATGGCGCTAATGCCGAGTCTCCTTTTCCGTTGTTTTTCTCTTTTTTTTTGCCTCATTTAAGAACTCTAGCCCAAGTGAAAAGGTGGGAAAATTGTCTTCGTTTTGGGACTGGTGGGCCGAGTCTCTGTTTGTATCCATTATTGTAGCGAAATGTATTAGTTTTTCCCCGCGCTAACCATGGCCACTCGGGCGAAAAAGAGAAATTTCTAGCGAAGCGGTTTGCTCACACTATCAGCATACACTATCGGGACTTTGAGCACGCTTACGTATACTGAATTTGACTGCGCGGCTCTGTGGCAAAAATAAAAATTGCTCTTTGAGGCAAAAGAAGCAGACTTTGCTTTATCGTTTTTCTAGAAGTGAAAATATCATCCGGGAAATCTAAGATAGGCTGATCGTATTAAGCATGAAAAACGGGATCTCTTCTTACGTTATCAGTTATTGTCAATTTAATCTCAGTGGGGAGTAGTACGGTTGACGGTTAAATCTTATGGCCTTTGACAGAAGAAGTTTCTTAGTAGGAGGAAGATGTTTCTTATTAGATATTTCTTATAAACGGAAATAAGATGTTCTAGAAGTGCCTGAATATTATCACAGGATCAGTCTTAACTTCCCACGGCAGTGAGGAGCGTAATATAAATGAACTACAGTGTAAGCAACATGAAAATGAGAAAAAATTAGAAAAAACCGCGACAAACTCTTGGAACAAACTCTTCTTCGACGAACTTAGTACTGTTTGACATTCAGGGAATGGCTGCCCAGGTCCTACAACCTTTCTTGAAGACGTTGCATGCACACGATAAACTCGGCCACAATCTTCACCGCCACCGAGCTGCGAAAATTGGCACATTTTGGCGTACAACAGAACAATTGAGTAATTTCTATTTTTCCTTACTTTTTTGTAACCCAATGATGATCTGAATTTTATCTTATTCTAAATTTGAACCCAACGAATGATCTAATTTTTAACGCAATGAATGAAAATGCTAAATTATTCTGTTTTTTAAGATATTAATAAGATAAAATCGCACGTGATCTTATTTAGATGAAACAATGGGACAGTAAAGGATGTGCAACCTAGGGTGAGAAGGAGGAAAGGGGCTTCTAATATCTTGAGAGATAAGGGGTCTCCCTAGCTACAGCCCACCTCCATGCACCTAAACACTAGATAGGAGAAATGGAAGGAATGGAACCATTTTAACCTTAATAACATTGTATTGCCCCCCTAAAATTCTCTCTACCGTCCTAAGATGACCCTGGTGGAGGTGCTTCCTAGAGTTTGTTGCGGCTATTTCTAATTTTCATGTTGCTTACACTGTAGCGAATTTATATTACGCTCCTCACTGCCGTGGGAAGTTAAGACTGATCCTGTGATAATATTCAGGCACTTCTAGAAGGCTTTGCACTTCTTTCCGGTTTTGAGTTGATGATGTTAGAGACACGTTATGGTTATGGTTACCTTAGATATTTGAGTTATGATCGTTGGATCCTAGGCTGTTCATGGGCCAAACCATTTCTTTCTTTCATTTGCAGTGCTAATACACTAATACTTTTAACCGAATTACGGTCTTTTTGTCCAATAGTCTTTTCGTCCAAGTCTTTTCGTTCCAAAGTTTTTTCATCTAGGTCTGTTCGTCTAAATGTTAAGTCTTATCTGGGAGCATTTAAGTAACTTTTAGAAGGCTAGATAAGGCTATATAAAGAACTTATTAGTGCGAGCCGTTGCCATTTTGGTTTCGATAGCTCTTACTAACTGATCCTCGTTTACAATTTCAACATCGTCAATTACGATAAATACACAGAGATGTTTATTTGGGGTCATTTTTGGGTTAGGTTTATTTGTTAATCATTTTTGGTTAGTTTTACTTCTTTATCATGTTGGAATATGTTGTTGGTTGTATCGGACACTAATTGATGTTACCCATAGTTGTCTATTACGCACAATAGACGCTTAACAACAAGCCTAATATTCCCATTTCTTTTGCGCGAAATAATTAAACGGCAAGTCTTTACTTTTGTCACTATTTGATAAAATATATCTTGTTACTACTTCATTTAAAACAATGTTACAACTTTGACGAAAAGACTTGATATTGGACAAGTGGACCAAAGACTTCAGATGAAAAGTACTTAGACGGAAAGACTCTTGGACGAAAAGACCGGATACTCTTTTCACCAACTCATCACTTTACCGATCCAACTCCCCCCCACCCCCACCTCCTCCTTGATTTGCGGCATCTTTACCTAAATGTCCCAATTTTCAAAACTGACATAAACATTACCTTCTATCATCAGACCCAAACAGACAAGAGTTGCAGCAGATCAGTAGTGAAGTGCGAAACATTAGAGAAAAGTTGGACACTCAGCTGAGAGAGGACACGAGGAATGCAGGTAAGAACTCAATCAGTACTACATGATAGGAAATTCAATTAAAACTGATATGATAGTCTGCGAAATATGTAAGATAAACCTCTTCTACATTTTTTTCATAATTTTCTACGGGTAGTACTTAGCGATTCCATCCATTATCAGTTGTCTCCCACCCCACCCTGCCCCCATCCTTAGGATCAAAATGTGCACCACGTTGAATCCACTCCACCAGAAGCTGCAATGTAATGATCTCCATTACAAAGGGAAAATCAAATTCCAATCTCGCCATCATCATCGTCCAGCTTCTTTTATTTTGCGTGGTATTTTCGAAGTCGCGCAGTTGTTTTGTACCAGCGAGAAATTTTTGAAAAATGTCCTTGGAATGTCGAAGACATAGCAGTTGAAGGGTCAGGTAAGAAATTTACAGAATTTATTCTATCGCGAGATCCTCCTAAACAACTCTCTCATGCAGAATGTTTTTGAAGCAATAGTGGACCACGAGGTATGGAAGTCAGTCCTACGAAAAAGTCTTTAACCAAAACTGATCTTGCAGGTGATTCAAACGATTTTTTTGGACTGTATTTCAAAATGAAAAAAAGGCTCATAACCTATGCAGACTAAGTTACTTGTATAAATTGACCTTCAGAGTTGATCAGTGTTCCGCGTAGAAAGTGAGGCCCACGAACTGATCCCAAATCGTGCAATATTATCCAAGCTTTAAGAATCATTGGATCCAAGAGGAATACATTTGTAACTCGAAATCAGAAAAATGCAAATTAAGTCTTAATCTCGTACCAAAATTCAAGAAAACATGATTGGAAACTTACCTCTGTGGCGGGTCGTGAAAACAGATTTCTCTCTTCAGGCTAGCAGATTCGGGTAAGCGAACAGATTATAAAAAACCTACTTCTCTCTTTACTGATTCTTCTCAAGAACTGGTTTAAAGCATGATAAGCTAACACTTTAAAATCATTTTACGGAATTAATGTCATCACGAGTCGTGTAATTAAAATATATCTGTCATCATCATCGGCAACTAAACGAAACAATCAGAACTGATCGTGGCCAGATGAACAGTGAAGACGGCCGACAAGTGAGTGACAACGTGAACTCAGGGGTGGAACATCCGGATGACACGCAGAATCAGGGTCAGTTCCACAACACTATCAGGACGATGTTACTTTTTTTTTTTTCAATAACTCCTCTACAAGGTTTACAATAAAATTCTAACCAGCTCACAGGCACTCTACCCTTAAAGAGGGTGTGAAAAGTGCATCTTAACTTTACACCCACGTCCAAAGTCTGTGGTTACCAGTATGTGATCAACTGATTTCACGGCTAGGTAACCTAAACCAGTTGGCATGTACTTAAAAGAGGTGGGTTGTTACTCCACCCTCATGACAATGAAATAAAGTTGCATTATAAAAATAATTTGTTATTCGATCCAGTGTCAATGAGGGTAGCTCTGAGGGGACTGCCTGCATGAGCTCCTTACAGACCTCATTGATAATGCGCTCAAGGTAGAAATCTGTCCTCTTCCAAGAACATCGTTCTTTAATACGAACACCAATCCGGCAAACCGTTGAAGCGAAGGTCTTTGCCTTCACTGGTCGCAACACAAATAGAAAAAAGAGCTAAAAAGCCAAATGTCTGTCTTTTCCCGCCAAGAATAAGTACGAAACGTTCCTTAAGTTTATTTTGTAAGTCTCGTGAGTTATGTTCTCTAGGTGCAATGACGAGATCTCGAGCTTTTGGTCCGTGTTTTCATCGTTCCTCCCTTGGAGGTTTACATGTTCCTTATTTTTCTGTCGCTGTGGTGCGGGTACTTTTCAATTCAAGGGCCATAGGCGATGGTCTCAGCTCGAGAGCGCTGAACGGCCTTTTTTCCTGCATTAATTCCTTTTTTCCTATTTAGGTCCTAAGGACTGAAAATACATCTCACTCGTTCGAGCTCTTTCTTCCCGCGTAACTCTGCTTACACGTATATTTACTCCAAATGTATGCTCAATGTACACCCATCATACCCTACTTAGTTGCATCTTTGCTTTGGGTTTGACATCTATCGTCCAGTTTTCCCGTTAAATGTTTTAATGATGTTTTGATGATGTATGTACGTGTTCAAAGCCCAAACTCGAGTCACGAGTCGTGAACCAGAATCTTAGGGTCGGTTATTTACCCGAGGTCTAACCCAAACCCTGGTTTTACGCAAACAGTGAGCCGCAGGGATTCTCTAAGTGACGGTGGATTTAACTCAATAAATTTCCATACATTGCTAACTTTCCACCTTCTTGACACTGTCAAAAATAAATGTTCAGATAAAAGATTCAACTAAAATGAAGATAGTTTAGATAGCAGTTTTGTAAAAAAAATGCTAAACTTTGTTTAAATAACCAGCCGTGATGAAAAGTCGTTATTGGTTGGCTAGGAGTGGGCGGGGAGAAGGAAATGAAGGATTTAGGGGGGATCATAACATAGTTTTCGGGAGAAATCAAAGGGAGGTCAGTCGTCGCCAAAAAATGCAAAAGGAGAACTATAGAAAACCTTTTCTTTTTTCGACGACTTTACAATTTATTAAAAGAAAAAAAATAGGCGGGCGTGATTAGTTTCCTTGTCAAAATTCTAAACTGTATCAGAGCTACTGTAATTTTCGATGCAGCGTTCGGTGGCCTTTACTTTTGGTGCCTCAAGAAAGGGTGCCTGTGCAAAACAAGCTCATTAGGGATAGGGCGCTTATTTTTCTTCTCAGAAACAGAAGAATATGCAAAAAAAAAGCTTGAATTGTTCCATTAATATAGAAGACTACAGAACAGACTTGTCCAGGGATCCTGCAAGACTAAAACTACCGACAAGGCAATGGTCGCAAACGAGATTATTCGTTTGAAGAAACTGTGCACTCACGTGGTTACCGTTTTCTGTAACGAGGCTTAAATGAGAACTGAAAGGAAAATGAACTACGGTTGATCTCGTTGCAAATATACTCTAGCAGTGCCATCACTGAAACAGAATCGGGGCGCTTAACAGAACATGAGTGCTTATCCAGTAGGAGTGCTTATCAGAATAGGGGCGCTCATTAACAAAAACCAGATTCGAGAGGGGCCCTTCTTAGAGAAGGAGAACAAAGACGCTAAATCAATGATTATGGTACTTTGCCATGCCTGGGAAACATTTTGCGAAATGGGTGACGATAGCTCAGATTGGCTGTAATTGACTCATCTTAATTTTAAAGGCTCACGGAATGTGTAACATTTCTTAAGCTAACCCATGTTCTTCTGTATTTTAAAATGCGATAAAAAGAGCCTGGACTCCCATTTCTGTGCTTCACAACCTTTTAGACAAATTTAATTTTTTGACTGGGTAATAATTGAAATTGCTGGGGCTGATTATACCACTAAGAACTTCGTGCAAAATTCAACTTGACAACGGGTTAAGAGATATATTACAATGTGAGGCCAGAGATGCAACTTGAGATATTATTTTGACCTCGTTGGGTCTCGTCTATACTGGTAGCAACACAAAATAGGACAAACAGCTAAAGAGCCAGATGTCGTGTCTTTTCCCACCAAGAATAAGTAGGAAAAGTTTCTTAAGTTTATATTTTAGGTCTCGTTTCCAGGTGCAGTCACGAAATCAGTCGAGTTTTTGGTCACGTTGTTTTCGTTATTCCTCCCTTGGAGGTTTATCAATTCTATATTTCTATGTCGCTGTGGTGCGGAGGTTTTTAAATTCAAGGGTTATAGGCGATGTATTCCGCTTGAGAGAGCTGAATGTGCCCTTTTCTGCAATTATTAAGGGCTGAAAATACTTATCACTCGTTCGAGCTCTTTCTTCCCGTGTGACTCTGCATACAAGCTTATTTACTCCAAATGTATGCTCAATCTACGCGGATTGAGCCTCAGTTAGTTGCATCTTTGCTTTGGGTTTGACCGTCTATCGTGCTGTTGTCGCGTTAACTATTTAACCTTTGACCCAAATCTAATTTTGCGAATCAATAATAATTGACAAGTGGTAGCTTCCATGGATCTGCGCGTAAATTTCGTGTAAACTGAAAAGTTTTCTTCTCTGATTTTGTTGATAGGGTGGCCATCGGAAAGACTTCGAAATATCAGATATATATCACAGTTCAAACTATGTCATAGCGGTAACTTCTTTAGTATGTCAGACACGTTTTGAAAAATTGCTACTCATCATAACAATCAAATAGAATGTCAATCAAAACCAAGTCACACCCGCCAAACGATAAGATTTTTGCTCGATAGCACTTGATTTAAAAGGATTGAGAGGCACACGATATTCTTACAATTACTTCGAATTATCCTCGATGCCTTCTAGTTGGGGTCTTTTCTATAATCATCTATGTTCAAAAAACCGCCAGGCGGCAAGAAGCTGAAAGTAGGATCGAGAAGCCACTCACCGGCTGCGCCGTGGAAAACTACCAGGCCGATTACAAACTACAAACTATAGCGTCAGTTTTGCGCGTAGGAGAGAGGAAATTTTCATTTTGAAATAAATACAACTTGGTAAAACTTGATTTTCGGACGATCTCGTCATTGAATTTCGCATGATTACGTTGCGTGACACAATATTAATAAAGTTTGTAAGCAGTTCCTTTCACTTTATAAAGTCTTGAAAAATCGATGAAAATAATAATCTACTTGGCATATTTAGTGTGTTTTCGTGAATATACTATTTTCTGGCGATTTCACGGGAGCTTTTGGATAATAAACACAGCAGATGGGTCCTTTGAATAAGTTAGTACAGTATAAAATTAGAGAATACATTATCCAATACAAAATTAGTGCACTTCAAGTAATATTAATAAGGAAACTTTTTAAATGGATAATAAGAAATATTTTGGATCAACATGACCAATTTTCATATCTATCTTGCCTTTTCGTGATTTCTTTTCTTGTCTCTCTTTACTGCGTGATAAACATAACAATAGGACACTTAGAGCGATGAATCACCTTTCGGCGGCAACATTTTTGTAGATGGGTGTAGAGATTTCTCTCCCCTAAATGCTGTTTCATGGTATCATGAAGCATGAAAAAGCTGCAAAATGTTCAATTCAGGCGTCAACCATGGGTCGAAGGCGTAAATTTCGTAAATAATTGACTCCGCTTTTGGGCATTGTTGGGTGGAATTTTCGAAAATGTGCATATGACGTTGATCGGCTGTACAAGAAGTTCGCCGAAACCGCAAGATATTTTTATATTTCCATACTCCTCTAACCCATTTTAGTTAGTTTGAATAAATATATCATTGGGTAGAGGTTGGAATTTTGCGCTGAGCCGATGTAAAAGTTGCATATTTACGGTCATAGTGGCAAAGGCAAAGTAGGTGTCAAATTGAAAATAATTTTCAATGTAAAGAGCCGTTATAAAAGAAAAACTTAGGTGATTTTTTCTCACAAAGGATCGATCTAAATGCGCGAAAGAAAAAAATTCCTCAAACAAGAGTTTTGTGAAAAGACGAGTAATTCAATTTGTGCCATTCGATGATCGGCGCTTTTAAAAAACGGACCTTTGAGCGCTGAAGGGACTTTCGCTTGCATGGAAAAAATGTTTTGCAATATTTCGAAAAACCAAGGTGGTTTCGACAGTTTGACTTAACACCTGACGAGAATTATTTTTATTTTAGACGCCTTTGATCCCACCGAAATGATTGAGAACATTTCTCAACTCTACAAAACCCGCGAGGGTACGATGAACCTCCTTCCCTGGTGTGAAGACTTGAACTTTTCTTTTGGAGACCTCTACACCAGACTTAAAATCACCTACAAAAAGAAAACGAGAGGAACAGCTACAGACCGAGTTGTCACAATTTCTGAAATCTTCAACCCGCACGAAGAATGTGAAGAACCAAGACTTGTATTAATAGAAGGGAAGCCTGGTATGGGAAAGACAACTTACTGCAAAAAGGTTGTTTTCGACTGGGTCACTCAAAAACGCGCAGCCGGAAATTCCTTCGCAAAATTCTGCATAGTGCTTTTGATTAAATGTCGTGAAGTTCAGTCTGACCTTTGGGAAGCCATTGATGATCAACTTCTACTTCGAGATATCGGTGATGACCAAAGAAAGAGATTCCTCGACTTCATTCACCACAATCAATCTAAAGTTCTCCTGGTACTCGATGGATTGGATGAAGTTTCTGAGAAGAAGCTACCAATGTTATCAGAAATTATTCAAGGCCGAACGCTGCCAAAATGTCGCGTGGTTGTAGCTGCACGGCAAGAGGCTGGAGTCAAAGTTCGAAAATACTGCGACATGCTGCTAGAGGTGGAGGGATTCACTGAAGAAGATGTGAAAACCTTCATCAAAAAGTACTTCAGAGAGAAGACAAACTTGGCCGAACAGCTTATCGAACGACTGGATGACGATAAAACCTTACATGAAATGTCGACGAATCCTCTCAACACTGCACTTATTTGCCTGGTCTATGAAGATTTGAACGGTGTATTTCCTGAAAGCAGAAGTAAGCTGTACATGGACATAGTGGATTGTATACTAAGAAGATACAGAGCAAGGAAACAACTTTCAGAAGTCGACGAGGCGGACCTTGTTGTACTTTACGAAAGCCAACTGAACCACCTTGGCTCGATAGCTTTGAAAAGTTTATTAGAAGACAACTTGGACTTTGACGAGAAGGAGCTTGGAAAACACAAAGGAAGTGATCTACCTGAACTTGGATTTCTCTCTGTTCAGCCCGGAGGCAGTAAACTCCGAGCTACTAGACGTTATGGCTTTCTTCACAAGACTTTCCAAGAGTTCTTCGCCGCTTTGAATCTCGTTTGTCAGCTTATCAAGAAAGAAATTAGCACAGACAGCATAGCTGTTGACAGACGATATCGCCACGAGCTGAAAGAAGTGCTTCTGTTCACATTTGGCATTCTTGCCGCACGGTGCGAGGAAACAGCAGAGAACCTTATGAAAAGTATGGCGACACAGTTAAACCGGGAGGTCGAGCAAAGGGAAGCCGAAAATAGTATGACTGTTATATTAGAGTGCATATATGAATGCAAAAATGAAAATAATTTCCATGTAAAATTGGCCCGCGCTCTTGGACCTTGTCTTCAAATTGAAACCATTACTGTTTGGCCCACATTAAGATTAGAGGGGGCTAAAACTATCTTACTAACCAACATTCTTAGAACAAATACAAGTATGACAGCGTTGCATTTGTTTGGTAATGAAATTCGTGATGACGGTGCCGCTACTCTCGCTAATTGTTTGAAAGGGAAGACATCTCTGAAAGAGTTGAATTTGTCTGTCAATAAAATTGGTGATGACGGTGCTGCTGCTCTGGCTGAGTTTTTGAAAGAAAATAAATCTTGGGAAACGTTAGACTTGGGGGAAAATGCCATTGGTGAAGCTGGTGCTGCTGCTCTAGCTGGTTGTTTCAAAGAGAATACATCTCTGACATATTTGAGTTTGAGTTATAATAAAATTGGTGATGACGGTGCTGCTTCTCTGGCTGAGTGTTTGAAAGAAAATAAATCTCTGCAAAGGTTAGACTTGGATGAAAATGACATTGGTGAAGCTGGTGCTGCTTCTCTGGCTGAGTGTTTGAAAGAGAATACATCTCTGACATATTTGAGATTGAGTTTTAATAAAATTGGTGATGACGGTGCTGCTTCTCTGGCTGAGTGTTTGAAAGAAAATAAATCTCTGCAAAAGTTAGACTTGGATGAAAATGACATTGACATTGGTGACATTGACATTGACATTGAAAATGACATTGGTGAAGCTGGTGCTGCTAGTCTGGCTGAGTTTTTGAAAGAAAATTCATCCCTGAAAAGTATAAATCTGAACAGAAATAACATTGGTGAAGCTGGTGCGGCTTCTCTGGCTGAGTGTTTGAAAGAAAACATATCTCTAACTGTGTTGTATTGATCTCTAATTAACAAATGGTAAACACCACAGCGTACACTATTGAGTTATGGATGCACGCGGGAGGTTGCTAAGCACGAAAGAAGCGTAAGAGTCGCTCGAGGCGATAGCCGAGAGTGACTCTAGCTTCTTTCGTGCTTAGCAACCTCCCAAGTGCATCCATAACTCAATAGTGTATGGTGTGGTGTTTACCATTTGTTTTATAACATAACATTGATACATTGTAGCTAAAGAGTTCCCTTTTATTTAACAAATCTTACGTGACCAGAAAAAACAAGCGCGCGCGGAAAATAGTCTTTGCATTTGCTCACGTCAGCAGCGTACACCCATGGGCAAATGGGAGACGCTAAATTGACCAATCAGAGCGCGCGCTTTACTTTGGTTATGTTATAAATTACTTTGGTAATTCTGGTGCTGCTGCTCTGACTGCTGGGCAAGAGTGTCAATCATCTCCAACCGAGTTAGATGGGCCTCCCCTGATATTTTATACTCTGCCTTCTGACCAATTTTAAAAAGCAATAATGTAGCGAGTGATCAGCGATTGACGACTCTTACCCTAAGCAGGGTAAATGTACAGTAGCTTCTAATCATCGATAACAATATTAATGCAAGACTTTGGTAGCATATATTCACTAAAATTATTTACTTTAGTAAGAGCTCCATTTGAATGATAACTGTATTTCTTAAGTCTTTTAACCGATGTAAATAAAGGTATTTTCAGCAGAATTTCAAGTTTTCTCCAAGTATTCTCTATGTGTGTTTAGTTTTTTTTTTTTTCTGCATTCTTCCAGAAAATCCGTTTGATCACAATGCTCCTTAGTTTACTGTTTCCTTACTTCATGTCAACTTTTTTGCTTGAGATCTTTTAGAAACTGACGCGATTGGTTTAATAGGGTATGGATGCTTTAGGAATTGGGTTTTACTTTGGTCACGATTACTGGATGAACGAGCGAATTGTCTTGGTAATTGAGAAAAGGCGAAAGGAAAAAAAAAGAGAGAAAAAGGACACTGGCGGCAGCCACAGATTATGCAGGTGTTCAAACTTTCCCTACCCTACCCTTCTCCTCAGATATTGTTAGCTGTTAATTTTATCAGAGAATTTCTGAGAAAGGAGTTGCAGAGGAAAAGCAATAAAACCTGGAGAGGGGGAATTCAAACTCGGGACTGTAAAACAGGTTCACGAGCCTTTAAATAACATGAACGATTGGGAAAAAATGTGCGACGATGGAAGAGGATAAAGAAGAGAGGAAAAACAGCGTTAAAGTTATGTATGTTGTAGGTTTTCAAGTGTAATACAACGGCAATTTCACGAGTCAGGTAAAGAATTTTCCTTGAATCGCAGAACTTAATAAAAGAAGGAAAATCTATGAAACTACAGGAACATTGTTTTTATCGTGAGCGCGAAACAAGAGAACAAGAGATGCGAAACAATATCACTTTGCCTTGTTTTCAACTTGCAATTCTACTATGAATATCTCGCTTCGATAACCAATAAGAATGCGAGATTTAACTCAGTTATGCGGTTCTATCTGTAATCATTGCGATCTCAACGTCCGTGTAACGCAGACAATTTCGGAGGAACTGGCATTATCGCTTGCCCGTCTTCCTCTGGAAGCGCCTTTAATGTAAACAGGGGCTCACGAGTCACTTTATCTGCAAAATTAACTCACGGAATGTCACGTTACAACGAGATCAAAGGTAACTATGAAGGTAACAAAAGAACATTCAGTAAGGATTTTACCTCGCGTGACTTTATCATTTCTCTGACTGAAGCAGAGAAGTTACTACTTTCAATTTTTCTGTTCTATCTTCGTGTTTTTGGGGGCTGATCAGTGCACGTGATCTCGCTGTTAAACTACGGACCCTTACTTGTATGGACATGATCAAGTCACATCTCTCGCTCAAAATAACTCTTGTAGAAAGGTTGTCAGTTCAAGGTACAAAGAATATCGGTTTCATCGAGATTTTGGTCACGAAGTAATTATTCTTCCACAACGTCAGCCATCGTCAAATTAGCTTTCCATGTGTAAATTTGAAATTAACTTACTTTGTATCTTTTCAGAAAGTCATTCCCTCCACGACGTTACAATTGAAACATGGATCTACTTTAAACACCAAGGAAGTAGAAGAGACTCTAAGCGGCTTGATAGTTAAGTCTGGTTGCTTACTAAAAGAAATAACACTGTTTGCTAACGGCGTAAAATCGTACAATAAGCATAATACGAACTGAAAGAAATTACGCCGTAAGTCTTGGGGAGTTGAATCGCGTTATTGCACTTTTTTCTCAATGTTGAATTGGTGTCGAATGAAAGTAGAATAGTTGGCTCATCAAATTCATATGCGGTTCCCTGTGATTATCATTCTGGTGGAGATAAATCCAGAATCTCCGCTTGTTTGCATGCCAGCCGTAAAATCAGCCTACAAGTTCTAAAATATCCACAACAGCTTCTGCGAGAGTAACAAAATCTTGACCTAAAATACTGATTCATGTTTTTCCGTCCTGAATTGCAGATATTTATATATTTCCATGTAATGTGTTCTATTGAATGAATGGCGTTCCCCCCCCGCCCCCCTTTTAACTTATTTTGTTATACTTGGCTGTGCGGAGCGAAGGAAATTAGAACGAACACTACTCGATCGTGTATTTCACCAGCGAACAGACGCGCGTGCAGCGTGAAGTTCGTGACAGCTGTTGTGCATAAAACGGGAGAGGCGTGATGCTCGCGGCCCTCACGGGGTCTCTATAGCGGTTTACTTTTTCATCACTATTATTGCTGTCTTAGTGGCTAAGGTATAAGTGCCAACAGACAAATTTACATTGAGCTATTTTTCCGGCGACCAAACCAGCAATTGCAGCTTCAAGTTACCAGAATTATTACTCTACCTTAGTTTTCTGTCTTTCAATCTCGTGCTCTGATGGTCCGGCAATGATTGGCTGGTTACGCTCACGCTCTTTAAAGCAAACATCCTCGATTAGTTCACTTTTTCGTCGTTGTCTGGAAGCACAACCAGTTACGCAAACAGGAAAAGATTCTTCAGGTCCATGAGTTACTTAATTAATTAATAAATAAATACAGTACAGTTAACTGACGGAAAGTAACTTTACAACGAGATCACAGGTAAGGGAAACAATATCACGCCTAACTAGAGGCAGCATCCCTCGACCTAAAAACAAATTTCACGTAAGTTCACCTTAGATTCGTTGTTGTTTTTTTTTTTTTTTATCAATTCACAGAGAAATTTCCAGTTTTAACTATAAACTGAGACCATTACTCGCAAAAGTGAGTTAAATGAGATCTAAAACAACTGTGACGGCATCAGGTTTGTCTGTAACTTAATGATGTGAGGAGCATCAACGTCATCACCTTTCAACTCTTACGTTTCATCTTCCTGTGTTGAGACTGCATTCATTCCACGTTCTTTCGCTTTTAATAGACAGGCCTAATCTATAGATCTTTCTTGACGCAAAATGAGAGTATGTTTGATCGTGGACCAGTCCGATTGCTGTCCCTATGCATGTATTTATCCTTGTGCTGTGATATGCTGAATGAATGGCAATTTTCCCATTGAGTTATTACTTAGTCAGCTTTGTGAAGCAAAACCAAGTAGAACATGCATTATTTGTGTATTGCACTACCGCAAGGCGAGAGGCACACGAGGAGCGTGGAGCTTTCACAAGCTGTCACGCTTTTGTCATGCAATTGGCTGACGGGATGTAACTAAAAAAATAAACTAGAATTGAGATAACGAAAGTTTCTTTCCCTTAAAATTTTCATTTTCATAACTATATGCAGCATACTTCAGTGACTCACAACTGAATGAGGCTAGTGTCCGGTCACAATTAATTCGTTGTTTGTTTCATATCAAGCAGGAGAATTTTGGTAGTTTAAAATCATACATTTCTACAAAGTAAATGAAAGGATAGTGAAAGTTTTCGAGCATAGGTAAAGCTGATTGTTTCGCTATATATATAAATACAGGTACGCAGAATAGTTTGACCAACATTCAGGTGATAACACTAGTGCTGCAATTAGATATTTAACGACAAGATAGCTTTCGTGAGGTTGATGCTGACTTGATTTTCGTTCTTTTCAGGGATTCGTCCATTCTGTAAAGTTACAAATTACGGCATGCAGAGGTTAATGTCACTTTCAGGTTTAGAGGGAACCTTAAACGTTTAAGGTCGGCTGTAATTTGTTAACTTTTTTTAAGTACATACATTTTTGCAAACTTTACATCCTCCAGTTAAAGACAGTGAACATTTTTATCCTAAATCGCTTGCATGCAGACTGCATTGAAAGGTACAATTTAAATTGTTAGGGCACTTTTTAGAGTTTCCTAACTTCAATCAACAACCTTTTTTAGTCTTGGATGTTTTTTAGAAGTCCTTTTGCTAGGCGGGAAGAAAATTTTGAAACCCCTATCTTAAATGACAACAGAACAGTTTTATGGGCCCTTTAAGTTACCGGGACCTTCGAGAATGGGCCCCTGCAGAAAAGTAATACCGTAAAACGTCCATTAACCTTCCCCCCTAAAATAAGCCACCCCCCTCTAATGAGCCCCCCCCCCTTATCTTTAGAGGAAGAAACAAATTAAGCCCCCCTTTCCATTAAGGTAACTTAAAAAGGTTTCCAAGGAAACTCGGAAAAATGTTTCTTATAAGTATCTGTCACGATCTGACACTGTCAATTTGAGAGGCAAAAAAGCGCATATACACTTTTGAATAAACAACAGTACTGGCAAGTACCGCTACTGGCTTGTTAGCTCAATTGGTAGAGCGCTGCACTGGTGTCGCAGAGGTCAGTGGTTCGAATTCTGTAAAGGCCTGAGTTTTTTCAGATCTGATCTTCACTATTGCGTAAATAGTGCTGCGAGGATCGTGCACAAGTAAGTACTGGTAATGTAAATACACACGGGTAAATTGACCATAGCAACGATCTTGGAAAAAAAGAAAAACTCAAAGATCTCACGGAAAGTACTGCTGATTTCCGATTAATCCTCGAGGATTCACGTCCGTTAAATTTTGTGTGAGTCTGCTTGTTTGTTTTCTGCAATGGCGTGTGAAAATTGTGTCAGTTTCCACCGAAAAACTGAAGTCAATTGAGAAGCTTTTTCTAGCCAGACACAAGGGGATTGAATGCGACTTTCACCCATCGAATTCGTTCGCTTTCTGTTGTGAAACTCACTGTAGAAATATCTAACCCTAACCCTCACCCAAATTCAAGGGACTTGTTAAGGGATAAACAAAAGTGTATTTACAGAAGATCTCAAAACTTTCCTTAAAGTTCCACAAACGAACAAATTGTTCGGAAGAATTCATATATCATATGAATGAGAGTCACATTGATTAATTTAATTGTTAATGGCAAGTACTTCTCATTTTAACTTTCTCAGTTACTTTTTGGGAGGGATTTTTTAGGCCGCGTTACAATCTTCTTAAAGACAGTTTTAGTACCCCAAAATTTATTTAGAAATCAATTTTGGCGGAAAACCAAAGTGATCTGAGTGAAAAGGAAAAGAAAGAATTAGCGTTATTTATTGGCAAAAGGTCGTGACCGAAGTCTTTGCTTAAAAATGCTTTCTAGCCGGTAAAACAAGATATGTTTGTGAAAAATTTTAAGAAAGCCTAAGATGTTCTGCAAAGCGACTCAACACGAAAAGGATACCTCCCGCTGAGAGCCGGCTGGATAGGAGATTACTGCCCTCTGTCTGAACAAATCAGATCGCAGAAATTGTAGAATACAGCCCGCTCACGAACTGAGGAAAAAATCCAACAAAGTATTGCGATTGTTCATAACTCTAAAATTTACACATTCTATTGTGCACTAAGTGAGTTTAATTTAATTTTCTCTTTATTCCAAGAAAAATATAGACATTATACAACTCCGTTAATGAGAATGCGTGCATGGATCCTGATACAGTAGCACACAACAAGGAGCTTCTGTCTGAAACAGTGGAAGGAAGATGAAGAGAACATTAAAGGATAAGCTCAAGGAGACTGCAGGAGGTATGCCAAGGCTAATAGTGTAAACACATGGCCTCTTTTATTGGGATAATCATGTGTACTTTGTTGTGGGAGCCATGGTGGCCTAATGTTTTGTGGGCTGGACTCAGAGTGGAGTGGTCTGGTTCTATGGAGACCTGGCCAGATTATGCATAACTGTGTTAAGTTCTTGGGCAAGAATTTTCACTTTCACAGCTCCTCACTCGACCCAGGAGTATAAGTGGGTGCATGGCGGTGAATTATTGGAGAGGCCTGATGAAATGCTGGGGGTGAGCCTATAGTTGGGAATTTTTGACAATTCCAAGGAATTCCCAGAAAACTGGGAAATACAGTTCAAAAGGGTAAAGTACTACTACATGTAGTTGCAAGAAGCTATGGAAATATTTTGACACCATGGAGAGGGATGTACAGACTAGGAAATAGATTAATACTCTACTAAAAAAGCGTTCAGATTTGTCAGTATCCTGTTCCCTGGAACCCACCTTTGGAATGCAAAAGAAATAATTACTGATTTTTTAGCTCTATTGACTCCAGCAGCCACTACCTTATAATCTCCTTCTTGCCCCAAAAATTAATGTCATCTGCATGAATCATTGTTAATTCACGTTTGGTTGACTAAGAGTGACAACTTGGTCTGTTTATGATTGAGGACTGGTTTAATGACTAAACGTCTTCTAATGAGGTTGAAATAATGTTTGTAGGCAAAATCAGAAGTGGATGGCAAACAGACGAGGATAATGGTGACCCACCGGAATGCAGTGTTCATCTCCCAGACCTGTCTGACCTTCTATCTTCAGGTACAGATCAATGCCCAAGCCAGCCAGATGTTCTTTTACTGACTGTGAAAGACTGTGAGTTCTTAAGTTGCTATGCATACCTGCAGAATCCACTTAAACGCTATGTTCATGATCATGGGTATGTCTACTTTGGCATAGTTTGTGATGAAGAGCATGAGCATGCGAAAGTTGCCTTGATGAAATGCTATGAGGGCTCTGTTGGTCCTGGATGTTCTTTAACTGCTGTAAAAGATGCTGTCACCTGCCTTAAGCCCAAAGGAGTTATTTCTGTGGGATATTGCAGTGGCCTGAACCGTGAAAAAGCCAAACTGGGAGACGTGGTTGTGTGTGCAAAGCTCACAACATATGCACCAAAGATGGTTTTGGATACTGAAGAGCAATCAACTGGAACAAGAACTGTTGTCAGCCGAAATTTCCTGAACCTCATCAAGAATGTTGCTGATGGGTGGAAAGCACCACTGAAAAATCCTGAAACACGAGAAGTGGAAGCACATGCGGGTGGCGAGTTTTTAAGTGGTCCAGAGAGGATCAGTGCAGATTGGCAGCGTGCAAAACTCCTTGAAGCATACCCCCAGGCTGATGCAATTGAACTGGAAGGAGAAGGTGAGTTGGGTCATGGTTCTGCCCCTTCTCATGTTTGAGTAATACATGTAGCATGTTGACTTTAAAATGTACCATTAGCTCTCTAATTATCTTAAGATGCCTGGGTGCTGGGATTTTAATTGTGATTAACCGTGTGACAGGTAAATACTCCATAACCATAGCACATCCTGTCTCTGCACACTGAACCCTTAATTACACTTAATATTAATGGTGGCAGACATATCATATAATTATAATTTGCCAGGCATTTTTGCAATCTTGTATCGCTTCACCAACTGCTATACTGAGCTTGAGAAAGTCCTGGGCCTTACCTGAAATGTCTTCTAACATACTAGATCAGCTGCAAATGCAGGTAATTGTGAGCTCCAGGTTGATTACCTATAAAAGGGTCATTGTGATGTATTTTTGGGGACTACATTCTGCACCCAGAAGTATGTATGGATAGCAGTTAAATTTAAAGGAAACAAGGTGAAGCATACCTTATTGTGAGAGATATCATGTGATGGACTAGCAGCCCATATCTCTGAAAAGAAGGAATCGTTTCACTCTTTGGAAAGTGGGATAATCTCTAGCAATGTGGGCCATTAAGTATGCTCGCTAGAGTGCACACAATTATTTGGATTATCAGCCTAGAGAGCCTTTCACGGTTTGGATTATTTTAATCGCTTTTAAAGGGCAGTAGATTGGGCAACAATTTAACCTTAAAAAGAAATAAGTAATTGAGTGGTTATCATCCTAATTACTCTGACATATCTAGCTTTTTTCTCCTTTTTGTTACAGGAGTGTTCACTGCTGCATTTGATCTTGGCATTGAATGGCTCCTAGTAAAAGGTATCGCAGATTTCGCTGATGGTAAAGACACCAAAGGTTCTTGGAAACGTTTTGCAAGTATCATGGCAGCTTCTACTGTTTTTCATTTGCTGAGAGATCCTAATGTTTTTAAAGACTGGCCTCATTACAAAGGTAACAGTAGTTTTGGGTAAAATCTTGTTTTCCATGTCACTTGTTTTGTATTTTCAGTTGTTTTGGATAGTTTTTATCATTTATTTATTTAATCACTTTCACCGGAGTGTGGTGAGGGTCGCACAACGGAGCGAGGCTCCAAATTAAGTGCGCCCAATATCCCACCCATCCCACCCTAGGGGAGGAGATCCATCACACAGTAATCTCGTGTGTGTGAAATTAACGTCTCCTACCCCAACCCTGCAAGAGACAGGACCTCTATTTATTCGTCCCTATCCGATAAGACTAGAATATCGAACCATTTCTTGATGTTATATAAAGGTAGCAAATTCCTCTCAATTATTCTAAGACCCTGAGTGTTGGTCCAGCCGGGCCTCGAACCCTCGACCTCCCGCACAACAGTCCAGCGCTCTATCCATTGAGCTAACCGGGAGGCGGTTAATCAAATTCTATGGAAATGTTTATATGCTGCTGGTGTTTTGTAGATGCAGTCTGATAATATAGGATAGCTATTGAATCCCTGCATAGGCCTTGATTTTGTTCCAGACATAAAGTATTCAAAGTATTGGGTCTTTTTACAGGAACACAGATTAAGTTGAATTCTTTGTTAGAACCCCACGGAGATGACCTTGGTTAAATGGCTTTTTTCGAGTTTCTGGTAACTTTGCCCAAATTGAATTTAGGCTCATTTATAATACATTCCTTACTTTAATTGATCTCCATAAATGAACATTCTGTTTACAACTACGAACTTACAACAAAGTTATGTGTTGGAACTCTCCTTTGTAAAAAACATTAGAAGTGGTTTTGAAACGCTGAAAACCGTTTCATGTACATAACTGAGAATTCTGCTACTTTTGAAAGTTAGGAAGGTATTCTTTATGATCGGCTATAAAAGTCAAAGTGAGTTACCTGTGCACCACTTGATCTCACGTTTTGTTACAACTCCTTCAAGGTACTGAGCTGGTGGTGCGATGGGGTAGTGGCCGTAAAGGAACAGGTGGTATTCTAAGGTGGGGAGGGGGGGGGGGAAAGGGGCTTCTAATGTCTTAAGTGGCAAGGGGTCTCCTTGGCCGCAGCTCACCTCCGTGCACCTTAACTCGAGGACAAAGGAGAGGAAGGAAGCACGATAACCTGGACTACATTGTATTGCCCCCTGAAAATCTCTTTAGTGCCCTAAGATAACCTTGGTGGAGGAGCGTCTTTGAGTTTGTTGCCAATTTTTCTAATTTTCATGTTCTTTACTGACAAGGGAAGCGGATAAGATGAAAGATAAACCTCTCCCAAAAAAAATTGATGTTTTCTTTCTTAATGTTACCAAGTTAGAAATACCATGTTGAAATAAACTCAAGCTACAAATGTACATGTTTGCTATTAATACTAGGTTCAAGTAAATTTCAAATGATGAAACGAAAATCGGATGACTTGACGAGCGGGCTTCCACATAACAAGAGACCTAGGATGGAAGGTAAACGTTTTTTATGTTGTAAATGTTAATACAAGTATATGTATGTTCTGTGAAGTCAAAAGGAGACACAATTCTTTATTAAATTTCTGGGGGTGATCATATCACCTAGAACCTCATGGAAAATTCAACTTGACAACGGGTTAAAGATAGATTACAATGTGATGCCAGAGAGGCAACTTGAGACACATTCTTTTGACAATGGTTGGGTCTCGCCTGCACTGGTAGCAACACAAAATAGAGCAAACAGCTACAAAGCCAAATGTCGTGTCTTCTTCCGCCAAGAATAACAACGAGTTGTTTCTTTAGTTTATTCTGTAGGTCTCTTGATTTAAGGTTTTCAAGTGTAGTCACGAAATCTCGAGTTTTTAGTCCGCGTTTTGGTCCGAGTTTTGGTCCGTGTTTTGGTCGGAGTTTTGGTCCGATTCCATGGGAACTTCCGGGTTATAAACACAGCAGATGGGTCCCATGATCAAATTAGTTCTCTACAAAATTACAAGATACATTATCCAATTTAAAATGACTGCACTTCGAGTAATATTAATAAGGACACTTTCTAAATGGATAATAAGAAATATTTTGGATTAATATGAACATTTTTCATATCTATCTTGCCTTTTATTGATTTCTTTTCTTCTTTCTCATCTCTGCGTGATAAACAAAACAATAGGTCGCTTGGAGCGATGAATCGGCTTTCGGCGACAACATTTTTGTAGATGGGCGTGGGGATTTTTCTCTCTTAATGCTGTTTTATGGTGTCATTAAGTATGGAAAAGCTTCAAAGTGTTCAATTCAGGCGTCAACCATGGGTTGAAGGCGTAAATTCCGTAAATAATCGAGTCCGCTTTTTGTGCATTGTTGGCTGGAGTTTTCGGAACTGAGCATATTACGTTGACCGGCTGTACTAGAAGTTGGCCGAAACCGCAACATACTTCTATATCTCCATACTCCTCCAACCTACTCTAGTTGGTTAGCTTGAATAAATATATCGTTGGGAAGAAATTGGAATTTTGCGCTGAGCCCAGATTAAAGTTGCATATTTACGGTCATGACGGCAAAAGCAAAGTAGGTGTCAAACTGAAGAGTAATTTTCAGTGTAAAAAAAAAAACGGTTGAAAAAGAAAAACGTATATGCTTTGCTCTCACAAAGGATCGATCTAAATACGCGAAGCAAAAAAATTCCTCAAACGAGAGTTTTGTGAAAAGACGAGTAATTCAATTGGTGCCATTTTTGATGAGCGGCGCTGTTATAAAACAGGCCTTTGAAGTACTGAAGCGATTTGCGCTTGGAAAAAACCATGTTTTACAATATTTCGAAAAACCAGTGTGGTATCTATAGTTTGACTCGACACCTTACGAGAACTATTTTTATTAGAGATGGTTATGATCCCACTGGAAGGATTGAGAACATTCGCCAACTCTATAAAACCCGCGAGGGTACGACAAACCTCCTTCCCTGGTGTGAAGACTTGAACTTTTCTTTTGGAGACCTCTACACCAGACTTAAAGTCATCTACAAAGAGAAAACGAGAGGAACAGCTACGGAACGAGTCGTCACGATGTCTGAAATCTTCAACCCGCACGAAGAATGTGAAGAGCCAAGAGTTGTATTAATAGAAGGGAAGCCTGGTATGGGAAAGACAACTTACTGCAAAAGAATTGTTTTCGACTGGGCCACTCAAAAACGCGCAACCGGAAATTACTTCGCAAAATTCCGCATAGTGCTTTTGATTAAATGTCGTGAAGTTCAGTCTGACCTTTGGGAAGCCATTGATGATCAACTTCTACCTCGAGATATCGGTGACGACCAAAGAAAGAGATTCCTCGACTTCATTCGCCACAATCAATCTAAAGTTCTCCTGGTACTCGATGGATTGGATGAAGTTTCTGAGATGAAGCTACCAATGTTTTCAGCAATTATTCAAGGCCGAGCGCTGCCAAAATGTCGCGTGGTTGTAACTGCACGGCACGAGGCTGGAGTCAAAGTTCGAAAATACTGCGACACGCTGATAGAGGTGGAGGGATTCACTGAAGAAGATATGAAAACCTTCATCAAAAAGTACTTCAGAAGGAAGACAAACCTGGCCGAACAGCTTATCGGACGATTGCATGACGATAAAACCTTACATGAAATTTCGACGAATCCTCTCAACATTGCGCTTCTTTGTCTGGTCTATGAAGATTTGAGAGGTGTATTTCCTGAAAGCAGAAGTAAGCTGTACATGGACATAGTGGATTGTATACTAAGAAGATACAGAGCAAAGAAACAACTTTCAGAAGTCGAAGAGGACCCTGTTGGACTTTACGAAAGCCAACTGAACCACCTTGGCTCGATAGCTTTGAAAGGTTTATTAGAAGACAACTTGGACTTTGACGACAATGAGCTTGGAAAACACAAAGGAAGTGATCTACCAGAACTTGGATTTCTCTCTGTTCAGCCCGGAGGCAGTAAACTCCGAGCTACTAGACGTTATGGCTTTCTTCACAAGACTTTTCAAGAGTTCTTCGCCGCCTTGAATCTCGTTTGTCAGCTTATCAATAAGGAAATTAGCACGGACAGCATAGCTGTTGACAGACGATATCGCCACGAGCTGTAAGAAGTGCTTCTATTCACATTTGGCATTCTAGCCGCACGGTGCGAGGAAACAGCAGAGAACCTTACGAAAAGTATGGCGACACAGTTAAACCGGGAAGTCCGGAATAGGGAAGCCGGAAATAGTATGACTGTTATATAAGAGTGCATTTATGAATGCAAAAATGAAAATTATTAGAAGACAACTTGGACTTTGACGAGAAGGAGCTTGGAAAAAAAAAAAGGAAAGCGATTTACCTGGATTTGCATTTCTGTTAGTTCAGCCCTGAGGTAGTAAACTAAGACCGACTAAACGTTATGGCTTTCTTCACAAGACTTTCCAACAATTCTTCGCAGCACTCTGTCTCGGTTGTCAGCTTATCAAGAAATAAATAAGCACAGACAGCATAAATGCTGACAGACGATATCGCTATCAGCTGAGAGAAGTGCTTCTGTTTACATTTGGCATTCTGGCAGCGCAGTCCCAGGAAAAATTCATCTCTAGAAATGTTATTTCTGAACGGAAATAACATTTGTGAAGCTGGTGCTGCTGCTCTGGCTAAGTAATTATTTGAAAGAAAACACATCTCTAGAAGTGTCGAATTGACCTTTGAATTATTTTGGTAATTCTGGTGCTGCTGCTGCTCTGACTGCTGTGCGAGAGTGTCATCCATCTCTAACCGAGTTAGATGGGCTTCCCCTGAAATTTTATACTCTGTGCTCTGACCAATTTTAAGAAGTGATAATGTAGCGAATAATCAGGGATTCGCGGCTCTTACCCTAAGCAGGGTAGATCATGGTACAGTAGCTTCTAATTATCGATATAAATATTAATGCAAGACTTATGTAGCATCTATTCACTAAGATTATTTAATTTAGTAAGAGCTTCATTTGAACGATAAATGTACTTCTTAAGACTTTTAACTGATGTAAATAAAAGTATTTTCAGCAGAATTTCAAGGTTTCTCCATGTATTCTCTATGTGTGTTTAGTTATTTTTTTCCTGCATTCTTCCGGAAAATCTGTTTGATCTCGATGCCCCTTCGTTTTCTGTTTCCTTACTTCATGTCAACTTTTTTGCTTGAGATCTTTTGGAAATTGACGCAATTGGTTCAATGTGGTATGTATGCTGTAGGAATTCGGTTTTACTTTGGTAATGATTACTGGATGAACGAGTGAATTGTCTTGCTAATTGAAAAAAGGCGAAAGGAAAAAAAAGAGAAAAAAAAGGACACTGGCGGCAGCCACAGATTATGCAGGTGTTCGAACTTTCCCTACCCTACCCTACTCATCAGATATTGTCAACTGTTAATTTTATCAGAGAATTTCTGGGAAAAGAATTGGAGAGGAAAAGGAAGAAAACATGGGGAGGGGGAATTCAAACCCGGGATTATAAAACAGGTTCACCAGACTTAAAATAACATAAAGGGAATGGAAAAAAATGTGCGACGATGGAAGAGGATGAACAAGAGAGGAAAAACTGCGGTAAAGTTATGTATGTCACAAGTAGTCAAAAGACGTCTATGCATAATGAATCAAAGATCACGGACTCGATCAAACAGGGTTGTTCGGGTAATCCCGCGCTAGAATAATATTTTTTTCCGAAAGCTCCTTACGGGAGTTACCCCATGACATCGAAACCCGCTTGAGATATGGCGGACATGGCGCACGGGCTGATCAATAGAACACGCTGAAAAAGAAAGATTGTAAGATGAGGTCATTATTAAATTGCCTTGGAGATCAGTGGATTCTGTAGTAGCCCAGGTACCCCCACCCCACCCCACCCCGCTAAGATAAGGTGCGGCTCTTGACAGGGCTAGGACCTAGTCTCGTACCCAGACCCTAGAGGTAAACGAGAGGATCTGGGTAATGGATTAGTCAGGACCTTCCGGGTGAATGAAATGAAACTAAAATGAGTGAATGTGAATGAAATGGCACTTTCATTTCACTGTCGGACAGTGAAGCGAATCGTGATGGCGCTAATGCCGAGTCTCCTTTTCCGTTGTTTTTCTCTTTTTTTTTTGCCTCATTTAAGAACTCTAGCCCAAGTGAAAAGGTGGGAAAATTGTCTTCGTTTTGGGACTGGTGGGCCGAGTCTCTGTTTGTATCCATTATTGTAGCGAAATGTATTAGTTTTTCCCCGCGCTAACCATGGCCACTCGGGCGAAAAAGAGAAATTTCTAGCGAAGCGGTTTGCTCACACTATCAGCATACACTATCGGGACTTTGAGCACGCTTACGTATACTGAATTTGATTGCGCGGCTCTGTGGCAAAAATAAAAATTGCTCTTTGAGGCAAAAGAAGCAGACTTTGCTTTATCGTTTTTCTAGAAGTGAAAATATCATCCGGGAAATCTAAGATAGGCTGATCGTATTAAGCATGAAAAACGGGATCTCTTCTTACGTTATCAGTTATTGTCAATTTAATCTCAGTGGGGAGTAGTACGGTTGACGGTTAAATCTTATGGCCTTTGACAGAAGAAGTTTCTTAGTAGGAGGAAGATGTTTCTTATTAGATATTTCTTATAAACGGAAATAAGATGTTCTAGAAGTGCCTGAATATTATCACAGGATCAGTCTTAACTTCCCACGGCAGTGAGGAGCGTAATATAAATGAACTACAGTGTAAGCAACATGAAAATGAGAAAAAATTAGAAAAAACCGCGACAAACTCTTGGAACAAACTCTTCTTCGACGAACTTAGTACTGTTTGACATTCAGGGAATGGCTGCCCAGGTCCTACAACCTTTCTTGAAGACGTTGCATGCACACGATAAACTCGGCCACAATCTTCACCGCCACCGAGCTGCGAAAATTGGCACATTTTGGCGTACAACAGAACAATTGAGTAATTTCTATTTTTCCTTACTTTTTTGTAACCCAATGATGATCTGAATTTTATCTTATTCTAAATTTGAACCCAACGAATGATCTAATTTTTAACGCAATGAATGAAAATGCTAAATTATTCTGTTTTTTAAGATATTAATAAGATAAAATCGCACGTGATCTTATTTAGATGAAACAATGGGACAGTAAAGGATGTGCAACCTAGGGTGAGAAGGAGGAAAGGGGCTTCTAATATCTTGAGAGATAAGGGGTCTCCCTAGCTACAGCCCACCTCCATGCACCTAAACACTAGATAGGAGAAATGGAAGGAATGGAACCATTTTAACCTTAATAACATTGTATTGCCCCCCTAAAATTCTCTCTACCGTCCTAAGATGACCCTGGTGGAGGTGCTTCCTAGAGTTTGTTGCGGCTATTTCTAATTTTCATGTTGCTTACACTGTAGCTCATTTATATTACGCTCCTCACTGCCGTGGGAAGTTAAGACTGATCCTGTGATAATATTCAGGCACTTCTAGAAGGCTTTGCACTTCTTTCCGGTTTTGAGTTGATGATGTTAGAGACACGTTATGGTTATGGTTACCTTAGATATTTGGGTTATGATCGTTGGATCCTAGGCTGTTCATGGGCCAAACCATTTCTTTCTTTCATTTGCAGTGCTAATACACTAATACTTTTAACCGAATTACGGTCTTTTTGTCCAATAGTCTTTTCGTCCAAGTCTTTTCGTTCCAAAGTTTTTTCATCTAGGTCTGTTCGTCTAAATGTTAAGTCTTATCTGGGAGCATTTAAGTAACTTTTAGAAGGCTAGATAAGGCTATATAAAGAACTTATTAGTGCGAGCCGTTGCCATTTTGGTTTCGATAGCTCTTACTAACTGATCCTCGTTTACAATTTCAACATCGTCAATTACGATAAATACACAGAGATGTTTATTTGGGGTCATTTTTGGGTTAGGTTTATTTGTTAATCATTTTTGGTTAGTTTTACTTCTTTATCATGTTGGAATATGTTGTTGGTTGTATCGGACACTAATTGATGTTACCCATAGTTGTCTATTACGCACAATAGACGCTTAACAACAAGCCTAATATTCCCATTTCTTCTGCGCGAAATAATTAAACGGCAAGTCTTTACTTTTGTCACTATTTGATAAAATATATCTTGTTACTACTTCATTTAAAACAATGTTACAACTTTGACGAAAAGACTTGATATTGGACAAGTGGACCAAAGACTTCAGATGAAAAGTACTTAGACGGAAAGACTCTTGGACGAAAAGACCGGATACTCTTTTCATTGGCATGTACTTAAAAGAGGTGGGTTGTTACTCCACCCTCATGACAATGAAATAAAGTTGCATTATAAAAATAATTTGTTATTCGATCCAGTGTCAATGAGGGTAGCTCTGAGGGGACTGCCTGCATGAGCTCCTTACAGACCTCATTGATAATGCGCTCAAGGTAGAAATCTGTCCTCTTCCAAGAACATCGTTCTTTAATACGAACACCAATCCGGCAAACCGTTGAAGCGAAGGTCTTTGCCTTCACTGGTCGCAACACAAATAGAAAAAAGAGCTAAAAAGCCAAATGTCTGTCTTTTCCCGCCAAGAATAAGTACGAAACGTTCCTTAAGTTTATTTTGTAAGTCTCGTGAGTTATGTTCTCTAGGTGCAATGACGTGATCTCGAGCTTTTGGTCCGTGTTTTCATCGTTCCTCCCTTGGAGGTTTACATGTTCTTTATTTTTCTGTCGCTGTGGTGCGGGTACTTTTCAATTCAAGGGCCATAGGCGATGTTCTCAGCTCGAGAGCGCTGAACGGCCTTTTTTCCTGCATTAATTCCTTTTTTCCTATTTATTCCTTTTTTCCTATTTAGGTCCTAAGGACTGAAAATACGTCTCACTCGTTCGAGCTCTTTCTTCCCGCGTAACTCTGCTTACACGTATATTTACTCCAAATGTATGCTCAATGTACACCCATCATACCCTACTTAGTTGCATCTTTGCTTTGGGTTTGACATCTATCGTCCAGTTTTCCCGTTAAATGTTTTAATGATGTTTTGATGATGTATGTACGTGTTCAAAGCCCAAACTCGAGTCACGAGTCGTGAACCAGAATCTTAGGGTCGGTTATTTACCCGAGGTCTAACCCAAACCCCGGTTTTACGCAAACAGTGAGCCGCAGGGATTCTCTAAGTGACGGTGGATTTAACTCAATAAATTTCCATACATTGCTAACTTTCCACCTTCTTGACACTGTCAAAAATAAATGTTCAGATAAAAGATTCAACTAAAATGAAGATGGTTTAGATGGCAGTTTTGTAAAAAAAATGCTAAACTTCGTTTAAATAACCAGCCGTGATGAAAAGTCGTTATTGGTTGGCTAGCTAGGAGTGGGCGGGGAGAAGGAAATGAAGGATTTAGGGGGGATCATAACATGGTTTTCGGGAGAAATCAAAGGGAGGTCAGTCGTCGCCAAAAAATGCAAAAGGGGAACTATAGAAAACCTTTTCTTTTTTCGACGACTTTACAATTTATTAAAAGAAAAAAAATAGGCGGGCGTGATTAGTTTCCTTGTCAAAATTCTAAACTGTATCAGAGCTACTGTAATTTTCGATGCAGCGTTCGGTGGCCTTTACTTTTGGTGCCTCAAGAAAGGGTGCCTGTGCAAAACAAGCTCATTAGGGATAGGGCGCTTATTTTTCTTCTCAGAAACAGAAGAATATGCAAAAAAAAAAAGCTTGAATTGTTCCATTAATATAGAAGACTACAGAACAGACTTGTCCAGGGATCCTGCAAGACTAAAACTACCGACAAGGCAATGGTCGCAAACGAGATTATTCGTTTGAAGAAACTGTGCACTCACGTGGTTACCGTTTTCTGTAACGAGGCTTTAAATGAGAACTGAAAGGAAAATGAACTACGGTTGATCTCGTTGCAAATATACTCTAGCAGTGCCATCACTGAAACAGAATCGGGGCGCTTAACAGAACATGAGTGCTTATCCAGTAGGAGTGCTTATCAGAATAGGGGCGCTCATTAACAAAAACCAGATTCGAGAGGGGCCCTTCTTAGAGAAGGAGAACAAAGACGCTAAATCAATGATTATGGTACTTTGCCATGCCTGGGAAACATTTTGCGAAATGGGTGACGATAGCTCAGATTGGCTGTAATTGACTCATCTTAATTTTAAAGGCTCACGGAATGTGTAACATTTCTTAAGCTAACCCATGTTCTTCTGTATTTTAAAATGCGATAAAAAAAGCCTGGACTCCCATTTCTGTGCTTCACAACCTTTTAGACAAATTTAATTTTTTGACTGGGTAATAATTGAAATTGCTGGGGCTGATTATACCACTAAGAACTTCGTGCAAAATTCAACTTGACAACGGGTTAAGAGATATATTACAATGTGAGGCCAGAGATGCAACTTGAGATATTATTTTGACCTCGTTGGGTCTCGTCTATACTGGTAGCAACACAAAATAGGACAAACAGCTAAAGAGCCAGATATCGTGTCTTTTCCCACCAAGAATAAGTAGGAAAAGTTTCTTAAGTTTATATTTTCCAGGTGTAGTCACGAAATCAGTCGAGTTTTTGGTCACGTTGTTTTCGTTATTCCTCCCTTGGAGGTTTATCAATTCTATATTTCTATGTCGCTGTGGTGCGGAGGTTTTTAAATTCAAGGGTTATAGGCGATGTATTCCGCTTGAGAGAGCTGAATGTGCCCTTTTCTGCAATTATTAAGGGCTGAAAATACTTATCACTCGTTCGAGCTCTTTCTTCCCGTGTGACTCTGCATACAAGCTTATTTACTCCAAATGTATGCTCAATCTACGCGGATTGAGCCTCAGTTAGTTGCATCTTTGCTTTGGGTTTGACCGTCTATCGTGCTGTTGTCGCGTTAACTATTTAACCTTTGACCCAAATCTAATTTTGCGAATCAATAATAATTGACAAGTGGTAGCTTCCATGGATCTGCGCGTAAATTTCGTGTAAACTGAAAAGTTTTCTTCTCTGATTTTGTTGATAGGGTGGCCATCGGAAAGACTTCGAAATATCAGATATATATCACAGTTCAAACTATGTCATAGCGGTAACTTCTTTAGTATGTCAGACACGTTTTGAAAAATTGCTACTCATCATAACAATCAAATAGAATGTCAATCAAAACCAAGTCACACCCGCCAAACGATAAGATTTTTGCTCGATAGCACTTGATTTTAAAAGGATTGAGAGGCACACGATATTCTTACAATTACTTCGAATTATCCTCGATGCCTTCTAGTTGGGGTCTTTTCTATAGTCATCTATGTTCAAAAAACCGCCAGGCGGCAAGAAGCTGAAAGTAGGATCGAGAAGCCACTCACCGGCTGCGCCGTGGAAAACTACCAGGCCGATTACAAACTACAAACTATAGCGTCAGTTTTGCGCGTAGGAGAGAGGAAATTTTCATTTTGAAATAAATACAACTTGGTAAAACTTGATTTTCGGACGATCTCGTCATTGAATTTCGCATGATTACGTTGCGTGACACAATATTAATAAAGTTTGTAAGCAGTTCCTTTCACTTTATAAAGTCTTGAAAAATCGATGAAAATAATAATCTACTTGGCATATTTAGTGTGTTTTCGTGAATATACTATTTTCTGGCGATTTCACGGGAGCTTTTGGATAATAAACACAGCAGATGGGTCCTTTGAATAAGTTAGTACAGTATAAAATTAGAGAATACATTATCCAATACAAAATTAGTGCACTTCAAGTAATATTAATAAGGAAACTTTTTAAATGGATAATAAGAAATATTTTGGATCAACATGACCAATTTTCATATCTATCTTGCCTTTTCGTGATTTCTTTTCTTGTCTCTCTTTACTGCGTGATAAACATAACAATAGGACACTTAGAGCGATGAATCACCTTTCGGCGGCAACATTTTTGTAGATGGGTGTAGAGATTTCTCTCCCCTAAATGCTGTTTCATGGTATCATGAAGCATGAAAAAGCTGCAAAATGTTCAATTCAGGCGTCAACCATGGGTCGAAGGCGTAAATTTCGTAAATAATTGACTCCGCTTTTGGGCATTGTTGGGTGGAATTTTCGAAAATGTGCATATGACGTTGATCGGCTGTACAAGAAGTTCGCCGAAACCGCAAGATATTTTTATATTTCCATACTCCTCTAACCCATTTTAGTTAGTTTGAATAAATATATCATTGGGTAGAGGTTGGAATTTTGCGCTGAGCCGATGTAAAAGTTGCATATTTACGGTCATAGTGGCAAAGGCAAAGTAGGTGTCAAATTGAAAATAATTTTCAATGTAAAGAGCCGTTATAAAAGAAAAACTTAGGTGATTTTTTCTCACAAAGGATCGATCTAAATGCGCGAAAGAAAAAAATTCGTCAAACAAGAGTTTTGTGAAAAGACGAGTAATTCAATTTGTGCCATTTGATGATCGGCGCTTTTAAAAAACGGACCTTTGAGCGCTGAAGGGACTTTCGCTTGCATGGAAAAAATGTTTTGCAATATTTCGAAAAACCAAGGTGGTTTCGACAGTTTGACTTAACACCTGACGAGAATTATTTTTATTTTAGATGCCTTTGATCCCACCGAAATGATTGAGAACATTTCTCAACTCTACAAAACCCGCGAGGGTACGATGAACCTCCTTCCCTGGTGTGAAGACTTGAACTTTTCTTTTGGAGACCTCTACACCAGACTTAAAATCACCTACAAAAAGAAAACGAGAGGAACAGCTACAGACCGAGTTGTCACAATTTCTGAAATCTTCAACCCGCACGAAGAATGTGAAGAACCAAGACTTGTATTAATAGAAGGGAAGCCTGGTATGGGAAAGACAACTTACTGCAAAAAGGTTGTTTTCGACTGGGTCACTCAAAAACGCGCAGCCGGAAATTCCTTCGCAAAATTCTGCATAGTGCTTTTGATTAAATGTCGTGAAGTTCAGTCTGACCTTTGGGAAGCCATTGATGATCAACTTCTACTTCGAGATATCGGTGATGACCAAAGAAAGAGATTCTTCGACTTCATTCGCCAAAATCAATCTAAAGTTCTCCTGGTACTCGATGGATTGGATGAAGTTTCTGAGAAGAAGCTACCAATGTTATCAAAAATTATTCAAGGCCGAACGCTGCCAAAATGTCGCGTGGTTGTAGCTGCACGGCAAGAGGCTGGAGTCAAAGTTCGAAAATACTGCGACATGCTGCTAGAGGTGGAGGGATTCACTGAAGAAGATGTGAAAACCTTCATCAAAAAGTACTTCAGAGAGAAGACAAACTTGGCCGAACAGCTTATCGAACGACTGGATGACGATAAAACCTTACATGAAATGTCGACGAATCCTCTCAACACTGCACTTATTTGCCTGGTCTATGAAGATTTGAACGGTGTATTTCCTGAAAGCAGAAGTAAGCTGTACATGGACATAGTGGATTGTATACTAAGAAGATACAGAGCAAGGAAACAACTTTCAGAAGTCGACGAGGCGGACCTTGTTGTACTTTACGAAAGCCAACTGAACCACCTTGGCTCGATAGCTTTGAAAAGTTTATTAGAAGACAACTTGGACTTTGACGAGAAGGAGCTTGGAAAACACAAAGGAAGTGATCTACCTGAACTTGGATTTCTCTCTGTTCAGCCCGGAGGCAGTAAACTCCGAGCTACTAGACGTTATGGCTTTCTTCACAAGACTTTCCAAGAGTTCTTCGCCGCTTTGAATCTCGTTTGTCAGCTTATCAAGAAAGAAATTAGCACAGACAGCATAGCTGTTGACAGACGATATCGCCACGAGCTGAAAGAAGTGCTTCTGTTCACATTTGGCATTCTTGCCGCACGGTGCGAGGAAACAGCAGAGAACCTTATGAAAAGTATGGCGACACAGTTAAACCGGGAGGTCGAGCAAAGGGAAGCCGAAAATAGTATGACTGTTATATTAGAGTGCATATATGAATGCAAAAATGAAAATAATTTCCATGTAAAATTGGCCCGCGCTCTTGGACCTTGTCTTCAAATTGAAACCATTACTGTTTGGCCCACATTAAGATTAGAGGGGGCTAAAACTATCTTACTAACCAACATTCTTAGAACAAATACAAGTATGACAGCGTTGCATTTGTTTGGTAATGAAATTCGTGATGACGGTGCCGCTACTCTCGCTAATTGTTTGAAAGGGAAGACATCTCTGAAAGAGTTGAATTTGTCTGTCAATAAAATTGGTGATGACGGTGCTGCTGCTCTGGCTGAGTTTTTGAAAGAAAATAAATCTTGGGAAACGTTAGACTTGGGGGAAAATGCCATTGGTGAAGCTGGTGCTGCTGCTCTAGCTGGTTGTTTCAAAGAGAATACATCTCTGACATATTTGAGTTTGAGTTATAATAAAATTGGTGATGACGGTGCTGCTTCTCTGGCTGAGTGTTTGAAAGAAAATAAATCTCTGCAAAGGTTAGACTTGGATGAAAATGACATTGGTGAAGCTGGTGCTGCTTCTCTGGCTGAGTGTTTGAAAGAGAATACATCTCTGACATATTTGAGATTGAGTTTTAATAAAATTGGTGATGACGGTGCTGCTTCTCTGGCTGAGTGTTTGAAAGAAAATAAATCTCTGCAAAAGTTAGACTTGGATGAAAATGACATTGGTGAAGCTGGTGCTGCTAGTCTGGCTGAGTTTTTGAAAGAAAATTCATCCCTGAAAAGTATAAATCTGAACAGAAATAACATTGGTGAAGCTGGTGCGGCTTCTCTGGCTGAGTGTTTGAAAGAAAACATATCTCTAACTGTGTTGTATTGATCTCTAATTAACAAATGGTAAACACCACAGCGTACACTATTGAGTTATGGATGCACGCGGGAGGTTGCTAAGCACGAAAGAAGCGTAAGAGTCGCTCGAGGCGATAGCCGAGAGTGACTCTAGCTTCTTTCGTGCTTAGCAACCTCCCAAGTGCATCCATAACTCAATAGTGTACGCTGTGGTGTTTACCATTTGTTTTATAACATAACATTGATACATTGTAGCTAAAGAGTTCCCTTTTATTTAACAAATCTTACGTGACCAGAAAAAACAAGCGCGCGCGGAAAATAGTCTTTGCATTTGCTCACGTCAGCAGCGTACACCCATGGGCAAATGGGAGACGCTAAATTGACCAATCAGAGCGCGCGCTTTACTTTGGTTATGTTATAAATTACTTTGGTAATTCTGGTGCTGCTGCTCTGACTGCTGGGCAAGAGTGTCAATCATCTCCAACCGAGTTAGATGGGCCTCCCCTGATATTTTATACTCTGCCTTCTGACCAATTTTAAAAAGCAATAATGTAGCGAATGATCAGCGATTGACGACTCTTACCCTAAGCAGGGTAAATGTACAGTAGCTTCTAATCATCGATAACAATATTAATGCAAGACTTTGGTAGCATATATTCACTAAAATTATTTACTTTAGTAAGAGCTCCATTTGAATGATAACTGTATTTCTTAAGTCTTTTAACCGATGTAAATAAAGGTATTTTCAGCAGAATTTCAAGTTTTCTCCAAGTATTCTCTATGTGTGTTTAGTTTTTTTTTTTTCTGCATTCTTCCAGAAAATCCGTTTGATCACAATGCTCCTTAGTTTACTGTTTCCTTACTTCATGTCAACTTTTTTGCTTGAGATCTTTTAGAAACTGACGCGATTGGTTTAATAGGGTATGGATGCTTTAGGAATTGGGTTTTACTTTGGTCACGATTACTGGATGAACGAGCGAATTGTCTTGGTAATTGAGAAAAGGCGAAAGGAAAAAAAAGAGAGAAAAAGGACACTGGCGGCAACCACAGATTATGCAGGTGTTCAAACTTTCCCTACCCTACCCTTCTCCTCAGATATTGTTAGCTGTTAATTTTATCAGAGAATTTCTGAGAAAGGAGTTGCAGAGGAAAAGCAATAAAACCTGGAGAGGGGGAATTCAAACTCGGGATTGTAAAACAGGTTCACGAGCCTTTAAATAACATGAACGATTGGGAAAAAACGTGCGACGATGGAAGAGGATAAAGAAGAGAGGAAAAACAGCGTTAAAGTTATGTATGTTGTAGGTTTTCAAGTGTAATACAACGGCAATTTCACGAGTCAGGTAAAGAATTTTCCTTGAATCGCAGAACTTAATAAAAGAAGGAAAATCTATGAAACTACAGGAACATTGTTTTTATCGTGAGCGCGAAACAAGAGAACAAGAGATGCGAAACAATATCACTTTGCCTTGTTTTCAACTTGCAATTCTACTATGAATATCTCGCTTCGATAACCAATAAGAATGCGAGATTTAACTCAGTTATGCGGTTCTATCTGTAATCATTGCGATCTCAACGTCCGTGTAACGCAGACAATTTCGGAGGAACTGGCATTATCGCTTGCCCGTCTTCCTCTGGAAGCGCCTTTAATGTAAACAGGGGCTCACGAGTCACTTTATCTGCAAAATTAACTCACGGAATGTCACGTTACAACGAGATCAAAGGTAACTATGAAGGTAACAAAAGAACATTCAGTAACGATTTTACCTCGCGTGACTTTATCATTTCTCTGACTGAAGCAGAGAAGTTACTACTTTCAATTTTTCTGTTCTATCTTCGTGTTTTTGGGGGCTGATCAGTGCACGTGATCTCGCTGTTAAACTACGGACCCTTACTTGTATGGACATGATCAAGTCACATCTCTCGCTCAAAATAACTCTTGTAGAAAGGTTGTCAGTTCAAGGTACAAAGAATATCGTTTTCATCGAGATTTTGGTCACGAAGTAATTATTCTTCCACAACGTCAGCCATCGTCAAATTAGCTTTCCATGTGTAAATTTGAAATTAACTTACTTTGTATCTTTTCAGAAAGTCATTCCCTCCACGACGTTACAATTGAAACATGGATCTACTTTAAACACCAAGGAAGTAGAAGAGACTCTAAGCGGCTTGATAGTTAAGTCTGGTTGCTTACTAAAAGAAATAACACTGTTTGCTAACGGCGTAAAATCGTACAATAAGCATAATACGAACTGAAAGAAATTACGCCGTAAGTCTTGGGGAGTTGAATCGCGTTATTGCACTTTTTTCTCAATGTTGAATTGGTGTCGAATGAAAGTAGAATAGTTGGCTCATCAAATTCATATGCGGTTCCCTGTGATTATCATTCTGGTGGAGATAAATCCAGAATCTCCGCTTGTTTGCATGCCAGCCGTAAAATCAGCCTACAAGTTCTAAAATATCCACAACAGCTTCTGCGAGAGTAACAAAATCTTGACCTAAAATACTGATTCATGTTTTTCCGTCCTGAATTGCAGATATTTATATATTTCCATGTAATGTGTTCTATTGAATGAATGGCGTTCCCCCCCCGCCCCCCTTTTAACTTATTTTGTTATACTTGGCTGTGCGGAGCGAAGGAAATTAGAACGAACACTACTCGATCGTGTATTTCACCAGCGAACAGACGCGCGTGCAGCGTGAAGTTCGTGACAGCTGTTGTGCATAAAACGGGAGAGGCGTGATGCTCGCGGCCCTCACGGGGTCTCTATAGCGGTTTACTTTTTCATCACTATTATTGCTGTCTTAGTGGCTAAGGTATAAGTGCCAACAGACAAATTTACATTGAGCTATTTTTCCGGCGACCAAACCAGCAATTGCAGCTTCAAGTTACCAGAATTATTACTCTACCTTAGTTTTCTGTCTTTCAATCTCGTGCTCTGATGGTCCGGCAATGATTGGCTGGTTACGCTCACGCTCTTTAAAGCAAACATCCTCGATTAGTTCACTTTTTCGTCGTTGTCTGGAAGCACAACCAGTTACGCAAACAGGAAAAGATTCTTCAGGTCCATGAGTTACTTAATTAATTAATAAATAAATACAGTACAGTTAACTGACGGAAAGTAACTTTACAACGAGATCACAGGTAAGGGAAACAATATCACGCCTAACTAGAGGCAGCATCCCTCGACCTAAAAACAAATTTCACGTAAGTTCACCTTAGATTCGTTGTTTTGTTTTTTTTTTTCATCAATTCACAGAGAAATTTCCAGTTTTAACTATAAACTGAGACCATTACTCGCAAAAGTGAGTTAAATGAGATCTAAAACAACTGTGACGGCATCAGGTTTGTCTGTAACTTAATGATGTGAGGAGCATCAACGTCATCACCTTTCAACTCTTACGTTTCATCTTCCTGTGTTGAGACTGCATTCATTCCACGTTCTTTCGCTTTTAATAGACAGGCCTAATCTATAGATCTTTCTTGACGCAAAATGAGAGTATGTTTGATCGTGGACCAGTCCGATTGCTGTCCCTATGCATGTATTTATCCTTGTGCTGTGATATGCTGAATGAATGGCAATTTTCCCATTGAGTTATTACTTAGTCAGCTTTGTGAAGCAAAACCAAGTAGAACATGCATTATTTGTGTATTGCACTACCGCAAGGCGAGAGGCACACGAGGAGCGTGGAGCTTTCACAAGCTGTCACGCTTTTGTCATGCAATTGGCTGACGGGATGTAACTAAAAAAATAAACTAGAATTGAGATAACGAAAGTTTCTTTCCCTTAAAATTTTCATTTTCATAACTATATGCAGCATACTTCAGTGACTCACAACTGAATGAGGCTAGTGTCCGGTCACAATTAATTCGTTGTTTGTTTCATATCAAGCAGGAGAATTTTGGTAGTTTAAAATCATACATTTCTACAAAGTAAATGAAAGGATAGTGAAAGTTTTCGAGCATAGGTAAAGCTGATTGTTTCGCTATATATATAAATACAGGTACGCAGAATAGTTTGACCAACATTCAGGTGATAACACTAGTGCTGCAATTAGATATTTAACGACAAGATAGCTTTCGTGAGGTTGATGCTGACTTGATTTTCGTTCTTTTCAGGGATTCGTCCATTCTGTAAAGTTACAAATTACGGCATGCAGAGGTTAATGTCACTTTCAGGTTTAGAGGGAACCTTAAACGTTTAAGGTCGGCTGTAATTTGTTAACTTTTTTTAAGTACATACATTTTTGCAAACTTTACATCCTCCAGTTAAAGACAGTGAACATTTTTATCCTAAATCGCTTGCATGCAGACTGCATTGAAAGGTACAATTTAAATTGTTAGGGCACTTTTTAGAGTTTCCTAACTTCAATCAACAACCTTTTTTAGTCTTGGATGTTTTTTAGAAGTCCTTTTGCTAGGCGGGAAGAAAATTTTGAAACCCCTATCTTAAATGACAACAGAACAGTTTTATGGGCCCTTTAAGTTACCGGGACCTTCGAGAATGGGCCCCTGCAGAAAAGTAATACGGTAAAACGTCCATTAACCTCCCCCCCCTAAAATAAGCCACCCCCCTCTAATGAGCCCCCCCGCCCTTATCTTTAGAGGAAGAAACAAATTAAGCCCCCCTTTCCATTAAGGTAACTTAAAAAGGTTTCCAAGGAAACTCGGAAAAATGTTTCTTATAAGTATCTGTCACGATCTGACACTGTCAATTTGAGAGGCAAAAAAGCGCATATACACTTTTGAATAAACAACAGTACTGGCAAGTACCGCTACTGGCTTGTTAGCTCAATTGGTAGAGCGCTGCACTGGTGTCGCAGAGGTCAGTGGTTCGAATTCTGTAAAGGCCTGAGTTTTTTCAGATCTGATCTTCACTATTGCGTAAATAGTGCTGCGAGGATCGTGCACAAGTAAGTACTGGTAATGTAAATACACACGGGTAAATTGACCATAGCAACGATCTTGGAAAAAAAGAAACACTCAAAGATCTCACGGAAAGTACTGCTGATTTCCGATTAATCCTCGAGGATTCACGTCCGTTAAATTTTGTGTGAGTCTGCTTGTTTGTTTTCTGCAATGGCGTGTGAAAATTGTGTCAGTTTCCACCGAAAAACTGAAGTCAATTGAGAAGCTTTTTCTAGCCAGACACAAGGGGATTGAATGCGACTTTCACCCATCGAATTCGTTCGCTTTCTGTTGTGAAACTCACTGTAGAAATATCTAACCCTAACCCTCACCCAAATTCAAGGGACTTGTTAAGGGATAAACAAAAGTGTATTTACAGAAGATCTCAAAACTTTCCTTAAAGTTCCACAAACGAACAAATTGTTCGGAAGAATTCATATATCATATGAATGAGAGTCACATTGATTAATTTAATTGTTAATGGCAAGTACTTCTCATTTTAACTTTCTCAGTTACTTTTTGGGAGGGATTTTTTTAGGCCGCGTTACAATCTTCTTAAAGACAGTTTTAGTACCCCAAAATTTATTTAGAAATCAATTTTGGCGGAAAACCAAAGTGATCTGAGTGAAAAGGAAAAGAAAGAATTAGCGTTATTTATTGGCAAAAGGTCGTGATCGAAGTCTTGGCTTAAAAATGCTTTCTAGCCGGTAAAACAAGATATGTTTGTGAAAAATTTTAAGAAAGCCTAAGATGTTCTGCAAAGCGACTCAACACGAAAAGGATACCTCCCGCTGAGAGCCGGCTGGATAGGAGATTACTGCCCTCTGTCTGAACAAATCAGATCGCAGAAATTGTAGAATACAGCCCGCTCACGAACTGAGGAAAAAATCCAACAAAGTATTGCGATTGTTCATAACTCTAAAATTTACACATTCTAATGTGCACTAAGTGAGTTTAATTTATTCAACGACCTTGTGAAAGACACCAAATGAATCGACCAAAAGCAGAAACACACACACATTGATGAAATATACTTAGATAATCAATTGACCAGGATCAATTAATAACTTTCTCTCAACTTATTTAATATGAATATTGAATAAATATCTAACACTCTGAGATGATGCATTTGAATTCATTGCTCATTCATCATCGGGTGATTGAGAATCAGAAAATTATCTCAAAGTGATAGTTGATAGAATCCAAAACATTTGGGCAACACCAAACTGTTTGGGGCTGCGTCGGTGGGAGTAACGAAATAATTTGGATATATCAACAAAGTTGAAATGGTAAATTGGCCACCGTAATGATTACAAAAGCTGACGTTTCGAGCGTTAGCCCTTCGTCGGAGCGAATGATACTTGGTTTCTCAGCCCGACGGAATTAGAAATTGTTCGCCAGTAAATTAAGCAATTCGATAAACGTGATTTTAGAAGTTGCTTCGGAAGCGGCGGGTTTTGCCCATAACGAGTTTCGCACACAAAGCGTTTCGCCCAGACCTAGACCATAATTGAAAGATAATTTGGTTATATCAACTAAGTTGAAGTTCTAAATTGGCCACCGTAACGAGTAAAAAAGCCGACGTTTCGAGCGTTGGCCCTTTGTCAGAGCGAGTGGAGAGTAGAAGCCTATTCAAGGGCGGCTTCGATATTTTGAAAGCCATAGTTTTCATGTGTGAAGTGGTCAATTGTGTCTTTTGTGACGTCTATCGGAAAAACAGTTTCTTTCGAAACTATCAGCCTTTATTCAAGTATCATTGGTTATGACCAGAATCTCGGTCATGACTTTTTTCATTTGTTGGCTCTAACAAGAGCCGTTTTATGGAATCTATTCGGACCTGATTTCACAACTTGCTCTAGTCCAGTTCATGTTCCAGCGCGTCCAGATTCGTCAGTGTTGAATCGATGGTCTTTTTGACATCATGGTACTCCTTGAAGTACTGCTGCAAAACTATTTGGGCATCGTAGTGAATAGTTGAATCTGCTAGAACATCTAGTAGATAGAATACACAGCATCTGCTGTCTATTTTCTACCGATAACTCGACTAATTCTAGACGCATTGTACGTATGGAGTCAATGATAAAAACAGCTTCAAAGTTGTCCATAGTTGATCTAAAACACCTCTGAAGGAACGTGCCACAAATAATATTATCTTAGTGCGGACTTCTTAGGAAAAAACTCGGCAAAGCGTGCGGTATGAAAGTTCTAACTAAAAATAAATTACCGTCTTGCAAAAATATCTCACCCTTTCACTTGTCAATAGAATTTGAAAACAATTGCGCGTGGAACATAGAAAATGGTTTCACCCAGAAGTAGGCCTCCACTGTAACTCGAAAAACGTTGACCCAAGCATGCGTATGCCCAGAACGAACGTTGAGTAATGCCTTGAAAAACGTGACTTTTCCTGACACCATAAAAATGTTGAAACGAACAAGTTGTTTCTTTTACTAAGAATCAGGCGGGGACTGGAGGGTAATTCAAGCACGAAATACAAAAGAGCCGTTTACAAATCTTTATCAAAAAAGTATGACTGATTTTGGTTTTATCTGCAGCACTTACTCTCTCGAGAAGGTCGCGTTGGTTTTGTGTTGAAGCAAATTGAACGCTGTTGAAAGCGTTCATTTTTCTGACTTGGCTAGGTGTGCGGTGTGAAAGTTCTAACTAAAAAGAAACTACCGTCTTCCAGAAATATCTCACCCTTTCACCTGTCAATAGAATTTGAAAACAATAGTGCGCGTGGAACATAGAAAATGGGTTCGCCCAGAAGTAGGCCTATTTCCGATAGACGTCACAAAAGACACAATTGACCACTTCACACATGAAAACTATGGCTTTCAAAATATCGAAGCCGCCCTTGAATAGAAGCCGCATTATTTTCCTTTTGAAAAAAAAAATAGAAGCCGCATTATTTTCCTTTTGAAAAAAAAATAGAAGCCGCGGCTTCTATTCAAGAAAAGACGGTATGTATTTCTTACGACTCTCGACCTTTCTTATCAGAAATGATTGTAGTCGGATTAGAGATTCTTATTCTGTTTACCCAGTTCTTTCAATTATGAATAAAGGCTGAAAGTTTCTAAAGAAACTCTCCATTCGCTCTGATGAAGGTTGAAAAGTTAAAGGTTTAAAAGTTTCTAAAAAAACTCTCCACTCGCTCTGACAAAGGGCCAACGCTCGAAACGTCGGCTTTTTTACTCGTTACGGTGGCCAATTTAGAACTTCAACTTAGTTGATATAACCAAATTATCTTTCAATTATGGTCTGGGTCTAGGTCTGGGCGAAACGCTTTGTGTGCGAAACTCGTTATGGGCAAAACCCGCCGCTTCCGAAGCAACTTCTAACATCACGTTTATCGAATTGCTTAATTTACTGGCGAACAATTTCTAATTCCGTCGGGCTGAGAAACCAAGTATCATTCGCTCCGACGAAGGGCTAACGCTCGAAACGTCAGCTTTTGTAATCATTACGGTGGCAAATTTACCATTTCAACTTTGTTGATATATCCAAATTATTTCGTTACTCCCACCGACGCAGCCCCAAACAGTTTCTTTCGAAACTATCAGCCTTTATTCAAGTATCATTGGTTATGACCAGAATCTCGGTCATGACTTTTTTCATTTGTTGGCTCTAACAAGAGCCGTTTTATGGAATCTATTCGGACCTGATTTCACAACTTGCTCTAGTCCAGTTCATGTTCCAGCGCGTCCAGACTCGTCAGTGTTGAATCGATGGTCTTTTTGAGATCATGGTACTCCTTGAAGTACTGCTGCAAAACTATTTGGGCATCGTAGGGAATAGTTGAATCTGCTAGAACATCTAGTAGAATACACAGCATCTGCTGTCTATTTTCTGCCGATAACTCGACTAATTCTAGACGCATTGTACGTATGGAGTCAATGATAAAATCAGCTTCAAAGTTGTCCATAGTTGATCTAAAACACCTCTGAAGGAACGTGCCACAAATAATATTATCTTAGTGCGGACTTCTTAGGAAAAAACTGCAGTGTACTTGATCGTTTTGTGATTTGTCGATTAGTCGTTGGATTAAAATAAATATTACCATATACTTGTTTTTCTATTGTTCTTTTTTACTCCAATAAAAAAGCGAGATTTTCGATCCTCCTCATTAAGGATTCTTGGTATATAAAGGCATTTTACTCTTCACTGTTTCTCAATCATTTCTAACGACATTGTTTGACCCGAAATGGCTTTAACTGTAAGACAATTGTGCAAAGAAAGCAGCAGACGACCCCGCAAGGCTCTGTTTTTTTTTCCGAGACGAGAAGAAGACGGGAATCGCGCCTACACGCCTCATCATTGGAAATAGTATAGATTTAAAAGAAGGAATGGCGGTGACCGTTAACTGGCAAGGAAGAAAGGTACCCGCTGAACTCTTAGCCTTAAGTGGTAAGTAATGCCTTTCACATCTCGATTACATGGCAGAATTCACAGGAATACATTTGTGTAAGTCAGTTTTATTGCGAATACTCGCTTAAGCGACAAGTCTGAGTTGTAACTAATTGTCGTACTTACGATTTGTTCTTGTAGACGACGAAGAAGTCTTGAATCAGAAAGACTTGGAGTGGTGCGAAATAAACTTACCGCCGTTACCAAGTCTGGACTGCAACCAACAGCCGGATTCAGACTCTAAGGAAATTGCCCAACAACCGTCCCAAAAGAATGAGGTACAGCGGCCCAACAAGTCAACCCAGGTAATTCTGATTACTACATGGTGCTCTTTAGTAACGCGTTTCATAAAAATGTCGATAACGCCGGCCACTTCCAAATTCAAAGTGGTATTTTTACCTTCTTGTGAAGCGTAAATAATTGAAATTAATTATGTAATGCACGAGCTACCTTTATGATTCTATTATAGTTTTATGTCAGTGGGCATTTACCATCTACAGCGATCGTTTTATATAGGTTATAACTATTTTTGAACGTGACTTTTGTTAATAACCCGAACATCAGGAAGTCTAAGATCACGTTTTCTTGCGCGAGACAAAGTGAACGAGCGTGTTTCAACATTGTATTATCACATTTAAGTTTTCAGATGTTATACTACCATAACAGACTTTCGTTTTGATAAATGTTGTATTGATCTTTTAGGTGAAGGCTGGGCAGAAAAAACTTTCCGCAACTCCCGTTGACCCATACCAAGAGTTTTTGGCAGAACAGAAGAAAAGAGAGGCTCAGTGGTGTGAGGAAACTAAAGCAAAGAAAGCACGAAATGAGGAAAAGGAGGCCAAGAGTTTCAGTGCTGGTGCGACTGCAGAAGATGTTGCTTCCATAAAGCTGCTGCTACAAGAGAGTATCTGTAAGGTAAGCATAACAACAATGCGTTACTTGTTGAGAAAATGTCGCTTGGAAAGTCCTTTTCAGTTTTTTTTCTCTGAATTCAACACGCTTAACTACGTTACGGACACCCAGTGTCAACAATGAGTTTCTAAAGCAAGCCTTACCTTTGGATGACGTCTAATTACTTTTTGACTGAGTAATTTATAAATAATCGTCTTAATACGGAAACCTCATTTTACAGACACTTTCTTTGGTTTTGCCTGATGTTTGATTGTTCACTTTTTTTAATTAACTGTTCATTTGTTTGTTTTACTCAAATAGATGATGAAAAAATTCGAAGACGCCCTGTCTGGAGTGGAGAGAAAAATCACAGTCCGATTGGGTAGAATTGAGCAAAGATTGGATTCTTTAGAGCAAAACGTTATGGTAAGTTTTAATGTCTTTTTCGTTTACGCCTTTAAAGACGGAGTGCTCGGTAATGGAACTACTGGTTTGACAAACTTTGTTGCAGAAGACTAAACTGTTTGAGTGCCTCTAAACTCTAATTAAACCGGTTTAAGAATTATAAAACACAGGGTATAATGAAATAAGGCCATCAAAAGCTAGCGGTTTCAATTTATTTTCTACTTACTCGACTTAATCAAACCAAAATGGCCTTTATTTATTTTTTTAATTCCCTTGCTACAAAATGACATATGATTTTTAACTTTTTAATAGATACAACAACCAGAAACTGAGCAGCCATTATCAGCCAGCAGTATCCTTCAGCAGGATGATCTTCAAACTATAGATTCTGTTGCCTTGGCCAGTCTAAACGAAGATATGGACATCTTCGCGCTATCTCCAGAAACACCAACGGTTCCGACTCCGCCTACAGCTTCAACTTCTTCAACCCCTGCAACCCAAAGCTTCCACGCATTAACAGAAGCTCAAGTTGGCGATGAGCTCATTGGTAGCTGCGTGACCCCAAGAAAGCTACCAGTCGTGAAGAACATTCTGCAGAGCGGATCGGAACGGCACAAATGCGCGCTTAAGCTTCTGCCATACTTCTTTACTAAAGATGAGATGAGCACCAGCAACACAGACGGAACACACCAGAAACTTCCCCTAGACACTACGAAACTAAACTCATTAAAAGTGTTAGTTTTTTCTAGATTTCCAGTCGAGTCCTCTGCGGAGAGAGGCAAAATAAATCAAGGGCAAAATAAATCAAAGGCAAAATAAATGCTAAGTGTCGTTTAAGTAAGCATATTATAAAGCAAGCAGGCGACAGGTAGACTTAAAGAGAGTTTTTAACTAAGGCTTTTCGCGATTGTTTCAATATTTGTTTCTACTATTATGATTGTTGAGGATTCATTGAGATTACTGTAGGCTTCTCGTTTTCAAGTTATTGATGTAAAATGGTTGTAGAGACCTTCAATTTTATTTAAAGTTTTGGTTTTCTTTGTTGGAAGAGGGATGTGATTAGCTTACGAAAACAGATGTTCCTTAGTTAAGACAAGGAGAGCGAGATTTGTTTTCATGATTATGCAAATTTATTTCGAGTGACGTGTACGGCAAAATTTACAAAATCCGTGGCTATCGAGTTTCTCATCTTTTATTTCCATCGATTAAAAGGAAACAGAAATTGCTTTATAAAAGCTCTAATTACACATTACTTTACGAAATCGAATGCTAGATGAAACACGAGCGAAAGAAAGTTGAGTTTTGTTACATGCACATGCAAAATTGTTTCGATTAACCGACGGTGAAATCTACAAAATCAGCGGCATTTCTTAACGTTTTTCACTTGAGAGTGCGTTTTCATTTCAGTCAATACGTAGAAACAATGTAGGAACATGGGAAAAAATGAGTTTGCTTCTCAATTCTATTTTCTTTCTATCGAGAATGTTCAGTCCACATGGTATGATTGACAGATTGCTTCAAACGCATTGCGAGCTCTCCAGGGCGAGACTCGCTCTCGGCTCGCTTCACTCGCCAGTGGATAGCTTAATGGCAGGCTAGTAATTTAATTTTACTTAGTTTTCTATCGTTATCAGTCGAATATTATTAGCATGAAACGTCAGTGTTCCGCATCAACAATTCGTATAATTGTTCACAACGGTTTCTGATCGATATGTGCATGGCTTCCCGCTGTTCTTTAGCCCTCCTTATCCGTTCAACGTTTTTGTCCATCCGTTTAACGTTTTGAGCAATCTATTAATAGATGCTGTTCAACCGTTTAACGTTTTAAGCCATCCGTTTATTTTTTTTCTCGGCCGTTTAACGGTTCACGGAATCCGTTTTTGGACTTTGCTCTACCATTTAACGCTTTGGACTATTCGTTTAAACGGACATGCAAACCGTTTAAACGCCCTTACTACCCGTTTACTATCCGTTTACAAACCGTTTATTTTGTGGGAAATTAACGTCTCCTACCCCAACCCTGCAAGAGACAGGACCTCTATTTATTCGTCCCTATCCGATAAGACTAGAATATCGAACCATTTCTTGATGTTATATAAAGGTAGCAAATTCTTCTCAATTATTCTAAGACCCTGAGTGTTGGTCCAGCCGGGCCTCGAACCCTCGACCTCCCGCACAACAGTCCAGCGCTCTATCCATTGAGCTAACCGGGAGGCGGTTAATCAAATTCTATGGAAATGTTTATATGCTGCTGGTGTTTTGTAGATGCAGTCTGATAATATAGGATAGCTATTGAATCCCTGCATAGGCCTTGATTTTGTTCCAGACATAAAGTATTCAAAGTATTGGGTCTTTTTACAGGAACACAGATTAAGTTGAATTCTTTGTTAGAACCCCACGGAGATGACCTTGGTTAAATGGCTTTTTTCGAGTTTCTGGTAACTTTGCCCAAATTGAATTTAGGCTCATTTATAATACATTCCTTACTTTAATTGATCTCCATAAATGAACATTCTGTTTACAACTACGAACTTACAACAAAGTTATGTGTTGGAACTCTCCTTTGTAAAAAACATTAGAAGTGGTTTTGAAACGCTGAAAACCGTTTCATGTACATAACTGAGAATTCTGCTACTTTTGAAAGTTAGGAAGGTATTCTTTATGATCGGCTATAAAAGTCAAAGTGAGTTACCTGTGCACCACTTGATCTCACGTTTTGTTACAACTCCTTCAAGGTACTGAGCTGGTGGTGCGATGGGGTAGTGGCCGTAAAGGAACAGGTGGTATTCTAAGGTGGGGAGGGGGGGGGGAAAGGGGCTTCTAATGTCTTAAGTGGCAAGGGGTCTCCTTGGCCGCAGCTCACCTCCGTGCACCTTAACTCGAGGACAAAGGAGAGGAAGGAAGCACGATAACCTGGACTACATTGTATTGCCCCCTGAAAATCTCTTTAGTGCCCTAAGATAACCTTGGTGGAGGAGCGTCTTTGAGTTTGTTGCCAATTTTTCTAATTTTCATGTTCTTTACTGACAAGGGAAGCGGATAAGATGAAAGATAAACCTCTCCCAAAAAAAATTGATGTTTTCTTTCTTAATGTTACCAAGTTAGAAATACCATGTTGAAATAAACTCAAGCTACAAATGTACATGTTTGCTATTAATACTAGGTTCAAGTAAATTTCAAATGATGAAACGAAAATCGGATGACTTGACGAGCGGGCTTCCACATAACAAGAGACCTAGGATGGAAGGTAAACGTTTTTTATGTTGTAAATGTTAATACAAGTATATGTATGTTCTGTGAAGTCAAAAGGAGACACAATTCTTTATTAAATTTCTGGGGGTGATCATATCACCTAGAACCTCATGGAAAATTCAACTTGACAACGGGTTAAAGATAGATTACAATGTGATGCCAGAGAGGCAACTTGAGACACATTCTTTTGACAATGGTTGGGTCTCGCCTGCACTGGTAGCAACACAAAATAGAGCAAACAGCTACAAAGCCAAATGTCGTGTCTTCTTCCGCCAAGAATAACAACGAGTTGTTTCTTTAGTTTATTCTGTAGGTCTCTTGATTTAAGGTTTTCAAGTGTAGTCACGAAATCTCGAGTTTTTAGTCCGCGTTTTGGTCCGAGTTTTGGTCCGTGTTTTGGTCGGAGTTTTGGTCCGATTCCATGGGAACTTCCGGGTTATAAACACAGCAGATGGGTCCCATGATCAAATTAGTTCTCTACAAAATTACAAGATACATTATCCAATTTAAAATGACTGCACTTCGAGTAATATTAATAAGGACACTTTCTAAATGGATAATAAGAAATATTTTGGATTAATATGAACATTTTTCATATCTATCTTGCCTTTTATTGATTTCTTTTCTTCTTTCTCATCTCTGCGTGATAAACAAAACAATAGGTCGCTTGGAGCGATGAATCGGCTTTCGGCGACAACATTTTTGTAGATGGGCGTGGGGATTTTTCTCTCTTAAATGCTGTTTTATGGTGTCATTAAGTATGGAAAAGCTTCAAAGTGTTCAATTCAGGCGTCAACCATGGGTTGAAGGCGTAAATTCCGTAAATAATCGAGTCCGCTTTTTGTGCATTGTTGGCTGGAGTTTTCGGAACTGAGCATATTACGTTGACCGGCTGTACTAGAAGTTGGCCGAAACCGCAACATACTTCTATATCTCCATACTCCTCCAACCTACTCTAGTTGGTTAGCTTGAATAAATATATCGTTGGGAAGAAATTGGAATTTTGCGCTGAGCCCAGATTAAAGTTGCATATTTACGGTCATGACGGCAAAAGCAAAGTAGGTGTCAAACTGAAGAGTAATTTTCAGTGTAAAAAAAAAAACGGTTGAAAAAGAAAAACGTATATGCTTTGCTCTCACAAAGGATCGATCTAAATACGCGAAGCAAAAAAATTCCTCAAACGAGAGTTTTGTGAAAAGACGAGTAATTCAATTGGTGCCATTTTTGATGAGCGGCGCTGTTATAAAACAGGCCTTTGAAGTACTGAAGCGATTTGCGCTTGGAAAAAACCATGTTTTACAATATTTCGAAAAACCAGTGTGGTATCTATAGTTTGACTCGACACCTTACGAGAACTATTTTTATTAGAGATGGTTATGATCCCACTGGAAGGATTGAGAACATTCGCCAACTCTATAAAACCCGCGAGGGTACGACAAACCTCCTTCCCTGGTGTGAAGACTTGAACTTTTCTTTTGGAGACCTCTACACCAGACTTAAAGTCATCTACAAAGAGAAAACGAGAGGAACAGCTACGGAACGAGTCGTCACGATGTCTGAAATCTTCAACCCGCACGAAGAATGTGAAGAGCCAAGAGTTGTATTAATAGAAGGGAAGCCTGGTATGGGAAAGACAACTTACTGCAAAAGAATTGTTTTCGACTGGGCCACTCAAAAACGCGCAACCGGAAATTACTTCGCAAAATTCCGCATAGTGCTTTTGATTAAATGTCGTGAAGTTCAGTCTGACCTTTGGGAAGCCATTGATGATCAACTTCTACCTCGAGATATCGGTGACGACCAAAGAAAGAGATTCCTCGACTTCATTCGCCACAATCAATCTAAAGTTCTCCTGGTACTCGATGGATTGGATGAAGTTTCTGAGATGAAGCTACCAATGTTTTCAGCAATTATTCAAGGCCGAGCGCTGCCAAAATGTCGCGTGGTTGTAACTGCACGGCACGAGGCTGGAGTCAAAGTTCGAAAATACTGCGACACGCTGATAGAGGTGGAGGGATTCACTGAAGAAGATATGAAAACCTTCATCAAAAAGTACTTCAGAAGGAAGACAAACCTGGCCGAACAGCTTATCGGACGATTGCATGACGATAAAACCTTACATGAAATTTCGACGAATCCTCTCAACATTGCGCTTCTTTGTCTGGTCTATGAAGATTTGAGAGGTGTATTTCCTGAAAGCAGAAGTAAGCTGTACATGGACATAGTGGATTGTATACTAAGAAGATACAGAGCAAAGAAACAACTTTCAGAAGTCGAAGAGGACCCTGTTGGACTTTACGAAAGCCAACTGAACCACCTTGGCTCGATAGCTTTGAAAGGTTTATTAGAAGACAACTTGGACTTTGACGACAATGAGCTTGGAAAACACAAAGGAAGTGATCTACCAGAACTTGGATTTCTCTCTGTTCAGCCCGGAGGCAGTAAACTCCGAGCTACTAGACGTTATGGCTTTCTTCACAAGACTTTTCAAGAGTTCTTCGCCGCCTTGAATCTCGTTTGTCAGCTTATCAATAAGGAAATTAGCACGGACAGCATAGCTGTTGACAGACGATATCGCCACGAGCTGTAAGAAGTGCTTCTATTCACATTTGGCATTCTAGCCGCACGGTGCGAGGAAACAGCAGAGAACCTTACGAAAAGTATGGCGACACAGTTAAACCGGGAAGTCCGGAATAGGGAAGCCGGAAATAGTATGACTGTTATATAAGAGTGCATTTATGAATGCAAAAATGAAAATTATTAGAAGACAACTTGGACTTTGACGAGAAGGAGCTTGGAAAAAAAAAAAGGAAAGCGATTTACCTGGATTTGCATTTCTGTTAGTTCAGCCCTGAGGTAGTAAACTAAGACCGACTAAACGTTATGGCTTTCTTCACAAGACTTTCCAACAATTCTTCGCAGCACTCTGTCTCGGTTGTCAGCTTATCAAGAAATAAATAAGCACAGACAGCATAAATGCTGACAGACGATATCGCTATCAGCTGAGAGAAGTGCTTCTGTTTACATTTGGCATTCTGGCAGCGCAGTCCCAGGAAAAATTCATCTCTAGAAATGTTATTTCTGAACGGAAATAACATTTGTGAAGCTGGTGCTGCTGCTCTGGCTAAGTAATTATTTGAAAGAAAACACATCTCTAGAAGTGTCGAATTGACCTTTGAATTATTTTGGTAATTCTGGTGCTGCTGCTGCTCTGACTGCTGTGCGAGAGTGTCATCCATCTCTAACCGAGTTAGATGGGCTTCCCCTGAAATTTTATACTCTGTGCTCTGACCAATTTTAAGAAGTGATAATGTAGCGAATAATCAGGGATTCGCGGCTCTTACCCTAAGCAGGGTAGATCATGGTACAGTAGCTTCTAATTATCGATATAAATATTAATGCAAGACTTATGTAGCATCTATTCACTAAGATTATTTAATTTAGTAAGAGCTTCATTTGAACGATAAATGTACTTCTTAAGACTTTTAACTGATGTAAATAAAAGTATTTTCAGCAGAATTTCAAGGTTTCTCCATGTATTCTCTATGTGTGTTTAGTTATTTTTTTCCTGCATTCTTCCGGAAAATCTGTTTGATCTCGATGCCCCTTCGTTTTCTGTTTCCTTACTTCATGTCAACTTTTTTGCTTGAGATCTTTTGGAAATTGACGCAATTGGTTCAATGTGGTATGTATGCTGTAGGAATTCGGTTTTACTTTGGTAATGATTACTGGATGAACGAGTGAATTGTCTTGCTAATTGAAAAAAGGCGAAAGGAAAAAAAAGAGAAAAAAAAGGACACTGGCGGCAGCCACAGATTATGCAGGTGTTCGAACTTTCCCTACCCTACCCTACTCATCAGATATTGTCAACTGTTAATTTTATCAGAGAATTTCTGGGAAAAGAATTGGAGAGGAAAAGGAAGAAAACATGGGGAGGGGGAATTCAAACCCGGGATTATAAAACAGGTTCACCAGACTTAAAATAACATAAAGGGAATGGAAAAAAATGTGCGACGATGGAAGAGGATGAACAAGAGAGGAAAAACTGCGGTAAAGTTATGTATGTCACAAGTAGTCAAAAGACGTCTATGCATAATGAATCAAAGATCACGGACTCGATCAAACAGGGTTGTTCGGGTAATCCCGCGCTAGAATAATATTTTTTTCCGCAAGCTCCTTACGGGAGTTACCCCATGACATCGAAACCCGCTTGAGATATGGCGGACATGGCGCACGGGCTGATCAATAGAACACGCTGAAAAAGAAAGATTGTAAGATGAGGTCATTATTAAATTGCCTTGGAGATCAGTGGATTCTGTAGTAGCCCAGGTACCCCCACCCCACCCCACCCCGCTAAGATAAGGTGCGGCTCTTGACAGGGCTAGGACCTAGTCTCGTACCCAGACCCTAGAGGTAAACGAGAGGATCTGGGTAATGGATTAGTCAGGACCTTCCGGGTGAATGAAATGAAACTAAAATGAGTGAATGTGAATGAAATGGCACTTTCATTTCACTGTCGGACAGTGAAGCGAATCGTGATGGCGCTAATGCCGAGTCTCCTTTTCCGTTGTTTTTCTCTTTTTTTTTTGCCTCATTTAAGAACTCTAGCCCAAGTGAAAAGGTGGGAAAATTGTCTTCGTTTTGGGACTGGTGGGCCGAGTCTCTGTTTGTATCCATTATTGTAGCGAAATGTATTAGTTTTTCCCCGCGCTAACCATGGCCACTCGGGCGAAAAAGAGAAATTTCTAGCGAAGCGGTTTGCTCACACTATCAGCATACACTATCGGGACTTTGAGCACGCTTACGTATACTGAATTTGATTGCGCGGCTCTGTGGCAAAAATAAAAATTGCTCTTTGAGGCAAAAGAAGCAGACTTTGCTTTATCGTTTTTCTAGAAGTGAAAATATCATCCGGGAAATCTAAGATAGGCTGATCGTATTAAGCATGAAAAACGGGATCTCTTCTTACGTTATCAGTTATTGTCAATTTAATCTCAGTGGGGAGTAGTACGGTTGACGGTTAAATCTTATGGCCTTTGACAGAAGAAGTTTCTTAGTAGGAGGAAGATGTTTCTTATTAGATATTTCTTATAAACGGAAATAAGATGTTCTAGAAGTGCCTGAATATTATCACAGGATCAGTCTTAACTTCCCACGGCAGTGAGGAGCGTAATATAAATGAACTACAGTGTAAGCAACATGAAAATGAGAAAAAATTAGAAAAAACCGCGACAAACTCTTGGAACAAACTCTTCTTCGACGAACTTAGTACTGTTTGACATTCAGGGAATGGCTGCCCAGGTCCTACAACCTTTCTTGAAGACGTTGCATGCACACGATAAACTCGGCCACAATCTTCACCGCCACCGAGCTGCGAAAATTGGCACATTTTGGCGTACAACAGAACAATTGAGTAATTTCTATTTTTCCTTACTTTTTTGTAACCCAATGATGATCTGAATTTTATCTTATTCTAAATTTGAACCCAACGAATGATCTAATTTTTAACGCAATGAATGAAAATGCTAAATTATTCTGTGTTTTAAGATATTAATAAGATAAAATCGCACGTGATCTTATTTAGATGAAACAATGGGACAGTAAAGGATGTGCAACCTAGGGTGAGAAGGAGGAAAGGGGCTTCTAATATCTTGAGAGATAAGGGGTCTCCCTAGCTACAGCCCACCTCCATGCACCTAAACACTAGATAGGAGAAATGGAAGGAATGGAACCATTTTAACCTTAATAACATTGTATTGCCCCCCTAAAATTCTCTCTACCGTCCTAAGATGACCCTGGTGGAGGTGCTTCCTAGAGTTTGTTGCGGCTATTTCTAATTTTCATGTTGCTTACACTGTAGCTCATTTATATTACGCTCCTCACTGCCGTGGGAAGTTAAGACTGATCCTGTGATAATATTCAGGCACTTCTAGAAGGCTTTGCACTTCTTTCCGGTTTTGAGTTGATGATGTTAGAGACACGTTATGGTTATGGTTACCTTAGATATTTGGGTTATGATCGTTGGATCCTAGGCTGTTCATGGGCCAAACCATTTCTTTCTTTCATTTGCAGTGCTAATACACTAATACTTTTAACCGAATTACGGTCTTTTTGTCCAATAGTCTTTTCGTCCAAGTCTTTTCGTTCCAAAGTTTTTTCATCTAGGTCTGTTCGTCTAAATGTTAAGTCTTATCTGGGAGCATTTAAGTAACTTTTAGAAGGCTAGATAAGGCTATATAAAGAACTTATTAGTGCGAGCCGTTGCCATTTTGGTTTCGATAGCTCTTACTAACTGATCCTCGTTTACAATTTCAACATCGTCAATTACGATAAATACACAGAGATGTTTATTTGGGGTCATTTTTGGGTTAGGTTTATTTGTTAATCATTTTTGGTTAGTTTTACTTCTTTATCATGTTGGAATATGTTGTTGGTTGTATCGGACACTAATTGATGTTACCCATAGTTGTCTATTACGCACAATAGACGCTTAACAACAAGCCTAATATTCCCATTTCTTCTGCGCGAAATAATTAAACGGCAAGTCTTTACTTTTGTCACTATTTGATAAAATATATCTTGTTACTACTTCATTTAAAACAATGTTACAACTTTGACGAAAAGACTTGATATTGGACAAGTGGACCAAAGACTTCAGATGAAAAGTACTTAGACGGAAAGACTCTTGGACGAAAAGACCGGATACTCTTTTCACCAACTCATCACTTTACCGATCCAACTCCCCCCCCCCCCACCTCCTCCTTGATTTGCGGCATCTTTACCTAAATGTCCCAATTTTCAAAACTGACATAAACATTACCTTCTATCATCAGACCCAAACAGACAAGAGTTGCAGCAGATCAGTAGTGAAGTGCGAAACATTAGAGAAAAGTTGGACACTCAGCTGAGAGAGGACACGAGGAATGCAGGTAAGAACTCAATTAGTACTACATGATAGGAAATTCAATTAAAACTGATATGATAGTCTGCGAAATATGTAAGATAAACCTCTTCTACATTTTTTTCATAATTTTCTACGGGTAGTACTTAGCGATTCCATCCATTATCAGTTGTCTCCCACCCCACCCTGCCCCCATCCTTAGGATCAAAATGTGCACCACGTTGAATCCACTCCACCAGAAGCTGCAATGTAATGATCTCCATTACAAAGGGAAAATCAAATTCCAATCTCGCCATCATCATCGTCCAGCTTCTTTTATTTTGCGTGGTATTTTCGAAGTCGCGCAGTTGTTTTGTACCAGCGAGAAATTTTTGAAAAATGTCCTTGGAATGTCGAAGACATAGCAGTTGAAGGGTCAGGTAAGAAATTTACAGAATTTATTCTATCGCGAGATCCTCCTAAACAACTCTCTCATGCAGAATGTTTTTGAAGCAATAGTGGACCACGAGGTATGGAAGTCAGTCCTACGAAAAAGTCTTTAACCAAAACTGATCTTGCAGGTGATTCAAACGATTTTTTTGGACTGTATTTCAAAATGAAAAAAAGGCTCATAACCTATGCAGACTAAATTACTTGTATAAATTGACCTTCAGAGTTGATCAGTGTTCCGCGTAGAAAGTGAGGCCCACGAACTGATCCCAAATCGTGCAATATTATCCAAGCTTTAAGAATCATTGGATCCAAGAGGAATACATTTGTAATTCGAAATCAGAAAAATGCAAATTAAGTCTTAATCTCGTACCAAAATTCAAGAAAACATGATTGGAAACTTACCTCTGTGGCGGGTCGTGAAAACAGATTTCTCTCTTCAGGCTAGCAGATTCGGGTAAGCGAACAGATTATAAAAAACCTACTTCTCTCTTTACTGATTCTTCTCAAGAACTGGTTTAAAGCATGATAAGCTAACACTTTAAAATCATTTTACGGAATTAATGTCATCACGAGTCGTGTAATTAAAATATATCTGTCATCATCATCGGCAACTAAACGAAACAATCAGAACTGATCGTGGCCAGATGAACAGTGAAGACGGCCGACAAGTGAGTGACAACGTGAACTCAGGGGTGGAACATCCGGATGAGACGCAGAATCAGGGTCAGTTCCACAACACTATCAGGACGATGTTACTTTTTTTTTCAATAACTCCTCTACAAGGTTTACAATAAAATTCTAACCAGCTCACAGGCACTCTACCCTTAAAGAGGGTGTGAAAAGTGCATCTTAACTTTACACCCACGTCCAAAGTCTGTGGCTACCAGTATGTGATCAACTGTTTTCACGGCTAGGTAACCTAAACCAGTTGGCATGTACTTAAAAGAGGTGGGTTGTTACTCCACCCTCATGACAATGAAATAAAGTTGCATTATAAAAATAATTTGTTATTCGATCCAGTGTCAATGAGGGTAGCTCTGAGGGGACTGCCTGCATGAGCTCCTTACAGACCTCATTGATAATGCGCTCAAGGTAGAAATCTGTCCTCTTCCAAGAACATCGTTCTTTAATACGAACACCAATCCGGCAAACCGTTGAAGCGAAGGTCTTTGCCTTCACTGGTCGCAACACAAATAGAAAAAAGAGCTAAAAAGCCAAATGTCTGTCTTTTCCCGCCAAGAATAAGTACGAAACGTTCCTTAAGTTTATTTTGTAAGTCTCGTGAGTTATGTTCTCTAGGTGCAATGACGTGATCTCGAGCTTTTGGTCCGTGTTTTCATCGTTCCTCCCTTGGAGGTTTACATGTTCTTTATTTTTCTGTCGCTGTGGTGCGGGTACTTTTCAATTCAAGGGCCATAGGCGATGTTCTCAGCTCGAGAGCGCTGAACGGCCTTTTTTCCTGCATTAATTCCTTTTTTCCTATTTATTCCTTTTTTCCTATTTAGGTCCTAAGGACTGAAAATACATCTCACTCGTTCGAGCTCTTTCTTCCCGCGTAACTCTGCTTACACGTATATTTACTCCAAATGTATGCTCAATGTACACCCATCATACCCTACTTAGTTGCATCTTTGCTTTGGGTTTGACATCTATCGTCCAGTTTTCCCGTTAAATGTTTTAATGATGTTTTGATGATGTATGTACGTGTTCAAAGCCCAAACTCGAGTCACGAGTCGTGAACCAGAATCTTAGGGTCGGTTATTTACCCGAGGTCTAACCCAAACCCCGGTTTTACGCAAACAGTGAGCCGCAGGGATTCTCTAAGTGACGGTGGATTTAACTCAATAAATTTCCATACATTGCTAACTTTCCACCTTCTTGACACTGTCAAAAATAAATGTTCAGATAAAAGATTCAACTAAAATGAAGATGGTTTAGATGGCAGTTTTGTAAAAAAAATGCTAAACTTCGTTTAAATAACCAGCCGTGATGAAAAGTCGTTATTGGTTGGCTAGCTAGGAGTGGGCGGGGAGAAGGAAATGAAGGATTTAGGGGGGATCATAACATGGTTTTCGGGAGAAATCAAAGGGAGGTCAGTCGTCGCCAAAAAATGCAAAAGGGGAACTATAGAAAACCTTTTCTTTTTTCGACGACTTTACAATTTATTAAAAGAAAAAAAATAGGCGGGCGTGATTAGTTTCCTTGTCAAAATTCTAAACTGTATCAGAGCTACTGTAATTTTCGATGCAGCGTTCGGTGGCCTTTACTTTTGGTGCCTCAAGAAAGGGTGCCTGTGCAAAACAAGCTCATTAGGGATAGGGCGCTTATTTTTCTTCTCAGAAACAGAAGAATATGCAAAAAAAAAAAGCTTGAATTGTTCCATTAATATAGAAGACTACAGAACAGACTTGTCCAGGGATCCTGCAAGACTAAAACTACCGACAAGGCAATGGTCGCAAACGAGATTATTCGTTTGAAGAAACTGTGCACTCACGTGGTTACCGTTTTCTGTAACGAGGCTTTAAATGAGAACTGAAAGGAAAATGAACTACGGTTGATCTCGTTGCAAATATACTCTAGCAGTGCCATCACTGAAACAGAATCGGGGCGCTTAACAGAACATGAGTGCTTATCCAGTAGGAGTGCTTATCAGAATAGGGGCGCTCATTAACAAAAACCAGATTCGAGAGGGGCCCTTCTTAGAGAAGGAGAACAAAGACGCTAAATCAATGATTATGGTACTTTGCCATGCCTGGGAAACATTTTGCGAAATGGGTGACGATAGCTCAGATTGGCTGTAATTGACTCATCTTAATTTTAAAGGCTCACGGAATGTGTAACATTTCTTAAGCTAACCCATGTTCTTCTGTATTTTAAAATGCGATAAAAAAAGCCTGGACTCCCATTTCTGTGCTTCACAACCTTTTAGACAAATTTAATTTTTTGACTGGGTAATAATTGAAATTGCTGGGGCTGATTATACCACTAAGAACTTCGTGCAAAATTCAACTTGACAACGGGTTAAGAGATATATTACAATGTGAGGCCAGAGATGCAACTTGAGATATTATTTTGACCTCGTTGGGTCTCGTCTATACTGGTAGCAACACAAAATAGGACAAACAGCTAAAGAGCCAGATATCGTGTCTTTTCCCACCAAGAATAAGTAGGAAAAGTTTCTTAAGTTTATATTTTCCAGGTGTAGTCACGAAATCAGTCGAGTTTTTGGTCACGTTGTTTTCGTTATTCCTCCCTTGGAGGTTTATCAATTCTATATTTCTATGTCGCTGTGGTGCGGAGGTTTTTAAATTCAAGGGTTATAGGCGATGTATTCCGCTTGAGAGAGCTGAATGTGCCCTTTTCTGCAATTATTAAGGGCTGAAAATACTTATCACTCGTTCGAGCTCTTTCTTCCCGTGTGACTCTGCATACAAGCTTATTTACTCCAAATGTATGCTCAATCTACGCGGATTGACCCTCAGTTAGTTGCATCTTTGCTTTGGGTTTGACCGTCTATCGTGCTGTTGTCGCGTTAACTATTTAACCTTTGACCCAAATCTAATTTTGCGAATCAATAATAATTGACAAGTGGTAGCTTCCATGGATCTGCGCGTAAATTTCGTGTAAACTGAAAAGTTTTCTTCTCTGATTTTGTTGATAGGGTGGCCATCGGAAAGACTTCGAAATATCAGATATATATCACAGTTCAAACTATGTCATAGCGGTAACTTCTTTAGTATGTCAGACACGTTTTGAAAAATTGCTACTCATCATAACAATCAAATAGAATGTCAATCAAAACCAAGTCACACCCGCCAAACGATAAGATTTTTGCTCGATAGCACTTGATTTTAAAAGGATTGAGAGGCACACGATATTCTTACAATTACTTCGAATTATCCTCGATGCCTTCTAGTTGGGGTCTTTTCTATAGTCATCTATGTTCAAAAAACCGCCAGGCGGCAAGAAGCTGAAAGTAGGATCGAGAAGCCACTCACCGGCTGCGCCGTGGAAAACTACCAGGCCGATTACAAACTACAAACTATAGCGTCAGTTTTGCGCGTAGGAGAGAGGAAATTTTCATTTTGAAATAAATACAACTTGGTAAAACTTGATTTTCGGACGATCTCGTCATTGAATTTCGCATGATTACGTTGCGTGACACAATATTAATAAAGTTTGTAAGCAGTTCCTTTCACTTTATAAAGTCTTGAAAAATCGATGAAAATAATAATCTACTTGGCATATTTAGTGTGTTTTCGTGAATATACTATTTTCTGGCGATTTCACGGGAGCTTTTGGATAATAAACACAGCAGATGGGTCCTTTGAATAAGTTAGTACAGTATAAAATTAGAGAATACATTATCCAATACAAAATTAGTGCACTTCAAGTAATATTAATAAGGAAACTTTTTAAATGGATAATAAGAAATATTTTGGATTAACATGACCAATTTTCATATCTATCTTGCCTTTTCGTGATTTCTTTTCTTGTCTCTCTTTACTGCGTGATAAACATAACAATAGGACACTTAGAGCGATGAATCACCTTTCGGCGGCAACATTTTTGTAGATGGGTGTAGAGATTTCTCTCCCCTAAATGCTGTTTCATGGTATCATGAAGCATGAAAAAGCTGCAAAATGTTCAATTCAGGCGTCAACCATGGGTCGAAGGCGTAAATTTCGTAAATAATTGACTCCGCTTTTGGGCATTGTTGGGTGGAATTTTCGAAAATGTGCATATGACGTTGATCGGCTGTACAAGAAGTTCGCCGAAACCGCAAGATATTTTTATATTTCCATACTCCTCTAACCCATTTTAGTTAGTTTGAATAAATATATCATTGGGTAGAGGTTGGAATTTTGCGCTGAGCCGATGTAAAAGTTGCATATTTACGGTCATAGTGGCAAAGGCAAAGTAGGTGTCAAATTGAAAATAATTTTCAATGTAAAGAGCCGTTATAAAAGAAAAACTTAGGTGATTTTTTCTCACAAAGGATCGATCTAAATGCGCGAAAGAAAAAAATTCCTCAAACAAGAGTTTTGTGAAAAGACGAGTAATTCAATTTGTGCCATTCGATGATCGGCGCTTTTAAAAAACGGACCTTTGAGCGCTGAAGGGACTTTCGCTTGCATGGAAAAAATGTTTTGCAATATTTCGAAAAACCAAGGTGGTTTCGACAGTTTGACTTAACACCTGACGAGAATTATTTTTATTTTAGACGCCTTTGATCCCACCGAAATGATTGAGAACATTTCTCAACTCTACAAAACCCGCGAGGGTACGATGAACCTCCTTCCCTGGTGTGAAGACTTGAACTTTTCTTTTGGAGACCTCTACACCAGACTTAAAATCACCTACAAAAAGAAAACGAGAGGAACAGCTACAGACCGAGTTGTCACAATTTCTGAAATCTTCAACCCGCACGAAGAATGTGAAGAACCAAGACTTGTATTAATAGAAGGGAAGCCTGGTATGGGAAAGACAACTTACTGCAAAAAGGTTGTTTTCGACTGGGTCACTCAAAAACGCGCAGCCGGAAATTCCTTCGCAAAATTCTGCATAGTGCTTTTGATTAAATGTCGTGAAGTTCAGTCTGACCTTTGGGAAGCCATTGATGATCAACTTCTACTTCGAGATATCGGTGATGACCAAAGAAAGAGATTCCTCGACTTCATTCACCACAATCAATCTAAAGTTCTCCTGGTACTCGATGGATTGGATGAAGTTTCTGAGAAGAAGCTACCAATGTTATCAGAAATTATTCAAGGCCGAACGCTGCCAAAATGTCGCGTGGTTGTAGCTGCACGGCAAGAGGCTGGAGTCAAAGTTCGAAAATACTGCGACATGCTGCTAGAGGTGGAGGGATTCACTGAAGAAGATGTGAAAACCTTCATCAAAAAGTACTTCAGAGAGAAGACAAACTTGGCCGAACAGCTTATCGAACGACTGGATGACGATAAAACCTTACATGAAATGTCGACGAATCCTCTCAACACTGCACTTATTTGCCTGGTCTATGAAGATTTGAACGGTGTATTTCCTGAAAGCAGAAGTAAGCTGTACATGGACATAGTGGATTGTATACTAAGAAGATACAGAGCAAGGAAACAACTTTCAGAAGTCGACGAGGCGGACCTTGTTGTACTTTACGAAAGCCAACTGAACCACCTTGGCTCGATAGCTTTGAAAAGTTTATTAGAAGACAACTTGGACTTTGACGAGAAGGAGCTTGGAAAACACAAAGGAAGTGATCTACCTGAACTTGGATTTCTCTCTGTTCAGCCCGGAGGCAGTAAACTCCGAGCTACTAGACGTTATGGCTTTCTTCACAAGACTTTCCAAGAGTTCTTCGCCGCTTTGAATCTCGTTTGTCAGCTTATCAAGAAAGAAATTAGCACAGACAGCATAGCTGTTGACAGACGATATCGCCACGAGCTGAAAGAAGTGCTTCTGTTCACATTTGGCATTCTTGCCGCACGGTGCGAGGAAACAGCAGAGAACCTTATGAAAAGTATGGCGACACAGTTAAACCGGGAGGTCGAGCAAAGGGAAGCCGAAAATAGTATGACTGTTATATTAGAGTGCATATATGAATGCAAAAATGAAAATAATTTCCATGTAAAATTGGCCCGCGCTCTTGGACCTTGTCTTCAAATTGAAACCATTACTGTTTGGCCCACATTAAGATTAGAGGGGGCTAAAACTATCTTACTAACCAACATTCTTAGAACAAATACAAGTATGACAGCGTTGCATTTGTTTGGTAATGAAATTCGTGATGACGGTGCCGCTACTCTCGCTAATTGTTTGAAAGGGAAGACATCTCTGAAAGAGTTGAATTTGTCTGTCAATAAAATTGGTGATGACGGTGCTGCTGCTCTGGCTGAGTTTTTGAAAGAAAATAAATCTTGGGAAACGTTAGACTTGGGGGAAAATGCCATTGGTGAAGCTGGTGCTGCTGCTCTAGCTGGTTGTTTCAAAGAGAATACATCTCTGACATATTTGAGTTTGAGTTATAATAAAATTGGTGATGACGGTGCTGCTTCTCTGGCTGAGTGTTTGAAAGAAAATAAATCTCTGCAAAGGTTAGACTTGGATGAAAATGACATTGGTGAAGCTGGTGCTGCTTCTCTGGCTGAGTGTTTGAAAGAGAATACATCTCTGACATATTTGAGATTGAGTTTTAATAAAATTGGTGATGACGGTGCTGCTTCTCTGGCTGAGTGTTTGAAAGAAAATAAATCTCTGCAAAAGTTAGACTTGGATGAAAATGACATTGGTGAAGCTGGTGCTGCTAGTCTGGCTGAGTTTTTGAAAGAAAATTCATCCCTGAAAAGTATAAATCTGAACAGAAATAACATTGGTGAAGCTGGTGCGGCTTCTCTGGCTGAGTGTTTGAAAGAAAACATATCTCTAACTGTATTGATCTCTAATTAACAAATGGTAAACACCACAGCGTACACTATTGAGTTATGGATGCACGCGGGAGGTTGCTAAGCACGAAAGAAGCGTAAGAGTCGCTCGAGGCGATAGCCGAGAGTGACTCTAGCTTCTTTCGTGCTTAGCAACCTCCCAAGTGCATCCATAACTCAATAGTGTACGGTGTGGTGTTTACCATTTGTTTTATAACATAACATTGATACATTGTAGCTAAAGAGTTCCCTTTTATTTAACAAATCTTACGTGACCAGAAAAAACAAGCGCGCGCGGAAAATAGTCTTTGCATTTGCTCACGTCAGCAGCGTACACCCATGGGCAAATGGGAGACGCTAAATTGACCAATCAGAGCGCGCGCTTTACTTTGGTTATGTTATAAATTACTTTGGTAATTCTGGTGCTGCTGCTCTGACTGCTGGGCAAGAGTGTCAATCATCTCCAACCGAGTTAGATGGGCCTCCCCTGATATTTTATACTCTGCCTTCTGACCAATTTTAAAAAGCAATAATGTAGCGAATGAACAGCGATTGACGACTCTTACCCTAAGCAGGGTAAATGTACAGTAGCTTCTAATCATCGATAACAATATTAATGCAAGACTTTGGTAGCATATATTCACTAAAATTATTTACTTTAGTAAGAGCTCCATTTGAATGATAACTGTATTTCTTAAGTCTTTTAACCGATGTAAATAAAGGTATTTTCAGCAGAATTTCAAGTTTTCTCCAAGTATTCTCTATGTGTGTTTAGTTTTTTTTTTTTCTGCATTCTTCCAGAAAATCCGTTTGATCACAATGCTCCTTAGTTTACTGTTTCCTTACTTCATGTCAACTTTTTTGCTTGAGATCTTTTAGAAACTGACGCGATTGGTTTAATAGGGTATGGATGCTTTAGGAATTGGGTTTTACTTTGGTCACGATTACTGGATGAACGAGCGAATTGTCTTGGTAATTGAGAAAAGGCGAAAGGAAAAAAAAGAGAGAAAAAGGACACTGGCGGCAGCCACAGATTATGCAGGTGTTCAAACTTTCCCTACCCTACCCTTCTCCTCAGATATTGTTAGCTGTTAATTTTATCAGAGAATTTCTGAGAAAGGAGTTGCAGAGGAAAAGCAATAAAACCTGGAGAGGGGGAATTTAAACTCGGGACTGTAAAACAGGTTCACGAGCCTTTAAATAACATGAACGATTGGGAAAAAATGTGCGACGATGGAAGAGGATAAAGAAGAGAGGAAAAACAGCGTTAAAGTTATGTATGTTGTGGGTTTTCAAGTGTAATACAACGGCAATTTCACGAGTCAGGTAAAGAATTTTCCTTGAATCGCAGAACTTAATAAAAGAAGGAAAATCTATGAAACTACAGGAACATTGTTTTTATCGTGAGCGCGAAACAAGAGAACAAGAGATGCGAAACAATATCACTTTGCCTTGTTTTCAACTTGCAATTCTACTATGAATATCTCGCTTCGATAACCAATAAGAATGCGAGATTTAACTCAGTTATGCGGTTCTATCTGTAATCATTGCGATCTCAACGTCCGTGTAACGCAGACAATTTCGGAGGAACTGGCATTATCGCTTGCCCGTCTTCCTCTGGAAGCGCCTTTAATGTAAACAGGGGCTCACGAGTCACTTTATCTGCAAAATTAACTCACGGAATGTCACGTTACAACGAGATCAAAGGTAACTATGAAGGTAACAAAAGAACATTCAGTAAGGATTTTACCTCGCGTGACTTTATCATTTCTCTGACTGAAGCAGAGAAGTTACTACTTTCAATTTTTCTGTTCTATCTTCGTGTTTTTGGGGGCTGATCAGTGCACGTGATCTCGCTGTTAAACTACGGACCCTTACTTGTATGGACATGATCAATTCTCACATCTCTCGCTCAAAATAACTCTTGTAGAAAGGTTGTCAGTTCAAGGTACAAAGAATATCGGTTTCATCGAGATTTTGGTCACGAAGTAATTATTCTTCCACAACGTCAGCCATCGTCAAATTAGCTTTCCATGTGTAAATTTGAAATTAACTTACTTTGTATCTTTTCAGAAAGTCATTCCCTCCACGACGTTACAATTGAAACATGGATCTACTTTAAACACCAAGGAAGTAGAAGAGACTCTAAGCGGCTTGATAGTTAAGTCTGGTTGCTTACTAAAAGAAATAACACTGTTTGCTAACGGCGTAAAATCGTACAATAAGCATAATACGAACTGAAAGAAATTACGCCGTAAGTCTTGGGGAGTTGAATCGCGTTATTGCACTTTTTTCTCAATGTTGAATTGGTGTCGCATGAAAGTAGAATAGTTGGCTCATCAAATTCATATGCGGTTCCCTGTGATTATCATTCTGGTGGAGATAAATCCAGAATCTCCGCTTGTTTGCATGCCAGCCGTAAAATCAGCCTACAAGTTCTAAAATATCCACAACAGCTTCTGCGAGAGTAACAAAATCTTGACCTAAAATACTGAGTCATGTTTTTCCGTCCTGAATTGCAGATATTTATATATTTCCATGTAATGTGTTCTATTGAATGAATGGCGTTCCCCCCCCGCCCCCCTTTTAACTTATTTTGTTATACTTGGCTGTGCGGAGCGAAGGAAATTAGAACGAACACTACTCGATCGTGTATTTCACCAGCGAACAGACGCGCGTGCAGCGTGAAGTTCGTGACAGCTGTTGTGCATAAAACGGGAGAGGCGTGATGCTCGCGGCCCTCACGGGGTCTCTATAGCGGTTTACTTTTTCATCACTATTATTGCTGTCTTAGTGGCTAAGGTATAAGTGCCAACAGACAAATTTACATTGAGCTATTTTTCCGGCGACCAAACCAGCAATTGCAGCTTCAAGTTACCAGAATTATTACTCTACCTTAGTTTTCTGTCTTTCAATCTCGTGCTCTGATGGTCCGGCAATGATTGGCTGGTTACGCTCACGCTCTTTAAAGCAAACATCCTCGATTAGTTCACTTTTTCGTCGTTGTCTGGAAGCACAACCAGTTACGCAAACAGGAAAAGATTCTTCAGGTCCATGAGTTACTTAATTAATTAATAAATAAATACAGTACAGTTAACTGACGGAAAGTAACTTTACAACGAGATCACAGGTAAGGGAAACAATATCACGCCTAACTAGAGGCAGCATCCCTCGACCTAAAAACAAATTTCACGTAAGTTCACCTTAGATTCGTTGTTGTTTTTTTTTTTTTCATCAATTCACAGAGAAATTTCCAGTTTTAACTATAAACTGAGACCATTACTCGCAAAAGTGAGTTAAATGAGATCTAAAACAACTGTGACGGCATCAGGTTTGTCTGTAACTTAATGATGTGAGGAGCATCAACGTCATCACCTTTCAACTCTTACGTTTCATCTTCCTGTGTTGAGACTGCATTCATTCCACGTTCTTTCGCTTTTAATAGACAGGCCTAATCTATAGATCTTTCTTGACGCAAAATGAGAGTATGTTTGATCGTGGACCAGTCCGATTGCTGTCCCTATGCATGTATTTATCCTTGTGCTGTGATATGCTGAATGAATGGCAATTTTCCCATTGAGTTATTACTTAGTCAGCTTTGTGAAGCAAAACCAAGTAGAACATGCATTATTTGTGTATTGCACTACCGCAAGGCGAGAGGCACACGAGGAGCGTGGAGCTTTCACAAGCTGTCACGCTTTTGTCATGCAATTGGCTGACGGGATGTAACTAAAAAAATAAACTAGAATTGAGATAACGAAAGTTTCTTTCCCTTAAAATTTTCATTTTCATAACTATATGCAGCATACTTCAGTGACTCACAACTGAATGAGGCTAGTGTCCGGTCACAATTAATTCGTTGTTTGTTTCATATCAAGCAGGAGAATTTTGGTAGTTTAAAATCATACATTTCTACAAAGTAAATGAAAGGATAGTGAAAGTTTTCGAGCATAGGTAAAGCTGATTGTTTCGCTATATATATAAATACAGGTACGCAGAATAGTTTGACCAACATTCAGGTGATAACACTAGTGCTGCAATTAGATATTTAACGACAAGATAGCTTTCGTGAGGTTGATGCTGACTTGATTTTCGTTCTTTTCAGGGATTCGTCCATTCTGTAAAGTTACAAATTACGGCATGCAGAGGTTAATGTCACTTTCAGGTTTAGAGGGAACCTTAAACGTTTAAGGTCGGCTGTAATTTGTTAACTTTTTTTAAGTACATACATTTTTGCAAACTTTACATCCTCCAGTTAAAGACAGTGAACATTTTTATCCTAAATCGCTTGCATGCAGACTGCATTGAAAGGTACAATTTAAATTGTTAGGGCACTTTTTAGAGTTTCCTAACTTCAATCAACAACCTTTTTTAGTCTTGGATGTTTTTTAGAAGTCCTTTTGCTAGGCGGGAAGAAAATTTTGAAACCCCTATCTTAAATGACAACAGAACAGTTTTATGGGCCCTTTAAGTTACCGGGACCTTCGAGAATGGGCCCCTGCAGAAAAGTAATACGGTAAAACGTCCATTAACCTCCCCCCCCTAAAATAAGCCACCCCCCTCTAATGAGCCCCCCCCCCCTTATCTTTAGAGGAAGAAACAAATTAAGCCCCCCTTTCCATTAAGGTAACTTAAAAAGGTTTCCAAGGAAACTCGGAAAAATGTTTCTTATAAGTATCTGTCACGATCTGACACTGTCAATTTGAGAGGCAAAAAAGCGCATATACACTTTTGAATAAACAACAGTACTGGCAAGTACCGCTACTGGCTTGTTAGCTCAATTGGTAGAGCGCTGCACTGGTGTCGCAGAGGTCAGTGGTTCGAATTCTGTAAAGGCCTGAGTTTTTTCAGATCTGATCTTCACTATTGCGTAAATAGTGCTGCGAGGATCGTGCACAAGTAAGTACTGGTAATGTAAATACACACGGGTAAATTGACCATAGCAACGATCTTGGAAAAAAAGAAACACTCAAAGATCTCACGGAAAGTACTGCTGATTTCCGATTAATCCTCGAGGATTCACGTCCGTTAAATTTTGTGTGAGTCTGCTTGTTTGTTTTCTGCAATGGCGTGTGAAAATTGTGTCAGTTTCCACCGAAAAACTGAAGTCAATTGAGAAGCTTTTTCTAGCCAGACACAAGGGGATTGAATGCGACTTTCACCCATCGAATTCGTTCGCTTTCTGTTGTGAAACTCACTGTAGAAATATCTAACCCTAACCCTCACCCAAATTCAAGGGACTTGTTAAGGGATAAACAAAAGTGTATTTACAGAAGATCTCAAAACTTTCCTTAAAGTTCCACAAACGAACAAATTGTTCGGAAGAATTCATATATCATATGAATGAGAGTCACATTGATTAATTTAATTGTTAATGGCAAGTACTTCTCATTTTAACTTTCTCAGTTACTTTTTGGGAGGGATTTTTTTAGGCCGCGTTACAATCTTCTTAAAGACAGTTTTAGTACCCCAAAATTTATTTAGAAATCAATTTTGGCGGAAAACCAAAGTGATCTGAGTGAAAAGGAAAAGAAAGAATTAGCGTTATTTATTGGCAAAAGGTCGTGATCGAAGTCTTGGCTTAAAAATGCTTTCTAGCCGGTAAAACAAGATATGTTTGTGAAAAATTTTAAGAAAGCCTAAGATGTTCTGCAAAGCGACTCAACACGAAAAGGATACCTCCCGCTGAGAGCCGGCTGGATAGGAGATTACTGCCCTCTGTCTGAACAAATCAGATCGCAGAAATTGTAGAATACAGCCCGCTCACGAACTGAGGAAAAAATCCAACAAAGTATTGCGATTGTTCATAACTCTAAAATTTACACATTCTAATGTGCACTAAGTGAGTTTAATTTATTCAACGACCTTGTGAAAGACACCAAATGAATCGACCAAAAGCAGAAACACACACACATTGATGAAATATACTTAGATAATCAATTGACCAGGATCAATTAATAACTTTCTCTCAACTTATTTAATATGAATATTGAATAAATATCTAACACTCTGAGATGATGCATTTGAATTCATTGCTCATTCATCATCGGGTGATTGAGAATCAGAAAATTATCTCAAAGTGATAGTTGATAGAATCCAAAACATTTGGGCAACACCAAACTGTTTGGGGCTGCGTCGGTGGGAGTAACGAAATAATTTGGATATATCAACAAAGTTGAAATGGTAAATTGGCCACCGTAATGATTACAAAAGCTGACGTTTCGAGCGTTAGCCCTTCGTCGGAGCGAATGATACTTGGTTTCTCAGCCCGACGGAATTAGAAATTGTTCGCCAGTAAATTAAGCAATTCGATAAACGTGATTTTAGAAGTTGCTTCGGAAGCGGCGGGTTTTGCCCATAACGAGTTTCGCACACAAAGCGTTTCGCCCAGACCTAGACCATAATTGAAAGATAATTTGGTTATATCAACTAAGTTGAAGTTCTAAATTGGCCACCGTAACGAGTAAAAAAGCCGACGTTTCGAGCGTTGGCCCTTTGTCAGAGCGAGTGGAGAGTAGAAGCCTATTCAAGGGCGGCTTCGATATTTTGAAAGCCATAGTTTTCATGTGTGAAGTGGTCAATTGTGTCTTTTGTGACGTCTATCGGAAAAACAGTTTCTTTCGAAACTATCAGCCTTTATTCAAGTATCATTGGTTATGACCAGAATCTCGGTCATGACTTTTTTCATTTGTTGGCTCTAACAAGAGCCGTTTTATGGAATCTATTCGGACCTGATTTCACAACTTGCTCTAGTCCAGTTCATGTTCCAGCGCGTCCAGATTCGTCAGTGTTGAATCGATGGTCTTTTTGACATCATGGTACTCCTTGAAGTACTGCTGCAAAACTATTTGGGCATCGTAGTGAATAGTTGAATCTGCTAGAACATCTAGTAGATAGAATACACAGCATCTGCTGTCTATTTTCTACCGATAACTCGACTAATTCTAGACGCATTGTACGTATGGAGTCAATGATAAAAACAGCTTCAAAGTTGTCCATAGTTGATCTAAAACACCTCTGAAGGAACGTGCCACAAATAATATTATCTTAGTGCGGACTTCTTAGGAAAAAACTCGGCAAAGCGTGCGGTATGAAAGTTCTAACTAAAAATAAATTACCGTCTTGCAAAAATATCTCACCCTTTCACTTGTCAATAGAATTTGAAAACAATTGCGCGTGGAACATAGAAAATGGTTTCACCCAGAAGTAGGCCTCCACTGTAACTCGAAAAACGTTGACCCAAGCATGCGTATGCCCAGAACGAACGTTGAGTAATGCCTTGAAAAACGTGACTTTTCCTGACACCATAAAAATGTTGAAACGAACAAGTTGTTTCTTTTACTAAGAATCAGGCGGGGACTGGAGGGTAATTCAAGCACGAAATACAAAAGAGCCGTTTACAAATCTTTATCAAAAAAGTATGACTGATTTTGGTTTTATCTGCAGCACTTACTCTCTCGAGAAGGTCGCGTTGGTTTTGTGTTGAAGCAAATTGAACGCTGTTGAAAGCGTTCATTTTTCTGACTTGGCTAGGTGTGCGGTGTGAAAGTTCTAACTAAAAAGAAACTACCGTCTTCCAGAAATATCTCACCCTTTCACCTGTCAATAGAATTTGAAAACAATAGTGCGCGTGGAACATAGAAAATGGGTTCGCCCAGAAGTAGGCCTATTTCCGATAGACGTCACAAAAGACACAATTGACCACTTCACACATGAAAACTATGGCTTTCAAAATATCGAAGCCGCCCTTGAATAGAAGCCGCATTATTTTCCTTTTGAAAAAAAAAATAGAAGCCGCATTATTTTCCTTTTGAAAAAAAAATAGAAGCCGCGGCTTCTATTCAAGAAAAGACGGTATGTATTTCTTACGACTCTCGACCTTTCTTATCAGAAATGATTGTAGTCGGATTAGAGATTCTTATTCTGTTTACCCAGTTCTTTCAATTATGAATAAAGGCTGAAAGTTTCTAAAGAAACTCTCCATTCGCTCTGATGAAGGTTGAAAAGTTAAAGGTTTAAAAGTTTCTAAAAAAACTCTCCACTCGCTCTGACAAAGGGCCAACGCTCGAAACGTCGGCTTTTTTACTCGTTACGGTGGCCAATTTAGAACTTCAACTTAGTTGATATAACCAAATTATCTTTCAATTATGGTCTGGGTCTAGGTCTGGGCGAAACGCTTTGTGTGCGAAACTCGTTATGGGCAAAACCCGCCGCTTCCGAAGCAACTTCTAACATCACGTTTATCGAATTGCTTAATTTACTGGCGAACAATTTCTAATTCCGTCGGGCTGAGAAACCAAGTATCATTCGCTCCGACGAAGGGCTAACGCTCGAAACGTCAGCTTTTGTAATCATTACGGTGGCCAATTTACCATTTCAACTTTGTTGATATATCCAAATTATTTCGTTACTCCCACCGACGCAGCCCCAAACAGTTTCTTTCGAAACTATCAGCCTTTATTCAAGTATCATTGGTTATGACCAGAATCTCGGTCATGACTTTTTTCATTTGTTGGCTCTAACAAGAGCCGTTTTATGGAATCTATTCGGACCTGATTTCACAACTTGCTCTAGTCCAGTTCATGTTCCAGCGCGTCCAGACTCGTCAGTGTTGAATCGATGGTCTTTTTGAGATCATGGTACTCCTTGAAGTACTGCTGCAAAACTATTTGGGCATCGTAGGGAATAGTTGAATCTGCTAGAACATCTAGTAGAATACACAGCATCTGCTGTCTATTTTCTGCCGATAACTCGACTAATTCTAGACGCATTGTACGTATGGAGTCAATGATAAAATCAGCTTCAAAGTTGTCCATAGTTGATCTAAAACACCTCTGAAGGAACGTGCCACAAATAATATTATCTTAGTGCGGACTTCTTAGGAAAAAACTGCAGTGTACTTGATCGTTTTGTGATTTGTCGATTAGTCGTTGGATTAAAATAAATATTACCATATACTTGTTTTTCTATTGTTCTTTTTTACTCCAATAAAAAAGCGAGATTTTCGATCCTCCTCATTAAGGATTCTTGGTATATAAAGGCATTTTACTCTTCACTGTTTCTCAATCATTTCTAACGACATTGTTTGACCCGAAATGGCTTTAACTGTAAGACAATTGTGCAAAGAAAGCAGCAGACGACCCCGCAAGGCTCTGTTTTTTTTTCCGAGACGAGAAGAAGACGGGAATCGCGCCTACACGCCTCATCATTGGAAATAGTATAGATTTAAAAGAAGGAATGGCGGTGACCGTTAACTGGCAAGGAAGAAAGGTACCCGCTGAACTCTTAGCCTTAAGTGGTAAGTAATGCCTTTCACATCTCGATTACATGGCAGAATTCACAGGAATACATTTGTGTAAGTCAGTTTTATTGCGAATACTCGCTTAAGCGACAAGTCTGAGTTGTAACTAATTGTCGTACTTACGATTTGTTCTTGTAGACGACGAAGAAGTCTTGAATCAGAAAGACTTGGAGTGGTGCGAAATAAACTTACCGCCGTTACCAAGTCTGGACTGCAACCAACAGCCGGATTCAGACTCTAAGGAAATTGCCCAACAACCGTCCCAAAAGAATGAGGTACAGCGGCCCAACAAGTCAACCCAGGTAATTCTGATTACTACATGGTGCTCTTTAGTAACGCGTTTCATAAAAATGTCGATAACGCCGGCCACTTCCAAATTCAAAGTGGTATTTTTACCTTCTTGTGAAGCGTAAATAATTGAAATTAATTATGTAATGCACGAGCTACCTTTATGATTCTATTATAGTTTTATGTCAGTGGGCATTTACCATCTACAGCGATCGTTTTATATAGGTTATAACTATTTTTGAACGTGACTTTTGTTAATAACCCGAACATCAGGAAGTCTAAGATCACGTTTTCTTGCGCGAGACAAAGTGAACGAGCGTGTTTCAACATTGTATTATCACATTTAAGTTTTCAGATGTTATACTACCATAACAGACTTTCGTTTTGATAAATGTTGTATTGATCTTTTAGGTGAAGGCTGGGCAGAAAAAACTTTCCGCAACTCCCGTTGACCCATACCAAGAGTTTTTGGCAGAACAGAAGAAAAGAGAGGCTCAGTGGTGTGAGGAAACTAAAGCAAAGAAAGCACGAAATGAGGAAAAGGAGGCCAAGAGTTTCAGTGCTGGTGCGACTGCAGAAGATGTTGCTTCCATAAAGCTGCTGCTACAAGAGAGTATCTGTAAGGTAAGCATAACAACAATGCGTTACTTGTTGAGAAAATGTCGCTTGGAAAGTCCTTTTCAGTTTTTTTTCTCTGAATTCAACACGCTTAACTACGTTACGGACACCCAGTGTCAACAATGAGTTTCTAAAGCAAGCCTTACCTTTGGATGACGTCTAATTACTTTTTGACTGAGTAATTTATAAATAATCGTCTTAATACGGAAACCTCATTTTACAGACACTTTCTTTGGTTTTGCCTGATGTTTGATTGTTCACTTTTTTTAATTAACTGTTCATTTGTTTGTTTTACTCAAATAGATGATGAAAAAATTCGAAGACGCCCTGTCTGGAGTGGAGAGAAAAATCACAGTCCGATTGGGTAGAATTGAGCAAAGATTGGATTCTTTAGAGCAAAACGTTATGGTAAGTTTTAATGTCTTTTTCGTTTACGCCTTTAAAGACGGAGTGCTCGGTAATGGAACTACTGGTTTGACAAACTTTGTTGCAGAAGACTAAACTGTTTGAGTGCCTCTAAACTCTAATTAAACCGGTTTAAGAATTATAAAACACAGGGTATAATGAAATAAGGCCATCAAAAGCTAGCGGTTTCAATTTATTTTCTACTTACTCGACTTAATCAAACCAAAATGGCCTTTATTTATTTTTTTAATTCCCTTGCTACAAAATGACATATGATTTTTAACTTTTTAATAGATACAACAACCAGAAACTGAGCAGCCATTATCAGCCAGCAGTATCCTTCAGCAGGATGATCTTCAAACTATAGATTCTGTTGCCTTGGCCAGTCTAAACGAAGATATGGACATCTTCGCGCTATCTCCAGAAACACCAACGGTTCCGACTCCGCCTACAGCTTCAACTTCTTCAACCCCTGCAACCCAAAGCTTCCACGCATTAACAGAAGCTCAAGTTGGCGATGAGCTCATTGGTAGCTGCGTGACCCCAAGAAAGCTACCAGTCGTGAAGAACATTCTGCAGAGCGGATCGGAACGGCACAAATGCGCGCTTAAGCTTCTGCCATACTTCTTTACTAAAGATGAGATGAGCACCAGCAACACAGACGGAACACACCAGAAACTTCCCCTAGACACTACGAAACTAAACTCATTAAAAGTGTTAGTTTTTTCTAGATTTCCAGTCGAGTCCTCTGCGGAGAGAGGCAAAATAAATCAAGGGCAAAATAAATCAAAGGCAAAATAAATGCTAAGTGTCGTTTAAGTAAGCATATTATAAAGCAAGCAGGCGACAGGTAGACTTAAAGAGAGTTTTTAACTAAGGCTTTTCGCGATTGTTTCAATATTTGTTTCTACTATTATGATTGTTGAGGATTCATTGAGATTACTGTAGGCTTCTCGTTTTCAAGTTATTGATGTAAAATGGTTGTAGAGACCTTCAATTTTATTTAAAGTTTTGGTTTTCTTTGTTGGAAGAGGGATGTGATTAGCTTACGAAAACAGATGTTCGTTAGTTAAGACAAGGAGAGCGAGATTTGTTTTCATGATTATGCAAATTTATTTCGAGTGACGTGTACGGCAAAATTTACAAAATCCGTGGCTATCGAGTTTCTCATCTTTTATTTCCATCGATTAAAAGGAAACAGAAATTGCTTTATAAAAGCTCTAATTACACATTACTTTACGAAATCGAATGCTAGATGAAACACGAGCGAAAGAAAGTTGAGTTTTGTTACATGCACATGCAAAATTGTTTCGATTAACCGACGGTGAAATCTACAAAATCAGCGGCATTTCTTAACGTTTTTCACTTGAGAGTGCGTTTTCATTTCAGTCAATACGTAGAAACAATGTAGGAACATGGGAAAAAATGAGTTTGCTTCTCAATTCTATTTTCTTTCTATCGAGAATGTTCAGTCCACATGGTATGATTGACAGATTGCTTCAAACGCATTGCGAGCTCTCCAGGGCGAGACTCGCTCTCGGCTCGCTTCACTCGCCAGTGGATAGCTTAATGGCAGGCTAGTAATTTAATTTTACTTAGTTTTCTATCGTTATCAGTCGAATATTATTAGCATGAAACGTCAGTGTTCCGCATCAACAATTCGTATAATTGTTCACAACGGTTTCTGATCGATATGTGCATGGCTTCCCGCTGTTCTTTAGCCCTCCTTATCCGTTCAACGTTTTTGTCCATCCGTTTAACGTTTTGAGCAATCTATTAATAGATGCTGTTCAACCGTTTAACGTTTTAAGCCATCCGTTTATTTTTTTTTCTCGGCCGTTTAACGGTTCACGGAATCCGTTTTTGGACTTTGCTCTACCATTTAACGCTTTGGACTATTCGTTTAAACGGACATGCAAACCGTTTAAACGCCCTTACTACCCGTTTACTATCCGTTTACAAACCGTTTATTTTGTGGGAAATTAACGTCTCCTACCCCAACCCTGCAAGAGACAGGACCTCTATTTATTCGTCCCTATCCGATAAGACTAGAATATCGAACCATTTCTTGATGTTATATAAAGGTAGCAAATTCTTCTCAATTATTCTAAGACCCTGAGTGTTGGTCCAGCCGGGCCTCGAACCCTCGACCTCCCGCACAACAGTCCAGCGCTCTATCCATTGAGCTAACCGGGAGGCGGTTAATCAAATTCTATGGAAATGTTTATATGCTGCTGGTGTTTTGTAGATGCAGTCTGATAATATAGGATAGCTATTGAATCCCTGCATAGGCCTTGATTTTGTTCCAGACATAAAGTATTCAAAGTATTGGGTCTTTTTACAGGAACACAGATTAAGTTGAATTCTTTGTTAGAACCCCACGGAGATGACCTTGGTTAAATGGCTTTTTTCGAGTTTCTGGTAACTTTGCCCAAATTGAATTTAGGCTCATTTATAATACATTCCTTACTTTAATTGATCTCCATAAATGAACATTCTGTTTACAACTACGAACTTACAACAAAGTTATGTGTTGGAACTCTCCTTTGTAAAAAACATTAGAAGTGGTTTTGAAACGCTGAAAACCGTTTCATGTACATAACTGAGAATTCTGCTACTTTTGAAAGTTAGGAAGGTATTCTTTATGATCGGCTATAAAAGTCAAAGTGAGTTACCTGTGCACCACTTGATCTCACGTTTTGTTACAACTCCTTCAAGGTACTGAGCTGGTGGTGCGATGGGGTAGTGGCCGTAAAGGAACAGGTGGTATTCTAAGGTGGGGAGGGGGGGGGAAAAGGGGCTTCTAATGTCTTAAGTGGCAAGGGGTCTCCTTGGCCGCAGCTCACCTCCGTGCACCTTAACTCGAGGACAAAGGAGAGGAAGGAAGCACGATAACCTGGACTACATTGTATTGCCCCCTGAAAATCTCTTTAGTGCCCTAAGATAACCTTGGTGGAGGAGCGTCTTTGAGTTTGTTGCCAATTTTTCTAATTTTCATGTTCTTTACTGACAAGGGAAGCGGATAAGATGAAAGATAAACCTCTCCCAAAAAAAATTGATGTTTTCTTTCTTAATGTTACCAAGTTAGAAATACCATGTTGAAATAAACTCAAGCTACAAATGTACATGTTTGCTATTAATACTAGGTTCAAGTAAATTTCAAATGATGAAACGAAAATCGGATGACTTGACGAGCGGGCTTCCACATAACAAGAGACCTAGGATGGAAGGTAAACGTTTTTTATGTTGTAAATGTTAATACAAGTATATGTATGTTCTGTGAAGTCAAAAGGAGACACAATTCTTTATTAAATTTCTGGGGGTGATCATATCACCTAGAACCTCATGGAAAATTCAACTTGACAACGGGTTAAAGATAGATTACAATGTGATGCCAGAGAGGCAACTTGAGACACATTCTTTTGACAATGGTTGGGTCTCGCCTGCACTGGTAGCAACACAAAATAGAGCAAACAGCTACAAAGCCAAATGTCGTGTCTTCTTCCGCCAAGAATAACAACGAGTTGTTTCTTTAGTTTATTCTGTAGGTCTCTTGATTTAAGGTTTTCAAGTGTAGTCACGAAATCTCGAGTTTTTAGTCCGCGTTTTGGTCCGAGTTTTGGTCCGTGTTTTGGTCGGAGTTTTGGTCCGATTCCATGGGAACTTCCGGGTTATAAACACAGCAGATGGGTCCCATGATCAAATTAGTTCTCTACAAAATTACAAGATACATTATCCAATTTAAAATGACTGCACTTCGAGTAATATTAATAAGGACACTTTCTAAATGGATAATAAGAAATATTTTGGATTAATATGAACATTTTTCATATCTATCTTGCCTTTTATTGATTTCTTTTCTTCTTTCTCATCTCTGCGTGATAAACAAAACAATAGGTCGCTTGGAGCGATGAATCGGCTTTCGGCGACAACATTTTTGTAGATGGGCGTGGGGATTTTTCTCTCTTAAATGCTGTTTTATGGTGTCATTAAGTATGGAAAAGCTTCAAAGTGTTCAATTCAGGCGTCAACCATGGGTTGAAGGCGTAAATTCCGTAAATAATCGAGTCCGCTTTTTGTGCATTGTTGGCTGGAGTTTTCGGAACTGAGCATATTACGTTGACCGGCTGTACTAGAAGTTGGCCGAAACCGCAACATACTTCTATATCTCCATACTCCTCCAACCTACTCTAGTTGGTTAGCTTGAATAAATATATCGTTGGGAAGAAATTGGAATTTTGCGCTGAGCCCAGATTAAAGTTGCATATTTACGGTCATGACGGCAAAAGCAAAGTAGGTGTCAAACTGAAGAGTAATTTTCAGTGTAAAAAAAAAAACGGTTGAAAAAGAAAAACGTATATGCTTTGCTCTCACAAAGGATCGATCTAAATACGCGAAGCAAAAAAATTCCTCAAACGAGAGTTTTGTGAAAAGACGAGTAATTCAATTGGTGCCATTTTTGATGAGCGGCGCTGTTATAAAACAGGCCTTTGAAGTACTGAAGCGATTTGCGCTTGGAAAAAACCATGTTTTACAATATTTCGAAAAACCAGTGTGGTATCTATAGTTTGACTCGACACCTTACGAGAACTATTTTTATTAGAGATGGTTATGATCCCACTGGAAGGATTGAGAACATTCGCCAACTCTATAAAACCCGCGAGGGTACGACAAACCTCCTTCCCTGGTGTGAAGACTTGAACTTTTCTTTTGGAGACCTCTACACCAGACTTAAAGTCATCTACAAAGAGAAAACGAGAGGAACAGCTACGGAACGAGTCGTCACGATGTCTGAAATCTTCAACCCGCACGAAGAATGTGAAGAGCCAAGAGTTGTATTAATAGAAGGGAAGCCTGGTATGGCAAAGACAACTTACTGCAAAAGAATTGTTTTCGACTGGGCCACTCAAAAACGCGCAACCGGAAATTACTTCGCAAAATTCCGCATAGTGCTTTTGATTAAATGTCGTGAAGTTCAGTCTGACCTTTGGGAAGCCATTGATGATCAACTTCTACCTCGAGATATCGGTGACGACCAAAGAAAGAGATTCCTCGACTTCATTCGCCACAATCAATCTAAAGTTCTCCTGGTACTCGATGGATTGGATGAAGTTTCTGAGATGAAGCTACCAATGTTTTCAGCAATTATTCAAGGCCGAGCGCTGCCAAAATGTCGCGTGGTTGTAACTGCACGGCACGAGGCTGGAGTCAAAGTTCGAAAATACTGCGACACGCTGATAGAGGTGGAGGGATTCACTGAAGAAGATATGAAAACCTTCATCAAAAAGTACTTCAGAAGGAAGACAAACCTGGCCGAACAGCTTATCGGACGATTGCATGACGATAAAACCTTACATGAAATTTCGACGAATCCTCTCAACATTGCGCTTCTTTGTCTGGTCTATGAAGATTTGAGAGGTGTATTTCCTGAAAGCAGAAGTAAGCTGTACATGGACATAGTGGATTGTATACTAAGAAGATACAGAGCAAAGAAACAACTTTCAGAAGTCGAAGAGGACCCTGTTGGACTTTACGAAAGCCAACTGAACCACCTTGGCTCGATAGCTTTGAAAGGTTTATTAGAAGACAACTTGGACTTTGACGACAATGAGCTTGGAAAACACAAAGGAAGTGATCTACCAGAACTTGGATTTCTCTCTGTTCAGCCCGGACGCAGTAAACTCCGAGCTACTAGACGTTATGGCTTTCTTCACAAGACTTTTCAAGAGTTCTTCGCCGCCTTGAATCTCGTTTGTCAGCTTATCAATAAGGAAATTAGCACGGACAGCATAGCTGTTGACAGACGATATCGCCACGAGCTGTAAGAAGTGCTTCTATTCACATTTGGCATTCTAGCCGCACGGTGCGAGGAAACAGCAGAGAACCTTACGAAAAGTATGGCGACACAGTTAAACCGGGAAGTCCGGAATAGGGAAGCCGGAAATAGTATGACTGTTATATAAGAGTGCATTTATGAATGCAAAAATGAAAATTATTAGAAGACAACTTGGACTTTGACGAGAAGGAGCTTGGAAAAAAAAAAAGGAAAGCGATTTACCTGGATTTGCATTTCTGTTAGTTCAGCCCTGAGGTAGTAAACTAAGACCGACTAAACGTTATGGCTTTCTTCACAAGACTTTCCAACAATTCTTCGCAGCACTCTGTCTCGGTTGTCAGCTTATCAAGAAATAAATAAGCACAGACAGCATAAATGCTGACAGACGATATCGCTATCAGCTGAGAGAAGTGCTTCTGTTTACATTTGGCATTCTGGCAGCGCAGTCCCAGGAAAAATTCATCTCTAGAAATGTTATTTCTGAACGGAAATAACATTTGTGAAGCTGGTGCTGCTGCTCTGGCTAAGTAATTATTTGAAAGAAAACACATCTCTAGAAGTGTCGAATTGACCTTTGAATTATTTTGGTAATTCTGGTGCTGCTGCTGCTCTGACTGCTGTGCGAGAGTGTCATCCATCTCTAACCGAGTTAGATGGGCTTCCCCTGAAATTTTATACTCTGTGCTCTGACCAATTTTAAGAAGTGATAATGTAGCGAATAATCAGGGATTCGCGGCTCTTACCCTAAGCAGGGTAGATCATGGTACAGTAGCTTCTAATTATCGATATAAATATTAATGCAAGACTTATGTAGCATCTATTCACTAAGATTATTTAATTTAGTAAGAGCTTCATTTGAACGATAAATGTACTTCTTAAGACTTTTAACTGATGTAAATAAAAGTATTTTCAGCAGAATTTCAAGGTTTCTCCATGTATTCTCTATGTGTGTTTAGTTATTTTTTTCCTGCATTCTTCCGGAAAATCTGTTTGATCTCGATGCCCCTTCGTTTTCTGTTTCCTTACTTCATGTCAACTTTTTTGCTTGAGATCTTTTGGAAATTGACGCAATTGGTTCAATGTGGTATGTATGCTGTAGGAATTCGGTTTTACTTTGGTAATGATTACTGGATGAACGAGTGAATTGTCTTGCTAATTGAAAAAAGGCGAAAGGAAAAAAAAGAGAAAAAAAAGGACACTGGCGGCAGCCACAGATTATGCAGGTGTTCGAACTTTCCCTACCCTACCCTACTCATCAGATATTGTCAACTGTTAATTTTATCAGAGAATTTCTGGGAAAAGAATTGGAGAGGAAAAGGAAGAAAACATGGGGAGGGGGAATTCAAACCCGGGATTATAAAACAGGTTCACCAGACTTAAAATAACATAAAGGGAATGGAAAAAAATGTGCGACGATGGAAGAGGATGAACAAGAGAGGAAAAACTGCGGTAAAGTTATGTATGTCACAAGTAGTCAAAAGACGTCTATGCATAATGAATCAAAGATCACGGACTCGATCAAACAGGGTTGTTCGGGTAATCCCGCGCTAGAATAATATTTTTTTCCGCAAGCTCCTTACGGGAGTTACCCCATGACATCGAAACCCGCTTGAGATATGGCGGACATGGCGCACGGGCTGATCAATAGAACACGCTGAAAAAGAAAGATTGTAAGATGAGGTCATTATTAAATTGCCTTGGAGATCAGTGGATTCTGTAGTAGCCCAGGTACCCCCACCCCACCCCACCCCGCTAAGATAAGGTGCGGCTCTTGACAGGGCTAGGACCTAGTCTCGTACCCAGACCCTAGAGGTAAACGAGAGGATCTGGGTAATGGATTAGTCAGGACCTTCCGGGTGAATGAAATGAAACTAAAATGAGTGAATGTGAATGAAATGGCACTTTCATTTCACTGTCGGACAGTGAAGCGAATCGTGATGGCGCTAATGCCGAGTCTCCTTTTCCGTTGTTTTTCTCTTTTTTTTTTGCCTCATTTAAGAACTCTAGCCCAAGTGAAAAGGTGGGAAAATTGTCTTCGTTTTGGGACTGGTGGGCCGAGTCTCTGTTTGTATCCATTATTGTAGCGAAATGTATTAGTTTTTCCCCGCGCTAACCATGGCCACTCGGGCGAAAAAGAGAAATTTCTAGCGAAGCGGTTTGCTCACACTATCAGCATACACTATCGGGACTTTGAGCACGCTTACGTATACTGAATTTGATTGCGCGGCTCTGTGGCAAAAATAAAAATTGCTCTTTGAGGCAAAAGAAGCAGACTTTGCTTTATCGTTTTTCTAGAAGTGAAAATATCATCCGGGAAATCTAAGATAGGCTGATCGTATTAAGCATGAAAAACGGGATCTCTTCTTACGTTATCAGTTATTGTCAATTTAATCTCAGTGGGGAGTAGTACGGTTGACGGTTAAATCTTATGGCCTTTGACAGAAGAAGTTTCTTAGTAGGAGGAAGATGTTTCTTATTAGATATTTCTTATAAACGGAAATAAGATGTTCTAGAAGTGCCTGAATATTATCACAGGATCAGTCTTAACTTCCCACGGCAGTGAGGAGCGTAATATAAATGAACTACAGTGTAAGCAACATGAAAATGAGAAAAAATTAGAAAAAACCGCGACAAACTCTTGGAACAAACTCTTCTTCGACGAACTTAGTACTGTTTGACATTCAGGGAATGGCTGCCCAGGTCCTACAACCTTTCTTGAAGACGTTGCATGCACACGATAAACTCGGCCACAATCTTCACCGCCACCGAGCTGCGAAAATTGGCACATTTTGGCGTACAACAGAACAATTGAGTAATTTCTATTTTTCCTTACTTTTTTGTAACCCAATGATGATCTGAATTTTATCTTATTCTAAATTTGAACCCAACGAATGATCTAATTTTTAACGCAATGAATGAAAATGCTAAATTATTCTGTTTTTTAAGATATTAATAAGATAAAATCGCACGTGATCTTATTTAGATGAAACAATGGGACAGTAAAGGATGTGCAACCTAGGGTGAGAAGGAGGAAAGGGGCTTCTAATATCTTGAGAGATAAGGGGTCTCCCTAGCTACAGCCCACCTCCATGCACCTAAACACTAGATAGGAGAAATGGAAGGAATGGAACCATTTTAACCTTAATAACATTGTATTGCCCCCCTAAAATTCTCTCTACCGTCCTAAGATGACCCTGGTGGAGGTGCTTCCTAGAGTTTGTTGCGGCTATTTCTAATTTTCATGTTGCTTACACTGTAGCTCATTTATATTACGCTCCTCACTGCCGTGGGAAGTTAAGACTGATCCTGTGATAATATTCAGGCACTTCTAGAAGGCTTTGCACTTCTTTCCGGTTTTGAGTTGATGATGTTAGAGACACGTTATGGTTATGGTTACCTTAGATATTTGGGTTATGATCGTTGGATCCTAGGCTGTTCATGGGCCAAACCATTTCTTTCTTTCATTTGCAGTGCTAATACACTAATACTTTTAACCGAATTACGGTCTTTTTGTCCAATAGTCTTTTCGTCCAAGTCTTTTCGTTCCAAAGTTTTTTCATCTAGGTCTGTTCGTCTAAATGTTAAGTCTTATCTGGGAGCATTTAAGTAACTTTTAGAAGGCTAGATAAGGCTATATAAAGAACTTATTAGTGCGAGCCGTTGCCATTTTGGTTTCGATAGCTCTTACTAACTGATCCTCGTTTACAATTTCAACATCGTCAATTACGATAAATACACAGAGATGTTTATTTGGGGTCATTTTTGGGTTAGGTTTATTTGTTAATCATTTTTGGTTAGTTTTACTTCTTTATCATGTTGGAATATGTTGTTGGTTGTATCGGACACTAATTGATGTTACCCATAGTTGTCTATTACGCACAATAGACGCTTAACAACAAGCCTAATATTCCCATTTCTTCTGCGCGAAATAATTAAACGGCAAGTCTTTACTTTTGTCACTATTTGATAAAATATATCTTGTTACTACTTCATTTAAAACAATGTTACAACTTTGACGAAAAGACTTGATATTGGACAAGTGGACCAAAGACTTCAGATGAAAAGTACTTAGACGGAAAGACTCTTGGACGAAAAGACCGGATACTCTTTTCACCAACTCATCACTTTACCGATCCAACTCCCCCCCCCCCCCACCTCCTCCTTGATTTGCGGCATCTTTACCTAAATGTCCCAATTTTCAAAACTGACATAAACATTACCTTCTATCATCAGACCCAAACAGACAAGAGTTGCAGCAGATCAGTAGTGAAGTGCGAAACATTAGAGAAAAGTTGGACACTCAGCTGAGAGAGGACACGAGGAATGCAGGTAAGAACTCAATTAGTACTACATGATAGGAAATTCAATTAAAACTGATATGATAGTCTGCGAAATATGTAAGATAAACCTCTTCTACATTTTTTTCATAATTTTCTACGGGTAGTACTTAGCGATTCCATCCATTATCAGTTGTCTCCCACCCCACCCTGCCCCCATCCTTAGGATCAAAATGTGCACCACGTTGAATCCACTCCACCAGAAGCTGCAATGTAATGATCTCCATTACAAAGGGAAAATCAAATTCCAATCTCGCCATCATCATCGTCCAGCTTCTTTTATTTTGCGTGGTATTTTCGAAGTCGCGCAGTTGTTTTGTACCAGCGAGAAATTTTTGAAAAATGTCCTTGGAATGTCGAAGACATAGCAGTTGAAGGGTCAGGTAAGAAATTTACAGAATTTATTCTATCGCGAGATCCTCCTAAACAACTCTCTCATGCAGAATGTTTTTGAAGCAATAGTGGACCACGAGGTATGGAAGTCAGTCCTACGAAAAAGTCTTTAACCAAAACTGATCTTGCAGGTGATTCAAACGATTTTTTTGGACTGTATTTCAAAATGAAAAAAAGGCTCATAACCTATGCAGACTAAATTACTTGTATAAATTGACCTTCAGAGTTGATCAGTGTTCCGCGTAGAAAGTGAGGCCCACGAACTGATCCCAAATCGTGCAATATTATCCAAGCTTTAAGAATCATTGGATCCAAGAGGAATACATTTGTAATTCGAAATCAGAAAAATGCAAATTAAGTCTTAATCTCGTACCAAAATTCAAGAAAACATGATTGGAAACTTACCTCTGTGGCGGGTCGTGAAAACAGATTTCTCTCTTCAGGCTAGCAGATTCGGGTAAGCGAACAGATTATAAAAAACCTACTTCTCTCTTTACTGATTCTTCTCAAGAACTGGTTTAAAGCATGATAAGCTAACACTTTAAAATCATTTTACGGAATTAATGTCATCACGAGTCGTGTAATTAAAATATATCTGTCATCATCATCGGCAACTAAACGAAACAATCAGAACTGATCGTGGCCAGATGAACAGTGAAGACGGCCGACAAGTGAGTGACAACGTGAACTCAGGGGTGGAACATCCGGATGAGACGCAGAATCAGGGTCAGTTCCACAACACTATCAGGACGATGTTACTTTTTTTTTTCAATAACTCCTCTACAAGGTTTACAATAAAATTCTAACCAGCTCACAGGCACTCTACCCTTAAAGAGGGTGTGAAAAGTGCATCTTAACTTTACACCCACGTCCAAAGTCTGTGGCTACCAGTATGTGATCAACTGTTTTCACGGCTAGGTAACCTAAACCAGTTGGCATGTACTTAAAAGAGGTGGGTTGTTACTCCACCCTCATGACAATGAAATAAAGTTGCATTATAAAAATAATTTGTTATTCGATCCAGTGTCAATGAGGGTAGCTCTGAGGGGACTGCCTGCATGAGCTCCTTACAGACCTCATTGATAATGCGCTCAAGGTAGAAATCTGTCCTCTTCCAAGAACATCGTTCTTTAATACGAACACCAATCCGGCAAACCGTTGAAGCGAAGGTCTTTGCCTTCACTGGTCGCAACACAAATAGAAAAAAGAGCTAAAAAGCCAAATGTCTGTCTTTTCCCGCCAAGAATAAGTACGAAACGTTCCTTAAGTTTATTTTGTAAGTCTCGTGAGTTATGTTCTCTAGGTGCAATGACGAGATCTCGAGCTTTTGGTCCGTGTTTTCATCGTTCCTCCCTTGGAGGTTTACATGTTCTTTATTTTTCTGTCGCTGTGGTGCGGGTACTTTTCAATTCAAGGGCCATAGGCGATGTTCTCAGCTCGAGAGCGCTGAACGGCCTTTTTTCCTGCATTAATTCCTTTTTTCCTATTTATTCCTTTTTTCCTATTTAGGTCCTAAGGACTGAAAATACGTCTCACTCGTTCGAGCTCTTTCTTCCCGCGTAACTCTGCTTACACGTATATTTACTCCAAATGTATGCTCAATGTACACCCATCATACCCTACTTAGTTGCATCTTTGCTTTGGGTTTGACATCTATCGTCCAGTTTTCCCGTTAAATGTTTTAATGATGTTTTGATGATGTATGTACGTGTTCAAAGCCCAAACTCGAGTCACGAGTCGTGAACCAGAATCTTAGGGTCGGTTATTTACCCGAGGTCTAACCCAAACCCCGGTTTTACGCAAACAGTGAGCCGCAGGGATTCTCTAAGTGACGGTGGATTTAACTCAATAAATTTCCATACATTGCTAACTTTCCACCTTCTTGACACTGTCAAAAATAAATGTTCAGATAAAAGATTCAACTAAAATGAAGATGGTTTAGATGGCAGTTTTGTAAAAAAAATGCTAAACTTCGTTTAAATAACCAGCCGTGATGAAAAGTCGTTATTGGTTGGCTAGCTAGGAGTGGGCGGGGAGAAGGAAATGAAGGATTTAGGGGGGATCATAACATGGTTTTCGGGAGAAATCAAAGGGAGGTCAGTCGTCGCCAAAAAATGCAAAAGGGGAACTATAGAAAACCTTTTCTTTTTTCGACGACTTTACAATTTATTAAAAGAAAAAAAATAGGCGGGCGTGATTAGTTTCCTTGTCAAAATTCTAAACTGTATCAGAGCTACTGTAATTTTCGATGCAGCGTTCGGTGGCCTTTACTTTTGGTGCCTCAAGAAAGGGTGCCTGTGCAAAACAAGCTCATTAGGGATAGGGCGCTTATTTTTCTTCTCAGAAACAGAAGAATATGCAAAAAAAAAAAGCTTGAATTGTTCCATTAATATAGAAGACTACAGAACAGACTTGTCCAGGGATCCTGCAAGACTAAAACTACCGACAAGGCAATGGTCGCAAACGAGATTATTCGTTTGAAGAAACTGTGCACTCACGTGGTTACCGTTTTCTGTAACGAGGCTTTAAATGAGAACTGAAAGGAAAATGAACTACGGTTGATCTCGTTGCAAATATACTCTAGCAGTGCCATCACTGAAACAGAATCGGGGCGCTTAACAGAACATGAGTGCTTATCCAGTAGGAGTGCTTATCAGAATAGGGGCGCTCATTAACAAAAACCAGATTCGAGAGGGGCCCTTCTTAGAGAAGGAGAACAAAGACGCTAAATCAATGATTATGGTACTTTGCCATGCCTGGGAAACATTTTGCGAAATGGGTGACGATAGCTCAGATTGGCTGTAATTGACTCATCTTAATTTTAAAGGCTCACGGAATGTGTAACATTTCTTAAGCTAACCCATGTTCTTCTGTATTTTAAAATGCGATAAAAAAAGCCTGGACTCCCATTTCTGTGCTTCACAACCTTTTAGACAAATTTAATTTTTTGACTGGGTAATAATTGAAATTGCTGGGGCTGATTATACCACTAAGAACTTCGTGCAAAATTCAACTTGACAACGGGTTAAGAGATATATTACAATGTGAGGCCAGAGATGCAACTTGAGATATTATTTTGACCTCGTTGGGTCTCGTCTATACTGGTAGCAACACAAAATAGGACAAACAGCTAAAGAGCCAGATGTCGTGTCTTTTCCCACCAAGAATAAGTAGGAAAAGTTTCTTAAGTTTATATTTTCCAGGTGTAGTCACGAAATCAGTCGAGTTTTTGGTCACGTTGTTTTCGTTATTCCTCCCTTGGAGGTTTATCAATTCTATATTTCTATGTCGCTGTGGTGCGGAGGTTTTTAAATTCAAGGGTTATAGGCGATGTATTCCGCTTGAGAGAGCTGAATGTGCCCTTTTCTGCAATTATTAAGGGCTGAAAATACTTATCACTCGTTCGAGCTCTTTCTTCCCGTGTGACTCTGCATACAAGCTTATTTACTCCAAATGTATGCTCAATCTACGCGGATTGAGCCTCAGTTAGTTGCATCTTTGCTTTGGGTTTGACCGTCTATCGTGCTGTTGTCGCGTTAACTATTTAACCTTTGACCCAAATCTAATTTTGCGAATCAATAATAATTGACAAGTGGTAGCTTCCATGGATCTGCGCGTAAATTTCGTGTAAACTGAAAAGTTTTCTTCTCTGATTTTGTTGATAGGGTGGCCATCGGAAAGACTTCGAAATATCAGATATATATCACAGTTCAAACTATGTCATAGCGGTAACTTCTTTAGTATGTCAGACACGTTTTGAAAAATTGCTACTCATCATAACAATCAAATAGAATGTCAATCAAAACCAAGTCACACCCGCCAAACGATAAGATTTTTGCTCGATAGCACTTGATTTTAAAAGGATTGAGAGGCACACGATATTCTTACAATTACTTCGAATTATCCTCGATGCCTTCTAGTTGGGGTCTTTTCTATAGTCATCTGTGTTCAAAAAACCGCCAGGCGGCAAGAAGCTGAAAGTAGGATCGAGAAGCCACTCACCGGCTGCGCCGTGGAAAACTACCAGGCCGATTACAAACTACAAACTATAGCGTCAGTTTTGCGCGTAGGAGAGAGGAAATTTTCATTTTGAAATAAATACAACTTGGTAAAACTTGATTTTCGGACGATCTCGTCATTGAATTTCGCATGATTACGTTGCGTGACACAATATTAATAAAGTTTGTAAGCAGTTCCTTTCACTTTATAAAGTCTTGAAAAATCGATGAAAATAATAATCTACTTGGCATATTTAGTGTGTTTTCGTGAATATACTATTTTCTGGCGATTTCACGGGAGCTTTTGGATAATAAACACAGCAGATGGGTCCTTTGAATAAGTTAGTACAGTATAAAATTAGAGAATACATTATCCAATACAAAATTAGTGCACTTCAAGTAATATTAATAAGGAAACTTTTTAAATGGATAATAAGAAATATTTTGGATTAACATGACCAATTTTCATATCTATCTTGCCTTTTCGTGATTTCTTTTCTTGTCTCTCTTTACTGCGTGATAAACATAACAATAGGACACTTAGAGCGATGAATCACCTTTCGGCGGCAACATTTTTGTAGATGGGTGTAGAGATTTCTCTCCCCTAAATGCTGTTTCATGGTATCATGAAGCATGAAAAAGCTGCAAAATGTTCAATTCAGGCGTCAACCATGGGTCGAAGGCGTAAATTTCGTAAATAATTGACTCCGCTTTTGGGCATTGTTGGGTGGAATTTTCGAAAATGTGCATATGACGTTGATCGGCTGTACAAGAAGTTCGCCGAAACCGCAAGATATTTTTATATTTCCATACTCCTCTAACCCATTTTAGTTAGTTTGAATAAATATATCATTGGGTAGAGGTTGGAATTTTGCGCTGAGCCGATGTAAAAGTTGCATATTTACGGTCATAGTGGCAAAGGCAAAGTAGGTGTCAAATTGAAAATAATTTTCAATGTAAAGAGCCGTTATAAAAGAAAAACTTAGGTGATTTTTTCTCACAAAGGATCGATCTAAATGCGCGAAAGAAAAAAATTCCTCAAACAAGAGTTTTGTGAAAAGACGAGTAATTCAATTTGTGCCATTCGATGATCGGCGCTTTTAAAAAACGGACCTTTGAGCGCTGAAGGGACTTTCGCTTGCATGGAAAAAATGTTTTGCAATATTTCGAAAAACCAAGGTGGTTTCGACAGTTTGACTTAACACCTGACGAGAATTATTTTTATTTTAGATGCCTTTGATCCCACCGAAATGATTGAGAACATTTCTCAACTCTACAAAACCCGCGAGGGTACGATGAACCTCCTTCCCTGGTGTGAAGACTTGAACTTTTCTTTTGGAGACCTCTACACCAGACTTAAAATCACCTACAAAAAGAAAACGAGAGGAACAGCTACAGACCGAGTTGTCACAATTTCTGAAATCTTCAACCCGCACGAAGAATGTGAAGAACCAAGAGTTGTATTAATAGAAGGGAAGCCTGGTATGGGAAAGACAACTTACTGCAAAAAGGTTGTTTTCGACTGGGTCACTCAAAAACGCGCAGCCGGAAATTCCTTCGCAAAATTCTGCATAGTGCTTTTGATTAAATGTCGTGAAGTTCAGTCTGACCTTTGGGAAGCCATTGATGATCAACTTCTACTTCGAGATATCGGTGATGACCAAAGAAAGAGATTCCTCGACTTCATTCGCCACAATCAATCTAAAGTTCTCCTGGTACTCGATGGATTGGATGAAGTTTCTGAGAAGAAGCTACCAATGTTATCAGAAATTATTCAAGGCCGAACGCTGCCAAAATGTCGCGTGGTTGTAGCTGCACGGCAAGAGGCTGGAGTCAAAGTTCGAAAATACTGCGACATGCTGCTAGAGGTGGAGGGATTCACTGAAGAAGATGTGAAAACCTTCATCAAAAAGTACTTCAGAGAGAAGACAAACTTGGCCGAACAGCTTATCGAACGACTGGATGACGATAAAACCTTACATGAAATGTCGACGAATCCTTTCAACACTGCACTTATTTGCCTGGTCTATGAAGATTTGAACGGTGTATTTCCTGAAAGCAGAAGTAAGCTGTACATGGACATAGTGGATTGTATACTAAGAAGATACAGAGCAAGGAAACAACTTTCAGAAGTCGACGAGGCGGACCTTGTTGTACTTTACGAAAGCCAACTGAACCACCTTGGCTCGATAGCTTTGAAAAGTTTATTAGAAGACAACTTGGACTTTGACGAGAAGGAGCTTGGAAAACACAAAGGAAGTGATCTACCTGAACTTGGATTTCTCTCTGTTCAGCCCGGAGGCAGTAAACTCCGAGCTACTAGACGTTATGGCTTTCTTCACAAGACTTTCCAAGAGTTCTTCGCCGCTTTGAATCTCGTTTGTCAGCTTATCAAGAAAGAAATTAGCACAGACAGCATAGCTGTTGACAGACGATATCGCCACGAGCTGAAAGAAGTGCTTCTGTTCACATTTGGCATTCTTGCCGCACGGTGCGAGGAAACAGCAGAGAACCTTATGAAAAGTATGGCGACACAGTTAAACCGGGAGGTCGAGCAAAGGGAAGCCGAAAATAGTATGACTGTTATATTAGAGTGCATATATGAATGCAAAAATGAAAATAATTTCCATGTAAAATTGGCCCGCGCTCTTGGACCTTGTCTTCAAATTGAAACCATTACTGTTTGGCCCACATTAAGATTAGAGGGGGCTAAAACTATCTTACTAACCAACATTCTTAGAACAAATACAAGTATGACAGCGTTGCATTTGTTTGGTAATGAAATTCGTGATGACGGTGCCGCTACTCTCGCTAATTGTTTGAAAGGGAAGACATCTCTGAAAGAGTTGAATTTGTCTGTCAATAAAATTGGTGATGACGGTGCTGCTGCTCTGGCTGAGTTTTTGAAAGAAAATAAATCTTGGGAAACGTTAGACTTGGGGGAAAATGCCATTGGTGAAGCTGGTGCTGCTGCTCTAGCTGGTTGTTTCAAAGAGAATACATCTCTGACATATTTGAGTTTGAGTTATAATAAAATTGGTGATGACGGTGCTGCTTCTCTGGCTGAGTGTTTGAAAGAAAATAAATCTCTGCAAAGGTTAGACTTGGATGAAAATGACATTGGTGAAGCTGGTGCTGCTTCTCTGGCTGAGTGTTTGAAAGAGAATACATCTCTGACATATTTGAGATTGAGTTTTAATAAAATTGGTGATGACGGTGCTGCTTCTCTGGCTGAGTGTTTGAAAGAAAATAAATCTCTGCAAAAGTTAGACTTGGATGAAAATGACATTGGTGAAGCTGGTGCTGCTAGTCTGGCTGAGTTTTTGAAAGAAAATTCATCCCTGAAAAGTATAAATCTGAACAGAAATAACATTGGTGAAGCTGGTGCGGCTTCTCTGGCTGAGTGTTTGAAAGAAAACATATCTCTAACTGTGTTGTATTGATCTCTAATTAACAAATGGTAAACACCACAGCGTACACTATTGAGTTATGGATGCACGCGGGAGGTTGCTAAGCACGAAAGAAGCGTAAGAGTCGCTCGAGGCGATAGCCGAGAGTGACTCTAGCTTCTTTCGTGCTTAGCAACCTCCCGCGTGCATCCATAACTCAATAGTGTACGCTGTGGTGTTTACCATTTGTTTTATAACATAACATTGATACATTGTAGCTAAAGAGTTCCCTTTTATTTAACAAATCTTACGTGACCAGAAAAAACAAGCGCGCGCGGAAAATAGTCTTTGCATTTGCTCACGTCAGCAGCGTACACCCATGGGCAAATGGGAGACGCTAAATTGACCAATCAGAGCGCGCGCTTTACTTTGGTTATGTTATAAATTACTTTGGTAATTCTGGTGCTGCTGCTCTGACTGCTGGGCAAGAGTGTCAATCATCTCCAACCGAGTTAGATGGGCCTCCCCTGATATTTTATACTCTGCCTTCTGACCAATTTTAAAAAGCAATAATGTAGCGAATGATCAGCGATTGACGACTCTTACCCTAAGCAGGGTAAATGTACAGTAGCTTCTAATCATCGATAACAATATTAATGCAAGACTTTGGTAGCATATATTCACTAAAATTATTTACTTTAGTAAGAGCTCCATTTGAATGATAACTGTATTTCTTAAGTCTTTTAACCGATGTAAATAAAGGTATTTTCAGCAGAATTTCAAGTTTTCTCCAAGTATTCTCTATGTGTGTTTAGTTTTTTTTTTTTCTGCATTCTTCCAGAAAATCCGTTTGATCACAATGCTCCTTAGTTTACTGTTTCCTTACTTCATGTCAACTTTTTTGCTTGAGATCTTTTAGAAACTGACGCGATTGGTTTAATAGGGTATGGATGCTTTAGGAATTGGGTTTTACTTTGGTCACGATTACTGGATGAACGAGCGAATTGTCTTGGTAATTGAGAAAAGGCGAAAGGAAAAAAAAGAGAGAAAAAGGACACTGGCGGCAGCCACAGATTATGCAGGTGTTCAAACTTTCCCTACCCTACCCTTCTCCTCAGATATTGTTAGCTGTTAATTTTATCAGAGAATTTTCTGAGAAAGGAGTTGCAGAGGAAAAGCAATAAAACCTGGAGAGGGGGAATTCAAACTCGGGACTGTAAAACAGGTTCACGAGCCTTTAAATAACATGAACGATTGGGAAAAAACGTGCGACGATGGAAGAGGATAAAGAAGAGAGGAAAAACAGCGTTAAAGTTATGTATGTTGTAGGTTTTCAAGTGTAATACAACGGCAATTTCACGAGTCAGGTAAAGAATTTTCCTTGAATCGCAGAACTTAATAAAAGAAGGAAAATCTATGAAACTACAGGAACATTGTTTTTATCGTGAGCGCGAAACAAGAGAACAAGAGATGCGAAACAATATCACTTTGCCTTGTTTTCAACTTGCAATTCTACTATGAATATCTCGCTTCGATAACCAATAAGAATGCGAGATTTAACTCAGTTATGCGGTTCTATCTGTAATCATTGCGATCTCAACGTCCGTGTAACGCAGACAATTTCGGAGGAACTGGCATTATCGCTTGCCCGTCTTCCTCTGGAAGCGCCTTTAATGTAAACAGGGGCTCACGAGTCACTTTATCTGCAAAATTAACTCACGGAATGTCACGTTACAACGAGATCAAAGGTAACTATGAAGGTAACAAAAGAACATTCAGTAAGGATTTTACCTCGCGTGACTTTATCATTTCTCTGACTGAAGCAGAGAAGTTACTACTTTCAATTTTTCTGTTCTATCTTCGTGTTTTTGGGGGCTGATCAGTGCACGTGATCTCGCTGTTAAACTACGGACCCTTACTTGTATGGACATGATCAAGTCACATCTCTCGCTCAAAATAACTCTTGTAGAAAGGTTGTCAGTTCAAGGTACAAAGAATATCGGTTTCATCGAGATTTTGGTCACGAAGTAATTATTCTTCCACAACGTCAGCCATCGTCAAATTAGCTTTCCATGTGTAAATTTGAAATTAACTTACTTTGTATCTTTTCAGAAAGTCATTCCCTCCACGACGTTACAATTGAAACATGGATCTACTTTAAACACCAAGGAAGTAGAAGAGACTCTAAGCGGCTTGATAGTTAAGTCTGGTTGCTTACTAAAAGAAATAACACTGTTTGCTAACGGCGTAAAATCGTACAATAAGCATAATACGAACTGAAAGAAATTACGCCGTAAGTCTTGGGGAGTTGAATCGCGTTATTGCACTTTTTTCTCAATGTTGAATTGGTGTCGAATGAAAGTAGAATAGTTGGCTCATCAAATTCATATGCGGTTCCCTGTGATTATCATTCTGGTGGAGATAAATCCAGAATCTCCGCTTGTTTGCATGCCAGCCGTAAAATCAGCCTACAAGTTCTAAAATATCCACAACAGCTTCTGCGAGAGTAACAAAATCTTGACCTAAAATACTGATTCATGTTTTTCCGTCCTGAATTGCAGATATTTATATATTTCCATGTAATGTGTTCTATTGAATGAATGGCGTTCCCCCCCCCCCGCCCCCCTTTTAACTTATTTTGTTATACTTGGCTGTGCGGAGCGAAGGAAATTAGAACGAACACTACTCGATCGTGTATTTCACCAGCGAACAGACGCGCGTGCAGCGTGAAGTTCGTGACAGCTGTTGTGCATAAAACGGGAGAGGCGTGATGCTCGCGGCCCTCACGGGCTCTCTATAGCGGTTTACTTTTTCATCACTATTATTGCTGTCTTAGTGGCTAAGGTATAAGTGCCAACAGACAAATTTACATTGAGCTATTTTTCCGGCGACCAAACCAGCAATTGCAGCTTCAAGTTACCAGAATTATTACTCTACCTTAGTTTTCTGTCTTTCAATCTCGTGCTCTGATGGTCCGGCAATGATTGGCTGGTTACGCTCACGCTCTTTAAAGCAAACATCCTCGATTAGTTCACTTTTTCGTCGTTGTCTGGAAGCACAACCAGTTACGCAAACAGGAAAAGATTCTTCAGGTCCATGAGTTACTTAATTAATTAATAAATAAATACAGTACAGTTAACTGACGGAAAGTAACTTTACAACGAGATCACAGGTAAGGGAAACAATATCACGCCTAACTAGAGGCAGCATCCCTCGACCTAAAAACAAATTTCACGTAAGTTCACCTTAGATTCGTTGTTTTTTTTTTTTTTTTCATCAATTCACAGAGAAATTTCCAGTTTTAACTATAAACTGAGACCATTACTCGCAAAAGTGAGTTAAATGAGATCTAAAACAACTGTGACGGCATCAGGTTTGTCTGTAACTTAATGATGTGAGGAGCATCAACGTCATCACCTTTCAACTCTTACGTTTCATCTTCCTGTGTTGAGACTGCATTCATTCCACGTTCTTTCGCTTTTAATAGACAGGCCTTATCTATAGATCTTTCTTGACGCAAAATGAGAGTATGTTTGATCGTGGACCAGTCCGATTGCTGTCCCTATGCATGTATTTATCCTTGTGCTGTGATATGCTGAATGAATGGCAATTTTCCCATTGAGTTATTACTTAGTCAGCTTTGTGAAGCAAAACCAAGTAGAACATGCATTATTTGTGTATTGCACTACCGCAAGGCGAGAGGCACACGAGGAGCGTGGAGCTTTCACAAGCTGTCACGCTTTTGTCATGCAATTGGCTGACGGGATGTAACTAAAAAAATAAACTAGAATTGAGATAACGAAAGTTTCTTTCCCTTAAAATTTTCATTTTCATAACTATATGCAGCATACTTCAGTGACTCACAACTGAATGAGGCTAGTGTCCGGTCACAATTAATTCGTTGTTTGTTTCATATCAAGCAGGAGAATTTTGGTAGTTTAAAATCATACATTTCTACAAAGTAAATGAAAGGATAGTGAAAGTTTTCGAGCATAGGTAAAGCTGATTGTTTCGCTATATATATAAATACAGGTACGCAGAATAGTTTGACCAACATTCAGGTGATAACACTAGTGCTGCAATTAGATATTTAACGACAAGATAGCTTTCGTGAGGTTGATGCTGACTTGATTTTCGTTCTTTTCAGGGATTCGTCCATTCTGTAAAGTTACAAATTACGGCATGCAGAGGTTAATGTCACTTTCAGGTTTAGAGGGAACCTTAAACGTTTAAGGTCGGCTGTAATTTGTTAACTTTTTTTAAGTACATACATTTTTGCAAACTTTACATCCTCCAGTTAAAGACAGTGAACATTTTTATCCTAAATCGCTTGCATGCAGACTGCATTGAAAGGTACAATTTAAATTGTTAGGGCACTTTTTAGAGTTTCCTAACTTCAATCAACAACCTTTTTTAGTCTTGGATGTTTTTTAGAAGTCCTTTTGCTAGGCGGGAAGAAAATTTTGAAACCCCTATCTTAAATGACAACAGAACAGTTTTATGGGCCCTTTAAGTTACCGGGACCTTCGAGAATGGGCCCCTGCAGAAAAGTAATACCGTAAAACGTCCATTAACCTTCCCCCCTAAAATAAGCCACCCCCCTCTAATGAGCCCCCCCCCCTTATCTTTAGAGGAAGAAACAAATTAAGCCCCCCTTTCCATTAAGGTAACTTAAAAAGGTTTCCAAGGAAACTCGGAAAAATGTTTCTTATAAGTATCTGTCACGATCTGACACTGTCAATTTGAGAGGCAAAAAAGCGCATATACACTTTTGAATAAACAACAGTACTGGCAAGTACCGCTACTGGCTTGTTAGCTCAATTGGTAGAGCGCTGCACTGGTGTCGCAGAGGTCAGTGGTTCGAATTCTGTAAAGGCCTGAGTTTTTTCAGATCTGATCTTCACTATTGCGTAAATAGTGCTGCGAGGATCGTGCACAAGTAAGTACTGGTAATGTAAATACACACGGGTAAATTGACCATAGCAACGATCTTGGAAAAAAAGAAAAACTCAAAGATCTCACGGAAAGTACTGCTGATTTCCGATTAATCCTCGAGGATTCACGTCCGTTAAATTTTGTGTGAGTCTGCTTGTTTGTTTTCTGCAATGGCGTGTGAAAATTGTGTCAGTTTCCACCGAAAAACTGAAGTCAATTGAGAAGCTTTTTCTAGCCAGACACAAGGGGATTGAATGCGACTTTCACCCATCGAATTCGTTCGCTTTCTGTTGTGAAACTCACTGTAGAAATATCTAACCCTAACCCTCACCCAAATTCAAGGGACTTGTTAAGGGATAAACAAAAGTGTATTTACAGAAGATCTCAAAACTTTCCTTAAAGTTCCACAAACGAACAAATTGTTCGGAAGAATTCATATATCATATGAATGAGAGTCACATTGATTAATTTAATTGTTAATGGCAAGTACTTCTCATTTTAACTTTCTCAGTTACTTTTTGGGAGGGATTTTTTAGGCCGCGTTACAATCTTCTTAAAGACAGTTTTAGTACCCCAAAATTTATTTAGAAATCAATTTTGGCGGAAAACCAAAGTGATCTGAGTGAAAAGGAAAAGAAAGAATTAGCGTTATTTATTGGCAAAAGGTCGTGACCGAAGTCTTTGCTTAAAAATGCTTTCTAGCCGGTAAAACAAGATATGTTTGTGAAAAATTTTAAGAAAGCCTAAGATGTTCTGCAAAGCGACTCAACACGAAAAGGATACCTCCCGCTGAGAGCCGGCTGGATAGGAGATTACTGCCCTCTGTCTGAACAAATCAGATCGCAGAAATTGTAGAATACAGCCCGCTCACGAACTGAGGAAAAAATCCAACAAAGTATTGCGATTGTTCATAACTCTAAAATTTACACATTCTATTGTGCACTAAGTGAGTTTAATTTAATTTTCTCTTTATTCCAAGAAAAATATAGACATTATACAACTCCGTTAATGAGAATGCGTGCATGGATCCTGATACAGTAGCACACAACAAGGAGCTTCTGTCTGAAACAGTGGAAGGAAGATGAAGAGAACATTAAAGGATAAGCTCAAGGAGACTGCAGGAGGTATGCCAAGGCTAATAGTGTAAACACATGGCCTCTTTTATTGGGATAATCATGTGTACTTTGTTGTGGGAGCCATGGTGGCCTAATGTTTTGTGGGCTGGACTCAGAGTGGAGTGGTCTGGTTCTATGGAGACCTGGCCAGATTATGCATAACTGTGTTAAGTTCTTGGGCAAGAATTTTCACTTTCACAGCTCCTCACTCGACCCAGGAGTATAAGTGGGTGCATGGCGGTGAATTATTGGAGAGGCCTGATGAAATGCTGGGGGTGAGCCTATAGTTGGGAATTTTTGACAATTCCAAGGAATTCCCAGAAAACTGGGAAATACAGTTCAAAAGGGTAAAGTACTACTACATGTAGTTGCAAGAAGCTATGGAAATATTTTGACACCATGGAGAGGGATGTACAGACTAGGAAATAGATTAATACTCTACTAAAAAAGCGTTCAGATTTGTCAGTATCCTGTTCCCTGGAACCCACCTTTGGAATGCAAAAGAAATAATTACTGATTTTTTAGCTCTATTGACTCCAGCAGCCACTACCTTATAATCTCCTTCTTGCCCCAAAAATTAATGTCATCTGCATGAATCATTGTTAATTCACGTTTGGTTGACTAAGAGTGACAACTTGGTCTGTTTATGATTGAGGACTGGTTTAATGACTAAACGTCTTCTAATGAGGTTGAAATAATGTTTGTAGGCAAAATCAGAAGTGGATGGCAAACAGACGAGGATAATGGTGACCCACCGGAATGCAGTGTTCATCTCCCAGACCTGTCTGACCTTCTATCTTCAGGTACAGATCAATGCCCAAGCCAGCCAGATGTTCTTTTACTGACTGTGAAAGACTGTGAGTTCTTAAGTTGCTATGCATACCTGCAGAATCCACTTAAACGCTATGTTCATGATCATGGGTATGTCTACTTTGGCATAGTTTGTGATGAAGAGCATGAGCATGCGAAAGTTGCCTTGATGAAATGCTATGAGGGCTCTGTTGGTCCTGGATGTTCTTTAACTGCTGTAAAAGATGCTGTCACCTGCCTTAAGCCCAAAGGAGTTATTTCTGTGGGATATTGCAGTGGCCTGAACCGTGAAAAAGCCAAACTGGGAGACGTGGTTGTGTGTGCAAAGCTCACAACATATGCACCAAAGATGGTTTTGGATACTGAAGAGCAATCAACTGGAACAAGAACTGTTGTCAGCCGAAATTTCCTGAACCTCATCAAGAATGTTGCTGATGGGTGGAAAGCACCACTGAAAAATCCTGAAACACGAGAAGTGGAAGCACATGCGGGTGGCGAGTTTTTAAGTGGTCCAGAGAGGATCAGTGCAGATTGGCAGCGTGCAAAACTCCTTGAAGCATACCCCCAGGCTGATGCAATTGAACTGGAAGGAGAAGGTGAGTTGGGTCATGGTTCTGCCCCTTCTCATGTTTGAGTAATACATGTAGCATGTTGACTTTAAAATGTACCATTAGCTCTCTAATTATCTTAAGATGCCTGGGTGCTGGGATTTTAATTGTGATTAACCGTGTGACAGGTAAATACTCCATAACCATAGCACATCCTGTCTCTGCACACTGAACCCTTAATTACACTTAATATTAATGGTGGCAGACATATCATATAATTATAATTTGCCAGGCATTTTTGCAATCTTGTATCGCTTCACCAACTGCTATACTGAGCTTGAGAAAGTCCTGGGCCTTACCTGAAATGTCTTCTAACATACTAGATCAGCTGCAAATGCAGGTAACTGTGAGCTCCAGGTTGATTACCTATAAAAGGGTCATTGTGATGTATTTTTGGGGACTACATTCTGCACCCAGAAGTATGTATGGATAGCAGTTAAATTTAAAGGAAACAAGGTGAAGCATACCTTATTGTGAGAGATATCATGTGATGGACTAGCAGCCCATATCTCTGAAAAGAAGGAATCGTTTCACTCTTTGGAAAGTGGGATAATCTCTAGCAATGTGGGCCATTAAGTATGCTCGCTAGAGTGCACACAATTATTTGGATTATCAGCCTAGAGAGCCTTTCACGGTTTGGATTATTTTAATCGCTTTTAAAGGGCAGTAGATTGGGCAACAATTTAACCTTAAAAAGAAATAAGTAATTGAGTGGTTATCATCCTAATTACTCTGACATATCTAGCTTTTTTCTCCTTTTTGTTACAGGAGTGTTCACTGCTGCATTTGATCTTGGCATTGAATGGCTCCTAGTAAAAGGTATCGCAGATTTCGCTGATGGTAAAGACACCAAAGGTTCTTGGAAACGTTTTGCAAGTATCATGGCAGCTTCTACTGTTTTTCATTTGCTGAGAGATCCTAATGTTTTTAAAGACTGGCCTCATTACAAAGGTAACAGTAGTTTTGGGTAAAATCTTGTTTTCCATGTCACTTGTTTTGTATTTTCAGTTGTTTTGGATAGTTTTTATCATTTATTTATTTAATCACTTTCACCGGAGTGTGGTGAGGGTCGCACAACGGAGCGAGGCTCCAAATTAAGTGCGCCCAATATCCCACCCATCCCACCCTAGGGGAGGAGATCCATCACACAGTAATCTCGTGTGTGTGAAATTAACGTCTCCTACCCCAACCCTGCAAGAGACAGGACCTCTATTTATTCGTCCCTATCCGATAAGACTAGAATATCGAACCATTTCTTGATGTTATATAAAGGTAGCAAATTCCTCTCAATTATTCTAAGACCCTGAGTGTTGGTCCAGCCGGGCCTCGAACCCTCGACCTCCCGCACAACAGTCCAGCGCTCTATCCATTGAGCTAACCGGGAGGCGGTTAATCAAATTCTATGGAAATGTTTATATGCTGCTGGTGTTTTGTAGATGCAGTCTGATAATATAGGATAGCTATTGAATCCCTGCATAGGCCTTGATTTTGTTCCAGACATAAAGTATTCAAAGTATTGGGTCTTTTTACAGGAACACAGATTAAGTTGAATTCTTTGTTAGAACCCCACGGAGATGACCTTGGTTAAATGGCTTTTTTCGAGTTTCTGGTAACTTTGCCCAAATTGAATTTAGGCTCATTTATAATACATTCCTTACTTTAATTGATCTCCATAAATGAACATTCTGTTTACAACTACGAACTTACAACAAAGTTATGTGTTGGAACTCTCCTTTGTAAAAAACATTAGAAGTGGTTTTGAAACGCTGAAAACCGTTTCATGTACATAACTGAGAATTCTGCTACTTTTGAAAGTTAGGAAGGTATTCTTTATGATCGGCTATAAAAGTCAAAGTGAGTTACCTGTGCACCACTTGATCTCACGTTTTGTTACAACTCCTTCAAGGTACTGAGCTGGTGGTGCGATGGGGTAGTGGCCGTAAAGGAACAGGTGGTATTCTAAGGTGGGGAGGGGGGGGGGGGGAAAGGGGCTTCTAATGTCTTAAGTGGCAAGGGGTCTCCTTGGCCGCAGCTCACCTCCGTGCACCTTAACTCGAGGACAAAGGAGAGGAAGGAAGCACGATAACCTGGACTACATTGTATTGCCCCCTGAAAATCTCTTTAGTGCCCTAAGATAACCTTGGTGGAGGAGCGTCTTTGAGTTTGTTGCCAATTTTTCTAATTTTCATGTTCTTTACTGACAAGGGAAGCGGATAAGATGAAAGATAAACCTCTCCCAAAAAAAATTGATGTTTTCTTTCTTAATGTTACCAAGTTAGAAATACCATGTTGAAATAAACTCAAGCTACAAATGTACATGTTTGCTATTAATACTAGGTTCAAGTAAATTTCAAATGATGAAACGAAAATCGGATGACTTGACGAGCGGGCTTCCACATAACAAGAGACCTAGGATGGAAGGTAAACGTTTTTTATGTTGTAAATGTTAATACAAGTATATGTATGTTCTGTGAAGTCAAAAGGAGACACAATTCTTTATTAAATTTCTGGGGGTGATCATATCACCTAGAACCTCATGGAAAATTCAACTTGACAACGGGTTAAAGATAGATTACAATGTGATGCCAGAGAGGCAACTTGAGACACATTCTTTTGACAATGGTTGGGTCTCGCCTGCACTGGTAGCAACACAAAATAGAGCAAACAGCTACAAAGCCAAATGTCGTGTCTTCTTCCGCCAAGAATAACAACGAGTTGTTTCTTTAGTTTATTCTGTAGGTCTCTTGATTTAAGGTTTTCAAGTGTAGTCACGAAATCTCGAGTTTTTAGTCCGCGTTTTGGTCCGAGTTTTGGTCCGTGTTTTGGTCGGAGTTTTGGTCCGATTCCATGGGAACTTCCGGGTTATAAACACAGCAGATGGGTCCCATGATCAAATTAGTTCTCTACAAAATTACAAGATACATTATCCAATTTAAAATGACTGCACTTCGAGTAATATTAATAAGGACACTTTCTAAATGGATAATAAGAAATATTTTGGATTAATATGAACATTTTTCATATCTATCTTGCCTTTTATTGATTTCTTTTCTTCTTTCTCATCTCTGCGTGATAAACAAAACAATAGGTCGCTTGGAGCGATGAATCGGCTTTCGGCGACAACATTTTTGTAGATGGGCGTGGGGATTTTTCTCTCTTAATGCTGTTTTATGGTGTCATTAAGTATGGAAAAGCTTCAAAGTGTTCAATTCAGGCGTCAACCATGGGTTGAAGGCGTAAATTCCGTAAATAATCGAGTCCGCTTTTTGTGCATTGTTGGCTGGAGTTTTCGGAACTGAGCATATTACGTTGACCGGCTGTACTAGAAGTTGGCCGAAACCGCAACATACTTCTATATCTCCATACTCCTCCAACCTACTCTAGTTGGTTAGCTTGAATAAATATATCGTTGGGAAGAAATTGGAATTTTGCGCTGAGCCCAGATTAAAGTTGCATATTTACGGTCATGACGGCAAAAGCAAAGTAGGTGTCAAACTGAAGAGTAATTTTCAGTGTAAAAAAAAAAACGGTTGAAAAAGAAAAACGTATATGCTTTGCTCTCACAAAGGATCGATCTAAATACGCGAAGCAAAAAAATTCCTCAAACGAGAGTTTTGTGAAAAGACGAGTAATTCAATTGGTGCCATTTTTGATGAGCGGCGCTGTTATAAAACAGGCCTTTGAAGTACTGAAGCGATTTGCGCTTGGAAAAAACCATGTTTTACAATATTTCGAAAAACCAGTGTGGTATCTATAGTTTGACTCGACACCTTACGAGAACTATTTTTATTAGAGATGGTTATGATCCCACTGGAAGGATTGAGAACATTCGCCAACTCTATAAAACCCGCGAGGGTACGACAAACCTCCTTCCCTGGTGTGAAGACTTGAACTTTTCTTTTGGAGACCTCTACACCAGACTTAAAGTCATCTACAAAGAGAAAACGAGAGGAACAGCTACGGAACGAGTCGTCACGATGTCTGAAATCTTCAACCCGCACGAAGAATGTGAAGAGCCAAGAGTTGTATTAATAGAAGGGAAGCCTGGTATGGCAAAGACAACTTACTGCAAAAGAATTGTTTTCGACTGGGCCACTCAAAAACGCGCAACCGGAAATTACTTCGCAAAATTCCGCATAGTGCTTTTGATTAAATGTCGTGAAGTTCAGTCTGACCTTTGGGAAGCCATTGATGATCAACTTCTACCTCGAGATATCGGTGACGACCAAAGAAAGAGATTCCTCGACTTCATTCGCCACAATCAATCTAAAGTTCTCCTGGTACTCGATGGATTGGATGAAGTTTCTGAGATGAAGCTACCAATGTTTTCAGCAATTATTCAAGGCCGAGCGCTGCCAAAATGTCGCGTGGTTGTAACTGCACGGCACGAGGCTGGAGTCAAAGTTCGAAAATACTGCGACACGCTGATAGAGGTGGAGGGATTCACTGAAGAAGATATGAAAACCTTCATCAAAAAGTACTTCAGAAGGAAGACAAACCTGGCCGAACAGCTTATCGGACGATTGCATGACGATAAAACCTTACATGAAATTTCGACGAATCCTCTCAACATTGCGCTTCTTTGTCTGGTCTATGAAGATTTGAGAGGTGTATTTCCTGAAAGCAGAAGTAAGCTGTACATGGACATAGTGGATTGTATACTAAGAAGATACAGAGCAAAGAAACAACTTTCAGAAGTCGAAGAGGACCCTGTTGGACTTTACGAAAGCCAACTGAACCACCTTGGCTCGATAGCTTTGAAAGGTTTATTAGAAGACAACTTGGACTTTGACGACAATGAGCTTGGAAAACACAAAGGAAGTGATCTACCAGAACTTGGATTTCTCTCTGTTCAGCCCGGACGCAGTAAACTCCGAGCTACTAGACGTTATGGCTTTCTTCACAAGACTTTTCAAGAGTTCTTCGCCGCCTTGAATCTCGTTTGTCAGCTTATCAATAAGGAAATTAGCACGGACAGCATAGCTGTTGACAGACGATATCGCCACGAGCTGTAAGAAGTGCTTCTATTCACATTTGGCATTCTAGCCGCACGGTGCGAGGAAACAGCAGAGAACCTTACGAAAAGTATGGCGACACAGTTAAACCGGGAAGTCCGGAATAGGGAAGCCGGAAATAGTATGACTGTTATATAAGAGTGCATTTATGAATGCAAAAATGAAAATTATTAGAAGACAACTTGGACTTTGACGAGAAGGAGCTTGGAAAAAAAAAAAGGAAAGCGATTTACCTGGATTTGCATTTCTGTTAGTTCAGCCCTGAGGTAGTAAACTAAGACCGACTAAACGTTATGGCTTTCTTCACAAGACTTTCCAACAATTCTTCGCAGCACTCTGTCTCGGTTGTCAGCTTATCAAGAAATAAATAAGCACAGACAGCATAAATGCTGACAGACGATATCGCTATCAGCTGAGAGAAGTGCTTCTGTTTACATTTGGCATTCTGGCAGCGCAGTCCCAGGAAAAATTCATCTCTAGAAATGTTATTTCTGAACGGAAATAACATTTGTGAAGCTGGTGCTGCTGCTCTGGCTAAGTAATTATTTGAAAGAAAACACATCTCTAGAAGTGTCGAATTGACCTTTGAATTATTTTGGTAATTCTGGTGCTGCTGCTGCTCTGACTGCTGTGCGAGAGTGTCATCCATCTCTAACCGAGTTAGATGGGCTTCCCCTGAAATTTTATACTCTGTGCTCTGACCAATTTTAAGAAGTGATAATGTAGCGAATAATCAGGGATTCGCGGCTCTTACCCTAAGCAGGGTAGATCATGGTACAGTAGCTTCTAATTATCGATATAAATATTAATGCAAGACTTATGTAGCATCTATTCACTAAGATTATTTAATTTAGTAAGAGCTTCATTTGAACGATAAATGTACTTCTTAAGACTTTTAACTGATGTAAATAAAAGTATTTTCAGCAGAATTTCAAGGTTTCTCCATGTATTCTCTATGTGTGTTTAGTTATTTTTTTCCTGCATTCTTCCGGAAAATCTGTTTGATCTCGATGCCCCTTCGTTTTCTGTTTCCTTACTTCATGTCAACTTTTTTGCTTGAGATCTTTTGGAAATTGACGCAATTGGTTCAATGTGGTATGTATGCTGTAGGAATTCGGTTTTACTTTGGTAATGATTACTGGATGAACGAGTGAATTGTCTTGCTAATTGAAAAAAGGCGAAAGGAAAAAAAAGAGAAAAAAAAGGACACTGGCGGCAGCCACAGATTATGCAGGTGTTCGAACTTTCCCTACCCTACCCTACTCATCAGATATTGTCAACTGTTAATTTTATCAGAGAATTTCTGGGAAAAGAATTGGAGAGGAAAAGGAAGAAAACATGGGGAGGGGGAATTCAAACCCGGGATTATAAAACAGGTTCACCAGACTTAAAATAACATAAAGGGAATGGAAAAAAATGTGCGACGATGGAAGAGGATGAACAAGAGAGGAAAAACTGCGGTAAAGTTATGTATGTCACAAGTAGTCAAAAGACGTCTATGCATAATGAATCAAAGATCACGGACTCGATCAAACAGGGTTGTTCGGGTAATCCCGCGCTAGAATAATATTTTTTTCCGCAAGCTCCTTACGGGAGTTACCCCATGACATCGAAACCCGCTTGAGATATGGCGGACATGGCGCACGGGCTGATCAATAGAACACGCTGAAAAAGAAAGATTGTAAGATGAGGTCATTATTAAATTGCCTTGGAGATCAGTGGATTCTGTAGTAGCCCAGGTACCCCCACCCCACCCCACCCCGCTAAGATAAGGTGCGGCTCTTGACAGGGCTAGGACCTAGTCTCGTACCCAGACCCTAGAGGTAAACGAGAGGATCTGGGTAATGGATTAGTCAGGACCTTCCGGGTGAATGAAATGAAACTAAAATGAGTGAATGTGAATGAAATGGCACTTTCATTTCACTGTCGGACAGTGAAGCGAATCGTGATGGCGCTAATGCCGAGTCTCCTTTTCCGTTGTTTTTCTCTTTTTTTTTGCCTCATTTAAGAACTCTAGCCCAAGTGAAAAGGTGGGAAAATTGTCTTCGTTTTGGGACTGGTGGGCCGAGTCTCTGTTTGTATCCATTATTGTAGCGAAATGTATTAGTTTTTCCCCGCGCTAACCATGGCCACTCGGGCGAAAAAGAGAAATTTCTAGCGAAGCGGTTTGCTCACACTATCAGCATACACTATCGGGACTTTGAGCACGCTTACGTATACTGAATTTGATTGCGCGGCTCTGTGGCAAAAATAAAAATTGCTCTTTGAGGCAAAAGAAGCAGACTTTGCTTTATCGTTTTTCTAGAAGTGAAAATATCATCCGGGAAATCTAAGATAGGCTGATCGTATTAAGCATGAAAAACGGGATCTCTTCTTACGTTATCAGTTATTGTCAATTTAATCTCAGTGGGGAGTAGTACGGTTGACGGTTAAATCTTATGGCCTTTGACAGAAGAAGTTTCTTAGTAGGAGGAAGATGTTTCTTATTAGATATTTCTTATAAACGGAAATAAGATGTTCTAGAAGTGCCTGAATATTATCACAGGATCAGTCTTAACTTCCCACGGCAGTGAGGAGCGTAATATAAATGAACTACAGTGTAAGCAACATGAAAATGAGAAAAAATTAGAAAAAACCGCGACAAACTCTTGGAACAAACTCTTCTTCGACGAACTTAGTACTGTTTGACATTCAGGGAATGGCTGCCCAGGTCCTACAACCTTTCTTGAAGACGTTGCATGCACACGATAAACTCGGCCACAATCTTCACCGCCACCGAGCTGCGAAAATTGGCACATTTTGGCGTACAACAGAACAATTGAGTAATTTCTATTTTTCCTTACTTTTTTGTAACCCAATGATGATCTGAATTTTATCTTATTCTAAATTTGAACCCAACGAATGATCTAATTTTTAACGCAATGAATGAAAATGCTAAATTATTCTGTTTTTTAAGATATTAATAAGATAAAATCGCACGTGATCTTATTTAGATGAAACAATGGGACAGTAAAGGATGTGCAACCTAGGGTGAGAAGGAGGAAAGGGGCTTCTAATATCTTGAGAGATAAGGGGTCTCCCTAGCTACAGCCCACCTCCATGCACCTAAACACTAGATAGGAGAAATGGAAGGAATGGAACCATTTTAACCTTAATAACATTGTATTGCCCCCCTAAAATTCTCTCTACCGTCCTAAGATGACCCTGGTGGAGGTGCTTCCTAGAGTTTGTTGCGGCTATTTCTAATTTTCATGTTGCTTACACTGTAGCTCATTTATATTACGCTCCTCACTGCCGTGGGAAGTTAAGACTGATCCTGTGATAATATTCAGGCACTTCTAGAAGGCTTTGCACTTCTTTCCGGTTTTGAGTTGATGATGTTAGAGACACGTTATGGTTATGGTTACCTTAGATATTTGGGTTATGATCGTTGGATCCTAGGCTGTTCATGGGCCAAACCATTTCTTTCTTTCATTTGCAGTGCTAATACACTAATACTTTTAACCGAATTACGGTCTTTTTGTCCAATAGTCTTTTCGTCCAAGTCTTTTCGTTCCAAAGTTTTTTCATCTAGGTCTGTTCGTCTAAATGTTAAGTCTTATCTGGGAGCATTTAAGTAACTTTTAGAAGGCTAGATAAGGCTATATAAAGAACTTATTAGTGCGAGCCGTTGCCATTTTGGTTTCGATAGCTCTTACTAACTGATCCTCGTTTACAATTTCAACATCGTCAATTACGATAAATACACAGAGATGTTTATTTGGGGTCATTTTTGGGTTAGGTTTATTTGTTAATCATTTTTGGTTAGTTTTACTTCTTTATCATGTTGGAATATGTTGTTGGTTGTATCGGACACTAATTGATGTTACCCATAGTTGTCTATTACGCACAATAGACGCTTAACAACAAGCCTAATATTCCCATTTCTTCTGCGCGAAATAATTAAACGGCAAGTCTTTACTTTTGTCACTATTTGATAAAATATATCTTGTTACTACTTCATTTAAAACAATGTTACAACTTTGACGAAAAGACTTGATATTGGACAAGTGGACCAAAGACTTCAGATGAAAAGTACTTAGACGGAAAGACTCTTGGACGAAAAGACCGGATACTCTTTTCACCAACTCATCACTTTACCGATCCAACTCCCCCCCCCCCCCACCTCCTCCTTGATTTGCGGCATCTTTACCTAAATGTCCCAATTTTCAAAACTGACATAAACATTACCTTCTATCATCAGACCCAAACAGACAAGAGTTGCAGCAGATCAGTAGTGAAGTGCGAAACATTAGAGAAAAGTTGGACACTCAGCTGAGAGAGGACACGAGGAATGCAGGTAAGAACTCAATTAGTACTACATGATAGGAAATTCAATTAAAACTGATATGATAGTCTGCGAAATATGTAAGATAAACCTCTTCTACATTTTTTTCATAATTTTCTACGGGTAGTACTTAGCGATTCCATCCATTATCAGTTGTCTCCCACCCCACCCTGCCCCCATCCTTAGGATCAAAATGTGCACCACGTTGAATCCACTCCACCAGAAGCTGCAATGTAATGATCTCCATTACAAAGGGAAAATCAAATTCCAATCTCGCCATCATCATCGTCCAGCTTCTTTTATTTTGCGTGGTATTTTCGAAGTCGCGCAGTTGTTTTGTACCAGCGAGAAATTTTTGAAAAATGTCCTTGGAATGTCGAAGACATAGCAGTTGAAGGGTCAGGTAAGAAATTTACAGAATTTATTCTATCGCGAGATCCTCCTAAACAACTCTCTCATGCAGAATGTTTTTGAAGCAATAGTGGACCACGAGGTATGGAAGTCAGTCCTACGAAAAAGTCTTTAACCAAAACTGATCTTGCAGGTGATTCAAACGATTTTTTTGGACTGTATTTCAAAATGAAAAAAAGGCTCATAACCTATGCAGACTAAATTACTTGTATAAATTGACCTTCAGAGTTGATCAGTGTTCCGCGTAGAAAGTGAGGCCCACGAACTGATCCCAAATCGTGCAATATTATCCAAGCTTTAAGAATCATTGGATCCAAGAGGAATACATTTGTAATTCGAAATCAGAAAAATGCAAATTAAGTCTTAATCTCGTACCAAAATTCAAGAAAACATGATTGGAAACTTACCTCTGTGGCGGGTCGTGAAAACAGATTTCTCTCTTCAGGCTAGCAGATTCGGGTAAGCGAACAGATTATAAAAAACCTACTTCTCTCTTTACTGATTCTTCTCAAGAACTGGTTTAAAGCATGATAAGCTAACACTTTAAAATCATTTTACGGAATTAATGTCATCACGAGTCGTGTAATTAAAATATATCTGTCATCATCATCGGCAACTAAACGAAACAATCAGAACTGATCGTGGCCAGATGAACAGTGAAGACGGCCGACAAGTGAGTGACAACGTGAACTCAGGGGTGGAACATCCGGATGAGACGCAGAATCAGGGTCAGTTCCACAACACTATCAGGACGATGTTACTTTTTTTTTTCAATAACTCCTCTACAAGGTTTACAATAAAATTCTAACCAGCTCACAGGCACTCTACCCTTAAAGAGGGTGTGAAAAGTGCATCTTAACTTTACACCCACGTCCAAAGTCTGTGGCTACCAGTATGTGATCAACTGTTTTCACGGCTAGGTAACCTAAACCAGTTGGCATGTACTTAAAAGAGGTGGGTTGTTACTCCACCCTCATGACAATGAAATAAAGTTGCATTATAAAAATAATTTGTTATTCGATCCAGTGTCAATGAGGGTAGCTCTGAGGGGACTGCCTGCATGAGCTCCTTACAGACCTCATTGATAATGCGCTCAAGGTAGAAATCTGTCCTCTTCCAAGAACATCGTTCTTTAATACGAACACCAATCCGGCAAACCGTTGAAGCGAAGGTCTTTGCCTTCACTGGTCGCAACACAAATAGAAAAAAGAGCTAAAAAGCCAAATGTCTGTCTTTTCCCGCCAAGAATAAGTACGAAACGTTCCTTAAGTTTATTTTGTAAGTCTCGTGAGTTATGTTCTCTAGGTGCAATGACGAGATCTCGAGCTTTTGGTCCGTGTTTTCATCGTTCCTCCCTTGGAGGTTTACATGTTCTTTATTTTTCTGTCGCTGTGGTGCGGGTACTTTTCAATTCAAGGGCCATAGGCGATGTTCTCAGCTCGAGAGCGCTGAACGGCCTTTTTTCCTGCATTAATTCCTTTTTTCCTATTTATTCCTTTTTTCCTATTTAGGTCCTAAGGACTGAAAATACGTCTCACTCGTTCGAGCTCTTTCTTCCCGCGTAACTCTGCTTACACGTATATTTACTCCAAATGTATGCTCAATGTACACCCATCATACCCTACTTAGTTGCATCTTTGCTTTGGGTTTGACATCTATCGTCCAGTTTTCCCGTTAAATGTTTTAATGATGTTTTGATGATGTATGTACGTGTTCAAAGCCCAAACTCGAGTCACGAGTCGTGAACCAGAATCTTAGGGTCGGTTATTTACCCGAGGTCTAACCCAAACCCCGGTTTTACGCAAACAGTGAGCCGCAGGGATTCTCTAAGTGACGGTGGATTTAACTCAATAAATTTCCATACATTGCTAACTTTCCACCTTCTTGACACTGTCAAAAATAAATGTTCAGATAAAAGATTCAACTAAAATGAAGATGGTTTAGATGGCAGTTTTGTAAAAAAAATGCTAAACTTCGTTTAAATAACCAGCCGTGATGAAAAGTCGTTATTGGTTGGCTAGCTAGGAGTGGGCGGGGAGAAGGAAATGAAGGATTTAGGGGGGATCATAACATGGTTTTCGGGAGAAATCAAAGGGAGGTCAGTCGTCGCCAAAAAATGCAAAAGGGGAACTATAGAAAACCTTTTCTTTTTTCGACGACTTTACAATTTATTAAAAGAAAAAAAATAGGCGGGCGTGATTAGTTTCCTTGTCAAAATTCTAAACTGTATCAGAGCTACTGTAATTTTCGATGCAGCGTTCGGTGGCCTTTACTTTTGGTGCCTCAAGAAAGGGTGCCTGTGCAAAACAAGCTCATTAGGGATAGGGCGCTTATTTTTCTTCTCAGAAACAGAAGAATATGCAAAAAAAAAAAGCTTGAATTGTTCCATTAATATAGAAGACTACAGAACAGACTTGTCCAGGGATCCTGCAAGACTAAAACTACCGACAAGGCAATGGTCGCAAACGAGATTATTCGTTTGAAGAAACTGTGCACTCACGTGGTTACCGTTTTCTGTAACGAGGCTTTAAATGAGAACTGAAAGGAAAATGAACTACGGTTGATCTCGTTGCAAATATACTCTAGCAGTGCCATCACTGAAACAGAATCGGGGCGCTTAACAGAACATGAGTGCTTATCCAGTAGGAGTGCTTATCAGAATAGGGGCGCTCATTAACAAAAACCAGATTCGAGAGGGGCCCTTCTTAGAGAAGGAGAACAAAGACGCTAAATCAATGATTATGGTACTTTGCCATGCCTGGGAAACATTTTGCGAAATGGGTGACGATAGCTCAGATTGGCTGTAATTGACTCATCTTAATTTTAAAGGCTCACGGAATGTGTAACATTTCTTAAGCTAACCCATGTTCTTCTGTATTTTAAAATGCGATAAAAAAAGCCTGGACTCCCATTTCTGTGCTTCACAACCTTTTAGACAAATTTAATTTTTTGACTGGGTAATAATTGAAATTGCTGGGGCTGATTATACCACTAAGAACTTCGTGCAAAATTCAACTTGACAACGGGTTAAGAGATATATTACAATGTGAGGCCAGAGATGCAACTTGAGATATTATTTTGACCTCGTTGGGTCTCGTCTATACTGGTAGCAACACAAAATAGGACAAACAGCTAAAGAGCCAGATGTCGTGTCTTTTCCCACCAAGAATAAGTAGGAAAAGTTTCTTAAGTTTATATTTTCCAGGTGTAGTCACGAAATCAGTCGAGTTTTTGGTCACGTTGTTTTCGTTATTCCTCCCTTGGAGGTTTATCAATTCTATATTTCTATGTCGCTGTGGTGCGGAGGTTTTTAAATTCAAGGGTTATAGGCGATGTATTCCGCTTGAGAGAGCTGAATGTGCCCTTTTCTGCAATTATTAAGGGCTGAAAATACTTATCACTCGTTCGAGCTCTTTCTTCCCGTGTGACTCTGCATACAAGCTTATTTACTCCAAATGTATGCTCAATCTACGCGGATTGAGCCTCAGTTAGTTGCATCTTTGCTTTGGGTTTGACCGTCTATCGTGCTGTTGTCGCGTTAACTATTTAACCTTTGACCCAAATCTAATTTTGCGAATCAATAATAATTGACAAGTGGTAGCTTCCATGGATCTGCGCGTAAATTTCGTGTAAACTGAAAAGTTTTCTTCTCTGATTTTGTTGATAGGGTGGCCATCGGAAAGACTTCGAAATATCAGATATATATCACAGTTCAAACTATGTCATAGCGGTAACTTCTTTAGTATGTCAGACACGTTTTGAAAAATTGCTACTCATCATAACAATCAAATAGAATGTCAATCAAAACCAAGTCACACCCGCCAAACGATAAGATTTTTGCTCGATAGCACTTGATTTTAAAAGGATTGAGAGGCACACGATATTCTTACAATTACTTCGAATTATCCTCGATGCCTTCTAGTTGGGGTCTTTTCTATAGTCATCTGTGTTCAAAAAACCGCCAGGCGGCAAGAAGCTGAAAGTAGGATCGAGAAGCCACTCACCGGCTGCGCCGTGGAAAACTACCAGGCCGATTACAAACTACAAACTATAGCGTCAGTTTTGCGCGTAGGAGAGAGGAAATTTTCATTTTGAAATAAATACAACTTGGTAAAACTTGATTTTCGGACGATCTCGTCATTGAATTTCGCATGATTACGTTGCGTGACACAATATTAATAAAGTTTGTAAGCAGTTCCTTTCACTTTATAAAGTCTTGAAAAATCGATGAAAATAATAATCTACTTGGCATATTTAGTGTGTTTTCGTGAATATACTATTTTCTGGCGATTTCACGGGAGCTTTTGGATAATAAACACAGCAGATGGGTCCTTTGAATAAGTTAGTACAGTATAAAATTAGAGAATACATTATCCAATACAAAATTAGTGCACTTCAAGTAATATTAATAAGGAAACTTTTTAAATGGATAATAAGAAATATTTTGGATTAACATGACCAATTTTCATATCTATCTTGCCTTTTCGTGATTTCTTTTCTTGTCTCTCTTTACTGCGTGATAAACATAACAATAGGACACTTAGAGCGATGAATCACCTTTCGGCGGCAACATTTTTGTAGATGGGTGTAGAGATTTCTCTCCCCTAAATGCTGTTTCATGGTATCATGAAGCATGAAAAAGCTGCAAAATGTTCAATTCAGGCGTCAACCATGGGTCGAAGGCGTAAATTTCGTAAATAATTGACTCCGCTTTTGGGCATTGTTGGGTGGAATTTTCGAAAATGTGCATATGACGTTGATCGGCTGTACAAGAAGTTCGCCGAAACCGCAAGATATTTTTATATTTCCATACTCCTCTAACCCATTTTAGTTAGTTTGAATAAATATATCATTGGGTAGAGGTTGGAATTTTGCGCTGAGCCGATGTAAAAGTTGCATATTTACGGTCATAGTGGCAAAGGCAAAGTAGGTGTCAAATTGAAAATAATTTTCAATGTAAAGAGCCGTTATAAAAGAAAAACTTAGGTGATTTTTTCTCACAAAGGATCGATCTAAATGCGCGAAAGAAAAAAATTCCTCAAACAAGAGTTTTGTGAAAAGACGAGTAATTCAATTTGTGCCATTCGATGATCGGCGCTTTTAAAAAACGGACCTTTGAGCGCTGAAGGGACTTTCGCTTGCATGGAAAAAATGTTTTGCAATATTTCGAAAAACCAAGGTGGTTTCGACAGTTTGACTTAACACCTGACGAGAATTATTTTTATTTTAGATGCCTTTGATCCCACCGAAATGATTGAGAACATTTCTCAACTCTACAAAACCCGCGAGGGTACGATGAACCTCCTTCCCTGGTGTGAAGACTTGAACTTTTCTTTTGGAGACCTCTACACCAGACTTAAAATCACCTACAAAAAGAAAACGAGAGGAACAGCTACAGACCGAGTTGTCACAATTTCTGAAATCTTCAACCCGCACGAAGAATGTGAAGAACCAAGAGTTGTATTAATAGAAGGGAAGCCTGGTATGGGAAAGACAACTTACTGCAAAAAGGTTGTTTTCGACTGGGTCACTCAAAAACGCGCAGCCGGAAATTCCTTCGCAAAATTCTGCATAGTGCTTTTGATTAAATGTCGTGAAGTTCAGTCTGACCTTTGGGAAGCCATTGATGATCAACTTCTACTTCGAGATATCGGTGATGACCAAAGAAAGAGATTCCTCGACTTCATTCGCCACAATCAATCTAAAGTTCTCCTGGTACTCGATGGATTGGATGAAGTTTCTGAGAAGAAGCTACCAATGTTATCAGAAATTATTCAAGGCCGAACGCTGCCAAAATGTCGCGTGGTTGTAGCTGCACGGCAAGAGGCTGGAGTCAAAGTTCGAAAATACTGCGACATGCTGCTAGAGGTGGAGGGATTCACTGAAGAAGATGTGAAAACCTTCATCAAAAAGTACTTCAGAGAGAAGACAAACTTGGCCGAACAGCTTATCGAACGACTGGATGACGATAAAACCTTACATGAAATGTCGACGAATCCTTTCAACACTGCACTTATTTGCCTGGTCTATGAAGATTTGAACGGTGTATTTCCTGAAAGCAGAAGTAAGCTGTACATGGACATAGTGGATTGTATACTAAGAAGATACAGAGCAAGGAAACAACTTTCAGAAGTCGACGAGGCGGACCTTGTTGTACTTTACGAAAGCCAACTGAACCACCTTGGCTCGATAGCTTTGAAAAGTTTATTAGAAGACAACTTGGACTTTGACGAGAAGGAGCTTGGAAAACACAAAGGAAGTGATCTACCTGAACTTGGATTTCTCTCTGTTCAGCCCGGAGGCAGTAAACTCCGAGCTACTAGACGTTATGGCTTTCTTCACAAGACTTTCCAAGAGTTCTTCGCCGCTTTGAATCTCGTTTGTCAGCTTATCAAGAAAGAAATTAGCACAGACAGCATAGCTGTTGACAGACGATATCGCCACGAGCTGAAAGAAGTGCTTCTGTTCACATTTGGCATTCTTGCCGCACGGTGCGAGGAAACAGCAGAGAACCTTATGAAAAGTATGGCGACACAGTTAAACCGGGAGGTCGAGCAAAGGGAAGCCGAAAATAGTATGACTGTTATATTAGAGTGCATATATGAATGCAAAAATGAAAATAATTTCCATGTAAAATTGGCCCGCGCTCTTGGACCTTGTCTTCAAATTGAAACCATTACTGTTTGGCCCACATTAAGATTAGAGGGGGCTAAAACTATCTTACTAACCAACATTCTTAGAACAAATACAAGTATGACAGCGTTGCATTTGTTTGGTAATGAAATTCGTGATGACGGTGCCGCTACTCTCGCTAATTGTTTGAAAGGGAAGACATCTCTGAAAGAGTTGAATTTGTCTGTCAATAAAATTGGTGATGACGGTGCTGCTGCTCTGGCTGAGTTTTTGAAAGAAAATAAATCTTGGGAAACGTTAGACTTGGGGGAAAATGCCATTGGTGAAGCTGGTGCTGCTGCTCTAGCTGGTTGTTTCAAAGAGAATACATCTCTGACATATTTGAGTTTGAGTTATAATAAAATTGGTGATGACGGTGCTGCTTCTCTGGCTGAGTGTTTGAAAGAAAATAAATCTCTGCAAAGGTTAGACTTGGATGAAAATGACATTGGTGAAGCTGGTGCTGCTTCTCTGGCTGAGTGTTTGAAAGAGAATACATCTCTGACATATTTGAGATTGAGTTTTAATAAAATTGGTGATGACGGTGCTGCTTCTCTGGCTGAGTGTTTGAAAGAAAATAAATCTCTGCAAAAGTTAGACTTGGATGAAAATGACATTGGTGAAGCTGGTGCTGCTAGTCTGGCTGAGTTTTTGAAAGAAAATTCATCCCTGAAAAGTATAAATCTGAACAGAAATAACATTGGTGAAGCTGGTGCGGCTTCTCTGGCTGAGTGTTTGAAAGAAAACATATCTCTAACTGTGTTGTATTGATCTCTAATTAACAAATGGTAAACACCACAGCGTACACTATTGAGTTATGGATGCACGCGGGAGGTTGCTAAGCACGAAAGAAGCGTAAGAGTCGCTCGAGGCGATAGCCGAGAGTGACTCTAGCTTCTTTCGTGCTTAGCAACCTCCCAAGTGCATCCATAACTCAATAGTGTACGGTGTGGTGTTTACCATTTGTTTTATAACATAACATTGATACATTGTAGCTAAAGAGTTCCCTTTTATTTAACAAATCTTACGTGACCAGAAAAAACAAGCGCGCGCGGAAAATAGTCTTTGCATTTGCTCACGTCAGCAGCGTACACCCATGGGCAAATGGGAGACGCTAAATTGACCAATCAGAGCGCGCGCTTTACTTTGGTTATGTTATAAATTACTTTGGTAATTCTGGTGCTGCTGCTCTGACTGCTGGGCAAGAGTGTCAATCATCTCCAACCGAGTTAGATGGGCCTCCCCTGATATTTTATACTCTGCCTTCTGACCAATTTTAAAAAGCAATAATGTAGCGAATGATCAGCGATTGACGACTCTTACCCTAAGCAGGGTAAATGTACAGTAGCTTCTAATCATCGATAACAATATTAATGCAAGACTTTGGTAGCATATATTCACTAAAATTATTTACTTTAGTAAGAGCTCCATTTGAATGATAACTGTATTTCTTAAGTCTTTTAACCGATGTAAATAAAGGTATTTTCAGCAGAATTTCAAGTTTTCTCCAAGTATTCTCTATGTGTGTTTAGTTTTTTTTTTTTCTGCATTCTTCCAGAAAATCCGTTTGATCACAATGCTCCTTAGTTTACTGTTTCCTTACTTCATGTCAACTTTTTTGCTTGAGATCTTTTAGAAACTGACGCGATTGGTTTAATAGGGTATGGATGCTTTAGGAATTGGGTTTTACTTTGGTCACGATTACTGGATGAACGAGCGAATTGTCTTGGTAATTGAGAAAAGGCGAAAGGAAAAAAAAGAGAGAAAAAGGACACTGGCGGCAGCCACAGATTATGCAGGTGTTCAAACTTTCCCTACCCTACCCTTCTCCTCAGATATTGTTAGCTGTTAATTTTATCAGAGAATTTCTGAGAAAGGAGTTGCAGAGGAAAAGCAATAAAACCTGGAGAGGGGGAATTCAAACTCGGGACTGTAAAACAGGTTCACGAGCCTTTAAATAACATGAACGATTGGGAAAAAACGTGCGACGATGGAAGAGGATAAAGAAGAGAGGAAAAACAGCGTTAAAGTTATGTATGTTGTAGGTTTTCAAGTGTAATACAACGGCAATTTCACGAGTCAGGTAAAGAATTTTCCTTGAATCGCAGAACTTAATAAAAGAAGGAAAATCTATGAAACTACAGGAACATTGTTTTTATCGTGAGCGCGAAACAAGAGAACAAGAGATGCGAAACAATATCACTTTGCCTTGTTTTCAACTTGCAATTCTACTATGAATATCTCGCTTCGATAACCAATAAGAATGCGAGATTTAACTCAGTTATGCGGTTCTATCTGTAATCATTGCGATCTCAACGTCCGTGTAACGCAGACAATTTCGGAGGAACTGGCATTATCGCTTGCCCGTCTTCCTCTGGAAGCGCCTTTAATGTAAACAGGGGCTCACGAGTCACTTTATCTGCAAAATTAACTCACGGAATGTCACGTTACAACGAGATCAAAGGTAACTATGAAGGTAACAAAAGAACATTCAGTAAGGATTTTACCTCGCGTGACTTTATCATTTCTCTGACTGAAGCAGAGAAGTTACTACTTTCAATTTTTCTGTTCTATCTTCGTGTTTTTGGGGGCTGATCAGTGCACGTGATCTCGCTGTTAAACTACGGACCCTTACTTGTATGGACATGATCAAGTCACATCTCTCGCTCAAAATAACTCTTGTAGAAAGGTTGTCAGTTCAAGGTACAAAGAATATCGGTTTCATCGAGATTTTGGTCACGAAGTAATTATTCTTCCACAACGTCAGCCATCGTCAAATTAGCTTTCCATGTGTAAATTTGAAATTAACTTACTTTGTATCTTTTCAGAAAGTCATTCCCTCCACGACGTTACAATTGAAACATGGATCTACTTTAAACACCAAGGAAGTAGAAGAGACTCTAAGCGGCTTGATAGTTAAGTCTGGTTGCTTACTAAAAGAAATAACACTGTTTGCTAACGGCGTAAAATCGTACAATAAGCATAATACGAACTGAAAGAAATTACGCCGTAAGTCTTGGGGAGTTGAATCGCGTTATTGCACTTTTTTCTCAATGTTGAATTGGTGTCGAATGAAAGTAGAATAGTTGGCTCATCAAATTCATATGCGGTTCCCTGTGATTATCATTCTGGTGGAGATAAATCCAGAATCTCCGCTTGTTTGCATGCCAGCCGTAAAATCAGCCTACAAGTTCTAAAATATCCACAACAGCTTCTGCGAGAGTAACAAAATCTTGACCTAAAATACTGATTCATGTTTTTCCGTCCTGAATTGCAGATATTTATATATTTCCATGTAATGTGTTCTATTGAATGAATGGCGTTCCCCCCCCCCCGCCCCCCTTTTAACTTATTTTGTTATACTTGGCTGTGCGGAGCGAAGGAAATTAGAACGAACACTACTCGATCGTGTATTTCACCAGCGAACAGACGCGCGTGCAGCGTGAAGTTCGTGACAGCTGTTGTGCATAAAACGGGAGAGGCGTGATGCTCGCGGCCCTCACGGGCTCTCTATAGCGGTTTACTTTTTCATCACTATTATTGCTGTCTTAGTGGCTAAGGTATAAGTGCCAACAGACAAATTTACATTGAGCTATTTTTCCGGCGACCAAACCAGCAATTGCAGCTTCAAGTTACCAGAATTATTACTCTACCTTAGTTTTCTGTCTTTCAATCTCGTGCTCTGATGGTCCGGCAATGATTGGCTGGTTACGCTCACGCTCTTTAAAGCAAACATCCTCGATTAGTTCACTTTTTCGTCGTTGTCTGGAAGCACAACCAGTTACGCAAACAGGAAAAGATTCTTCAGGTCCATGAGTTACTTAATTAATTAATAAATAAATACAGTACAGTTAACTGACGGAAAGTAACTTTACAACGAGATCACAGGTAAGGGAAACAATATCACGCCTAACTAGAGGCAGCATCCCTCGACCTAAAAACAAATTTCACGTAAGTTCACCTTAGATTCGTTGTTTTTTTTTTTTTTTTCATCAATTCACAGAGAAATTTCCAGTTTTAACTATAAACTGAGACCATTACTCGCAAAAGTGAGTTAAATGAGATCTAAAACAACTGTGACGGCATCAGGTTTGTCTGTAACTTAATGATGTGAGGAGCATCAACGTCATCACCTTTCAACTCTTACGTTTCATCTTCCTGTGTTGAGACTGCATTCATTCCACGTTCTTTCGCTTTTAATAGACAGGCCTTATCTATAGATCTTTCTTGACGCAAAATGAGAGTATGTTTGATCGTGGACCAGTCCGATTGCTGTCCCTATGCATGTATTTATCCTTGTGCTGTGATATGCTGAATGAATGGCAATTTTCCCATTGAGTTATTACTTAGTCAGCTTTGTGAAGCAAAACCAAGTAGAACATGCATTATTTGTGTATTGCACTACCGCAAGGCGAGAGGCACACGAGGAGCGTGGAGCTTTCACAAGCTGTCACGCTTTTGTCATGCAATTGGCTGACGGGATGTAACTAAAAAAATAAACTAGAATTGAGATAACGAAAGTTTCTTTCCCTTAAAATTTTCATTTTCATAACTATATGCAGCATACTTCAGTGACTCACAACTGAATGAGGCTAGTGTCCGGTCACAATTAATTCGTTGTTTGTTTCATATCAAGCAGGAGAATTTTGGTAGTTTAAAATCATACATTTCTACAAAGTAAATGAAAGGATAGTGAAAGTTTTCGAGCATAGGTAAAGCTGATTGTTTCGCTATATATATAAATACAGGTACGCAGAATAGTTTGACCAACATTCAGGTGATAACACTAGTGCTGCAATTAGATATTTAACGACAAGATAGCTTTCGTGAGGTTGATGCTGACTTGATTTTCGTTCTTTTCAGGGATTCGTCCATTCTGTAAAGTTACAAATTACGGCATGCAGAGGTTAATGTCACTTTCAGGTTTAGAGGGAACCTTAAACGTTTAAGGTCGGCTGTAATTTGTTAACTTTTTTTAAGTACATACATTTTTGCAAACTTTACATCCTCCAGTTAAAGACAGTGAACATTTTTATCCTAAATCGCTTGCATGCAGACTGCATTGAAAGGTACAATTTAAATTGTTAGGGCACTTTTTAGAGTTTCCTAACTTCAATCAACAACCTTTTTTAGTCTTGGATGTTTTTTAGAAGTCCTTTTGCTAGGCGGGAAGAAAATTTTGAAACCCCTATCTTAAATGACAACAGAACAGTTTTATGGGCCCTTTAAGTTACCGGGACCTTCGAGAATGGGCCCCTGCAGAAAAGTAATACCGTAAAACGTCCATTAACCTTCCCCCCTAAAATAAGCCACCCCCCTCTAATGAGCCCCCCCCCCTTATCTTTAGAGGAAGAAACAAATTAAGCCCCCCTTTCCATTAAGGTAACTTAAAAAGGTTTCCAAGGAAACTCGGAAAAATGTTTCTTATAAGTATCTGTCACGATCTGACACTGTCAATTTGAGAGGCAAAAAAGCGCATATACACTTTTGAATAAACAACAGTACTGGCAAGTACCGCTACTGGCTTGTTAGCTCAATTGGTAGAGCGCTGCACTGGTGTCGCAGAGGTCAGTGGTTCGAATTCTGTAAAGGCCTGAGTTTTTTCAGATCTGATCTTCACTATTGCGTAAATAGTGCTGCGAGGATCGTGCACAAGTAAGTACTGGTAATGTAAATACACACGGGTAAATTGACCATAGCAACGATCTTGGAAAAAAAGAAAAACTCAAAGATCTCACGGAAAGTACTGCTGATTTCCGATTAATCCTCGAGGATTCACGTCCGTTAAATTTTGTGTGAGTCTGCTTGTTTGTTTTCTGCAATGGCGTGTGAAAATTGTGTCAGTTTCCACCGAAAAACTGAAGTCAATTGAGAAGCTTTTTCTAGCCAGACACAAGGGGATTGAATGCGACTTTCACCCATCGAATTCGTTCGCTTTCTGTTGTGAAACTCACTGTAGAAATATCTAACCCTAACCCTCACCCAAATTCAAGGGACTTGTTAAGGGATAAACAAAAGTGTATTTACAGAAGATCTCAAAACTTTCCTTAAAGTTCCACAAACGAACAAATTGTTCGGAAGAATTCATATATCATATGAATGAGAGTCACATTGATTAATTTAATTGTTAATGGCAAGTACTTCTCATTTTAACTTTCTCAGTTACTTTTTGGGAGGGATTTTTTAGGCCGCGTTACAATCTTCTTAAAGACAGTTTTAGTACCCCAAAATTTATTTAGAAATCAATTTTGGCGGAAAACCAAAGTGATCTGAGTGAAAAGGAAAAGAAAGAATTAGCGTTATTTATTGGCAAAAGGTCGTGACCGAAGTCTTTGCTTAAAAATGCTTTCTAGCCGGTAAAACAAGATATGTTTGTGAAAAATTTTAAGAAAGCCTAAGATGTTCTGCAAAGCGACTCAACACGAAAAGGATACCTCCCGCTGAGAGCCGGCTGGATAGGAGATTACTGCCCTCTGTCTGAACAAATCAGATCGCAGAAATTGTAGAATACAGCCCGCTCACGAACTGAGGAAAAAATCCAACAAAGTATTGCGATTGTTCATAACTCTAAAATTTACACATTCTATTGTGCACTAAGTGAGTTTAATTTAATTTTCTCTTTATTCCAAGAAAAATATAGACATTATACAACTCCGTTAATGAGAATGCGTGCATGGATCCTGATACAGTAGCACACAACAAGGAGCTTCTGTCTGAAACAGTGGAAGGAAGATGAAGAGAACATTAAAGGATAAGCTCAAGGAGACTGCAGGAGGTATGCCAAGGCTAATAGTGTAAACACATGGCCTCTTTTATTGGGATAATCATGTGTACTTTGTTGTGGGAGCCATGGTGGCCTAATGTTTTGTGGGCTGGACTCAGAGTGGAGTGGTCTGGTTCTATGGAGACCTGGCCAGATTATGCATAACTGTGTTAAGTTCTTGGGCAAGAATTTTCACTTTCACAGCTCCTCACTCGACCCAGGAGTATAAGTGGGTGCATGGCGGTGAATTATTGGAGAGGCCTGATGAAATGCTGGGGGTGAGCCTATAGTTGGGAATTTTTGACAATTCCAAGGAATTCCCAGAAAACTGGGAAATACAGTTCAAAAGGGTAAAGTACTACTACATGTAGTTGCAAGAAGCTATGGAAATATTTTGACACCATGGAGAGGGATGTACAGACTAGGAAATAGATTAATACTCTACTAAAAAAGCGTTCAGATTTGTCAGTATCCTGTTCCCTGGAACCCACCTTTGGAATGCAAAAGAAATAATTACTGATTTTTTAGCTCTATTGACTCCAGCAGCCACTACCTTATAATCTCCTTCTTGCCCCAAAAATTAATGTCATCTGCATGAATCATTGTTAATTCACGTTTGGTTGACTAAGAGTGACAACTTGGTCTGTTTATGATTGAGGACTGGTTTAATGACTAAACGTCTTCTAATGAGGTTGAAATAATGTTTGTAGGCAAAATCAGAAGTGGATGGCAAACAGACGAGGATAATGGTGACCCACCGGAATGCAGTGTTCATCTCCCAGACCTGTCTGACCTTCTATCTTCAGGTACAGATCAATGCCCAAGCCAGCCAGATGTTCTTTTACTGACTGTGAAAGACTGTGAGTTCTTAAGTTGCTATGCATACCTGCAGAATCCACTTAAACGCTATGTTCATGATCATGGGTATGTCTACTTTGGCATAGTTTGTGATGAAGAGCATGAGCATGCGAAAGTTGCCTTGATGAAATGCTATGAGGGCTCTGTTGGTCCTGGATGTTCTTTAACTGCTGTAAAAGATGCTGTCACCTGCCTTAAGCCCAAAGGAGTTATTTCTGTGGGATATTGCAGTGGCCTGAACCGTGAAAAAGCCAAACTGGGAGACGTGGTTGTGTGTGCAAAGCTCACAACATATGCACCAAAGATGGTTTTGGATACTGAAGAGCAATCAACTGGAACAAGAACTGTTGTCAGCCGAAATTTCCTGAACCTCATCAAGAATGTTGCTGATGGGTGGAAAGCACCACTGAAAAATCCTGAAACACGAGAAGTGGAAGCACATGCGGGTGGCGAGTTTTTAAGTGGTCCAGAGAGGATCAGTGCAGATTGGCAGCGTGCAAAACTCCTTGAAGCATACCCCCAGGCTGATGCAATTGAACTGGAAGGAGAAGGTGAGTTGGGTCATGGTTCTGCCCCTTCTCATGTTTGAGTAATACATGTAGCATGTTGACTTTAAAATGTACCATTAGCTCTCTAATTATCTTAAGATGCCTGGGTGCTGGGATTTTAATTGTGATTAACCGTGTGACAGGTAAATACTCCATAACCATAGCACATCCTGTCTCTGCACACTGAACCCTTAATTACACTTAATATTAATGGTGGCAGACATATCATATAATTATAATTTGCCAGGCATTTTTGCAATCTTGTATCGCTTCACCAACTGCTATACTGAGCTTGAGAAAGTCCTGGGCCTTACCTGAAATGTCTTCTAACATACTAGATCAGCTGCAAATGCAGGTAACTGTGAGCTCCAGGTTGATTACCTATAAAAGGGTCATTGTGATGTATTTTTGGGGACTACATTCTGCACCCAGAAGTATGTATGGATAGCAGTTAAATTTAAAGGAAACAAGGTGAAGCATACCTTATTGTGAGAGATATCATGTGATGGACTAGCAGCCCATATCTCTGAAAAGAAGGAATCGTTTCACTCTTTGGAAAGTGGGATAATCTCTAGCAATGTGGGCCATTAAGTATGCTCGCTAGAGTGCACACAATTATTTGGATTATCAGCCTAGAGAGCCTTTCACGGTTTGGATTATTTTAATCGCTTTTAAAGGGCAGTAGATTGGGCAACAATTTAACCTTAAAAAGAAATAAGTAATTGAGTGGTTATCATCCTAATTACTCTGACATATCTAGCTTTTTTCTCCTTTTTGTTACAGGAGTGTTCACTGCTGCATTTGATCTTGGCATTGAATGGCTCCTAGTAAAAGGTATCGCAGATTTCGCTGATGGTAAAGACACCAAAGGTTCTTGGAAACGTTTTGCAAGTATCATGGCAGCTTCTACTGTTTTTCATTTGCTGAGAGATCCTAATGTTTTTAAAGACTGGCCTCATTACAAAGGTAACAGTAGTTTTGGGTAAAATCTTGTTTTCCATGTCACTTGTTTTGTATTTTCAGTTGTTTTGGATAGTTTTTATCATTTATTTATTTAATCACTTTCACCGGAGTGTGGTGAGGGTCGCACAACGGAGCGAGGCTCCAAATTAAGTGCGCCCAATATCCCACCCATCCCACCCTAGGGGAGGAGATCCATCACACAGTAATCTCGTGTGTGTGAAATTAACGTCTCCTACCCCAACCCTGCAAGAGACAGGACCTCTATTTATTCGTCCCTATCCGATAAGACTAGAATATCGAACCATTTCTTGATGTTATATAAAGGTAGCAAATTCCTCTCAATTATTCTAAGACCCTGAGTGTTGGTCCAGCCGGGCCTCGAACCCTCGACCTCCCGCACAACAGTCCAGCGCTCTATCCATTGAGCTAACCGGGAGGCGGTTAATCAAATTCTATGGAAATGTTTATATGCTGCTGGTGTTTTGTAGATGCAGTCTGATAATATAGGATAGCTATTGAATCCCTGCATAGGCCTTGATTTTGTTCCAGACATAAAGTATTCAAAGTATTGGGTCTTTTTACAGGAACACAGATTAAGTTGAATTCTTTGTTAGAACCCCACGGAGATGACCTTGGTTAAATGGCTTTTTTCGAGTTTCTGGTAACTTTGCCCAAATTGAATTTAGGCTCATTTATAATACATTCCTTACTTTAATTGATCTCCATAAATGAACATTCTGTTTACAACTACGAACTTACAACAAAGTTATGTGTTGGAACTCTCCTTTGTAAAAAACATTAGAAGTGGTTTTGAAACGCTGAAAACCGTTTCATGTACATAACTGAGAATTCTGCTACTTTTGAAAGTTAGGAAGGTATTCTTTATGATCGGCTATAAAAGTCAAAGTGAGTTACCTGTGCACCACTTGATCTCACGTTTTGTTACAACTCCTTCAAGGTACTGAGCTGGTGGTGCGATGGGGTAGTGGCCGTAAAGGAACAGGTGGTATTCTAAGGTGGGGAGGGGGGGGGGGGGAAAGGGGCTTCTAATGTCTTAAGTGGCAAGGGGTCTCCTTGGCCGCAGCTCACCTCCGTGCACCTTAACTCGAGGACAAAGGAGAGGAAGGAAGCACGATAACCTGGACTACATTGTATTGCCCCCTGAAAATCTCTTTAGTGCCCTAAGATAACCTTGGTGGAGGAGCGTCTTTGAGTTTGTTGCCAATTTTTCTAATTTTCATGTTCTTTACTGACAAGGGAAGCGGATAAGATGAAAGATAAACCTCTCCCAAAAAAAATTGATGTTTTCTTTCTTAATGTTACCAAGTTAGAAATACCATGTTGAAATAAACTCAAGCTACAAATGTACATGTTTGCTATTAATACTAGGTTCAAGTAAATTTCAAATGATGAAACGAAAATCGGATGACTTGACGAGCGGGCTTCCACATAACAAGAGACCTAGGATGGAAGGTAAACGTTTTTTATGTTGTAAATGTTAATACAAGTATATGTATGTTCTGTGAAGTCAAAAGGAGACACAATTCTTTATTAAATTTCTGGGGGTGATCATATCACCTAGAACCTCATGGAAAATTCAACTTGACAACGGGTTAAAGATAGATTACAATGTGATGCCAGAGAGGCAACTTGAGACACATTCTTTTGACAATGGTTGGGTCTCGCCTGCACTGGTAGCAACACAAAATAGAGCAAACAGCTACAAAGCCAAATGTCGTGTCTTCTTCCGCCAAGAATAACAACGAGTTGTTTCTTTAGTTTATTCTGTAGGTCTCTTGATTTAAGGTTTTCAAGTGTAGTCACGAAATCTCGAGTTTTTAGTCCGCGTTTTGGTCCGAGTTTTGGTCCGTGTTTTGGTCGGAGTTTTGGTCCGATTCCATGGGAACTTCCGGGTTATAAACACAGCAGATGGGTCCCATGATCAAATTAGTTCTCTACAAAATTACAAGATACATTATCCAATTTAAAATGACTGCACTTCGAGTAATATTAATAAGGACACTTTCTAAATGGATAATAAGAAATATTTTGGATTAATATGAACATTTTTCATATCTATCTTGCCTTTTATTGATTTCTTTTCTTCTTTCTCATCTCTGCGTGATAAACAAAACAATAGGTCGCTTGGAGCGATGAATCGGCTTTCGGCGACAACATTTTTGTAGATGGGCGTGGGGATTTTTCTCTCTTAATGCTGTTTTATGGTGTCATTAAGTATGGAAAAGCTTCAAAGTGTTCAATTCAGGCGTCAACCATGGGTTGAAGGCGTAAATTCCGTAAATAATCGAGTCCGCTTTTTGTGCATTGTTGGCTGGAGTTTTCGGAACTGAGCATATTACGTTGACCGGCTGTACTAGAAGTTGGCCGAAACCGCAACATACTTCTATATCTCCATACTCCTCCAACCTACTCTAGTTGGTTAGCTTGAATAAATATATCGTTGGGAAGAAATTGGAATTTTGCGCTGAGCCCAGATTAAAGTTGCATATTTACGGTCATGACGGCAAAAGCAAAGTAGGTGTCAAACTGAAGAGTAATTTTCAGTGTAAAAAAAAAAACGGTTGAAAAAGAAAAACGTATATGCTTTGCTCTCACAAAGGATCGATCTAAATACGCGAAGCAAAAAAATTCCTCAAACGAGAGTTTTGTGAAAAGACGAGTAATTCAATTGGTGCCATTTTTGATGAGCGGCGCTGTTATAAAACAGGCCTTTGAAGTACTGAAGCGATTTGCGCTTGGAAAAAACCATGTTTTACAATATTTCGAAAAACCAGTGTGGTATCTATAGTTTGACTCGACACCTTACGAGAACTATTTTTATTAGAGATGGTTATGATCCCACTGGAAGGATTGAGAACATTCGCCAACTCTATAAAACCCGCGAGGGTACGACAAACCTCCTTCCCTGGTGTGAAGACTTGAACTTTTCTTTTGGAGACCTCTACACCAGACTTAAAGTCATCTACAAAGAGAAAACGAGAGGAACAGCTACGGAACGAGTCGTCACGATGTCTGAAATCTTCAACCCGCACGAAGAATGTGAAGAGCCAAGAGTTGTATTAATAGAAGGGAAGCCTGGTATGGCAAAGACAACTTACTGCAAAAGAATTGTTTTCGACTGGGCCACTCAAAAACGCGCAACCGGAAATTACTTCGCAAAATTCCGCATAGTGCTTTTGATTAAATGTCGTGAAGTTCAGTCTGACCTTTGGGAAGCCATTGATGATCAACTTCTACCTCGAGATATCGGTGACGACCAAAGAAAGAGATTCCTCGACTTCATTCGCCACAATCAATCTAAAGTTCTCCTGGTACTCGATGGATTGGATGAAGTTTCTGAGATGAAGCTACCAATGTTTTCAGCAATTATTCAAGGCCGAGCGCTGCCAAAATGTCGCGTGGTTGTAACTGCACGGCACGAGGCTGGAGTCAAAGTTCGAAAATACTGCGACACGCTGATAGAGGTGGAGGGATTCACTGAAGAAGATATGAAAACCTTCATCAAAAAGTACTTCAGAAGGAAGACAAACCTGGCCGAACAGCTTATCGGACGATTGCATGACGATAAAACCTTACATGAAATTTCGACGAATCCTCTCAACATTGCGCTTCTTTGTCTGGTCTATGAAGATTTGAGAGGTGTATTTCCTGAAAGCAGAAGTAAGCTGTACATGGACATAGTGGATTGTATACTAAGAAGATACAGAGCAAAGAAACAACTTTCAGAAGTCGAAGAGGACCCTGTTGGACTTTACGAAAGCCAACTGAACCACCTTGGCTCGATAGCTTTGAAAGGTTTATTAGAAGACAACTTGGACTTTGACGACAATGAGCTTGGAAAACACAAAGGAAGTGATCTACCAGAACTTGGATTTCTCTCTGTTCAGCCCGGACGCAGTAAACTCCGAGCTACTAGACGTTATGGCTTTCTTCACAAGACTTTTCAAGAGTTCTTCGCCGCCTTGAATCTCGTTTGTCAGCTTATCAATAAGGAAATTAGCACGGACAGCATAGCTGTTGACAGACGATATCGCCACGAGCTGTAAGAAGTGCTTCTATTCACATTTGGCATTCTAGCCGCACGGTGCGAGGAAACAGCAGAGAACCTTACGAAAAGTATGGCGACACAGTTAAACCGGGAAGTCCGGAATAGGGAAGCCGGAAATAGTATGACTGTTATATAAGAGTGCATTTATGAATGCAAAAATGAAAATTATTAGAAGACAACTTGGACTTTGACGAGAAGGAGCTTGGAAAAAAAAAAAGGAAAGCGATTTACCTGGATTTGCATTTCTGTTAGTTCAGCCCTGAGGTAGTAAACTAAGACCGACTAAACGTTATGGCTTTCTTCACAAGACTTTCCAACAATTCTTCGCAGCACTCTGTCTCGGTTGTCAGCTTATCAAGAAATAAATAAGCACAGACAGCATAAATGCTGACAGACGATATCGCTATCAGCTGAGAGAAGTGCTTCTGTTTACATTTGGCATTCTGGCAGCGCAGTCCCAGGAAAAATTCATCTCTAGAAATGTTATTTCTGAACGGAAATAACATTTGTGAAGCTGGTGCTGCTGCTCTGGCTAAGTAATTATTTGAAAGAAAACACATCTCTAGAAGTGTCGAATTGACCTTTGAATTATTTTGGTAATTCTGGTGCTGCTGCTGCTCTGACTGCTGTGCGAGAGTGTCATCCATCTCTAACCGAGTTAGATGGGCTTCCCCTGAAATTTTATACTCTGTGCTCTGACCAATTTTAAGAAGTGATAATGTAGCGAATAATCAGGGATTCGCGGCTCTTACCCTAAGCAGGGTAGATCATGGTACAGTAGCTTCTAATTATCGATATAAATATTAATGCAAGACTTATGTAGCATCTATTCACTAAGATTATTTAATTTAGTAAGAGCTTCATTTGAACGATAAATGTACTTCTTAAGACTTTTAACTGATGTAAATAAAAGTATTTTCAGCAGAATTTCAAGGTTTCTCCATGTATTCTCTATGTGTGTTTAGTTATTTTTTTCCTGCATTCTTCCGGAAAATCTGTTTGATCTCGATGCCCCTTCGTTTTCTGTTTCCTTACTTCATGTCAACTTTTTTGCTTGAGATCTTTTGGAAATTGACGCAATTGGTTCAATGTGGTATGTATGCTGTAGGAATTCGGTTTTACTTTGGTAATGATTACTGGATGAACGAGTGAATTGTCTTGCTAATTGAAAAAAGGCGAAAGGAAAAAAAAGAGAAAAAAAAGGACACTGGCGGCAGCCACAGATTATGCAGGTGTTCGAACTTTCCCTACCCTACCCTACTCATCAGATATTGTCAACTGTTAATTTTATCAGAGAATTTCTGGGAAAAGAATTGGAGAGGAAAAGGAAGAAAACATGGGGAGGGGGAATTCAAACCCGGGATTATAAAACAGGTTCACCAGACTTAAAATAACATAAAGGGAATGGAAAAAAATGTGCGACGATGGAAGAGGATGAACAAGAGAGGAAAAACTGCGGTAAAGTTATGTATGTCACAAGTAGTCAAAAGACGTCTATGCATAATGAATCAAAGATCACGGACTCGATCAAACAGGGTTGTTCGGGTAATCCCGCGCTAGAATAATATTTTTTTCCGCAAGCTCCTTACGGGAGTTACCCCATGACATCGAAACCCGCTTGAGATATGGCGGACATGGCGCACGGGCTGATCAATAGAACACGCTGAAAAAGAAAGATTGTAAGATGAGGTCATTATTAAATTGCCTTGGAGATCAGTGGATTCTGTAGTAGCCCAGGTACCCCCACCCCACCCCACCCCGCTAAGATAAGGTGCGGCTCTTGACAGGGCTAGGACCTAGTCTCGTACCCAGACCCTAGAGGTAAACGAGAGGATCTGGGTAATGGATTAGTCAGGACCTTCCGGGTGAATGAAATGAAACTAAAATGAGTGAATGTGAATGAAATGGCACTTTCATTTCACTGTCGGACAGTGAAGCGAATCGTGATGGCGCTAATGCCGAGTCTCCTTTTCCGTTGTTTTTCTCTTTTTTTTTTGCCTCATTTAAGAACTCTAGCCCAAGTGAAAAGGTGGGAAAATTGTCTTCGTTTTGGGACTGGTGGGCCGAGTCTCTGTTTGTATCCATTATTGTAGCGAAATGTATTAGTTTTTCCCCGCGCTAACCATGGCCACTCGGGCGAAAAAGAGAAATTTCTAGCGAAGTGGTTTGCTCACACTATCAGCATACACTATCGGGACTTTGAGCACGCTTACGTATACTGAATTTGATTGCGCGGCTCTGTGGCAAAAATAAAAATTGCTCTTTGAGGCAAAAGAAGCAGACTTTGCTTTATCGTTTTTCTAGAAGTGAAAATATCATCCGGGAAATCTAAGATAGGCTGATCGTATTAAGCATGAAAAACGGGATCTCTTCTTACGTTATCAGTTATTGTCAATTTAATCTCAGTGGGGAGTAGTACGGTTGACGGTTAAATCTTATGGCCTTTGACAGAAGAAGTTTCTTAGTAGGAGGAAGATGTTTCTTATTAGATATTTCTTATAAACGGAAATAAGATGTTCTAGAAGTGCCTGAATATTATCACAGGATCAGTCTTAACTTCCCACGGCAGTGAGGAGCGTAATATAAATGAACTACAGTGTAAGCAACATGAAAATGAGAAAAAATTAGAAAAAACCGCGACAAACTCTTGGAACAAACTCTTCTTCGACGAACTTAGTACTGTTTGACATTCAGGGAATGGCTGCCCAGGTCCTACAACCTTTCTTGAAGACGTTGCATGCACACGATAAACTCGGCCACAATCTTCACCGCCACCGAGCTGCGAAAATTGGCACATTTTGGCGTACAACAGAACAATTGAGTAATTTCTATTTTTCCTTACTTTTTTGTAACCCAATGATGATCTGAATTTTATCTTATTCTAAATTTGAACCCAACGAATGATCTAATTTTTAACGCAATGAATGAAAATGCTAAATTATTCTGTTTTTTAAGATATTAATAAGATAAAATCGCACGTGATCTTATTTAGATGAAACAATGGGACAGTAAAGGATGTGCAACCTAGGGTGAGAAGGAGGAAAGGGGCTTCTAATATCTTGAGAGATAAGGGGTCTCCCTAGCTACAGCCCACCTCCATGCACCTAAACACTAGATAGGAGAAATGGAAGGAATGGAACCATTTTAACCTTAATAACATTGTATTGCCCCCCTAAAATTCTCTCTACCGTCCTAAGATGACCCTGGTGGAGGTGCTTCCTAGAGTTTGTTGCGGCTATTTCTAATTTTCATGTTGCTTACACTGTAGCTCATTTATATTACGCTCCTCACTGCCGTGGGAAGTTAAGACTGATCCTGTGATAATATTCAGGCACTTCTAGAAGGCTTTGCACTTCTTTCCGGTTTTGAGTTGATGATGTTAGAGACACGTTATGGTTATGGTTACCTTAGATATTTGGGTTATGATCGTTGGATCCTAGGCTGTTCATGGGCCAAACCATTTCTTTCTTTCATTTGCAGTGCTAATACACTAATACTTTTAACCGAATTACGGTCTTTTTGTCCAATAGTCTTTTCGTCCAAGTCTTTTCGTTCCAAAGTTTTTTCATCTAGGTCTGTTCGTCTAAATGTTAAGTCTTATCTGGGAGCATTTAAGTAACTTTTAGAAGGCTAGATAAGGCTATATAAAGAACTTATTAGTGCGAGCCGTTGCCATTTTGGTTTCGATAGCTCTTACTAACTGATCCTCGTTTACAATTTCAACATCGTCAATTACGATAAATACACAGAGATGTTTATTTGGGGTCATTTTTGGGTTAGGTTTATTTGTTAATCATTTTTGGTTAGTTTTACTTCTTTATCATGTTGGAATATGTTGTTGGTTGTATCGGACACTAATTGATGTTACCCATAGTTGTCTATTACGCACAATAGACGCTTAACAACAAGCCTAATATTCCCATTTCTTCTGCGCGAAATAATTAAACGGCAAGTCTTTACTTTTGTCACTATTTGATAAAATATATCTTGTTACTACTTCATTTAAAACAATGTTACAACTTTGACGAAAAGACTTGATATTGGACAAGTGGACCAAAGACTTCAGATGAAAAGTACTTAGACGGAAAGACTCTTGGACGAAAAGACCGGATACTCTTTTCATTGGCATGTACTTAAAAGAGGTGGGTTGTTACTCCACCCTCATGACAATGAAATAAAGTTGCATTATAAAAATAATTTGTTATTCGATCCAGTGTCAATGAGGGTAGCTCTGAGGGGACTGCCTGCATGAGCTCCTTACAGACCTCATTGATAATGCGCTCAAGGTAGAAATCTGTCCTCTTCCAAGAACATCGTTCTTTAATACGAACACCAATCCGGCAAACCGTTGAAGCGAAGGTCTTTGCCTTCACTGGTCGCAACACAAATAGAAAAAAGAGCTAAAAAGCCAAATGTCTGTCTTTTCCCGCCAAGAATAAGTACGAAACGTTCCTTAAGTTTATTTTGTAAGTCTCGTGAGTTATGTTCTCTAGGTGCAATGACGTGATCTCGAGCTTTTGGTCCGTGTTTTCATCGTTCCTCCCTTGGAGGTTTACATGTTCTTTATTTTTCTGTCGCTGTGGTGCGGGTACTTTTCAATTCAAGGGCCATAGGCGATGTTCTCAGCTCGAGAGCGCTGAACGGCCTTTTTTCCTGCATTAATTCCTTTTTTCCTATTTATTCCTTTTTTCCTATTTAGGTCCTAAGGACTGAAAATACGTCTCACTCGTTCGAGCTCTTTCTTCCCGCGTAACTCTGCTTACACGTATATTTACTCCAAATGTATGCTCAATGTACACCCATCATACCCTACTTAGTTGCATCTTTGCTTTGGGTTTGACATCTATCGTCCAGTTTTCCCGTTAAATGTTTTAATGATGTTTTGATGATGTATGTACGTGTTCAAAGCCCAAACTCGAGTCACGAGTCGTGAACCAGAATCTTAGGGTCGGTTATTTACCCGAGGTCTAACCCAAACCCCGGTTTTACGCAAACAGTGAGCCGCAGGGATTCTCTAAGTGACGGTGGATTTAACTCAATAAATTTCCATACATTGCTAACTTTCCACCTTCTTGACACTGTCAAAAATAAATGTTCAGATAAAAGATTCAACTAAAATGAAGATGGTTTAGATGGCAGTTTTGTAAAAAAAATGCTAAACTTCGTTTAAATAACCAGCCGTGATGAAAAGTCGTTATTGGTTGGCTAGCTAGGAGTGGGCGGGGAGAAGGAAATGAAGGATTTAGGGGGGATCATAACATGGTTTTCGGGAGAAATCAAAGGGAGGTCAGTCGTCGCCAAAAAATGCAAAAGGGGAACTATAGAAAACCTTTTCTTTTTTCGACGACTTTACAATTTATTAAAAGAAAAAAAATAGGCGGGCGTGATTAGTTTCCTTGTCAAAATTCTAAACTGTATCAGAGCTACTGTAATTTTCGATGCAGCGTTCGGTGGCCTTTACTTTTGGTGCCTCAAGAAAGGGTGCCTGTGCAAAACAAGCTCATTAGGGATAGGGCGCTTATTTTTCTTCTCAGAAACAGAAGAATATGCAAAAAAAAAAAGCTTGAATTGTTCCATTAATATAGAAGACTACAGAACAGACTTGTCCAGGGATCCTGCAAGACTAAAACTACCGACAAGGCAATGGTCGCAAACGAGATTATTCGTTTGAAGAAACTGTGCACTCACGTGGTTACCGTTTTCTGTAACGAGGCTTTAAATGAGAACTGAAAGGAAAATGAACTACGGTTGATCTCGTTGCAAATATACTCTAGCAGTGCCATCACTGAAACAGAATCGGGGCGCTTAACAGAACATGAGTGCTTATCCAGTAGGAGTGCTTATCAGAATAGGGGCGCTCATTAACAAAAACCAGATTCGAGAGGGGCCCTTCTTAGAGAAGGAGAACAAAGACGCTAAATCAATGATTATGGTACTTTGCCATGCCTGGGAAACATTTTGCGAAATGGGTGACGATAGCTCAGATTGGCTGTAATTGACTCATCTTAATTTTAAAGGCTCACGGAATGTGTAACATTTCTTAAGCTAACCCATGTTCTTCTGTATTTTAAAATGCGATAAAAAAAGCCTGGACTCCCATTTCTGTGCTTCACAACCTTTTAGACAAATTTAATTTTTTGACTGGGTAATAATTGAAATTGCTGGGGCTGATTATACCACTAAGAACTTCGTGCAAAATTCAACTTGACAACGGGTTAAGAGATATATTACAATGTGAGGCCAGAGATGCAACTTGAGATATTATTTTGACCTCGTTGGGTCTCGTCTATACTGGTAGCAACACAAAATAGGACAAACAGCTAAAGAGCCAGATATCGTGTCTTTTCCCACCAAGAATAAGTAGGAAAAGTTTCTTAAGTTTATATTTTCCAGGTGTAGTCACGAAATCAGTCGAGTTTTTGGTCACGTTGTTTTCGTTATTCCTCCCTTGGAGGTTTATCAATTCTATATTTCTATGTCGCTGTGGTGCGGAGGTTTTTAAATTCAAGGGTTATAGGCGATGTATTCCGCTTGAGAGAGCTGAATGTGCCCTTTTCTGCAATTATTAAGGGCTGAAAATACTTATCACTCGTTCGAGCTCTTTCTTCCCGTGTGACTCTGCATACAAGCTTATTTACTCCAAATGTATGCTCAATCTACGCGGATTGAGCCTCAGTTAGTTGCATCTTTGCTTTGGGTTTGACCGTCTATCGTGCTGTTGTCGCGTTAACTATTTAACCTTTGACCCAAATCTAATTTTGCGAATCAATAATAATTGACAAGTGGTAGCTTCCATGGATCTGCGCGTAAATTTCGTGTAAACTGAAAAGTTTTCTTCTCTGATTTTGTTGATAGGGTGGCCATCGGAAAGACTTCGAAATATCAGATATATATCACAGTTCAAACTATGTCATAGCGGTAACTTCTTTAGTATGTCAGACACGTTTTGAAAAATTGCTACTCATCATAACAATCAAATAGAATGTCAATCAAAACCAAGTCACACCCGCCAAACGATAAGATTTTTGCTCGATAGCACTTGATTTTAAAAGGATTGAGAGGCACACGATATTCTTACAATTACTTCGAATTATCCTCGATGCCTTCTAGTTGGGGTCTTTTCTATAGTCATCTATGTTCAAAAAACCGCCAGGCGGCAAGAAGCTGAAAGTAGGATCGAGAAGCCACTCACCGGCTGCGCCGTGGAAAACTACCAGGCCGATTACAAACTACAAACTATAGCGTCAGTTTTGCGCGTAGGAGAGAGGAAATTTTCATTTTGAAATAAATACAACTTGGTAAAACTTGATTTTCGGACGATCTCGTCATTGAATTTCGCATGATTACGTTGCGTGACACAATATTAATAAAGTTTGTAAGCAGTTCCTTTCACTTTATAAAGTCTTGAAAAATCGATGAAAATAATAATCTACTTGGCATATTTAGTGTGTTTTCGTGAATATACTATTTTCTGGCGATTTCACGGGAGCTTTTGGATAATAAACACAGCAGATGGGTCCTTTGAATAAGTTAGTACAGTATAAAATTAGAGAATACATTATCCAATACAAAATTAGTGCACTTCAAGTAATATTAATAAGGAAACTTTTTAAATGGATAATAAGAAATATTTTGGATTAACATGACCAATTTTCATATCTATCTTGCCTTTTCGTGATTTCTTTTCTTGTCTCTCTTTACTGCGTGATAAACATAACAATAGGACACTTAGAGCGATGAATCACCTTTCGGCGGCAACATTTTTGTAGATGGGTGTAGAGATTTCTCTCCCCTAAATGCTGTTTCATGGTATCATGAAGCATGAAAAAGCTGCAAAATGTTCAATTCAGGCGTCAACCATGGGTCGAAGGCGTAAATTTCGTAAATAATTGACTCCGCTTTTGGGCATTGTTGGGTGGAATTTTCGAAAATGTGCATATGACGTTGATCGGCTGTACAAGAAGTTCGCCGAAACCGCAAGATATTTTTATATTTCCATACTCCTCTAACCCATTTTAGTTAGTTTGAATAAATATATCATTGGGTAGAGGTTGGAATTTTGCGCTGAGCCGATGTAAAAGTTGCATATTTACGGTCATAGTGGCAAAGGCAAAGTAGGTGTCAAATTGAAAATAATTTTCAATGTAAAGAGCCGTTATAAAAGAAAAACTTAGGTGATTTTTTCTCACAAAGGATCGATCTAAATGCGCGAAAGAAAAAAATTCCTCAAACAAGAGTTTTGTGAAAAGACGAGTAATTCAATTTGTGCCATTCGATGATCGGCGCTTTTAAAAAACGGACCTTTGAGCGCTGAAGGGACTTTCGCTTGCATGGAAAAAATGTTTTGCAATATTTCGAAAAACCAAGGTGGTTTCGACAGTTTGACTTAACACCTGACGAGAATTATTTTTATTTTAGACGCCTTTGATCCCACCGAAATGATTGAGAACATTTCTCAACTCTACAAAACCCGCGAGGGTACGATGAACCTCCTTCCCTGGTGTGAAGACTTGAACTTTTCTTTTGGAGACCTCTACACCAGACTTAAAATCACCTACAAAAAGAAAACGAGAGGAACAGCTACAGACCGAGTTGTCACAATTTCTGAAATCTTCAACCCGCACGAAGAATGTGAAGAACCAAGACTTGTATTAATAGAAGGGAAGCCTGGTATGGGAAAGACAACTTACTGCAAAAAGGTTGTTTTCGACTGGGTCACTCAAAAACGCGCAGCCGGAAATTCCTTCGCAAAATTCTGCATAGTGCTTTTGATTAAATGTCGTGAAGTTCAGTCTGACCTTTGGGAAGCCATTGATGATCAACTTCTACTTCGAGATATCGGTGATGACCAAAGAAAGAGATTCCTCGACTTCATTCACCACAATCAATCTAAAGTTCTCCTGGTACTCGATGGATTGGATGAAGTTTCTGAGAAGAAGCTACCAATGTTATCAGAAATTATTCAAGGCCGAACGCTGCCAAAATGTCGCGTGGTTGTAGCTGCACGGCAAGAGGCTGGAGTCAAAGTTCGAAAATACTGCGACATGCTGCTAGAGGTGGAGGGATTCACTGAAGAAGATGTGAAAACCTTCATCAAAAAGTACTTCAGAGAGAAGACAAACTTGGCCGAACAGCTTATCGAACGACTGGATGACGATAAAACCTTACATGAAATGTCGACGAATCCTCTCAACACTGCACTTATTTGCCTGGTCTATGAAGATTTGAACGGTGTATTTCCTGAAAGCAGAAGTAAGCTGTACATGGACATAGTGGATTGTATACTAAGAAGATACAGAGCAAGGAAACAACTTTCAGAAGTCGACGAGGCGGACCTTGTTGTACTTTACGAAAGCCAACTGAACCACCTTGGCTCGATAGCTTTGAAAAGTTTATTAGAAGACAACTTGGACTTTGACGAGAAGGAGCTTGGAAAACACAAAGGAAGTGATCTACCTGAACTTGGATTTCTCTCTGTTCAGCCCGGAGGCAGTAAACTCCGAGCTACTAGACGTTATGGCTTTCTTCACAAGACTTTCCAAGAGTTCTTCGCCGCTTTGAATCTCGTTTGTCAGCTTATCAAGAAAGAAATTAGCACAGACAGCATAGCTGTTGACAGACGATATCGCCACGAGCTGAAAGAAGTGCTTCTGTTCACATTTGGCATTCTTGCCGCACGGTGCGAGGAAACAGCAGAGAACCTTATGAAAAGTATGGCGACACAGTTAAACCGGGAGGTCGAGCAAAGGGAAGCCGAAAATAGTATGACTGTTATATTAGAGTGCATATATGAATGCAAAAATGAAAATAATTTCCATGTAAAATTGGCCCGCGCTCTTGGACCTTGTCTTCAAATTGAAACCATTACTGTTTGGCCCACATTAAGATTAGAGGGGGCTAAAACTATCTTACTAACCAACATTCTTAGAACAAATACAAGTATGACAGCGTTGCATTTGTTTGGTAATGAAATTCGTGATGACGGTGCCGCTACTCTCGCTAATTGTTTGAAAGGGAAGACATCTCTGAAAGAGTTGAATTTGTCTGTCAATAAAATTGGTGATGACGGTGCTGCTGCTCTGGCTGAGTTTTTGAAAGAAAATAAATCTTGGGAAACGTTAGACTTGGGGGAAAATGCCATTGGTGAAGCTGGTGCTGCTGCTCTAGCTGGTTGTTTCAAAGAGAATACATCTCTGACATATTTGAGTTTGAGTTATAATAAAATTGGTGATGACGGTGCTGCTTCTCTGGCTGAGTGTTTGAAAGAAAATAAATCTCTGCAAAGGTTAGACTTGGATGAAAATGACATTGGTGAAGCTGGTGCTGCTTCTCTGGCTGAGTGTTTGAAAGAGAATACATCTCTGACATATTTGAGATTGAGTTTTAATAAAATTGGTGATGACGGTGCTGCTTCTCTGGCTGAGTGTTTGAAAGAAAATAAATCTCTGCAAAAGTTAGACTTGGATGAAAATGACATTGGTGAAGCTGGTGCTGCTAGTCTGGCTGAGTTTTTGAAAGAAAATTCATCCCTGAAAAGTATAAATCTGAACAGAAATAACATTGGTGAAGCTGGTGCGGCTTCTCTGGCTGAGTGTTTGAAAGAAAACATATCTCTAACTGTGTTGTATTGATCTCTAATTAACAAATGGTAAACACCACAGCGTACACTATTGAGTTATGGATGCACGCGGGAGGTTGCTAAGCACGAAAGAAGCGTAAGAGTCGCTCGAGGCGATAGCCGAGAGTGACTCTAGCTTCTTTCGTGCTTAGCAACCTCCCGCGTGCATCCATAACTCAATAGTGTACGCTGTGGTGTTTACCATTTGTTTTATAACATAACATTGATACATTGTAGCTAAAGAGTTCCCTTTTATTTAACAAATCTTACGTGACCAGAAAAAACAAGCGCGCGCGGAAAATAGTCTTTGCATTTGCTCACGTCAGCAGCGTACACCCATGGGCAAATGGGAGACGCTAAATTGACCAATCAGAGCGCGCGCTTTACTTTGGTTATGTTATAAATTACTTTGGTAATTCTGGTGCTGCTGCTCTGACTGCTGGGCAAGAGTGTCAATCATCTCCAACCGAGTTAGATGGGCCTCCCCTGATATTTTATACTCTGCCTTCTGACCAATTTTAAAAAGCAATAATGTAGCGAATGATCAGCGATTGACGACTCTTACCCTAAGCAGGGTAAATGTACAGTAGCTTCTAATCATCGATAACAATATTAATGCAAGACTTTGGTAGCATATATTCACTAAAATTATTTACTTTAGTAAGAGCTCCATTTGAATGATAACTGTATTTCTTAAGTCTTTTAACCGATGTAAATAAAGGTATTTTCAGCAGAATTTCAAGTTTTCTCCAAGTATTCTCTATGTGTGTTTAGTTTTTTTTTTTTCTGCATTCTTCCAGAAAATCCGTTTGATCACAATGCTCCTTAGTTTACTGTTTCCTTACTTCATGTCAACTTTTTTGCTTGAGATCTTTTAGAAACTGACGCGATTGGTTTAATAGGGTATGGATGCTTTAGGAATTGGGTTTTACTTTGGTCACGATTACTGGATGAACGAGCGAATTGTCTTGGTAATTGAGAAAAGGCGAAAGGAAAAAAAAGAGAGAAAAAGGACACTGGCGGCAACCACAGATTATGCAGGTGTTCAAACTTTCCCTACCCTACCCTTCTCCTCAGATATTGTTAGCTGTTAATTTTATCAGAGAATTTCTGAGAAAGGAGTTGCAGAGGAAAAGCAATAAAACCTGGAGAGGGGGAATTCAAACTCGGGATTGTAAAACAGGTTCACGAGCCTTTAAATAACATGAACGATTGGGAAAAAACGTGCGACGATGGAAGAGGATAAAGAAGAGAGGAAAAACAGCGTTAAAGTTATGTATGTTGTAGGTTTTCAAGTGTAATACAACGGCAATTTCACGAGTCAGGTAAAGAATTTTCCTTGAATCGCAGAACTTAATAAAAGAAGGAAAATCTATGAAACTACAGGAACATTGTTTTTATCGTGAGCGCGAAACAAGAGAACAAGAGATGCGAAACAATATCACTTTGCCTTGTTTTCAACTTGCAATTCTACTATGAATATCTCGCTTCGATAACCAATAAGAATGCGAGATTTAACTCAGTTATGCGGTTCTATCTGTAATCATTGCGATCTCAACGTCCGTGTAACGCAGACAATTTCGGAGGAACTGGCATTATCGCTTGCCCGTCTTCCTCTGGAAGCGCCTTTAATGTAAACAGGGGCTCACGAGTCACTTTATCTGCAAAATTAACTCACGGAATGTCACGTTACAACGAGATCAAAGGTAACTATGAAGGTAACAAAAGAACATTCAGTAAGGATTTTACCTCGCGTGACTTTATCATTTCTCTGACTGAAGCAGAGAAGTTACTACTTTCAATTTTTCTGTTCTATCTTCGTGTTTTTGGGGGCTGATCAGTGCACGTGATCTCGCTGTTAAACTACGGACCCTTACTTGTATGGACATGATCAAGTCACATCTCTCGCTCAAAATAACTCTTGTAGAAAGGTTGTCAGTTCAAGGTACAAAGAATATCGTTTTCATCGAGATTTTGGTCACGAAGTAATTATTCTTCCACAACGTCAGCCATCGTCAAATTAGCTTTCCATGTGTAAATTTGAAATTAACTTACTTTGTATCTTTTCAGAAAGTCATTCCCTCCACGACGTTACAATTGAAACATGGATCTACTTTAAACACCAAGGAAGTAGAAGAGACTCTAAGCGGCTTGATAGTTAAGTCTGGTTGCTTACTAAAAGAAATAACACTGTTTGCTAACGGCGTAAAATCGTACAATAAGCATAATACGAACTGAAAGAAATTACGCCGTAAGTCTTGGGGAGTTGAATCGCGTTATTGCACTTTTTTCTCAATGTTGAATTGGTGTCGAATGAAAGTAGAATAGTTGGCTCATCAAATTCATATGCGGTTCCCTGTGATTATCATTCTGGTGGAGATAAATCCAGAATCTCCGCTTGTTTGCATGCCAGCCGTAAAATCAGCCTACAAGTTCTAAAATATCCACAACAGCTTCTGCGAGAGTAACAAAATCTTGACCTAAAATACTGATTCATGTTTTTCCGTCCTGAATTGCAGATATTTATATATTTCCATGTAATGTGTTCTATTGAATGAATGGCGTTCCCCCCCCGCCCCCCTTTTAACTTATTTTGTTATACTTGGCTGTGCGGAGCGAAGGAAATTAGAACGAACACTACTCGATCGTGTATTTCACCAGCGAACAGACGCGCGTGCAGCGTGAAGTTCGTGACAGCTGTTGTGCATAAAACGGGAGAGGCGTGATGCTCGCGGCCCTCACGGGGTCTCTATAGCGGTTTACTTTTTCATCACTATTATTGCTGTCTTAGTGGCTAAGGTATAAGTGCCAACAGACAAATTTACATTGAGCTATTTTTCCGGCGACCAAACCAGCAATTGCAGCTTCAAGTTACCAGAATTATTACTCTACCTTAGTTTTCTGTCTTTCAATCTCGTGCTCTGATGGTCCGGCAATGATTGGCTGGTTACGCTCACGCTCTTTAAAGCAAACATCCTCGATTAGTTCACTTTTTCGTCGTTGTCTGGAAGCACAACCAGTTACGCAAACAGGAAAAGATTCTTCAGGTCCATGAGTTACTTAATTAATTAATAAATAAATACAGTACAGTTAACTGACGGAAAGTAACTTTACAACGAGATCACAGGTAAGGGAAACAATATCACGCCTAACTAGAGGCAGCATCCCTCGACCTAAAAACAAATTTCACGTAAGTTCACCTTAGATTCGTTGTTTTTTTTTTTTTTTTCATCAATTCACAGAGAAATTTCCAGTTTTAACTATAAACTGAGACCATTACTCGCAAAAGTGAGTTAAATGAGATCTAAAACAACTGTGACGGCATCAGGTTTGTCTGTAACTTAATGATGTGAGGAGCATCAACGTCATCACCTTTCAACTCTTACGTTTCATCTTCCTGTGTTGAGACTGCATTCATTCCACGTTCTTTCGCTTTTAATAGACAGGCCTAATCTATAGATCTTTCTTGACGCAAAATGAGAGTATGTTTGATCGTGGACCAGTCCGATTGCTGTCCCTATGCATGTATTTATCCTTGTGCTGTGATATGCTGAATGAATGGCAATTTTCCCATTGAGTTATTACTTAGTCAGCTTTGTGAAGCAAAACCAAGTAGAACATGCATTATTTGTGTATTGCACTACCGCAAGGCGAGAGGCACACGAGGAGCGTGGAGCTTTCACAAGCTGTCACGCTTTTGTCATGCAATTGGCTGACGGGATGTAACTAAAAAAATAAACTAGAATTGAGATAACGAAAGTTTCTTTCCCTTAAAATTTTCATTTTCATAACTATATGCAGCATACTTCAGTGACTCACAACTGAATGAGGCTAGTGTCCGGTCACAATTAATTCGTTGTTTGTTTCATATCAAGCAGGAGAATTTTGGTAGTTTAAAATCATACATTTCTACAAAGTAAATGAAAGGATAGTGAAAGTTTTCGAGCATAGGTAAAGCTGATTGTTTCGCTATATATATAAATACAGGTACGCAGAATAGTTTGACCAACATTCAGGTGATAACACTAGTGCTGCAATTAGATATTTAACGACAAGATAGCTTTCGTGAGGTTGATGCTGACTTGATTTTCGTTCTTTTCAGGGATTCGTCCATTCTGTAAAGTTACAAATTACGGCATGCAGAGGTTAATGTCACTTTCAGGTTTAGAGGGAACCTTAAACGTTTAAGGTCGGCTGTAATTTGTTAACTTTTTTTAAGTACATACATTTTTGCAAACTTTACATCCTCCAGTTAAAGACAGTGAACATTTTTATCCTAAATCGCTTGCATGCAGACTGCATTGAAAGGTACAATTTAAATTGTTAGGGCACTTTTTAGAGTTTCCTAACTTCAATCAACAACCTTTTTTAGTCTTGGATGTTTTTTAGAAGTCCTTTTGCTAGGCGGGAAGAAAATTTTGAAACCCCTATCTTAAATGACAACAGAACAGTTTTATGGGCCCTTTAAGTTACCGGGACCTTCGAGAATGGGCCCCTACAGAAAAGTAATACGGTAAAACGTCCATTAACCTCCCCCCCCTAAAATAAGCCACCCCCCTCTAATGAGCCCCCCCCCTTATCTTTAGAGGAAGAAACAAATTAAGCCCCCCTTTCCATTAAGGTAACTTAAAAAGGTTTCCAAGGAAACTCGGAAAAATGTTTCTTATAAGTATCTGTCACGATCTGACACTGTCAATTTGAGAGGCAAAAAAGCGCATATACACTTTTGAATAAACAACAGTACTGGCAAGTACCGCTACTGGCTTGTTAGCTCAATTGGTAGAGCGCTGCACTGGTGTCGCAGAGGTCAGTGGTTCGAATTCTGTAAAGGCCTGAGTTTTTTCAGATCTGATCTTCACTATTGCGTAAATAGTGCTGCGAGGATCGTGCACAAGTAAGTACTGGTAATGTAAATACACACGGGTAAATTGACCATAGCAACGATCTTGGAAAAAAAGAAACACTCAAAGATCTCACGGAAAGTACTGCTGATTTCCGATTAATCCTCGAGGATTCACGTCCGTTAAATTTTGTGTGAGTCTGCTTGTTTGTTTTCTGCAATGGCGTGTGAAAATTGTGTCAGTTTCCACCGAAAAACTGAAGTCAATTGAGAAGCTTTTTCTAGCCAGACACAAGGGGATTGAATGCGACTTTCACCCATCGAATTCGTTCGCTTTCTGTTGTGAAACTCACTGTAGAAATATCTAACCCTAACCCTCACCCAAATTCAAGGGACTTGTTAAGGGATAAACAAAAGTGTATTTACAGAAGATCTCAAAACTTTCCTTAAAGTTCCACAAACGAACAAATTGTTCGGAAGAATTCATATATCATATGAATGAGAGTCACATTGATTAATTTAATTGTTAATGGCAAGTACTTCTCATTTTAACTTTCTCAGTTACTTTTTGGGAGGGATTTTTTTAGGCCGCGTTACAATCTTCTTAAAGACAGTTTTAGTACCCCAAAATTTATTTAGAAATCAATTTTGGCGGAAAACCAAAGTGATCTGAGTGAAAAGGAAAAGAAAGAATTAGCGTTATTTATTGGCAAAAGGTCGTGATCGAAGTCTTGGCTTAAAAATGCTTTATAGCCGGTAAAACAAGATATGTTTGTGAAAAATTTTAAGAAAGCCTAAGATGTTCTGCAAAGCGACTCAACACGAAAAGGATACCTCCCGCTGAGAGCCGGCTGGATAGGAGATTACTGCCCTCTGTCTGAACAAATCAGATCGCAGAAATTGTAGAATACAGCCCGCTCACGAACTGAGGAAAAAATCCAACAAAGTATTGCGATTGTTCATAACTCTAAAATTTACACATTCTAATGTGCACTAAGTGAGTTTAATTTATTCAACGACCTTGTGAAAGACACCAAATGAATCGACCAAAAGCAGAAACACACACACATTGATGAAATATACTTAGATAATCAATTGACCAGGATCAATTAATAACTTTCTCTCAACTTATTTAATATGAATATTGAATAAATATCTAACACTCTGAGATGATGCATTTGAATTCATTGCTCATTCATCATCGGGTGATTGAGAATCAGAAAATTATCTCAAAGTGATAGTTGATAGAATCCAAAACATTTGGGCAACACCAAACTGTTTGGGGCTGCGTCGGTGGGAGTAACGAAATAATTTGGATATATCAACAAAGTTGAAATGGTAAATTGGCCACCGTAATGATTACAAAAGCTGACGTTTCGAGCGTTAGCCCTTCGTCGGAGCGAATGATACTTGGTTTCTCAGCCCGACGGAATTAGAAATTGTTCGCCAGTAAATTAAGCAATTCGATAAACGTGATTTTAGAAGTTGCTTCGGAAGCGGCGGGTTTTGCCCCTAACGAGTTTCGCACACAAAGCGTTTCGCCCAGACCTAGACCCAGACCATAATTGAAAGATAATTTGGTTATATCAACTAAGTTGAAGTTCTAAATTGGCCACCGTAACGAGTAAAAAAGCCGACGTTTCGAGCGTTGGCCCTTTGTCAGAGCGAGTGGAGAGTAGAAGCCTATTCAAGGGCGGCTTCGATATTTTGAAAGCCATAGTTTTCATGTGTGAAGTGGTCAATTGTGTCTTTTGTGACGTCTATCGGAAAAACAGTTTCTTTCGAAACTATCAGCCTTTATTCAAGTATCATTGGTTATGACCAGAATCTCGGTCATGACTTTTTTCATTTGTTGGCTCTAACAAGAGCCGTTTTATGGAATCTATTCGGACCTGATTTCACAACTTGCTCTAGTCCAGTTCATGTTCCAGCGCGTCCAGATTCGTCAGTGTTGAATCGATGGTCTTTTTGACATCATGGTACTCCTTGAAGTACTGCTGCAAAACTATTTGGGCATCGTAGTGAATAGTTGAATCTGCTAGAACATCTAGTAGATAGAATACACAGCATCTGCTGTCTATTTTCTACCGATAACTCGACTAATTCTAGACGCATTGTACGTATGGAGTCAATGATAAAAACAGCTTCAAAGTTGTCCATAGTTGATCTAAAACACCTCTGAAGGAACGTGCCACAAATAATATTATCTTAGTGCGGACTTCTTAGGAAAAAACTCGGCAAAGCGTGCGGTATGAAAGTTCTAACTAAAAAGAAATTACCGTCTTGCAAAAATATCTCACCCTTTCACTTGTCAATAGAATTTGAAAACAATTGCGCGTGGAACATAGAAAATGGTTTCACCCAGAAGTAGGCCTCCACTGTAACTCGAAAAACGTTGACCCAAGCATGCGTATGCCCAGAACGAACGTTGAGTAATGCCTTGAAAAACGTGACTTTTCCTGACACCATAAAAATGTTGAAACGAACAAGTTGTTTCTTTTACTAAGAATCAGGCGGGGACTGGAGGGTAATTCAAGCACGAAATACAAAAGAGCCGTTTACAAATCTTTATCAAAAAAGTATGACTGATTTTGGTTTTATCTGCAGCACTTACTCTCTCGAGAAGGTCGCGTTGGTTTTGTGTTGAAGCAAATTGAACGCTGTTGAAAGCGTTCATTTTTCTGACTTGGCTAGGTGTGCGGTGTGAAAGTTCTAACTAAAAAGAAACTACCGTCTTCCAGAAATATCTCACCCTTTCACCTGTCAATAGAATTTGAAAACAATAGTGCGCGTGGAACATAGAAAATGGGTTCGCCCAGAAGTAGGCCTATTTCCGATAGACGTCACAAAAGACACAATTGACCACTTCACACATGAAAACTATGGCTTTCAAAATATCGAAGCCGCCCTTGAATAGAAGCCGCATTATTTTCCTTTTGAAAAAAAAAAATAGAAGCCGCATTATTTTCCTTTTGAAAAAAAAATAGAAGCCGCGGCTTCTATTCAAGAAAAGACGGTATGTATTTCTTACGACTCTCGACCTTTCTTATCAGAAATGATTGTAGTCGGATTAGAGATTCTTATTCTGTTTACCCAGTTCTTTCAATTATGAATAAAGGCTGAAAGTTTCTAAAGAAACTCTCCATTCGCTCTGATGAAGGTTGAAAAGTTAAAGGTTTAAAAGTTTCTAAAAAAACTCTCCACTCGCTCTGACAAAGGGCCAACGCTCGAAACGTCGGCTTTTTTACTCGTTACGGTGGCCAATTTAGAACTTCAACTTAGTTGATATAACCAAATTATCTTTCAATTATGGTCTGGGTCTAGGTCTGGGCGAAACGCTTTGTGTGCGAAACTCGTTATGGGCAAAACCCGCCGCTTCCGAAGCAACTTCTAACATCACGTTTATCGAATTGCTTAATTTACTGGCGAACAATTTCTAATTCCGTCGGGCTGAGAAACCAAGTATCATTCGCTCCGACGAAGGGCTAACGCTCGAAACGTCAGCTTTTGTAATCATTACGGTGGCAAATTTACCATTTCAACTTTGTTGATATATCCAAATTATTTCGTTACTCCCACCGACGCAGCCCCAAACAGTTTCTTTCGAAACTATCAGCCTTTATTCAAGTATCATTGGTTATGACCAGAATCTCGGTCATGACTTTTTTCATTTGTTGGCTCTAACAAGAGCCGTTTTATGGAATCTATTCGGACCTGATTTCACAACTTGCTCTAGTCCAGTTCATGTTCCAGCGCGTCCAGACTCGTCAGTGTTGAATCGATGGTCTTTTTGAGATCATGGTACTCCTTGAAGTACTGCTGCAAAACTATTTGGGCATCGTAGGGAATAGTTGAATCTGCTAGAACATCTAGTAGAATACACAGCATCTGCTGTCTATTTTCTGCCGATAACTCGACTAATTCTAGACGCATTGTACGTATGGAGTCAATGATAAAATCAGCTTCAAAGTTGTCCATAGTTGATCTAAAACACCTCTGAAGGAACGTGCCACAAATAATATTATCTTAGTGCGGACTTCTTAGGAAAAAACTGCAGTGTACTTGATCGTTTTGTGATTTGTCGATTAGTCGTTGGATTAAAATAAATATTACCATATACTTGTTTTTCTATTGTTCTTTTTTACTCCAATAAAAAAGCGAGATTTTCGATCCTCCTCATTAAGGATTCTTGGTATATAAAGGCATTTTACTCTTCACTGTTTCTCAATCATTTCTAACGACATTGTTTGACCCGAAATGGCTTTAACTGTAAGACAATTGTGCAAAGAAAGCAGCAGACGACCCCGCAAGGCTCTGTTTTTTTTTCCGAGACGAGAAGAAGACGGGAATCGCGCCTACACGCCTCATCATTGGAAATAGTATAGATTTAAAAGAAGGAATGGCGGTGACCGTTAACTGGCAAGGAAGAAAGGTACCCGCTGAACTCTTAGCCTTAAGTGGTAAGTAATGCCTTTCACATCTCGATTACATGGCAGAATTCACAGGAATACATTTGTGTAAGTCAGTTTTATTGCGAATACTCGCTTAAGCGACAAGTCTGAGTTGTAACTAATTGTCGTACTTACGATTTGTTCTTGTAGACGACGAAGAAGTCTTGAATCAGAAAGACTTGGAGTGGTGCGAAATAAACTTACCGCCGTTACCAAGTCTGGACTGCAACCAACAGCCGGATTCAGACTCTAAGGAAATTGCCCAACAACCGTCCCAAAAGAATGAGGTACAGCGGCCCAACAAGTCAACCCAGGTAATTCTGATTACTACATGGTGCTCTTTAGTAACGCGTTTCATAAAAATGTCGATAACGCCGGCCACTTCCAAATTCAAAGTGGTATTTTTACCTTCTTGTGAAGCGTAAATAATTGAAATTAATTATGTAATGCACGAGCTACCTTTATGATTCTATTATAGTTTTATGTCAGTGGGCATTTACCATCTACAGCGATCGTTTTATATAGGTTATAACTATTTTTGAACGTGACTTTTGTTAATAACCCGAACATCAGGAAGTCTAAGATCACGTTTTCTTGCGCGAGACAAAGTGAACGAGCGTGTTTCAACATTGTATTATCACATTTAAGTTTTCAGATGTTATACTACCATAACAGACTTTCGTTTTGATAAATGTTGTATTGATCTTTTAGGTGAAGGCTGGGCAGAAAAAACTTTCCGCAACTCCCGTTGACCCATACCAAGAGTTTTTGGCAGAACAGAAGAAAAGAGAGGCTCAGTGGTGTGAGGAAACTAAAGCAAAGAAAGCACGAAATGAGGAAAAGGAGGCCAAGAGTTTCAGTGCTGGTGCGACTGCAGAAGATGTTGCTTCCATAAAGCTGCTGCTACAAGAGAGTATCTGTAAGGTAAGCATAACAACAATGCGTTACTTGTTGAGAAAATGTCGCTTGGAAAGTCCTTTTCAGTTTTTTTTCTCTGAATTCAACACGCTTAACTACGTTACGGACACCCAGTGTCAACAATGAGTTTCTAAAGCAAGCCTTACCTTTGGATGACGTCTAATTACTTTTTGACTGAGTAATTTATAAATAATCGTCTTAATACGGAAACCTCATTTTACAGACACTTTCTTTGGTTTTGCCTGATGTTTGATTGTTCACTTTTTTTAATTAACTGTTCATTTGTTTGTTTTACTCAAATAGATGATGAAAAAATTCGAAGACGCCCTGTCTGGAGTGGAGAGAAAAATCACAGTCCGATTGGGTAGAATTGAGCAAAGATTGGATTCTTTAGAGCAAAACGTTATGGTAAGTTTTAATGTCTTTTTCGTTTACGCCTTTAAAGACGGAGTGCTCGGTAATGGAACTACTGGTTTGACAAACTTTGTTGCAGAAGACTAAACTGTTTGAGTGCCTCTAAACTCTAATTAAACCGGTTTAAGAATTATAAAACACAGGGTATAATGAAATAAGGCCATCAAAAGCTAGCGGTTTCAATTTATTTTCTACTTACTCGACTTAATCAAACCAAAATGGCCTTTATTTATTTTTTTAATTCCCTTGCTACAAAATGACATATGATTTTTAACTTTTTAATAGATACAACAACCAGAAACTGAGCAGCCATTATCAGCCAGCAGTATCCTTCAGCAGGATGATCTTCAAACTATAGATTCTGTTGCCTTGGCCAGTCTAAACGAAGATATGGACATCTTCGCGCTATCTCCAGAAACACCAACGGTTCCGACTCCGCCTACAGCTTCAACTTCTTCAACCCCTGCAACCCAAAGCTTCCACGCATTAACAGAAGCTCAAGTTGGCGATGAGCTCATTGGTAGCTGCGTGACCCCAAGAAAGCTACCAGTCGTGAAGAACATTCTGCAGAGCGGATCGGAACGGCACAAATGCGCGCTTAAGCTTCTGCCATACTTCTTTACTAAAGATGAGATGAGCACCAGCAACACAGACGGAACACACCAGAAACTTCCCCTAGACACTACGAAACTAAACTCATTAAAAGTGTTAGTTTTTTCTAGATTTCCAGTCGAGTCCTCTGCGGAGAGAGGCAAAATAAATCAAGGGCAAAATAAATCAAAGGCAAAATAAATGCTAAGTGTCGTTTAAGTAAGCATATTATAAAGCAAGCAGGCGACAGGTAGACTTAAAGAGAGTTTTTAACTAAGGCTTTTCGCGATTGTTTCAATATTTGTTTCTACTATTATGATTGTTGAGGATTCATTGAGATTACTGTAGGCTTCTCGTTTTCAAGTTATTGATGTAAAATGGTTGTAGAGACCTTCAATTTTATTTAAAGTTTTGGTTTTCTTTGTTGGAAGAGGGATGTGATTAGCTTACGAAAACAGATGTTCGTTAGTTAAGACAAGGAGAGCGAGATTTGTTTTCATGATTATGCTAATTTATTTCGAGTGACGTGTACGGCAAAATTTACAAAATCCGTGGCTATCGAGTTTCTCATCTTTTATTTCCATCGATTAAAAGGAAACAGAAATTGCTTTATAAAAGCTCTAATTACACATTACTTTACGAAATCGAATGCTAGATGAAACACGAGCGAAAGAAAGTTGAGTTTTGTTACATGCACATGCAAAATTGTTTCGATTAACCGACGGTGAAATCTACAAAATCAGCGGCATTTCTTAACGTTTTTCACTTGAGAGTGCGTTTTCATTTCAGTCAATACGTAGAAACAATGTAGGAACATGGGAAAAAATGAGTTTGCTTCTCAATTCTATTTTCTTTCTATCGAGAATGTTCAGTCCACATGGTATGATTGACAGATTGCTTCAAACGCATTGCGAGCTCTCCAGGGCGAGACTCGCTCTCGGCTCGCTTCACTCGCCAGTGGATAGCTTAATGGCAGGCTAGTAATTTAATTTTACTTAGTTTTCTATCGTTATCAGTCGAATATTATTAGCATGAAACGTCAGTGTTCCGCATCAACAATTCGTATAATTGTTCACAACGGTTTCTGATCGATATGTGCATGGCTTCCCGCTGTTCTTTAGCCCTCCTTATCCGTTCAACGTTTTTGTCCATCCGTTTAACGTTTTGAGCAATCTATTAATAGATGCTGTTCAACCGTTTAACGTTTTAAGCCATCCGTTTATTTTTTTTCTCGGCCGTTTAACGGTTCACGGAATCCGTTTTTGGACTTTGCTCTACCATTTAACGCTTTGGACTATTCGTTTAAACGGACATGCAAACCGTTTAAACGCCCTTACTACCCGTTTACTATCCGTTTACAAACCGTTTATTTTGTGGGAAATTAACGTCTCCTACCCCAACCCTGCAAGAGACAGGACCTCTATTTATTCGTCCCTATCCGATAAGACTAGAATATCGAACCATTTCTTGATGTTATATAAAGGTAGCAAATTCTTCTCAATTATTCTAAGACCCTGAGTGTTGGTCCAGCCGGGCCTCGAACCCTCGACCTCCCGCACAACAGTCCAGCGCTCTATCCATTGAGCTAACCGGGAGGCGGTTAATCAAATTCTATGGAAATGTTTATATGCTGCTGGTGTTTTGTAGATGCAGTCTGATAATATAGGATAGCTATTGAATCCCAGCATAGGCCTTGATTTTGTTCCAGACATAAAGTATTCAAAGTATTGGGTCTTTTTACAGGAACACAGATTAAGTTGAATTCTTTGTTAGAACCCCACGGAGATGACCTTGGTTAAATGGCTTTTTTCGAGTTTCTGGTAACTTTGCCCAAATTGAATTTAGGCTCATTTATAATACATTCCTTACTTTAATTGATCTCCATAAATGAACATTCTGTTTACAACTACGAACTTACAACAAAGTTATGTGTTGGAACTCTCCTTTGTAAAAAACATTAGAAGTGGTTTTGAAACGCTGAAAACCGTTTCATGTACATAACTGAGAATTCTGCTACTTTTGAAAGTTAGGAAGGTATTCTTTATGATCGGCTATAAAAGTCAAAGTGAGTTACCTGTGCACCACTTGATCTCACGTTTTGTTACAACTCCTTCAAGGTACTGAGCTGGTGGTGCGATGGGGTAGTGGCCGTAAAGGAACAGGTGGTATTCTAAGGTGGGGAGGGGGGGGGAAAAGGGGCTTCTAATGTCTTAAGTGGCAAGGGGTCTCCTTGGCCGCAGCTCACCTCCGTGCACCTTAACTCGAGGACAAAGGAGAGGAAGGAAGCACGATAACCTGGACTACATTGTATTGCCCCCTGAAAATCTCTTTAGTGCCCTAAGATAACCTTGGTGGAGGAGCGTCTTTGAGTTTGTTGCCAATTTTTCTAATTTTCATGTTCTTTACTGACAAGGGAAGCGGATAAGATGAAAGATAAACCTCTCCCAAAAAAAATTGATGTTTTCTTTCTTAATGTTACCAAGTTAGAAATACCATGTTGAAATAAACTCAAGCTACAAATGTACATGTTTGCTATTAATACTAGGTTCAAGTAAATTTCAAATGATGAAACGAAAATCGGATGACTTGACGAGCGGGCTTCCACATAACAAGAGACCTAGGATGGAAGGTAAACGTTTTTTATGTTGTAAATGTTAATACAAGTATATGTATGTTCTGTGAAGTCAAAAGGAGACACAATTCTTTATTAAATTTCTGGGGGTGATCATATCACCTAGAACCTCATGGAAAATTCAACTTGACAACGGGTTAAAGATAGATTACAATGTGATGCCAGAGAGGCAACTTGAGACACATTCTTTTGACAATGGTTGGGTCTCGCCTGCACTGGTAGCAACACAAAATAGAGCAAACAGCTACAAAGCCAAATGTCGTGTCTTCTTCCGCCAAGAATAACAACGAGTTGTTTCTTTAGTTTATTCTGTAGGTCTCTTGATTTAAGGTTTTCAAGTGTAGTCACGAAATCTCGAGTTTTTAGTCCGCGTTTTGGTCCGAGTTTTGGTCCGTGTTTTGGTCGGAGTTTTGGTCCGATTCCATGGGAACTTCCGGGTTATAAACACAGCAGATGGGTCCCATGATCAAATTAGTTCTCTACAAAATTACAAGATACATTATCCAATTTAAAATGACTGCACTTCGAGTAATATTAATAAGGACACTTTCTAAATGGATAATAAGAAATATTTTGGATTAATATGAACATTTTTCATATCTATCTTGCCTTTTATTGATTTCTTTTCTTCTTTCTCATCTCTGCGTGATAAACAAAACAATAGGTCGCTTGGAGCGATGAATCGGCTTTCGGCGACAACATTTTTGTAGATGGGCGTGGGGATTTTTCTCTCTTAAATGCTGTTTTATGGTGTCATTAAGTATGGAAAAGCTTCAAAGTGTTCAATTCAGGCGTCAACCATGGGTTGAAGGCGTAAATTCCGTAAATAATCGAGTCCGCTTTTTGTGCATTGTTGGCTGGAGTTTTCGGAACTGAGCATATTACGTTGACCGGCTGTACTAGAAGTTGGCCGAAACCGCAACATACTTCTATATCTCCATACTCCTCCAACCTACTCTAGTTGGTTAGCTTGAATAAATATATCGTTGGGAAGAAATTGGAATTTTGCGCTGAGCCCAGATTAAAGTTGCATATTTACGGTCATGACGGCAAAAGCAAAGTAGGTGTCAAACTGAAGAGTAATTTTCAGTGTAAAAAAAAAAACGGTTGAAAAAGAAAAACGTATATGCTTTGCTCTCACAAAGGATCGATCTAAATACGCGAAGCAAAAAAATTCCTCAAACGAGAGTTTTGTGAAAAGACGAGTAATTCAATTGGTGCCATTTTTGATGAGCGGCGCTGTTATAAAACAGGCCTTTGAAGTACTGAAGCGATTTGCGCTTGGAAAAAACCATGTTTTACAATATTTCGAAAAACCAGTGTGGTATCTATAGTTTGACTCGACACCTTACGAGAACTATTTTTATTAGAGATGGTTATGATCCCACTGGAAGGATTGAGAACATTCGCCAACTCTATAAAACCCGCGAGGGTACGACAAACCTCCTTCCCTGGTGTGAAGACTTGAACTTTTCTTTTGGAGACCTCTACACCAGACTTAAAGTCATCTACAAAGAGAAAACGAGAGGAACAGCTACGGAACGAGTCGTCACGATGTCTGAAATCTTCAACCCGCACGAAGAATGTGAAGAGCCAAGAGTTGTATTAATAGAAGGGAAGCCTGGTATGGCAAAGACAACTTACTGCAAAAGAATTGTTTTCGACTGGGCCACTCAAAAACGCGCAACCGGAAATTACTTCGCAAAATTCCGCATAGTGCTTTTGATTAAATGTCGTGAAGTTCAGTCTGACCTTTGGGAAGCCATTGATGATCAACTTCTACCTCGAGATATCGGTGACGACCAAAGAAAGAGATTCCTCGACTTCATTCGCCACAATCAATCTAAAGTTCTCCTGGTACTCGATGGATTGGATGAAGTTTCTGAGATGAAGCTACCAATGTTTTCAGCAATTATTCAAGGCCGAGCGCTGCCAAAATGTCGCGTGGTTGTAACTGCACGGCACGAGGCTGGAGTCAAAGTTCGAAAATACTGCGACACGCTGATAGAGGTGGAGGGATTCACTGAAGAAGATATGAAAACCTTCATCAAAAAGTACTTCAGAAGGAAGACAAACCTGGCCGAACAGCTTATCGGACGATTGCATGACGATAAAACCTTACACGAAATTTCGACGAATCCTCTCAACATTGCGCTTCTTTGTCTGGTCTATGAAGATTTGAGAGGTGTATTTCCTGAAAGCAGAAGTAAGCTGTACATGGACATAGTGGATTGTATACTAAGAAGATACAGAGCAAAGAAACAACTTTCAGAAGTCGAAGAGGACCCTGTTGGACTTTACGAAAGCCAACTGAACCACCTTGGCTCGATAGCTTTGAAAGGTTTATTAGAAGACAACTTGGACTTTGACGACAATGAGCTTGGAAAACACAAAGGAAGTGATCTACCAGAACTTGGATTTCTCTCTGTTCAGCCCGGAGGCAGTAAACTCCGAGCTACTAGACGTTATGGCTTTCTTCACAAGACTTTTCAAGAGTTCTTCGCCGCCTTGAATCTCGTTTGTCAGCTTATCAATAAGGAAATTAGCACGGACAGCATAGCTGTTGACAGACGATATCGCCACGAGCTGTAAGAAGTGCTTCTATTCACATTTGGCATTCTAGCCGCACGGTGCGAGGAAACAGCAGAGAACCTTACGAAAAGTATGGCGACACAGTTAAACCGGGAAGTCCGGAATAGGGAAGCCGGAAATAGTATGACTGTTATATAAGAGTGCATTTATGAATGCAAAAATGAAAATTATTAGAAGACAACTTGGACTTTGACGAGAAGGAGCTTGGAAAAAAAAAAAGGAAAGCGATTTACCTGGATTTGCATTTCTGTTAGTTCAGCCCTGAGGTAGTAAACTAAGACCGACTAAACGTTATGGCTTTCTTCACAAGACTTTCCAACAATTCTTCGCAGCACTCTGTCTCGGTTGTCAGCTTATCAAGAAATAAATAAGCACAGACAGCATAAATGCTGACAGACGATATCGCTATCAGCTGAGAGAAGTGCTTCTGTTTACATTTGGCATTCTGGCAGCGCAGTCCCAGGAAAAATTCATCTCTAGAAATGTTATTTCTGAACGGAAATAACATTTGTGAAGCTGGTGCTGCTGCTCTGGCTAAGTAATTATTTGAAAGAAAACACATCTCTAGAAGTGTCGAATTGACCTTTGAATTATTTTGGTAATTCTGGTGCTGCTGCTGCTCTGACTGCTGTGCGAGAGTGTCATCCATCTCTAACCGAGTTAGATGGGCTTCCCCTGAAATTTTATACTCTGTGCTCTGACCAATTTTAAGAAGTGATAATGTAGCGAATAATCAGGGATTCGCGGCTCTTACCCTAAGCAGGGTAGATCATGGTACAGTAGCTTCTAATTATCGATATAAATATTAATGCAAGACTTATGTAGCATCTATTCACTAAGATTATTTAATTTAGTAAGAGCTTCATTTGAACGATAAATGTACTTCTTAAGACTTTTAACTGATGTAAATAAAAGTATTTTCAGCAGAATTTCAAGGTTTCTCCATGTATTCTCTATGTGTGTTTAGTTATTTTTTTCCTGCATTCTTCCGGAAAATCTGTTTGATCTCGATGCCCCTTCGTTTTCTGTTTCCTTACTTCATGTCAACTTTTTTGCTTGAGATCTTTTGGAAATTGACGCAATTGGTTCAATGTGGTATGTATGCTGTAGGAATTCGGTTTTACTTTGGTAATGATTACTGGATGAACGAGTGAATTGTCTTGCTAATTGAAAAAAGGCGAAAGGAAAAAAAAGAGAAAAAAAAGGACACTGGCGGCAGCCACAGATTATGCAGGTGTTCGAACTTTCCCTACCCTACCCTACTCATCAGATATTGTCAACTGTTAATTTTATCAGAGAATTTCTGGGAAAAGAATTGGAGAGGAAAAGGAAGAAAACATGGGGAGGGGGAATTCAAACCCGGGATTATAAAACAGGTTCACCAGACTTAAAATAACATAAAGGGAATGGAAAAAAATGTGCGACGATGGAAGAGGATGAACAAGAGAGGAAAAACTGCGGTAAAGTTATGTATGTCACAAGTAGTCAAAAGACGTCTATGCATAATGAATCAAAGATCACGGACTCGATCAAACAGGGTTGTTCGGGTAATCCCGCGCTAGAATAATATTTTTTTCCGCAAGCTCCTTACGGGAGTTACCCCATGACATCGAAACCCGCTTGAGATATGGCGGACATGGCGCACGGGCTGATCAATAGAACACGCTGAAAAAGAAAGATTGTAAGATGAGGTCATTATTAAATTGCCTTGGAGATCAGTGGATTCTGTAGTAGCCCAGGTACCCCCACCCCACCCCACCCCGCTAAGATAAGGTGCGGCTCTTGACAGGGCTAGGACCTAGTCTCGTACCCAGACCCTAGAGGTAAACGAGAGGATCTGGGTAATGGATTAGTCAGGACCTTCCGGGTGAATGAAATGAAACTAAAATGAGTGAATGTGAATGAAATGGCACTTTCATTTCACTGTCGGACAGTGAAGCGAATCGTGATGGCGCTAATGCCGAGTCTCCTTTTCCGTTGTTTTTCTCTTTTTTTTTGCCTCATTTAAGAACTCTAGCCCAAGTGAAAAGGTGGGAAAATTGTCTTCGTTTTGGGACTGGTGGGCCGAGTCTCTGTTTGTATCCATTATTGTAGCGAAATGTATTAGTTTTTCCCCGCGCTAACCATGGCCACTCGGGCGAAAAAGAGAAATTTCTAGCGAAGCGGTTTGCTCACACTATCAGCATACACTATCGGGACTTTGAGCACGCTTACGTATACTGAATTTGATTGCGCGGCTCTGTGGCAAAAATAAAAATTGCTCTTTGAGGCAAAAGAAGCAGACTTTGCTTTATCGTTTTTCTAGAAGTGAAAATATCATCCGGGAAATCTAAGATAGGCTGATCGTATTAAGCATGAAAAACGGGATCTCTTCTTACGTTATCAGTTATTGTCAATTTAATCTCAGTGGGGAGTAGTACGGTTGACGGTTAAATCTTATGGCCTTTGACAGAAGAAGTTTCTTAGTAGGAGGAAGATGTTTCTTATTAGATATTTCTTATAAACGGAAATAAGATGTTCTAGAAGTGCCTGAATATTATCACAGGATCAGTCTTAACTTCCCACGGCAGTGAGGAGCGTAATATAAATGAACTACAGTGTAAGCAACATGAAAATGAGAAAAAATTAGAAAAAACCGCGACAAACTCTTGGAACAAACTCTTCTTCGACGAACTTAGTACTGTTTGACATTCAGGGAATGGCTGCCCAGGTCCTACAACCTTTCTTGAAGACGTTGCATGCACACGATAAACTCGGCCACAATCTTCACCGCCACCGAGCTGCGAAAATTGGCACATTTTGGCGTACAACAGAACAATTGAGTAATTTCTATTTTTCCTTACTTTTTTGTAACCCAATGATGATCTGAATTTTATCTTATTCTAAATTTGAACCCAACGAATGATCTAATTTTTAACGCAATGAATGAAAATGCTAAATTATTCTGTTTTTTAAGATATTAATAAGATAAAATCGCACGTGATCTTATTTAGATGAAACAATGGGACAGTAAAGGATGTGCAACCTAGGGTGAGAAGGAGGAAAGGGGCTTCTAATATCTTGAGAGATAAGGGGTCTCCCTAGCTACAGCCCACCTCCATGCACCTAAACACTAGATAGGAGAAATGGAAGGAATGGAACCATTTTAACCTTAATAACATTGTATTGCCCCCCTAAAATTCTCTCTACCGTCCTAAGATGACCCTGGTGGAGGTGCTTCCTAGAGTTTGTTGCGGCTATTTCTAATTTTCATGTTGCTTACACTGTAGCTCATTTATATTACGCTCCTCACTGCCGTGGGAAGTTAAGACTGATCCTGTGATAATATTCAGGCACTTCTAGAAGGCTTTGCACTTCTTTCCGGTTTTGAGTTGATGATGTTAGAGACACGTTATGGTTATGGTTACCTTAGATATTTGGGTTATGATCGTTGGATCCTAGGCTGTTCATGGGCCAAACCATTTCTTTCTTTCATTTGCAGTGCTAATACACTAATACTTTTAACCGAATTACGGTCTTTTTGTCCAATAGTCTTTTCGTCCAAGTCTTTTCGTTCCAAAGTTTTTTCATCTAGGTCTGTTCGTCTAAATGTTAAGTCTTATCTGGGAGCATTTAAGTAACTTTTAGAAGGCTAGATAAGGCTATATAAAGAACTTATTAGTGCGAGCCGTTGCCATTTTGGTTTCGATAGCTCTTACTAACTGATCCTCGTTTACAATTTCAACATCGTCAATTACGATAAATACACAGAGATGTTTATTTGGGGTCATTTTTGGGTTAGGTTTATTTGTTAATCATTTTTGGTTAGTTTTACTTCTTTATCATGTTGGAATATGTTGTTGGTTGTATCGGACACTAATTGATGTTACCCATAGTTGTCTATTACGCACAATAGACGCTTAACAACAAGCCTAATATTCCCATTTCTTCTGCGCGAAATAATTAAACGGCAAGTCTTTACTTTTGTCACTATTTGATAAAATATATCTTGTTACTACTTCATTTAAAACAATGTTACAACTTTGACGAAAAGACTTGATATTGGACAAGTGGACCAAAGACTTCAGATGAAAAGTACTTAGACGGAAAGACTCTTGGACGAAAAGACCGGATACTCTTTTCACCAACTCATCACTTTACCGATCCAACTCCCCCCCCCCCCCACCTCCTCCTTGATTTGCGGCATCTTTACCTAAATGTCCCAATTTTCAAAACTGACATAAACATTACCTTCTATCATCAGACCCAAACAGACAAGAGTTGCAGCAGATCAGTAGTGAAGTGCGAAACATTAGAGAAAAGTTGGACACTCAGCTGAGAGAGGACACGAGGAATGCAGGTAAGAACTCAATTAGTACTACATGATAGGAAATTCAATTAAAACTGATATGATAGTCTGCGAAATATGTAAGATAAACCTCTTCTACATTTTTTTCATAATTTTCTACGGGTAGTACTTAGCGATTCCATCCATTATCAGTTGTCTCCCACCCCACCCTGCCCCCATCCTTAGGATCAAAATGTGCACCACGTTGAATCCACTCCACCAGAAGCTGCAATGTAATGATCTCCATTACAAAGGGAAAATCAAATTCCAATCTCGCCATCATCATCGTCCAGCTTCTTTTATTTTGCGTGGTATTTTCGAAGTCGCGCAGTTGTTTTGTACCAGCGAGAAATTTTTGAAAAATGTCCTTGGAATGTCGAAGACATAGCAGTTGAAGGGTCAGGTAAGAAATTTACAGAATTTATTCTATCGCGAGATCCTCCTAAACAACTCTCTCATGCAGAATGTTTTTGAAGCAATAGTGGACCACGAGGTATGGAAGTCAGTCCTACGAAAAAGTCTTTAACCAAAACTGATCTTGCAGGTGATTCAAACGATTTTTTTGGACTGTATTTCAAAATGAAAAAAAGGCTCATAACCTATGCAGACTAAATTACTTGTATAAATTGACCTTCAGAGTTGATCAGTGTTCCGCGTAGAAAGTGAGGCCCACGAACTGATCCCAAATCGTGCAATATTATCCAAGCTTTAAGAATCATTGGATCCAAGAGGAATACATTTGTAATTCGAAATCAGAAAAATGCAAATTAAGTCTTAATCTCGTACCAAAATTCAAGAAAACATGATTGGAAACTTACCTCTGTGGCGGGTCGTGAAAACAGATTTCTCTCTTCAGGCTAGCAGATTCGGGTAAGCGAACAGATTATAAAAAACCTACTTCTCTCTTTACTGATTCTTCTCAAGAACTGGTTTAAAGCATGATAAGCTAACACTTTAAAATCATTTTACGGAATTAATGTCATCACGAGTCGTGTAATTAAAATATATCTGTCATCATCATCGGCAACTAAACGAAACAATCAGAACTGATCGTGGCCAGATGAACAGTGAAGACGGCCGACAAGTGAGTGACAACGTGAACTCAGGGGTGGAACATCCGGATGAGACGCAGAATCAGGGTCAGTTCCACAACACTATCAGGACGATGTTACTTTTTTTTTTCAATAACTCCTCTACAAGGTTTACAATAAAATTCTAACCAGCTCACAGGCACTCTACCCTTAAAGAGGGTGTGAAAAGTGCATCTTAACTTTACACCCACGTCCAAAGTCTGTGGCTACCAGTATGTGATCAACTGTTTTCACGGCTAGGTAACCTAAACCAGTTGGCATGTACTTAAAAGAGGTGGGTTGTTACTCCACCCTCATGACAATGAAATAAAGTTGCATTATAAAAATAATTTGTTATTCGATCCAGTGTCAATGAGGGTAGCTCTGAGGGGACTGCCTGCATGAGCTCCTTACAGACCTCATTGATAATGCGCTCAAGGTAGAAATCTGTCCTCTTCCAAGAACATCGTTCTTTAATACGAACACCAATCCGGCAAACCGTTGAAGCGAAGGTCTTTGCCTTCACTGGTCGCAACACAAATAGAAAAAAGAGCTAAAAAGCCAAATGTCTGTCTTTTCCCGCCAAGAATAAGTACGAAACGTTCCTTAAGTTTATTTTGTAAGTCTCGTGAGTTATGTTCTCTAGGTGCAATGACGAGATCTCGAGCTTTTGGTCCGTGTTTTCATCGTTCCTCCCTTGGAGGTTTACATGTTCTTTATTTTTCTGTCGCTGTGGTGCGGGTACTTTTCAATTCAAGGGCCATAGGCGATGTTCTCAGCTCGAGAGCGCTGAACGGCCTTTTTTCCTGCATTAATTCCTTTTTTCCTATTTATTCCTTTTTTCCTATTTAGGTCCTAAGGACTGAAAATACGTCTCACTCGTTCGAGCTCTTTCTTCCCGCGTAACTCTGCTTACACGTATATTTACTCCAAATGTATGCTCAATGTACACCCATCATACCCTACTTAGTTGCATCTTTGCTTTGGGTTTGACATCTATCGTCCAGTTTTCCCGTTAAATGTTTTAATGATGTTTTGATGATGTATGTACGTGTTCAAAGCCCAAACTCGAGTCACGAGTCGTGAACCAGAATCTTAGGGTCGGTTATTTACCCGAGGTCTAACCCAAACCCCGGTTTTACGCAAACAGTGAGCCGCAGGGATTCTCTAAGTGACGGTGGATTTAACTCAATAAATTTCCATACATTGCTAACTTTCCACCTTCTTGACACTGTCAAAAATAAATGTTCAGATAAAAGATTCAACTAAAATGAAGATGGTTTAGATGGCAGTTTTGTAAAAAAAATGCTAAACTTCGTTTAAATAACCAGCCGTGATGAAAAGTCGTTATTGGTTGGCTAGCTAGGAGTGGGCGGGGAGAAGGAAATGAAGGATTTAGGGGGGATCATAACATGGTTTTCGGGAGAAATCAAAGGGAGGTCAGTCGTCGCCAAAAAATGCAAAAGGGGAACTATAGAAAACCTTTTCTTTTTTCGACGACTTTACAATTTATTAAAAGAAAAAAAATAGGCGGGCGTGATTAGTTTCCTTGTCAAAATTCTAAACTGTATCAGAGCTACTGTAATTTTCGATGCAGCGTTCGGTGGCCTTTACTTTTGGTGCCTCAAGAAAGGGTGCCTGTGCAAAACAAGCTCATTAGGGATAGGGCGCTTATTTTTCTTCTCAGAAACAGAAGAATATGCAAAAAAAAAAAGCTTGAATTGTTCCATTAATATAGAAGACTACAGAACAGACTTGTCCAGGGATCCTGCAAGACTAAAACTACCGACAAGGCAATGGTCGCAAACGAGATTATTCGTTTGAAGAAACTGTGCACTCACGTGGTTACCGTTTTCTGTAACGAGGCTTTAAATGAGAACTGAAAGGAAAATGAACTACGGTTGATCTCGTTGCAAATATACTCTAGCAGTGCCATCACTGAAACAGAATCGGGGCGCTTAACAGAACATGAGTGCTTATCCAGTAGGAGTGCTTATCAGAATAGGGGCGCTCATTAACAAAAACCAGATTCGAGAGGGGCCCTTCTTAGAGAAGGAGAACAAAGACGCTAAATCAATGATTATGGTACTTTGCCATGCCTGGGAAACATTTTGCGAAATGGGTGACGATAGCTCAGATTGGCTGTAATTGACTCATCTTAATTTTAAAGGCTCACGGAATGTGTAACATTTCTTAAGCTAACCCATGTTCTTCTGTATTTTAAAATGCGATAAAAAAAGCCTGGACTCCCATTTCTGTGCTTCACAACCTTTTAGACAAATTTAATTTTTTGACTGGGTAATAATTGAAATTGCTGGGGCTGATTATACCACTAAGAACTTCGTGCAAAATTCAACTTGACAACGGGTTAAGAGATATATTACAATGTGAGGCCAGAGATGCAACTTGAGATATTATTTTGACCTCGTTGGGTCTCGTCTATACTGGTAGCAACACAAAATAGGACAAACAGCTAAAGAGCCAGATGTCGTGTCTTTTCCCACCAAGAATAAGTAGGAAAAGTTTCTTAAGTTTATATTTTCCAGGTGTAGTCACGAAATCAGTCGAGTTTTTGGTCACGTTGTTTTCGTTATTCCTCCCTTGGAGGTTTATCAATTCTATATTTCTATGTCGCTGTGGTGCGGAGGTTTTTAAATTCAAGGGTTATAGGCGATGTATTCCGCTTGAGAGAGCTGAATGTGCCCTTTTCTGCAATTATTAAGGGCTGAAAATACTTATCACTCGTTCGAGCTCTTTCTTCCCGTGTGACTCTGCATACAAGCTTATTTACTCCAAATGTATGCTCAATCTACGCGGATTGAGCCTCAGTTAGTTGCATCTTTGCTTTGGGTTTGACCGTCTATCGTGCTGTTGTCGCGTTAACTATTTAACCTTTGACCTAAATCTAATTTTGCGAATCAATAATAATTGACAAGTGGTAGCTTCCATGGATCTGCGCGTAAATTTCGTGTAAACTGAAAAGTTTTCTTCTCTGATTTTGTTGATAGGGTGGCCATCGGAAAGACTTCGAAATATCAGATATATATCACAGTTCAAACTATGTCATAGCGGTAACTTCTTTAGTATGTCAGACACGTTTTGAAAAATTGCTACTCATCATAACAATCAAATAGAATGTCAATCAAAACCAAGTCACACCCGCCAAACGATAAGATTTTTGCTCGATAGCACTTGATTTTAAAAGGATTGAGAGGCACACGATATTCTTACAATTACTTCGAATTATCCTCGATGCCTTCTAGTTGGGGTCTTTTCTATAGTCATCTATGTTCAAAAAACCGCCAGGCGGCAAGAAGCTGAAAGTAGGATCGAGAAGCCACTCACCGGCTGCGCCGTGGAAAACTACCAGGCCGATTACAAACTACAAACTATAGCGTCAGTTTTGCGCGTAGGAGAGAGGAAATTTTCATTTTGAAATAAATACAACTTGGTAAAACTTGATTTTCGGACGATCTCGTCATTGAATTTCGCATGATTACGTTGCGTGACACAATATTAATAAAGTTTGTAAGCAGTTCCTTTCACTTTATAAAGTCTTGAAAAATCGATGAAAATAATAATCTACTTGGCATATTTAGTGTGTTTTCGTGAATATACTATTTTCTGGCGATTTCACGGGAGCTTTTGGATAATAAACACAGCAGATGGGTCCTTTGAATAAGTTAGTACAGTATAAAATTAGAGAATACATTATCCAATACAAAATTAGTGCACTTCAAGTAATATTAATAAGGAAACTTTTTAAATGGATAATAAGAAATATTTTGGATTAACATGACCAATTTTCATATCTATCTTGCCTTTTCGTGATTTCTTTTCTTGTCTCTCTTTACTGCGTGATAAACATAACAATAGGACACTTAGAGCGATGAATCACCTTTCGGCGGCAACATTTTTGTAGATGGGTGTAGAGATTTCTCTCCCCTAAATGCTGTTTCATGGTATCATGAAGCATGAAAAAGCTGCAAAATGTTCAATTCAGGCGTCAACCATGGGTCGAAGGCGTAAATTTCGTAAATAATTGACTCCGCTTTTGGGCATTGTTGGGTGGAATTTTCGAAAATGTGCATATGACGTTGATCGGCTGTACAAGAAGTTCGCCGAAACCGCAAGATATTTTTATATTTCCATACTCCTCTAACCCATTTTAGTTAGTTTGAATAAATATATCATTGGGTAGAGGTTGGAATTTTGCGCTGAGCCGATGTAAAAGTTGCATATTTACGGTCATAGTGGCAAAGGCAAAGTAGGTGTCAAATTGAAAATAATTTTCAATGTAAAGAGCCGTTATAAAAGAAAAACTTAGGTGATTTTTTCTCACAAAGGATCGATCTAAATGCGCGAAAGAAAAAAATTCCTCAAACAAGAGTTTTGTGAAAAGACGAGTAATTCAATTTGTGCCATTCGATGATCGGCGCTTTTAAAAAACGGACCTTTGAGCGCTGAAGGGACTTTCGCTTGCATGGAAAAAATGTTTTGCAATATTTCGAAAAACCAAGGTGGTTTCGACAGTTTGACTTAACACCTGACGAGAATTATTTTTATTTTAGACGCCTTTGATCCCACCGAAATGATTGAGAACATTTCTCAACTCTACAAAACCCGCGAGGGTACGATGAACCTCCTTCCCTGGTGTGAAGACTTGAACTTTTCTTTTGGAGACCTCTACACCAGACTTAAAATCACCTACAAAAAGAAAACGAGAGGAACAGCTACAGACCGAGTTGTCACAATTTCTGAAATCTTCAACCCGCACGAAGAATGTGAAGAACCAAGACTTGTATTAATAGAAGGGAAGCCTGGTATGGGAAAGACAACTTACTGCAAAAAGGTTGTTTTCGACTGGGTCACTCAAAAACGCGCAGCCGGAAATTCCTTCGCAAAATTCTGCATAGTGCTTTTGATTAAATGTCGTGAAGTTCAGTCTGACCTTTGGGAAGCCATTGATGATCAACTTCTACTTCGAGATATCGGTGATGACCAAAGAAAGAGATTCCTCGACTTCATTCACCACAATCAATCTAAAGTTCTCCTGGTACTCGATGGATTGGATGAAGTTTCTGAGAAGAAGCTACCAATGTTATCAGAAATTATTCAAGGCCGAACGCTGCCAAAATGTCGCGTGGTTGTAGCTGCACGGCAAGAGGCTGGAGTCAAAGTTCGAAAATACTGCGACATGCTGCTAGAGGTGGAGGGATTCACTGAAGAAGATGTGAAAACCTTCATCAAAAAGTACTTCAGAGAGAAGACAAACTTGGCCGAACAGCTTATCGAACGACTGGATGACGATAAAACCTTACATGAAATGTCGACGAATCCTCTCAACACTGCACTTATTTGCCTGGTCTATGAAGATTTGAACGGTGTATTTCCTGAAAGCAGAAGTAAGCTGTACATGGACATAGTGGATTGTATACTAAGAAGATACAGAGCAAGGAAACAACTTTCAGAAGTCGACGAGGCGGACCTTGTTGTACTTTACGAAAGCCAACTGAACCACCTTGGCTCGATAGCTTTGAAAAGTTTATTAGAAGACAACTTGGACTTTGACGAGAAGGAGCTTGGAAAACACAAAGGAAGTGATCTACCTGAACTTGGATTTCTCTCTGTTCAGCCCGGAGGCAGTAAACTCCGAGCTACTAGACGTTATGGCTTTCTTCACAAGACTTTCCAAGAGTTCTTCGCCGCTTTGAATCTCGTTTGTCAGCTTATCAAGAAAGAAATTAGCACAGACAGCATAGCTGTTGACAGACGATATCGCCACGAGCTGAAAGAAGTGCTTCTGTTCACATTTGGCATTCTTGCCGCACGGTGCGAGGAAACAGCAGAGAACCTTATGAAAAGTATGGCGACACAGTTAAACCGGGAGGTCGAGCAAAGGGAAGCCGAAAATAGTATGACTGTTATATTAGAGTGCATATATGAATGCAAAAATGAAAATAATTTCCATGTAAAATTGGCCCGCGCTCTTGGACCTTGTCTTCAAATTGAAACCATTACTGTTTGGCCCACATTAAGATTAGAGGGGGCTAAAACTATCTTACTAACCAACATTCTTAGAACAAATACAAGTATGACAGCGTTGCATTTGTTTGGTAATGAAATTCGTGATGACGGTGCCGCTACTCTCGCTAATTGTTTGAAAGGGAAGACATCTCTGAAAGAGTTGAATTTGTCTGTCAATAAAATTGGTGATGACGGTGCTGCTGCTCTGGCTGAGTTTTTGAAAGAAAATAAATCTTGGGAAACGTTAGACTTGGGGGAAAATGCCATTGGTGAAGCTGGTGCTGCTGCTCTAGCTGGTTGTTTCAAAGAGAATACATCTCTGACATATTTGAGTTTGAGTTATAATAAAATTGGTGATGACGGTGCTGCTTCTCTGGCTGAGTGTTTGAAAGAAAATAAATCTCTGCAAAGGTTAGACTTGGATGAAAATGACATTGGTGAAGCTGGTGCTGCTTCTCTGGCTGAGTGTTTGAAAGAGAATACATCTCTGACATATTTGAGATTGAGTTTTAATAAAATTGGTGATGACGGTGCTGCTTCTCTGGCTGAGTGTTTGAAAGAAAATAAATCTCTGCAAAAGTTAGACTTGGATGAAAATGACATTGGTGAAGCTGGTGCTGCTAGTCTGGCTGAGTTTTTGAAAGAAAATTCATCCCTGAAAAGTATAAATCTGAACAGAAATAACATTGGTGAAGCTGGTGCGGCTTCTCTGGCTGAGTGTTTGAAAGAAAACATATCTCTAACTGTGTTGTATTGATCTCTAATTAACAAATGGTAAACACCACAGCGTACACTATTGAGTTATGGATGCACGCGGGAGGTTGCTAAGCACGAAAGAAGCGTAAGAGTCGCTCGAGGCGATAGCCGAGAGTGACTCTAGCTTCTTTCGTGCTTAGCAACCTCCCAAGTGCATCCATAACTCAATAGTGTACGCTGTGGTGTTTACCATTTGTTTTATAACATAACATTGATACATTGTAGCTAAAGAGTTCCCTTTTATTTAACAAATCTTACGTGACCAGAAAAAACAAGCGCGCGCGGAAAATAGTCTTTGCATTTGCTCACGTCAGCAGCGTACACCCATGGGCAAATGGGAGACGCTAAATTGACCAATCAGAGCGCGCGCTTTACTTTGGTTATGTTATAAATTACTTTGGTAATTCTGGTGCTGCTGCTCTGACTGCTGGGCAAGAGTGTCAATCATCTCCAACCGAGTTAGATGGGCCTCCCCTGATATTTTATACTCTGCCTTCTGACCAATTTTAAAAAGCAATAATGTAGCGAATGATCAGCGATTGACGACTCTTACCCTAAGCAGGGTAAATGTACAGTAGCTTCTAATCATCGATAACAATATTAATGCAAGACTTTGGTAGCATATATTCACTAAAATTATTTACTTTAGTAAGAGCTCCATTTGAATGATAACTGTATTTCTTAAGTCTTTTAACCGATGTAAATAAAGGTATTTTCAGCAGAATTTCAAGTTTTCTCCAAGTATTCTCTATGTGTGTTTAGTTTTTTTTTTTTCTGCATTCTTCCAGAAAATCCGTTTGATCACAATGCTCCTTAGTTTACTGTTTCCTTACTTCATGTCAACTTTTTTGCTTGAGATCTTTTAGAAACTGACGCGATTGGTTTAATAGGGTATGGATGCTTTAGGAATTGGGTTTTACTTTGGTCACGATTACTGGATGAACGAGCGAATTGTCTTGGTAATTGAGAAAAGGCGAAAGGAAAAAAAAGAGAGAAAAAGGACACTGGCGGCAACCACAGATTATGCAGGTGTTCAAACTTTCCCTACCCTACCCTTCTCCTCAGATATTGTTAGCTGTTAATTTTATCAGAGAATTTCTGAGAAAGGAGTTGCAGAGGAAAAGCAATAAAACCTGGAGAGGGGGAATTCAAACTCGGGATTGTAAAACAGGTTCACGAGCCTTTAAATAACATGAACGATTGGGAAAAAACGTGCGACGATGGAAGAGGATAAAGAAGAGAGGAAAAACAGCGTTAAAGTTATGTATGTTGTAGGTTTTCAAGTGTAATACAACGGCAATTTCACGAGTCAGGTAAAGAATTTTCCTTGAATCGCAGAACTTAATAAAAGAAGGAAAATCTATGAAACTACAGGAACATTGTTTTTATCGTGAGCGCGAAACAAGAGAACAAGAGATGCGAAACAATATCACTTTGCCTTGTTTTCAACTTGCAATTCTACTATGAATATCTCGCTTCGATAACCAATAAGAATGCGAGATTTAACTCAGTTATGCGGTTCTATCTGTAATCATTGCGATCTCAACGTCCGTGTAACGCAGACAATTTCGGAGGAACTGGCATTATCGCTTGCCCGTCTTCCTCTGGAAGCGCCTTTAATGTAAACAGGGGCTCACGAGTCACTTTATCTGCAAAATTAACTCACGGAATGTCACGTTACAACGAGATCAAAGGTAACTATGAAGGTAACAAAAGAACATTCAGTAAGGATTTTACCTCGCGTGACTTTATCATTTCTCTGACTGAAGCAGAGAAGTTACTACTTTCAATTTTTCTGTTCTATCTTCGTGTTTTTGGGGGCTGATCAGTGCACGTGATCTCGCTGTTAAACTACGGACCCTTACTTGTATGGACATGATCAAGTCACATCTCTCGCTCAAAATAACTCTTGTAGAAAGGTTGTCAGTTCAAGGTACAAAGAATATCGTTTTCATCGAGATTTTGGTCACGAAGTAATTATTCTTCCACAACGTCAGCCATCGTCAAATTAGCTTTCCATGTGTAAATTTGAAATTAACTTACTTTGTATCTTTTCAGAAAGTCATTCCCTCCACGACGTTACAATTGAAACATGGATCTACTTTAAACACCAAGGAAGTAGAAGAGACTCTAAGCGGCTTGATAGTTAAGTCTGGTTGCTTACTAAAAGAAATAACACTGTTTGCTAACGGCGTAAAATCGTACAATAAGCATAATACGAACTGAAAGAAATTACGCCGTAAGTCTTGGGGAGTTGAATCGCGTTATTGCACTTTTTTCTCAATGTTGAATTGGTGTCGAATGAAAGTAGAATAGTTGGCTCATCAAATTCATATGCGGTTCCCTGTGATTATCATTCTGGTGGAGATAAATCCAGAATCTCCGCTTGTTTGCATGCCAGCCGTAAAATCAGCCTACAAGTTCTAAAATATCCACAACAGCTTCTGCGAGAGTAACAAAATCTTGACCTAAAATACTGATTCATGTTTTTCCGTCCTGAATTGCAGATATTTATATATTTCCATGTAATGTGTTCTATTGAATGAATGGCGTTCCCCCCCCGCCCCCCTTTTAACTTATTTTGTTATACTTGGCTGTGCGGAGCGAAGGAAATTAGAACGAACACTACTCGATCGTGTATTTCACCAGCGAACAGACGCGCGTGCAGCGTGAAGTTCGTGACAGCTGTTGTGCATAAAACGGGAGAGGCGTGATGCTCGCGGCCCTCACGGGGTCTCTATAGCGGTTTACTTTTTCATCACTATTATTGCTGTCTTAGTGGCTAAGGTATAAGTGCCAACAGACAAATTTACATTGAGCTATTTTTCCGGCGACCAAACCAGCAATTGCAGCTTCAAGTTACCAGAATTATTACTCTACCTTAGTTTTCTGTCTTTCAATCTCGTGCTCTGATGGTCCGGCAATGATTGGCTGGTTACGCTCACGCTCTTTAAAGCAAACATCCTCGATTAGTTCACTTTTTCGTCGTTGTCTGGAAGCACAACCAGTTACGCAAACAGGAAAAGATTCTTCAGGTCCATGAGTTACTTAATTAATTAATAAATAAATACAGTACAGTTAACTGACGGAAAGTAACTTTACAACGAGATCACAGGTAAGGGAAACAATATCACGCCTAACTAGAGGCAGCATCCCTCGACCTAAAAACAAATTTCACGTAAGTTCACCTTAGATTCGTTGTTTTTTTTTTTTTTTTCATCAATTCACAGAGAAATTTCCAGTTTTAACTATAAACTGAGACCATTACTCGCAAAAGTGAGTTAAATGAGATCTAAAACAACTGTGACGGCATCAGGTTTGTCTGTAACTTAATGATGTGAGGAGCATCAACGTCATCACCTTTCAACTCTTACGTTTCATCTTCCTGTGTTGAGACTGCATTCATTCCACGTTCTTTCGCTTTTAATAGACAGGCCTAATCTATAGATCTTTCTTGACGCAAAATGAGAGTATGTTTGATCGTGGACCAGTCCGATTGCTGTCCCTATGCATGTATTTATCCTTGTGCTGTGATATGCTGAATGAATGGCAATTTTCCCATTGAGTTATTACTTAGTCAGCTTTGTGAAGCAAAACCAAGTAGAACATGCATTATTTGTGTATTGCACTACCGCAAGGCGAGAGGCACACGAGGAGCGTGGAGCTTTCACAAGCTGTCACGCTTTTGTCATGCAATTGGCTGACGGGATGTAACTAAAAAAATAAACTAGAATTGAGATAACGAAAGTTTCTTTCCCTTAAAATTTTCATTTTCATAACTATATGCAGCATACTTCAGTGACTCACAACTGAATGAGGCTAGTGTCCGGTCACAATTAATTCGTTGTTTGTTTCATATCAAGCAGGAGAATTTTGGTAGTTTAAAATCATACATTTCTACAAAGTAAATGAAAGGATAGTGAAAGTTTTCGAGCATAGGTAAAGCTGATTGTTTCGCTATATATATAAATACAGGTACGCAGAATAGTTTGACCAACATTCAGGTGATAACACTAGTGCTGCAATTAGATATTTAACGACAAGATAGCTTTCGTGAGGTTGATGCTGACTTGATTTTCGTTCTTTTCAGGGATTCGTCCATTCTGTAAAGTTACAAATTACGGCATGCAGAGGTTAATGTCACTTTCAGGTTTAGAGGGAACCTTAAACGTTTAAGGTCGGCTGTAATTTGTTAACTTTTTTTAAGTACATACATTTTTGCAAACTTTACATCCTCCAGTTAAAGACAGTGAACATTTTTATCCTAAATCGCTTGCATGCAGACTGCATTGAAAGGTACAATTTAAATTGTTAGGGCACTTTTTAGAGTTTCCTAACTTCAATCAACAACCTTTTTTAGTCTTGGATGTTTTTTAGAAGTCCTTTTGCTAGGCGGGAAGAAAATTTTGAAACCCCTATCTTAAATGACAACAGAACAGTTTTATGGGCCCTTTAAGTTACCGGGACCTTCGAGAATGGGCCCCTGCAGAAAAGTAATACGGTAAAACGTCCATTAACCTCCCCCCCCTAAAATAAGCCACCCCCCTCTAATGAGCCCCCCCCCTTATCTTTAGAGGAAGAAACAAATTAAGCCCCCCTTTCCATTAAGGTAACTTAAAAAGGTTTCCAAGGAAACTCGGAAAAATGTTTCTTATAAGTATCTGTCACGATCTGACACTGTCAATTTGAGAGGCAAAAAAGCGCATATACACTTTTGAATAAACAACAGTACTGGCAAGTACCGCTACTGGCTTGTTAGCTCAATTGGTAGAGCGCTGCACTGGTGTCGCAGAGGTCAGTGGTTCGAATTCTGTAAAGGCCTGAGTTTTTTCAGATCTGATCTTCACTATTGCGTAAATAGTGCTGCGAGGATCGTGCACAAGTAAGTACTGGTAATGTAAATACACACGGGTAAATTGACCATAGCAACGATCTTGGAAAAAAAGAAACACTCAAAGATCTCACGGAAAGTACTGCTGATTTCCGATTAATCCTCGAGGATTCACGTCCGTTAAATTTTGTGTGAGTCTGCTTGTTTGTTTTCTGCAATGGCGTGTGAAAATTGTGTCAGTTTCCACCGAAAAACTGAAGTCAATTGAGAAGCTTTTTCTAGCCAGACACAAGGGGATTGAATGCGACTTTCACCCATCGAATTCGTTCGCTTTCTGTTGTGAAACTCACTGTAGAAATATCTAACCCTAACCCTCACCCAAATTCAAGGGACTTGTTAAGGGATAAACAAAAGTGTATTTACAGAAGATCTCAAAACTTTCCTTAAAGTTCCACAAACGAACAAATTGTTCGGAAGAATTCATATATCATATGAATGAGAGTCACATTGATTAATTTAATTGTTAATGGCAAGTACTTCTCATTTTAACTTTCTCAGTTACTTTTTGGGAGGGATTTTTTTAGGCCGCGTTACAATCTTCTTAAAGACAGTTTTAGTACCCCAAAATTTATTTAGAAATCAATTTTGGCGGAAAACCAAAGTGATCTGAGTGAAAAGGAAAAGAAAGAATTAGCGTTATTTATTGGCAAAAGGTCGTGATCGAAGTCTTGGCTTAAAAATGCTTTATAGCCGGTAAAACAAGATATGTTTGTGAAAAATTTTAAGAAAGCCTAAGATGTTCTGCAAAGCGACTCAACACGAAAAGGATACCTCCCGCTGAGAGCCGGCTGGATAGGAGATTACTGCCCTCTGTCTGAACAAATCAGATCGCAGAAATTGTAGAATACAGCCCGCTCACGAACTGAGGAAAAAATCCAACAAAGTATTGCGATTGTTCATAACTCTAAAATTTACACATTCTAATGTGCACTAAGTGAGTTTAATTTATTCAACGACCTTGTGAAAGACACCAAATGAATCGACCAAAAGCAGAAACACACACACATTGATGAAATATACTTAGATAATCAATTGACCAGGATCAATTAATAACTTTCTCTCAACTTATTTAATATGAATATTGAATAAATATCTAACACTCTGAGATGATGCATTTGAATTCATTGCTCATTCATCATCGGGTGATTGAGAATCAGAAAATTATCTCAAAGTGATAGTTGATAGAATCCAAAACATTTGGGCAACACCAAACTGTTTGGGGCTGCGTCGGTGGGAGTAACGAAATAATTTGGATATATCAACAAAGTTGAAATGGTAAATTGGCCACCGTAATGATTACAAAAGCTGACGTTTCGAGCGTTAGCCCTTCGTCGGAGCGAATGATACTTGGTTTCTCAGCCCGACGGAATTAGAAATTGTTCGCCAGTAAATTAAGCAATTCGATAAACGTGATTTTAGAAGTTGCTTCGGAAGCGGCGGGTTTTGCCCCTAACGAGTTTCGCACACAAAGCGTTTCGCCCAGACCTAGACCCAGACCATAATTGAAAGATAATTTGGTTATATCAACTAAGTTGAAGTTCTAAATTGGCCACCGTAACGAGTAAAAAAGCCGACGTTTCGAGCGTTGGCCCTTTGTCAGAGCGAGTGGAGAGTAGAAGCCTATTCAAGGGCGGCTTCGATATTTTGAAAGCCATAGTTTTCATGTGTGAAGTGGTCAATTGTGTCTTTTGTGACGTCTATCGGAAAAACAGTTTCTTTCGAAACTATCAGCCTTTATTCAAGTATCATTGGTTATGACCAGAATCTCGGTCATGACTTTTTTCATTTGTTGGCTCTAACAAGAGCCGTTTTATGGAATCTATTCGGACCTGATTTCACAACTTGCTCTAGTCCAGTTCATGTTCCAGCGCGTCCAGATTCGCCAGTGTTGAATCGATGGTCTTTTTGACATCATGGTACTCCTTGAAGTACTGCTGCAAAACTATTTGGGCATCGTAGTGAATAGTTGAATCTGCTAGAACATCTAGTAGATAGAATACACAGCATCTGCTGTCTATTTTCTACCGATAACTCGACTAATTCTAGACGCATTGTACGTATGGAGTCAATGATAAAAACAGCTTCAAAGTTGTCCATAGTTGATCTAAAACACCTCTGAAGGAACGTGCCACAAATAATATTATCTTAGTGCGGACTTCTTAGGAAAAAACTCGGCAAAGCGTGCGGTATGAAAGTTCTAACTAAAAAGAAATTACCGTCTTGCAAAAATATCTCACCCTTTCACTTGTCAATAGAATTTGAAAACAATTGCGCGTGGAACATAGAAAATGGTTTCACCCAGAAGTAGGCCTCCACTGTAACTCGAAAAACGTTGACCCAAGCATGCGTATGCCCAGAACGAACGTTGAGTAATGCCTTGAAAAACGTGACTTTTCCTGACACCATAAAAATGTTGAAACGAACAAGTTGTTTCTTTTACTAAGAATCAGGCGGGGACTGGAGGGTAATTCAAGCACGAAATACAAAAGAGCCGTTTACAAATCTTTATCAAAAAAGTATGACTGATTTTGGTTTTATCTGCAGCACTTACTCTCTCGAGAAGGTCGCGTTGGTTTTGTGTTGAAGCAAATTGAACGCTGTTGAAAGCGTTCATTTTTCTGACTTGGCTAGGTGTGCGGTGTGAAAGTTCTAACTAAAAAGAAACTACCGTCTTCCAGAAATATCTCACCCTTTCACCTGTCAATAGAATTTGAAAACAATAGTGCGCGTGGAACATAGAAAATGGGTTCGCCCAGAAGTAGGCCTATTTCCGATAGACGTCACAAAAGACACAATTGACCACTTCACACATGAAAACTATGGCTTTCAAAATATCGAAGCCGCCCTTGAATAGAAGCCGCATTATTTTCCTTTTGAAAAAAAAAAATAGAAGCCGCATTATTTTCCTTTTGAAAAAAAAATAGAAGCCGCGGCTTCTATTCAAGAAAAGACGGTATGTATTTCTTACGACTCTCGACCTTTCTTATCAGAAATGATTGTAGTCGGATTAGAGATTCTTATTCTGTTTACCCAGTTCTTTCAATTATGAATAAAGGCTGAAAGTTTCTAAAGAAACTCTCCATTCGCTCTGATGAAGGTTGAAAAGTTAAAGGTTTAAAAGTTTCTAAAAAAACTCTCCACTCGCTCTGACAAAGGGCCAACGCTCGAAACGTCGGCTTTTTTACTCGTTACGGTGGCCAATTTAGAACTTCAACTTAGTTGATATAACCAAATTATCTTTCAATTATGGTCTGGGTCTAGGTCTGGGCGAAACGCTTTGTGTGCGAAACTCGTTATGGGCAAAACCCGCCGCTTCCGAAGCAACTTCTAACATCACGTTTATCGAATTGCTTAATTTACTGGCGAACAATTTCTAATTCCGTCGGGCTGAGAAACCAAGTATCATTCGCTCCGACGAAGGGCTAACGCTCGAAACGTCAGCTTTTGTAATCATTACGGTGGCAAATTTACCATTTCAACTTTGTTGATATATCCAAATTATTTCGTTACTCCCACCGACGCAGCCCCAAACAGTTTCTTTCGAAACTATCAGCCTTTATTCAAGTATCATTGGTTATGACCAGAATCTCGGTCATGACTTTTTTCATTTGTTGGCTCTAACAAGAGCCGTTTTATGGAATCTATTCGGACCTGATTTCACAACTTGCTCTAGTCCAGTTCATGTTCCAGCGCGTCCAGACTCGTCAGTGTTGAATCGATGGTCTTTTTGAGATCATGGTACTCCTTGAAGTACTGCTGCAAAACTATTTGGGCATCGTAGGGAATAGTTGAATCTGCTAGAACATCTAGTAGAATACACAGCATCTGCTGTCTATTTTCTGCCGATAACTCGACTAATTCTAGACGCATTGTACGTATGGAGTCAATGATAAAATCAGCTTCAAAGTTGTCCATAGTTGATCTAAAACACCTCTGAAGGAACGTGCCACAAATAATATTATCTTAGTGCGGACTTCTTAGGAAAAAACTGCAGTGTACTTGATCGTTTTGTGATTTGTCGATTAGTCGTTGGATTAAAATAAATATTACCATATACTTGTTTTTCTATTGTTCTTTTTTACTCCAATAAAAAAGCGAGATTTTCGATCCTCCTCATTAAGGATTCTTGGTATATAAAGGCATTTTACTCTTCACTGTTTCTCAATCATTTCTAACGACATTGTTTGACCCGAAATGGCTTTAACTGTAAGACAATTGTGCAAAGAAAGCAGCAGACGACCCCGCAAGGCTCTGTTTTTTTTTCCGAGACGAGAAGAAGACGGGAATCGCGCCTACACGCCTCATCATTGGAAATAGTATAGATTTAAAAGAAGGAATGGCGGTGACCGTTAACTGGCAAGGAAGAAAGGTACCCGCTGAACTCTTAGCCTTAAGTGGTAAGTAATGCCTTTCACATCTCGATTACATGGCAGAATTCACAGGAATACATTTGTGTAAGTCAGTTTTATTGCGAATACTCGCTTAAGCGACAAGTCTGAGTTGTAACTAATTGTCGTACTTACGATTTGTTCTTGTAGACGACGAAGAAGTCTTGAATCAGAAAGACTTGGAGTGGTGCGAAATAAACTTACCGCCGTTACCAAGTCTGGACTGCAACCAACAGCCGGATTCAGACTCTAAGGAAATTGCCCAACAACCGTCCCAAAAGAATGAGGTACAGCGGCCCAACAAGTCAACCCAGGTAATTCTGATTACTACATGGTGCTCTTTAGTAACGCGTTTCATAAAAATGTCGATAACGCCGGCCACTTCCAAATTCAAAGTGGTATTTTTACCTTCTTGTGAAGCGTAAATAATTGAAATTAATTATGTAATGCACGAGCTACCTTTATGATTCTATTATAGTTTTATGTCAGTGGGCATTTACCATCTACAGCGATCGTTTTATATAGGTTATAACTATTTTTGAACGTGACTTTTGTTAATAACCCGAACATCAGGAAGTCTAAGATCACGTTTTCTTGCGCGAGACAAAGTGAACGAGCGTGTTTCAACATTGTATTATCACATTTAAGTTTTCAGATGTTATACTACCATAACAGACTTTCGTTTTGATAAATGTTGTATTGATCTTTTAGGTGAAGGCTGGGCAGAAAAAACTTTCCGCAACTCCCGTTGACCCATACCAAGAGTTTTTGGCAGAACAGAAGAAAAGAGAGGCTCAGTGGTGTGAGGAAACTAAAGCAAAGAAAGCACGAAATGAGGAAAAGGAGGCCAAGAGTTTCAGTGCTGGTGCGACTGCAGAAGATGTTGCTTCCATAAAGCTGCTGCTACAAGAGAGTATCTGTAAGGTAAGCATAACAACAATGCGTTACTTGTTGAGAAAATGTCGCTTGGAAAGTCCTTTTCAGTTTTTTTTCTCTGAATTCAACACGCTTAACTACGTTACGGACACCCAGTGTCAACAATGAGTTTCTAAAGCAAGCCTTACCTTTGGATGACGTCTAATTACTTTTTGACTGAGTAATTTATAAATAATCGTCTTAATACGGAAACCTCATTTTACAGACACTTTCTTTGGTTTTGCCTGATGTTTGATTGTTCACTTTTTTTAATTAACTGTTCATTTGTTTGTTTTACTCAAATAGATGATGAAAAAATTCGAAGACGCCCTGTCTGGAGTGGAGAGAAAAATCACAGTCCGATTGGGTAGAATTGAGCAAAGATTGGATTCTTTAGAGCAAAACGTTATGGTAAGTTTTAATGTCTTTTTCGTTTACGCCTTTAAAGACGGAGTGCTCGGTAATGGAACTACTGGTTTGACAAACTTTGTTGCAGAAGACTAAACTGTTTGAGTGCCTCTAAACTCTAATTAAACCGGTTTAAGAATTATAAAACACAGGGTATAATGAAATAAGGCCATCAAAAGCTAGCGGTTTCAATTTATTTTCTACTTACTCGACTTAATCAAACCAAAATGGCCTTTATTTATTTTTTTAATTCCCTTGCTACAAAATGACATATGATTTTTAACTTTTTAATAGATACAACAACCAGAAACTGAGCAGCCATTATCAGCCAGCAGTATCCTTCAGCAGGATGATCTTCAAACTATAGATTCTGTTGCCTTGGCCAGTCTAAACGAAGATATGGACATCTTCGCGCTATCTCCAGAAACACCAACGGTTCCGACTCCGCCTACAGCTTCAACTTCTTCAACCCCTGCAACCCAAAGCTTCCACGCATTAACAGAAGCTCAAGTTGGCGATGAGCTCATTGGTAGCTGCGTGACCCCAAGAAAGCTACCAGTCGTGAAGAACATTCTGCAGAGCGGATCGGAACGGCACAAATGCGCGCTTAAGCTTCTGCCATACTTCTTTACTAAAGATGAGATGAGCACCAGCAACACAGACGGAACACACCAGAAACTTCCCCTAGACACTACGAAACTAAACTCATTAAAAGTGTTAGTTTTTTCTAGATTTCCAGTCGAGTCCTCTGCGGAGAGAGGCAAAATAAATCAAGGGCAAAATAAATCAAAGGCAAAATAAATGCTAAGTGTCGTTTAAGTAAGCATATTATAAAGCAAGCAGGCGACAGGTAGACTTAAAGAGAGTTTTTAACTAAGGCTTTTCGCGATTGTTTCAATATTTGTTTCTACTATTATGATTGTTGAGGATTCATTGAGATTACTGTAGGCTTCTCGTTTTCAAGTTATTGATGTAAAATGGTTGTAGAGACCTTCAATTTTATTTAAAGTTTTGGTTTTCTTTGTTGGAAGAGGGATGTGATTAGCTTACGAAAACAGATGTTCGTTAGTTAAGACAAGGAGAGCGAGATTTGTTTTCATGATTATGCTAATTTATTTCGAGTGACGTGTACGGCAAAATTTACAAAATCCGTGGCTATCGAGTTTCTCATCTTTTATTTCCATCGATTAAAAGGAAACAGAAATTGCTTTATAAAAGCTCTAATTACACATTACTTTACGAAATCGAATGCTAGATGAAACACGAGCGAAAGAAAGTTGAGTTTTGTTACATGCACATGCAAAATTGTTTCGATTAACCGACGGTGAAATCTACAAAATCAGCGGCATTTCTTAACGTTTTTCACTTGAGAGTGCGTTTTCATTTCAGTCAATACGTAGAAACAATGTAGGAACATGGGAAAAAATGAGTTTGCTTCTCAATTCTATTTTCTTTCTATCGAGAATGTTCAGTCCACATGGTATGATTGACAGATTGCTTCAAACGCATTGCGAGCTCTCCAGGGCGAGACTCGCTCTCGGCTCGCTTCACTCGCCAGTGGATAGCTTAATGGCAGGCTAGTAATTTAATTTTACTTAGTTTTCTATCGTTATCAGTCGAATATTATTAGCATGAAACGTCAGTGTTCCGCATCAACAATTCGTATAATTGTTCACAACGGTTTCTGATCGATATGTGCATGGCTTCCCGCTGTTCTTTAGCCCTCCTTATCCGTTCAACGTTTTTGTCCATCCGTTTAACGTTTTGAGCAATCTATTAATAGATGCTGTTCAACCGTTTAACGTTTTAAGCCATCCGTTTATTTTTTTTCTCGGCCGTTTAACGGTTCACGGAATCCGTTTTTGGACTTTGCTCTACCATTTAACGCTTTGGACTATTCGTTTAAACGGACATGCAAACCGTTTAAACGCCCTTACTACCCGTTTACTATCCGTTTACAAACCGTTTATTTTGTGGGAAATTAACGTCTCCTACCCCAACCCTGCAAGAGACAGGACCTCTATTTATTCGTCCCTATCCGATAAGACTAGAATATCGAACCATTTCTTGATGTTATATAAAGGTAGCAAATTCTTCTCAATTATTCTAAGACCCTGAGTGTTGGTCCAGCCGGGCCTCGAACCCTCGACCTCCCGCACAACAGTCCAGCGCTCTATCCATTGAGCTAACCGGGAGGCGGTTAATCAAATTCTATGGAAATGTTTATATGCTGCTGGTGTTTTGTAGATGCAGTCTGATAATATAGGATAGCTATTGAATCCCAGCATAGGCCTTGATTTTGTTCCAGACATAAAGTATTCAAAGTATTGGGTCTTTTTACAGGAACACAGATTAAGTTGAATTCTTTGTTAGAACCCCACGGAGATGACCTTGGTTAAATGGCTTTTTTCGAGTTTCTGGTAACTTTGCCCAAATTGAATTTAGGCTCATTTATAATACATTCCTTACTTTAATTGATCTCCATAAATGAACATTCTGTTTACAACTACGAACTTACAACAAAGTTATGTGTTGGAACTCTCCTTTGTAAAAAACATTAGAAGTGGTTTTGAAACGCTGAAAACCGTTTCATGTACATAACTGAGAATTCTGCTACTTTTGAAAGTTAGGAAGGTATTCTTTATGATCGGCTATAAAAGTCAAAGTGAGTTACCTGTGCACCACTTGATCTCACGTTTTGTTACAACTCCTTCAAGGTACTGAGCTGGTGGTGCGATGGGGTAGTGGCCGTAAAGGAACAGGTGGTATTCTAAGGTGGGGAGGGGGGGGGAAAAGGGGCTTCTAATGTCTTAAGTGGCAAGGGGTCTCCTTGGCCGCAGCTCACCTCCGTGCACCTTAACTCGAGGACAAAGGAGAGGAAGGAAGCACGATAACCTGGACTACATTGTATTGCCCCCTGAAAATCTCTTTAGTGCCCTAAGATAACCTTGGTGGAGGAGCGTCTTTGAGTTTGTTGCCAATTTTTCTAATTTTCATGTTCTTTACTGACAAGGGAAGCGGATAAGATGAAAGATAAACCTCTCCCAAAAAAAATTGATGTTTTCTTTCTTAATGTTACCAAGTTAGAAATACCATGTTGAAATAAACTCAAGCTACAAATGTACATGTTTGCTATTAATACTAGGTTCAAGTAAATTTCAAATGATGAAACGAAAATCGGATGACTTGACGAGCGGGCTTCCACATAACAAGAGACCTAGGATGGAAGGTAAACGTTTTTTATGTTGTAAATGTTAATACAAGTATATGTATGTTCTGTGAAGTCAAAAGGAGACACAATTCTTTATTAAATTTCTGGGGGTGATCATATCACCTAGAACCTCATGGAAAATTCAACTTGACAACGGGTTAAAGATAGATTACAATGTGATGCCAGAGAGGCAACTTGAGACACATTCTTTTGACAATGGTTGGGTCTCGCCTGCACTGGTAGCAACACAAAATAGAGCAAACAGCTACAAAGCCAAATGTCGTGTCTTCTTCCGCCAAGAATAACAACGAGTTGTTTCTTTAGTTTATTCTGTAGGTCTCTTGATTTAAGGTTTTCAAGTGTAGTCACGAAATCTCGAGTTTTTAGTCCGCGTTTTGGTCCGAGTTTTGGTCCGTGTTTTGGTCGGAGTTTTGGTCCGATTCCATGGGAACTTCCGGGTTATAAACACAGCAGATGGGTCCCATGATCAAATTAGTTCTCTACAAAATTACAAGATACATTATCCAATTTAAAATGACTGCACTTCGAGTAATATTAATAAGGACACTTTCTAAATGGATAATAAGAAATATTTTGGATTAATATGAACATTTTTCATATCTATCTTGCCTTTTATTGATTTCTTTTCTTCTTTCTCATCTCTGCGTGATAAACAAAACAATAGGTCGCTTGGAGCGATGAATCGGCTTTCGGCGACAACATTTTTGTAGATGGGCGTGGGGATTTTTCTCTCTTAAATGCTGTTTTATGGTGTCATTAAGTATGGAAAAGCTTCAAAGTGTTCAATTCAGGCGTCAACCATGGGTTGAAGGCGTAAATTCCGTAAATAATCGAGTCCGCTTTTTGTGCATTGTTGGCTGGAGTTTTCGGAACTGAGCATATTACGTTGACCGGCTGTACTAGAAGTTGGCCGAAACCGCAACATACTTCTATATCTCCATACTCCTCCAACCTACTCTAGTTGGTTAGCTTGAATAAATATATCGTTGGGAAGAAATTGGAATTTTGCGCTGAGCCCAGATTAAAGTTGCATATTTACGGTCATGACGGCAAAAGCAAAGTAGGTGTCAAACTGAAGAGTAATTTTCAGTGTAAAAAAAAAAACGGTTGAAAAAGAAAAACGTATATGCTTTGCTCTCACAAAGGATCGATCTAAATACGCGAAGCAAAAAAATTCCTCAAACGAGAGTTTTGTGAAAAGACGAGTAATTCAATTGGTGCCATTTTTGATGAGCGGCGCTGTTATAAAACAGGCCTTTGAAGTACTGAAGCGATTTGCGCTTGGAAAAAACCATGTTTTACAATATTTCGAAAAACCAGTGTGGTATCTATAGTTTGACTCGACACCTTACGAGAACTATTTTTATTAGAGATGGTTATGATCCCACTGGAAGGATTGAGAACATTCGCCAACTCTATAAAACCCGCGAGGGTACGACAAACCTCCTTCCCTGGTGTGAAGACTTGAACTTTTCTTTTGGAGACCTCTACACCAGACTTAAAGTCATCTACAAAGAGAAAACGAGAGGAACAGCTACGGAACGAGTCGTCACGATGTCTGAAATCTTCAACCCGCACGAAGAATGTGAAGAGCCAAGAGTTGTATTAATAGAAGGGAAGCCTGGTATGGCAAAGACAACTTACTGCAAAAGAATTGTTTTCGACTGGGCCACTCAAAAACGCGCAACCGGAAATTACTTCGCAAAATTCCGCATAGTGCTTTTGATTAAATGTCGTGAAGTTCAGTCTGACCTTTGGGAAGCCATTGATGATCAACTTCTACCTCGAGATATCGGTGACGACCAAAGAAAGAGATTCCTCGACTTCATTCGCCACAATCAATCTAAAGTTCTCCTGGTACTCGATGGATTGGATGAAGTTTCTGAGATGAAGCTACCAATGTTTTCAGCAATTATTCAAGGCCGAGCGCTGCCAAAATGTCGCGTGGTTGTAACTGCACGGCACGAGGCTGGAGTCAAAGTTCGAAAATACTGCGACACGCTGATAGAGGTGGAGGGATTCACTGAAGAAGATATGAAAACCTTCATCAAAAAGTACTTCAGAAGGAAGACAAACCTGGCCGAACAGCTTATCGGACGATTGCATGACGATAAAACCTTACACGAAATTTCGACGAATCCTCTCAACATTGCGCTTCTTTGTCTGGTCTATGAAGATTTGAGAGGTGTATTTCCTGAAAGCAGAAGTAAGCTGTACATGGACATAGTGGATTGTATACTAAGAAGATACAGAGCAAAGAAACAACTTTCAGAAGTCGAAGAGGACCCTGTTGGACTTTACGAAAGCCAACTGAACCACCTTGGCTCGATAGCTTTGAAAGGTTTATTAGAAGACAACTTGGACTTTGACGACAATGAGCTTGGAAAACACAAAGGAAGTGATCTACCAGAACTTGGATTTCTCTCTGTTCAGCCCGGACGCAGTAAACTCCGAGCTACTAGACGTTATGGCTTTCTTCACAAGACTTTTCAAGAGTTCTTCGCCGCCTTGAATCTCGTTTGTCAGCTTATCAATAAGGAAATTAGCACGGACAGCATAGCTGTTGACAGACGATATCGCCACGAGCTGTAAGAAGTGCTTCTATTCACATTTGGCATTCTAGCCGCACGGTGCGAGGAAACAGCAGAGAACCTTACGAAAAGTATGGCGACACAGTTAAACCGGGAAGTCCGGAATAGGGAAGCCGGAAATAGTATGACTGTTATATAAGAGTGCATTTATGAATGCAAAAATGAAAATTATTAGAAGACAACTTGGACTTTGACGAGAAGGAGCTTGGAAAAAAAAAAAGGAAAGCGATTTACCTGGATTTGCATTTCTGTTAGTTCAGCCCTGAGGTAGTAAACTAAGACCGACTAAACGTTATGGCTTTCTTCACAAGACTTTCCAACAATTCTTCGCAGCACTCTGTCTCGGTTGTCAGCTTATCAAGAAATAAATAAGCACAGACAGCATAAATGCTGACAGACGATATCGCTATCAGCTGAGAGAAGTGCTTCTGTTTACATTTGGCATTCTGGCAGCGCAGTCCCAGGAAAAATTCATCTCTAGAAATGTTATTTCTGAACGGAAATAACATTTGTGAAGCTGGTGCTGCTGCTCTGGCTAAGTAATTATTTGAAAGAAAACACATCTCTAGAAGTGTCGAATTGACCTTTGAATTATTTTGGTAATTCTGGTGCTGCTGCTGCTCTGACTGCTGTGCGAGAGTGTCATCCATCTCTAACCGAGTTAGATGGGCTTCCCCTGAAATTTTATACTCTGTGCTCTGACCAATTTTAAGAAGTGATAATGTAGCGAATAATCAGGGATTCGCGGCTCTTACCCTAAGCAGGGTAGATCATGGTACAGTAGCTTCTAATTATCGATATAAATATTAATGCAAGACTTATGTAGCATCTATTCACTAAGATTATTTAATTTAGTAAGAGCTTCATTTGAACGATAAATGTACTTCTTAAGACTTTTAACTGATGTAAATAAAAGTATTTTCAGCAGAATTTCAAGGTTTCTCCATGTATTCTCTATGTGTGTTTAGTTATTTTTTTCCTGCATTCTTCCGGAAAATCTGTTTGATCTCGATGCCCCTTCGTTTTCTGTTTCCTTACTTCATGTCAACTTTTTTGCTTGAGATCTTTTGGAAATTGACGCAATTGGTTCAATGTGGTATGTATGCTGTAGGAATTCGGTTTTACTTTGGTAATGATTACTGGATGAACGAGTGAATTGTCTTGCTAATTGAAAAAAGGCGAAAGGAAAAAAAAGAGAAAAAAAAGGACACTGGCGGCAGCCACAGATTATGCAGGTGTTCGAACTTTCCCTACCCTACCCTACTCATCAGATATTGTCAACTGTTAATTTTATCAGAGAATTTCTGGGAAAAGAATTGGAGAGGAAAAGGAAGAAAACATGGGGAGGGGGAATTCAAACCCGGGATTATAAAACAGGTTCACCAGACTTAAAATAACATAAAGGGAATGGAAAAAAATGTGCGACGATGGAAGAGGATGAACAAGAGAGGAAAAACTGCGGTAAAGTTATGTATGTCACAAGTAGTCAAAAGACGTCTATGCATAATGAATCAAAGATCACGGACTCGATCAAACAGGGTTGTTCGGGTAATCCCGCGCTAGAATAATATTTTTTTCCGCAAGCTCCTTACGGGAGTTACCCCATGACATCGAAACCCGCTTGAGATATGGCGGACATGGCGCACGGGCTGATCAATAGAACACGCTGAAAAAGAAAGATTGTAAGATGAGGTCATTATTAAATTGCCTTGGAGATCAGTGGATTCTGTAGTAGCCCAGGTACCCCCACCCCACCCCACCCCGCTAAGATAAGGTGCGGCTCTTGACAGGGCTAGGACCTAGTCTCGTACCCAGACCCTAGAGGTAAACGAGAGGATCTGGGTAATGGATTAGTCAGGACCTTCCGGGTGAATGAAATGAAACTAAAATGAGTGAATGTGAATGAAATGGCACTTTCATTTCACTGTCGGACAGTGAAGCGAATCGTGATGGCGCTAATGCCGAGTCTCCTTTTCCGTTGTTTTTCTCTTTTTTTTTGCCTCATTTAAGAACTCTAGCCCAAGTGAAAAGGTGGGAAAATTGTCTTCGTTTTGGGACTGGTGGGCCGAGTCTCTGTTTGTATCCATTATTGTAGCGAAATGTATTAGTTTTTCCCCGCGCTAACCATGGCCACTCGGGCGAAAAAGAGAAATTTCTAGCGAAGCGGTTTGCTCACACTATCAGCATACACTATCGGGACTTTGAGCACGCTTACGTATACTGAATTTGATTGCGCGGCTCTGTGGCAAAAATAAAAATTGCTCTTTGAGGCAAAAGAAGCAGACTTTGCTTTATCGTTTTTCTAGAAGTGAAAATATCATCCGGGAAATCTAAGATAGGCTGATCGTATTAAGCATGAAAAACGGGATCTCTTCTTACGTTATCAGTTATTGTCAATTTAATCTCAGTGGGGAGTAGTACGGTTGACGGTTAAATCTTATGGCCTTTGACAGAAGAAGTTTCTTAGTAGGAGGAAGATGTTTCTTATTAGATATTTCTTATAAACGGAAATAAGATGTTCTAGAAGTGCCTGAATATTATCACAGGATCAGTCTTAACTTCCCACGGCAGTGAGGAGCGTAATATAAATGAACTACAGTGTAAGCAACATGAAAATGAGAAAAAATTAGAAAAAACCGCGACAAACTCTTGGAACAAACTCTTCTTCGACGAACTTAGTACTGTTTGACATTCAGGGAATGGCTGCCCAGGTCCTACAACCTTTCTTGAAGACGTTGCATGCACACGATAAACTCGGCCACAATCTTCACCGCCACCGAGCTGCGAAAATTGGCACATTTTGGCGTACAACAGAACAATTGAGTAATTTCTATTTTTCCTTACTTTTTTGTAACCCAATGATGATCTGAATTTTATCTTATTCTAAATTTGAACCCAACGAATGATCTAATTTTTAACGCAATGAATGAAAATGCTAAATTATTCTGTTTTTTAAGATATTAATAAGATAAAATCGCACGTGATCTTATTTAGATGAAACAATGGGACAGTAAAGGATGTGCAACCTAGGGTGAGAAGGAGGAAAGGGGCTTCTAATATCTTGAGAGATAAGGGGTCTCCCTAGCTACAGCCCACCTCCATGCACCTAAACACTAGATAGGAGAAATGGAAGGAATGGAACCATTTTAACCTTAATAACATTGTATTGCCCCCCTAAAATTCTCTCTACCGTCCTAAGATGACCCTGGTGGAGGTGCTTCCTAGAGTTTGTTGCGGCTATTTCTAATTTTCATGTTGCTTACACTGTAGCTCATTTATATTACGCTCCTCACTGCCGTGGGAAGTTAAGACTGATCCTGTGATAATATTCAGGCACTTCTAGAAGGCTTTGCACTTCTTTCCGGTTTTGAGTTGATGATGTTAGAGACACGTTATGGTTATGGTTACCTTAGATATTTGGGTTATGATCGTTGGATCCTAGGCTGTTCATGGGCCAAACCATTTCTTTCTTTCATTTGCAGTGCTAATACACTAATACTTTTAACCGAATTACGGTCTTTTTGTCCAATAGTCTTTTCGTCCAAGTCTTTTCGTTCCAAAGTTTTTTCATCTAGGTCTGTTCGTCTAAATGTTAAGTCTTATCTGGGAGCATTTAAGTAACTTTTAGAAGGCTAGATAAGGCTATATAAAGAACTTATTAGTGCGAGCCGTTGCCATTTTGGTTTCGATAGCTCTTACTAACTGATCCTCGTTTACAATTTCAACATCGTCAATTACGATAAATACACAGAGATGTTTATTTGGGGTCATTTTTGGGTTAGGTTTATTTGTTAATCATTTTTGGTTAGTTTTACTTCTTTATCATGTTGGAATATGTTGTTGGTTGTATCGGACACTAATTGATGTTACCCATAGTTGTCTATTACGCACAATAGACGCTTAACAACAAGCCTAATATTCCCATTTCTTCTGCGCGAAATAATTAAACGGCAAGTCTTTACTTTTGTCACTATTTGATAAAATATATCTTGTTACTACTTCATTTAAAACAATGTTACAACTTTGACGAAAAGACTTGATATTGGACAAGTGGACCAAAGACTTCAGATGAAAAGTACTTAGACGGAAAGACTCTTGGACGAAAAGACCGGATACTCTTTTCACCAACTCATCACTTTACCGATCCAACTCCCCCCCCCCCCCACCTCCTCCTTGATTTGCGGCATCTTTACCTAAATGTCCCAATTTTCAAAACTGACATAAACATTACCTTCTATCATCAGACCCAAACAGACAAGAGTTGCAGCAGATCAGTAGTGAAGTGCGAAACATTAGAGAAAAGTTGGACACTCAGCTGAGAGAGGACACGAGGAATGCAGGTAAGAACTCAATTAGTACTACATGATAGGAAATTCAATTAAAACTGATATGATAGTCTGCGAAATATGTAAGATAAACCTCTTCTACATTTTTTTCATAATTTTCTACGGGTAGTACTTAGCGATTCCATCCATTATCAGTTGTCTCCCACCCCACCCTGCCCCCATCCTTAGGATCAAAATGTGCACCACGTTGAATCCACTCCACCAGAAGCTGCAATGTAATGATCTCCATTACAAAGGGAAAATCAAATTCCAATCTCGCCATCATCATCGTCCAGCTTCTTTTATTTTGCGTGGTATTTTCGAAGTCGCGCAGTTGTTTTGTACCAGCGAGAAATTTTTGAAAAATGTCCTTGGAATGTCGAAGACATAGCAGTTGAAGGGTCAGGTAAGAAATTTACAGAATTTATTCTATCGCGAGATCCTCCTAAACAACTCTCTCATGCAGAATGTTTTTGAAGCAATAGTGGACCACGAGGTATGGAAGTCAGTCCTACGAAAAAGTCTTTAACCAAAACTGATCTTGCAGGTGATTCAAACGATTTTTTTGGACTGTATTTCAAAATGAAAAAAAGGCTCATAACCTATGCAGACTAAATTACTTGTATAAATTGACCTTCAGAGTTGATCAGTGTTCCGCGTAGAAAGTGAGGCCCACGAACTGATCCCAAATCGTGCAATATTATCCAAGCTTTAAGAATCATTGGATCCAAGAGGAATACATTTGTAATTCGAAATCAGAAAAATGCAAATTAAGTCTTAATCTCGTACCAAAATTCAAGAAAACATGATTGGAAACTTACCTCTGTGGCGGGTCGTGAAAACAGATTTCTCTCTTCAGGCTAGCAGATTCGGGTAAGCGAACAGATTATAAAAAACCTACTTCTCTCTTTACTGATTCTTCTCAAGAACTGGTTTAAAGCATGATAAGCTAACACTTTAAAATCATTTTACGGAATTAATGTCATCACGAGTCGTGTAATTAAAATATATCTGTCATCATCATCGGCAACTAAACGAAACAATCAGAACTGATCGTGGCCAGATGAACAGTGAAGACGGCCGACAAGTGAGTGACAACGTGAACTCAGGGGTGGAACATCCGGATGAGACGCAGAATCAGGGTCAGTTCCACAACACTATCAGGACGATGTTACTTTTTTTTTTCAATAACTCCTCTACAAGGTTTACAATAAAATTCTAACCAGCTCACAGGCACTCTACCCTTAAAGAGGGTGTGAAAAGTGCATCTTAACTTTACACCCACGTCCAAAGTCTGTGGCTACCAGTATGTGATCAACTGTTTTCACGGCTAGGTAACCTAAACCAGTTGGCATGTACTTAAAAGAGGTGGGTTGTTACTCCACCCTCATGACAATGAAATAAAGTTGCATTATAAAAATAATTTGTTATTCGATCCAGTGTCAATGAGGGTAGCTCTGAGGGGACTGCCTGCATGAGCTCCTTACAGACCTCATTGATAATGCGCTCAAGGTAGAAATCTGTCCTCTTCCAAGAACATCGTTCTTTAATACGAACACCAATCCGGCAAACCGTTGAAGCGAAGGTCTTTGCCTTCACTGGTCGCAACACAAATAGAAAAAAGAGCTAAAAAGCCAAATGTCTGTCTTTTCCCGCCAAGAATAAGTACGAAACGTTCCTTAAGTTTATTTTGTAAGTCTCGTGAGTTATGTTCTCTAGGTGCAATGACGAGATCTCGAGCTTTTGGTCCGTGTTTTCATCGTTCCTCCCTTGGAGGTTTACATGTTCTTTATTTTTCTGTCGCTGTGGTGCGGGTACTTTTCAATTCAAGGGCCATAGGCGATGTTCTCAGCTCGAGAGCGCTGAACGGCCTTTTTTCCTGCATTAATTCCTTTTTTCCTATTTATTCCTTTTTTCCTATTTAGGTCCTAAGGACTGAAAATACGTCTCACTCGTTCGAGCTCTTTCTTCCCGCGTAACTCTGCTTACACGTATATTTACTCCAAATGTATGCTCAATGTACACCCATCATACCCTACTTAGTTGCATCTTTGCTTTGGGTTTGACATCTATCGTCCAGTTTTCCCGTTAAATGTTTTAATGATGTTTTGATGATGTATGTACGTGTTCAAAGCCCAAACTCGAGTCACGAGTCGTGAACCAGAATCTTAGGGTCGGTTATTTACCCGAGGTCTAACCCAAACCCCGGTTTTACGCAAACAGTGAGCCGCAGGGATTCTCTAAGTGACGGTGGATTTAACTCAATAAATTTCCATACATTGCTAACTTTCCACCTTCTTGACACTGTCAAAAATAAATGTTCAGATAAAAGATTCAACTAAAATGAAGATGGTTTAGATGGCAGTTTTGTAAAAAAAATGCTAAACTTCGTTTAAATAACCAGCCGTGATGAAAAGTCGTTATTGGTTGGCTAGCTAGGAGTGGGCGGGGAGAAGGAAATGAAGGATTTAGGGGGGATCATAACATGGTTTTCGGGAGAAATCAAAGGGAGGTCAGTCGTCGCCAAAAAATGCAAAAGGGGAACTATAGAAAACCTTTTCTTTTTTCGACGACTTTACAATTTATTAAAAGAAAAAAAATAGGCGGGCGTGATTAGTTTCCTTGTCAAAATTCTAAACTGTATCAGAGCTACTGTAATTTTCGATGCAGCGTTCGGTGGCCTTTACTTTTGGTGCCTCAAGAAAGGGTGCCTGTGCAAAACAAGCTCATTAGGGATAGGGCGCTTATTTTTCTTCTCAGAAACAGAAGAATATGCAAAAAAAAAAAGCTTGAATTGTTCCATTAATATAGAAGACTACAGAACAGACTTGTCCAGGGATCCTGCAAGACTAAAACTACCGACAAGGCAATGGTCGCAAACGAGATTATTCGTTTGAAGAAACTGTGCACTCACGTGGTTACCGTTTTCTGTAACGAGGCTTTAAATGAGAACTGAAAGGAAAATGAACTACGGTTGATCTCGTTGCAAATATACTCTAGCAGTGCCATCACTGAAACAGAATCGGGGCGCTTAACAGAACATGAGTGCTTATCCAGTAGGAGTGCTTATCAGAATAGGGGCGCTCATTAACAAAAACCAGATTCGAGAGGGGCCCTTCTTAGAGAAGGAGAACAAAGACGCTAAATCAATGATTATGGTACTTTGCCATGCCTGGGAAACATTTTGCGAAATGGGTGACGATAGCTCAGATTGGCTGTAATTGACTCATCTTAATTTTAAAGGCTCACGGAATGTGTAACATTTCTTAAGCTAACCCATGTTCTTCTGTATTTTAAAATGCGATAAAAAAAGCCTGGACTCCCATTTCTGTGCTTCACAACCTTTTAGACAAATTTAATTTTTTGACTGGGTAATAATTGAAATTGCTGGGGCTGATTATACCACTAAGAACTTCGTGCAAAATTCAACTTGACAACGGGTTAAGAGATATATTACAATGTGAGGCCAGAGATGCAACTTGAGATATTATTTTGACCTCGTTGGGTCTCGTCTATACTGGTAGCAACACAAAATAGGACAAACAGCTAAAGAGCCAGATGTCGTGTCTTTTCCCACCAAGAATAAGTAGGAAAAGTTTCTTAAGTTTATATTTTCCAGGTGTAGTCACGAAATCAGTCGAGTTTTTGGTCACGTTGTTTTCGTTATTCCTCCCTTGGAGGTTTATCAATTCTATATTTCTATGTCGCTGTGGTGCGGAGGTTTTTAAATTCAAGGGTTATAGGCGATGTATTCCGCTTGAGAGAGCTGAATGTGCCCTTTTCTGCAATTATTAAGGGCTGAAAATACTTATCACTCGTTCGAGCTCTTTCTTCCCGTGTGACTCTGCATACAAGCTTATTTACTCCAAATGTATGCTCAATCTACGCGGATTGAGCCTCAGTTAGTTGCATCTTTGCTTTGGGTTTGACCGTCTATCGTGCTGTTGTCGCGTTAACTATTTAACCTTTGACCTAAATCTAATTTTGCGAATCAATAATAATTGACAAGTGGTAGCTTCCATGGATCTGCGCGTAAATTTCGTGTAAACTGAAAAGTTTTCTTCTCTGATTTTGTTGATAGGGTGGCCATCGGAAAGACTTCGAAATATCAGATATATATCACAGTTCAAACTATGTCATAGCGGTAACTTCTTTAGTATGTCAGACACGTTTTGAAAAATTGCTACTCATCATAACAATCAAATAGAATGTCAATCAAAACCAAGTCACACCCGCCAAACGATAAGATTTTTGCTCGATAGCACTTGATTTTAAAAGGATTGAGAGGCACACGATATTCTTACAATTACTTCGAATTATCCTCGATGCCTTCTAGTTGGGGTCTTTTCTATAGTCATCTATGTTCAAAAAACCGCCAGGCGGCAAGAAGCTGAAAGTAGGATCGAGAAGCCACTCACCGGCTGCGCCGTGGAAAACTACCAGGCCGATTACAAACTACAAACTATAGCGTCAGTTTTGCGCGTAGGAGAGAGGAAATTTTCATTTTGAAATAAATACAACTTGGTAAAACTTGATTTTCGGACGATCTCGTCATTGAATTTCGCATGATTACGTTGCGTGACACAATATTAATAAAGTTTGTAAGCAGTTCCTTTCACTTTATAAAGTCTTGAAAAATCGATGAAAATAATAATCTACTTGGCATATTTAGTGTGTTTTCGTGAATATACTATTTTCTGGCGATTTCACGGGAGCTTTTGGATAATAAACACAGCAGATGGGTCCTTTGAATAAGTTAGTACAGTATAAAATTAGAGAATACATTATCCAATACAAAATTAGTGCACTTCAAGTAATATTAATAAGGAAACTTTTTAAATGGATAATAAGAAATATTTTGGATTAACATGACCAATTTTCATATCTATCTTGCCTTTTCGTGATTTCTTTTCTTGTCTCTCTTTACTGCGTGATAAACATAACAATAGGACACTTAGAGCGATGAATCACCTTTCGGCGGCAACATTTTTGTAGATGGGTGTAGAGATTTCTCTCCCCTAAATGCTGTTTCATGGTATCATGAAGCATGAAAAAGCTGCAAAATGTTCAATTCAGGCGTCAACCATGGGTCGAAGGCGTAAATTTCGTAAATAATTGACTCCGCTTTTGGGCATTGTTGGGTGGAATTTTCGAAAATGTGCATATGACGTTGATCGGCTGTACAAGAAGTTCGCCGAAACCGCAAGATATTTTTATATTTCCATACTCCTCTAACCCATTTTAGTTAGTTTGAATAAATATATCATTGGGTAGAGGTTGGAATTTTGCGCTGAGCCGATGTAAAAGTTGCATATTTACGGTCATAGTGGCAAAGGCAAAGTAGGTGTCAAATTGAAAATAATTTTCAATGTAAAGAGCCGTTATAAAAGAAAAACTTAGGTGATTTTTTCTCACAAAGGATCGATCTAAATGCGCGAAAGAAAAAACTTCGTCAAACAAGAGTTTTGTGAAAAGACGAGTAATTCAATTTGTGCCATTCGATGATCGGCGCTTTTAAAAAACGGACCTTTGAGCGCTGAAGGGACTTTCGCTTGCATGGAAAAAATGTTTTGCAATATTTCGAAAAACCAAGGTGGTTTCGACAGTTTGACTTAACACCTGACGAGAATTATTTTTATTTTAGATGCCTTTGATCCCACCGAAATGATTGAGAACATTTCTCAACTCTACAAAACCCGCGAGGGTACGATGAACCTCCTTCCCTGGTGTGAAGACTTGAACTTTTCTTTTGGAGACCTCTACACCAGACTTAAAATCACCTACAAAAAGAAAACGAGAGGAACAGCTACAGACCGAGTTGTCACAATTTCTGAAATCTTCAACCCGCACGAAGAATGTGAAGAACCAAGACTTGTATTAATAGAAGGAAAGCCTGGTATGGGAAAGACAACTTACTGCAAAAAGGTTGTTTTCGACTGGGTCACTCAAAAACGCGCAGCCGGAAATTCCTTCGCAAAATTCTGCATAGTGCTTTTGATTAAATGTCGTGAAGTTCAGTCTGACCTTTGGGAAGCCATTGATGATCAACTTCTACTTCGAGATATCGGTGATGACCAAAGAAAGAGATTCCTCGACTTCATTCGCCACAATCAATCTAAAGTTCTCCTGGTACTCGATGGATTGGATGAAGTTTCTGAGAAGAAGCTACCAATGTTATCAGAAATTATTCAAGGCCGAACGCTGCCAAAATGTCGCGTGGTTGTAGCTGCACGGCAAGAGGCTGGAGTCAAAGTTCGAAAATACTGCGACATGCTGCTAGAGGTGGAGGGATTCACTGAAGAAGATGTGAAAACCTTCATCAAAAAGTACTTCAGAGAGAAGACAAACTTGGCCGAACAGCTTATCGAACGACTGGATGACGATAAAACCTTACATGAAATGTCGACGAATCCTCTCAACACTGCACTTATTTGCCTGGTCTATGAAGATTTGAACGGTGTATTTCCTGAAAGCAGAAGTAAGCTGTACATGGACATAGTGGATTGTATACTAAGAAGATACAGAGCAAGGAAACAACTTTCAGAAGTCGACGAGGCGGACCTTGTTGTACTTTACGAAAGCCAACTGAACCACCTTGGCTCGATAGCTTTGAAAAGTTTATTAGAAGACAACTTGGACTTTGACGAGAAGGAGCTTGGAAAACACAAAGGAAGTGATCTACCTGAACTTGGATTTCTCTCTGTTCAGCCCGGAGGCAGTAAACTCCGAGCTACTAGACGTTATGGCTTTCTTCACAAGACTTTCCAAGAGTTCTTCGCCGCTTTGAATCTCGTTTGTCAGCTTATCAAGAAAGAAATTAGCACAGACAGCATAGCTGTTGACAGACGATATCGCCACGAGCTGAAAGAAGTGCTTCTGTTCACATTTGGCATTCTTGCCGCACGGTGCGAGGAAACAGCAGAGAACCTTATGAAAAGTATGGCGACACAGTTAAACCGGGAGGTCGAGCAAAGGGAAGCCGAAAATAGTATGACTGTTATATTAGAGTGCATATATGAATGCAAAAATGAAAATAATTTCCATGTAAAATTGGCCCGCGCTCTTGGACCTTGTCTTCAAATTGAAACCATTACTGTTTGGCCCACATTAAGATTAGAGGGGGCTAAAACTATCTTACTAACCAACATTCTTAGAACAAATACAAGTATGACAGCGTTGCATTTGTTTGGTAATGAAATTCGTGATGACGGTGCCGCTACTCTCGCTAATTGTTTGAAAGGGAAGACATCTCTGAAAGAGTTGAATTTGTCTGTCAATAAAATTGGTGATGACGGTGCTGCTGCTCTGGCTGAGTTTTTGAAAGAAAATAAATCTTGGGAAACGTTAGACTTGGGGGAAAATGCCATTGGTGAAGCTGGTGCTGCTGCTCTAGCTGGTTCTTTCAAAGAGAATACATCTCTGACATATTTGAGTTTGAGTTATAATAAAATTGGTGATGACGGTGCTGCTTCTCTGGCTGAGTGTTTGAAAGAAAATAAATCTCTGCAAAGGTTAGACTTGGATGAAAATGACATTGGTGAAGCTGGTGCTGCTTCTCTGGCTGAGTGTTTGAAAGAGAATACATCTCTGACATATTTGAGATTGAGTTTTAATAAAATTGGTGATGACGGTGCTGCTTCTCTGGCTGAGTGTTTGAAAGAAAATAAATCTCTGCAAAAGTTAGACTTGGATGAAAATGACATTGGTGAAGCTGGTGCTGCTAGTCTGGCTGAGTTTTTGAAAGAAAATTCATCCCTGAAAAGTATAAATCTGAACAGAAATAACATTGGTGAAGCTGGTGCGGCTTCTCTGGCTGAGTGTTTGAAAGAAAACATATCTCTAACTGTGTTGTATTGATCTCTAATTAACAAATGGTAAACACCACAGCGTACACTATTGAGTTATGGATGCACGCGGGAGGTTGCTAAGCACGAAAGAAGCGTAAGAGTCGCTCGAGGCGATAGCCGAGAGTGACTCTAGCTTCTTTCGTGCTTAGCAACCTCCCAAGTGCATCCATAACTCAATAGTGTACGGTGTGGTGTTTACCATTTGTTTTATAACATAACATTGATACATTGTAGCTAAAGAGTTCCCTTTTATTTAACAAATCTTACGTGACCAGAAAAAACAAGCGCGCGCGGAAAATAGTCTTTGCATTTGCTCACGTCAGCAGCGTACACCCATGGGCAAATGGGAGACGCTAAATTGACCAATCAGAGCGCGCGCTTTACTTTGGTTATGTTATAAATTACTTTGGTAATTCTGGTGCTGCTGCTCTGACTGCTGGGCAAGAGTGTCAATCATCTCCAACCGAGTTAGATGGGCCTCCCCTGATATTTTATACTCTGCCTTCTGACCAATTTTAAAAAGCAATAATGTAGCGAATGATCAGCGATTGACGACTCTTACCCTAAGCAGGGTAAATGTACAGTAGCTTCTAATCATCGATAACAATATTAATGCAAGACTTTGGTAGCATATATTCACTAAAATTATTTACTTTAGTAAGAGCTCCATTTGAATGATAACTGTATTTCTTAAGTCTTTTAACCGATGTAAATAAAGGTATTTTCAGCAGAATTTCAAGTTTTCTCCAAGTATTCTCTATGTGTGTTTAGTTTTTTTTTTTTCTGCATTCTTCCAGAAAATCCGTTTGATCACAATGCTCCTTAGTTTACTGTTTCCTTACTTCATGTCAACTTTTTTGCTTGAGATCTTTTAGAAACTGACGCGATTGGTTTAATAGGGTATGGATGCTTTAGGAATTGGGTTTTACTTTGGTCACGATTACTGGATGAACGAGCGAATTGTCTTGGTAATTGAGAAAAGGCGAAAGGAAAAAAAAGAGAGAAAAAGGACACTGGCGGCAGCCACAGATTATGCAGGTGTTCAAACTTTCCCTACCCTACCCTTCTCCTCAGATATTGTTAGCTGTTAATTTTATCAGAGAATTTCTGAGAAAGGAGTTGCAGAGGAAAAGCAATAAAACCTGGAGAGGGGGAATTCAAACTCGGGACTGTAAAACAGGTTCACGAGCCTTTAAATAACATGAACGATTGGGAAAAAACGTGCGACGATGGAAGAGGATAAAGAAGAGAGGAAAAACAGCGTTAAAGTTATGTATGTTGTAGGTTTTCAAGTGTAATACAACGGCAATTTCACGAGTCAGGTAAAGAATTTTCCTTGAATCGCAGAACTTAATAAAAGAAGGAAAATCTATGAAACTACAGGAACATTGTTTTTATCGTGAGCGCGAAACAAGAGAACAAGAGATGCGAAACAATATCACTTTGCCTTGTTTTCAACTTGCAATTCTACTATGAATATCTCGCTTCGATAACCAATAAGAATGCGAGATTTAACTCAGTTATGCGGTTCTATCTGTAATCATTGCGATCTCAACGTCCGTGTAACGCAGACAATTTCGGAGGAACTGGCATTATCGCTTGCCCGTCTTCCTCTGGAAGCGCCTTTAATGTAAACAGGGGCTCACGAGTCACTTTATCTGCAAAATTAACTCACGGAATGTCACGTTACAACGAGATCAAAGGTAACTATGAAGGTAACAAAAGAACATTCAGTAAGGATTTTACCTCGCGTGACTTTATCATTTCTCTGACTGAAGCAGAGAAGTTACTACTTTCAATTTTTCTGTTCTATCTTCGTGTTTTTGGGGGCTGATCAGTGCACGTGATCTCGCTGTTAAACTACGGACCCTTACTTGTATGGACATGATCAAGTCACATCTCTCGCTCAAAATAACTCTTGTAGAAAGGTTGTCAGTTCAAGGTACAAAGAATATCGGTTTCATCGAGATTTTGGTCACGAAGTAATTATTCTTCCACAACGTCAGCCATCGTCAAATTAGCTTTCCATGTGTAAATTTGAAATTAACTTACTTTGTATCTTTTCAGAAAGTCATTCCCTCCACGACGTTACAATTGAAACATGGATCTACTTTAAACACCAAGGAAGTAGAAGAGACTCTAAGCGGCTTGATAGTTAAGTCTGGTTGCTTACTAAAAGAAATAACACTGTTTGCTAACGGCGTAAAATCGTACAATAAGCATAATACGAACTGAAAGAAATTACGCCGTAAGTCTTGGGGAGTTGAATCGCGTTATTGCACTTTTTTCTCAATGTTGAATTGGTGTCGAATGAAAGTAGAATAGTTGGCTCATCAAATTCATATGCGGTTCCCTGTGATTATCATTCTGGTGGAGATAAATCCAGAATCTCCGCTTGTTTGCATGCCAGCCGTAAAATCAGCCTACAAGTTCTAAAATATCCACAACAGCTTCTGCGAGAGTAACAAAATCTTGACCTAAAATACTGATTCATGTTTTTCCGTCCTGAATTGCAGATATTTATATATTTCCATGTAATGTGTTCTATTGAATGAATGGCGTTCCCCCCCCCGCCCCCCTTTTAACTTATTTTGTTATACTTGGCTGTGCGGAGCGAAGGAAGTTAGAACGAACACTACTCGATCGTGTATTTCACCAGCGAACAGACGCGCGTGCAGCGTGAAGTTCGTGACAGCTGTTGTGCATAAAACGGGAGAGGCGTGATGCTCGCGGCCCTCACGGGGTCTCTATAGCGGTTTACTTTTTCATCACTATTATTGCTGTCTTAGTGGCTAAGGTATAAGTGCCAACAGACAAATTTACATTGAGCTATTTTTCCGGCGACCAAACCAGCAATTGCAGCTTCAAGTTACCAGAATTATTACTCTACCTTAGTTTTCTGTCTTTCAATCTCGTGCTCTGATGGTCCGGCAATGATTGGCTGGTTACGCTCACGCTCTTTAAAGCAAACATCCTCGATTAGTTCACTTTTTCGTCGTTGTCTGGAAGCACAACCAGTTACGCAAACAGGAAAAGATTCTTCAGGTCCATGAGTTACTTAATTAATTAATAAATAAATACAGTACAGTTAACTGACGGAAAGTAACTTTACAACGAGATCACAGGTAAGGGAAACAATATCACGCCTAACTAGAGGCAGCATCCCTCGACCTAAAAACAAATTTCACGTAAGTTCACCTTAGATTCGTTGTTTTTTTTGTTTTTTTTTCATCAATTCACAGAGAAATTTCCAGTTTTAACTATAAACTGAGACCATTACTCGCAAAAGTGAGTTAAATGAGATCTAAAACAACTGTGACGGCATCAGGTTTGTCTGTAACTTAATGATGTGAGGAGCATCAACGTCATCACCTTTCAACTCTTACGTTTCATCTTCCTGTGTTGAGACTGCATTCATTCCACGTTCTTTCGCTTTTAATAGACAGGCCTAATCTATAGATCTTTCTTGACGCAAAATGAGAGTATGTTTGATCGTGGACCAGTCCGATTGCTGTCCCTATGCATGTATTTATCCTTGTGCTGTGATATGCTGAATGAATGGCAATTTTCCCATTGAGTTATTACTTAGTCAGCTTTGTGAAGCAAAACCAAGTAGAACATGCATTATTTGTGTATTGCACTACCGCAAGGCGAGAGGCACACGAGGAGCGTGGAGCTTTCACAAGCTGTCACGCTTTTGTCATGCAATTGGCTGACGGGATGTAACTAAAAAAATAAACTAGAATTGAGATAACGAAAGTTTCTTTCCCTTAAAATTTTCATTTTCATAACTATATGCAGCATACTTCAGTGACTCACAACTGAATGAGGCTAGTGTCCGGTCACAATTAATTCGTTGTTTGTTTCATATCAAGCAGGAGAATTTTGGTAGTTTAAAATCATACATTTCTACAAAGTAAATGAAAGGATAGTGAAAGTTTTCGAGCATAGGTAAAGCTGATTGTTTCGCTATATATATAAATACAGGTACGCAGAATAGTTTGACCAACATTCAGGTGATAACACTAGTGCTGCAATTAGATATTTAACGACAAGATAGCTTTCGTGAGGTTGATGCTGACTTGATTTTCGTTCTTTTCAGGGATTCGTCCATTCTGTAAAGTTACAAATTACGGCATGCAGAGGTTAATGTCACTTTCAGGTTTAGAGGGAACCTTAAACGTTTAAGGTCGGCTGTAATTTGTTAACTTTTTTTAAGTACATACATTTTTGCAAACTTTACATCCTCCAGTTAAAGACAGTGAACATTTTTATCCTAAATCGCTTGCATGCAGACTGCATTGAAAGGTACAATTTAAATTGTTAGGGCACTTTTTAGAGTTTCCTAACTTCAATCAACAACCTTTTTTAGTCTTGGATGTTTTTTAGAAGTCCTTTTGCTAGGCGGGAAGAAAATTTTGAAACCCCTATCTTAAATGACAACAGAACAGTTTTATGGGCCCTTTAAGTTACCGGGACCTTCGAGAATGGGCCCCTGCAGAAAAGTAATACGGTAAAACGTCCATTAACCTCCCCCCCCCTAAAATAAGCCACCCCCCTCTAATGAGCCCCCTCCCCCCCCTTATCTTTAGAGGAAGAAACAAATTAAGCCCCCCTTTCCATTAAGGTAACTTAAAAAGGTTTCCAAGGAAACTCGGAAAAATGTTTCTTATAAGTATCTGTCACGATCTGACACTGTCAATTTGAGAGGCAAAAAAGCGCATATACACTTTTGAATAAACAACAGTACTGGCAAGTACCGCTACTGGCTTGTTAGCTCAATTGGTAGAGCGCTGCACTGGTGTCGCAGAGGTCAGTGGTTCGAATTCTGTAAAGGCCTGAGTTTTTTCAGATCTGATCTTCACTATTGCGTAAATAGTGCTGCGAGGATCGTGCACAAGTAAGTACTGGTAATGTAAATACACACGGGTAAATTGACCATAGCAACGATCTTGGAAAAAAAGAAACACTCAAAGATCTCACGGAAAGTACTGCTGATTTCCGATTAATCCTCGAGGATTCACGTCCGTTAAATTTTGTGTGAGTCTGCTTGTTTGTTTTCTGCAATGGCGTGTGAAAATTGTGTCAGTTTCCACCGAAAAACTGAAGTCAATTGAGAAGCTTTTTCTAGCCAGACACAAGGGGATTGAATGCGACTTTCACCCATCGAATTCGTTCGCTTTCTGTTGTGAAACTCACTGTAGAAATATCTAACCCTAACCCTCACCCAAATTCAAGGGACTTGTTAAGGGATAAACAAAAGTGTATTTACAGAAGATCTCAAAACTTTCCTTAAAGTTCCACAAACGAACAAATTGTTCGGAAGAATTCATATATCATATGAATGAGAGTCACATTGATTAATTTAATTGTTAATGGCAAGTACTTCTCATTTTAACTTTCTCAGTTACTTTTTGGGAGGGATTTTTTTAGGCCGCGTTACAATCTTCTTAAAGACAGTTTTAGTACCCCAAAATTTATTTAGAAATCAATTTTGGCGGAAAACCAAAGTGATCTGAGTGAAAAGGAAAAGAAAGAATTAGCGTTATTTATTGGCAAAAGGTCGTGATCGAAGTCTTGGCTTAAAAATGCTTTCTAGCCGGTAAAACAAGATATGTTTGTGAAAAATTTTAAGAAAGCCTAAGATGTTCTGCAAAGCGACTCAACACGAAAAGGATACCTCCCGCTGAGAGCCGGCTGGATAGGAGATTACTGCCCTCTGTCTGAACAAATCAGATCGCAGAAATTGTAGAATACAGCCCGCTCACGAACTGAGGAAAAAATCCAACAAAGTATTGCGATTGTTCATAACTCTAAAATTTACACATTCTAATGTGCACTAAGTGAGTTTAATTTATTCAACGACCTTGTGAAAGACACCAAATGAATCGACCAAAAGCAGAAACACACACACATTGATGAAATATACTTAGATAATCAATTGACCAGGATCAATTAATAACTTTCTCTCAACTTATTTAATATGAATATTGAATAAATATCTAACACTCTGATATGATGCATTTGAATTCATTGCTCATTCATCATCGGGTGATTGAGAATCAGAAAATTATCTCAAAGTGATAGTTGATAGAATCCAAAACATTTGGGCAACACCAAACTGTTTGGGGCTGCGTCGGTGGGAGTAACGAAATAATTTGGATATATCAACAAAGTTGAAATGGTAAATTGGCCACCGTAATGATTACAAAAGCTGACGTTTCGAGCGTTAGCCCTTCGTCGGAGCGAATGATACTTGGTTTCTCAGCCCGACGGAATTAGAAATTGTTCGCCAGTAAATTAAGCAATTCGATAAACGTGATTTTAGAAGTTGCTTCGGAAGCGGCGGGTTTTGCCCATAACGAGTTTCGCACACAAAGCGTTTCGCCCAGACCTAGACCATAATTGAAAGATAATTTGGTTATATCAACTAAGTTGAAGTTCTAAATTGGCCACCGTAACGAGTAAAAAAGCCGACGTTTCGAGCGTTGGCCCTTTGTCAGAGCGAGTGGAGAGTAGAAGCCTATTCAAGGGCGGCTTCGATATTTTGAAAGCCATAGTTTTCATGTGTGAAGTGGTCAATTGTGTCTTTTGTGACGTCTATCGGAAAAACAGTTTCTTTCGAAACTATCAGCCTTTATTCAAGTATCATTGGTTATGACCAGAATCTCGGTCATGACTTTTTTCATTTGTTGGCTCTAACAAGAGCCGTTTTATGGAATCTATTCGGACCTGATTTCACAACTTGCTCTAGTCCAGTTCATGTTCCAGCGCGTCCAGATTCGTCAGTGTTGAATCGATGGTCTTTTTGACATCATGGTACTCCTTGAAGTACTGCTGCAAAACTATTTGGGCATCGTAGTGAATAGTTGAATCTGCTAGAACATCTAGTAGATAGAATACACAGCATCTGCTGTCTATTTTCTACCGATAACTCGACTAATTCTAGACGCATTGTACGTATGGAGTCAATGATAAAAACAGCTTCAAAGTTGTCCATAGTTGATCTAAAACACCTCTGAAGGAACGTGCCACAAATAATATTATCTTAGTGCGGACTTCTTAGGAAAAAACTCGGCAAAGCGTGCGGTATGAAAGTTCTAACTAAAAAGAAATTACCGTCTTGCAAAAATATCTCACCCTTTCACTTGTCAATAGAATTTGAAAACAATTGCGCGTGGAACATAGAAAATGGTTTCACCCAGAAGTAGGCCTCCACTGTAACTCGAAAAACGTTGACCCAAGCATGCGTATGCCCAGAACGAACGTTGAGTAATGCCTTGAAAAACGTGACTTTTCCTGACACCATAAAAATGTTGAAACGAACAAGTTGTTTCTTTTACTAAGAATCAGGCGGGGACTGGAGGGTAATTCAAGCACGAAATACAAAAGAGCCGTTTACAAATCTTTATCAAAAAAGTATGACTGATTTTGGTTTTATCTGCAGCACTTACTCTCTCGAGAAGGTCGCGTTGGTTTTGTGTTGAAGCAAATTGAACGCTGTTGAAAGCGTTCATTTTTCTGACTTGGCTAGGTGTGCGGTGTGAAAGTTCTAACTAAAAAGAAACTACCGTCTTCCAGAAATATCTCACCCTTTCACCTGTCAATAGAATTTGAAAACAATAGTGCGCGTGGAACATAGAAAATGGGTTCGCCCAGAAGTAGGCCTATTTCCGATAGACGTCACAAAAGACACAATTGACCACTTCACACATGAAAACTATGGCTTTCAAAATATCGAAGCCGCCCTTGAATAGAAGCCGCATTATTTTCCTTTTGAAAAAAAAAAATAGAAGCCGCATTATTTTCCTTTTGAAAAAAAAATAGAAGCCGCGGCTTCTATTCAAGAAAAGACGGTATGTATTTCTTACGACTCTCGACCTTTCTTATCAGAAATGATTGTAGTCGGATTAGAGATTCTTATTCTGTTTACCCAGTTCTTTCAATTATGAATAAAGGCTGAAAGTTTCTAAAGAAACTCTCCATTCGCTCTGATGAAGGTTGAAAAGTTAAAGGTTTAAAAGTTTCTAAAAAAACTCTCCACTCGCTCTGACAAAGGGCCAACGCTCGAAACGTCGGCTTTTTTACTCGTTACGGTGGCCAATTTAGAACTTCAACTTAGTTGATATAACCAAATTATCTTTCAATTATGGTCTGGGTCTAGGTCTGGGCGAAACGCTTTGTGTGCGAAACTCGTTATGGGCAAAACCCGCCGCTTCCGAAGCAACTTCTAAAATCACGTTTATCGAATTGCTTAATTTACTGGCGAACAATTTCTAATTCCGTCGGGCTGAGAAACCAAGTATCACTCGCTCCGACGAAGGGCTAACGCTCGAAACGTCAGCTTTTGTAATCATTACGGTGGCCAATTTACCATTTCAACTTTGTTGATATATCCAAATTATTTCGTTACTCCCACCGACGCAGCCCCAAACAGTTTCTTTCGAAACTATCAGCCTTTATTCAAGTATCATTGGTTATGACCAGAATCTCGGTCATGACTTTTTTCATTTGTTGGCTCTAACAAGAGCCGTTTTATGGAATCTATTCGGACCTGATTTCACAACTTGCTCTAGTCCAGTTCATGTTCCAGCGCGTCCAGACTCGTCAGTGTTGAATCGATGGTCTTTTTGAGATCATGGTACTCCTTGAAGAACTGCTGCAAAACTATTTGGGCATCGTAGGGAATAGTTGAATCTGCTAGAACATCTAGTAGAATACACAGCATCTGCTGTCTCTTTTCTGCTGATCTCTCGACCAATTCTAGACGCATTGTACGTATGGAGTCAATGATAAAAACAGCTTCAAAGTTGTCCATAGTTGATCTAAAACACCTCTGAAGGAACGTGCCACAAATAATATTATCTTAGTGCGGACTTCTTAGGAAAAAACTGCAGTGTACTTGATCGTTTTGTGATTTGTCGATTAGTCGTTGGATTAAAATAAATATTACCATATACTTGTTTTTCTATTGTTCTTTTTTACTCCAATAAAAAAGCGAGATTTTCGATCCTCCTCATTAAGGATTCTTGGTATATAAAGGCATTTTACTCTTCACTGTTTCTCAATCATTTCTAACGACATTGTTTGACCCGAAATGGCTTTAACTGTAAGACAATTGTGCAAAGAAAGCAGCAGACGACCCCGCAAGGCTCTGTTTTTTTTTCCGAGACGAGAAGAAGACGGGAATCGCGCCTACACGCCTCATCATTGGAAATAGTATAGATTTAAAAGAAGGAATGGCGGTGACCGTTAACTGGCAAGGAAGAAAGGTACCCGCTGAACTCTTAGCCTTAAGTGGTAAGTAATGCCTTTCACATCTCGATTACATGGCAGAATTCACAGGAATACATTTGTGTAAGTCAGTTTTATTGCGAATACTCGCTTAAGCGACAAGTCTGAGTTGTAACTAATTGTCGTACTTACGATTTGTTCTTGTAGACGACGAAGAAGTCTTGAATCAGAAAGACTTGGAGTGGTGCGAAATAAACTTACCGCCGTTACCAAGTCTGGACTGCAACCAACAGCCGGATTCAGACTCTAAGGAAATTGCCCAACAACCGTCCCAAAAGAATGAGGTACAGCGGCCCAACAAGTCAACCAAGGTAATTCTGATTACTACATGGTGCTCTTTAGTAACGCGTTTCATAAAAATGTCGATAACGCCGGCCACTTCCAAATTCAAAGTGGTATTTTTACCTTCTTGTGAAGCGTAAATAATTGAAATTAATTATGTAATGCACGAGCTACCTTTATGATTCTATTATAGTTTTATGTCAGTGGGCATTTACCATCTACAGCGATCGTTTTATATAGGTTATAACTATTTTTGAACGTGACTTTTGTTAATAACCCGAACATCAGGAAGTCTAAGATCACGTTTTCTTGCGCGAGACAAAGTGAACGAGCGTGTTTCAACATTGTATTATCACATTTAAGTTTTCAGATGTTATACTACCATAACAGACTTTCGTTTTGATAAATGTTGTATTGATCTTTTAGGTGAAGGCTGGGCAGAAAAAACTTTCCGCAACTCCCGTTGACCCATACCAAGAGTTTTTGGCAGAACAGAAGAAAAGAGAGGCTCAGTGGTGTGAGGAAACTAAAGCAAAGAAAGCACGAAATGAGGAAAAGGAGGCCAAGAGTTTCAGTGCTGGTGCGACTGCAGAAGATGTTGCTTCCATAAAGCTGCTGCTACAAGAGAGTATCTGTAAGGTAAGCATAACAACAATGCGTTACTTGTTGAGAAAATGTCGCTTGGAAAGTCCTTTTCAGTTTTTTTTCTCTGAATTCAACACGCTTAACTACGTTACGGACACCCAGTGTCAACAATGAGTTTCTAAAGCAAGCCTTACCTTTGGATGACGTCTAATTACTTTTTGACTGAGTAATTTATAAATAATCGTCTTAATACGGAAACCTCATTTTACAGACACTTTCTTTGGTTTTGCCTGATGTTTGATTGTTCACTTTTTTTAATTAACTGTTCATTTGTTTGTTTTACTCAAATAGATGATGGAGAAATTCGAGGACGCCCTGTCTGGAGTGGAGAGAAAAATCACAGTCCGATTGGGTAGAATTGAGCAAAGATTGGATTCTTTAGAGCAAAACGTTATGGTAAGTTTTAATGTCTTTTTCGTTTACGCCTTTAAAGACGGAGTTCTCGGTAATGGAACTACTGGTTTGACAAACTTTGTTGCAGAAGACTAAACTGTTTGAGTGCCTCTAAACTCTAATTAAACCGGTTTAAGAATTATAAAACACAGGGTATAATGAAATAAGGCCATCAAAAGCTAGCGGTTTCAATTTATTTTCTACTTACTCGACTTAATCAAACCAAAATGGCCTTTATTTATTTTTTTAATTCCCTTGCTACAAAATGACATATGATTTTTAACTTTTTAATAGATACAACAACCAGAAACTGAGCAGCCATTATCAGCCAGCAGTATCCTTCAGCAGGATGATCTTCAAACTATAGATTCTGTTGCCTTGGCCAGTCTAAACGAAGATATGGACATCTTCGCGCTATCTCCAGAAACACCAACGGTTCCGACTCCGCCTACAGCTTCAACTTCTTCAACCCCTGCAACCCAAAGCTTCCACGCATTAACAGAAGCTCAAGTTGGCGATGAGCTCATTGGTAGCTGCGTGACCCCAAGAAAGCTACCAGTCGTGAAGAACATTCTGCAGAGCGGATCGGAACGGCACAAATGCGCGCTTAAGCTTCTGCCATACTTCTTTACTAAAGATGAGATGAGCACCAGCAACACAGACGGAACACACCAGAAACTTCCCCTAGACACTACGAAACTAAACTCATTAAAAGTGTTAGTTTTTTCTAGATTTCCAGTCGAGTCCTCTGCGGAGAGAGGCAAAATAAATCAAAGGCAAAATAAATGCTAAGTGTCGTTTAAGTAAGCATATTATAAAGCAAGCAGGCGACAGGTAGACTTAAAGAGAGTTTTTAACTAAGGCTTTTCGCGATTGTTTCAATATTTGTTTCTACTATTATGATTGTTGAGGATTCATTGAGATTACTGTAGGCTTCTCGTTTTCAAGTTATTGATGTAAAATGGTTGTAGAGACCTTCAATTTTATTTAAAGTTTTGGTTTTCTTTGTTGGAAGAGGGATGTGATTAGCTTACGAAAACAGATGTTCGTTAGTTAAGACAAGGAGAGCGAGATTTGTTTTCATGATTATGCAAATTTATTTCGAGTGACGTGTACGGCAAAATTTACAAAATCCGTGGCTATCGAGTTTCTCATCTTTTATTTCCATCGATTAAAAGGAAACAGAAATTGCTTTATAAAAGAAACAATGTAGGAACATGGGAAAAAATGAGTTTGCTTCTCAATTCTATTTTCTTTCTATCGAGAATGTTCAGTCCACATGGTATGATTGACAGATTGCTTCAAACGCATTGCGAGCTCTCCAGGGCGAGACTCGCTCTCGGCTCGCTTCACTCGCCAGTGGATAGCTTAATGGCAGGCTAGTAATTTAATTTTACTTAGTTTTCTATCGTTATCAGTCGAATATTATTAGCATGAAACGTCAGTGTTCCGCATCAACAATTCGTATAATTGTTCACAACGGTTTCTGATCGATATGTGCATGGCTTCCCGCTGTTCTTTAGCCCTCCTTATCCGTTCAACGTTTTTGTCCATCCGTTTAACGTTTTGAGCAATCTATTAATAGATGCTGTTCAACCGTTTAACGTTTTAAGCCATCCGTTTATTTTTTTTCTCGGCCGTTTAACGGTTCACGGAATCCGTTTTTGGACTTTGCTCTACCATTTAACGCTTTGGACTATTCGTTTAAACGGACATGCAAACCGTTTAAACGCCCTTACTACCCGTTTACTATCCGTTTACAAACCGTTTATTTTGTGGGAAATTAACGTCTCCTACCCCAACCCTGCAAGAGACAGGACCTCTATTTATTCGTCCCTATCCGATAAGACTAGAATATCGAACCATTTCTTGATGTTATATAAAGGTAGCAAATTCCTCTCAATTATTCTAAGACCCTGAGTGTTGGTCCAGCCGGGCCTCGAACCCTCGACCTCCCGCACAACAGTCCAGCGCTCTATCCATTGAGCTAACCGGGAGGCGGTTCATCAAATTCTATGGAAATGTTTATATGCTGCTGGTGTTTTGTAGATGCAGTCTGATAATATAGGATAGCTATTGAATCCCTGCATAGGCCTTGATTTTGTTCCAGACATAAAGTATTCAAAGTATTGGGTCTTTTTACAGGAACACAGATTAAGTTGAATTCTTTGTTAGAACCCCACGGAGATGACCTTGGTTAAATGGCTTTTTTCGAGTTTCTGGTAACTTTGCCCAAATTGAAGTTAGGCTCATTTATAATACATTCCTTACTTTAATTGATCTCCATAAATGAACATTCTGTTTACAACTACGAACTTACAACAAAGTTATGTGTTGGAACTCTCCTTTGTAAAAAACATTAGAAGTGGTTTTGAAACGCTGAAAACCGTTTCATGTACATAACTGAGAATTCTGCTACTTTTGAAAGTTAGGAAGGTATTCTTTATGATCGGCTATAAAAGTCAAAGTGAGTTACCTGTGCACCACTTGATCTCACGTTTTGTTACAACTCCTTCAAGGTACTGAGCTGGTGGTGCGATGGGGTAGTGGCCGTAAAGGAACAGGTGGTATTCTAAGGTGGGGAGGGGGGGGGGGGAAAGGGGCTTCTAATGTCTTAAGTGGCAAGGGGTCTCCTTGGCCGCAGCTCACCTCCGTGCACCTTAACTCGAGGACAAAGGAGAGGAAGGAAGCACGATAACCTAGACTACATTGTATTGCCCCCTGAAAATCTCTTTAGTGCCCTAAGATAACCTTGGTGGAGGAGCGTCTTTGAGTTTGTTGCCAATTTTTCTAATTTTCATGTTCTTTACTGACAAGGGAAGCGGATAAGATGAAAGATAAACCTCTCCCAAAAAAAATTGATGTTTTCTTTCTTAATGTTACCAAGTTAGAAATACCATGTTGAAATAAACTCAAGCTACAAATGTACATGTTTGCTATTAATACTAGGTTCAAGTAAATTTCAAATGATGAAACGAAAATCGGATGACTTGACGAGCGGGCTTCCACATAACAAGAGACCTAGGATGGAAGGTAAACGTTTTTTATGTTGTAAATGTTAATACAAGTATATGTATGTTCTGTGAAGTCAAAAGGAGACACAATTCTTTATTAAATTTCTGGGGGTGATCATATCACCTAGAACCTCATGGAAAATTCAACTTGACAACGGGTTAAAGATAGATTACAATGTGATGCCAGAGAGGCAACTTGAGACACATTATTTTGACAATGGTTGGGTCTCGCCTGCACTGGTAGCAACACAAAATAGAGCAAACAGCTACAAAGCCAAATGTCGTGTCTTCTTCCGCCAAGAATAACAACGAGTTGTTTCTTTAGTTTATTCTGTAGGTCTCTTGATTTAAGGTTTTCAAGTGTAGTCACGAAATCTCGAGTTTTTAGTCCGCGTTTTGGTCCGAGTTTTGGTCCGTGTTTTGGTCGGAGTTTTGGTCCGATTCCATGGGAACTTCCGGGTTATAAACACAGCAGATGGGTCCCATGATCAAATTAGTTCTCTACAAAATTACAAGATACATTATCCAATTTAAAATGACTGCACTTCGAGTAATATTAATAAGGACACTTTCTAAATGGATAATAAGAAATATTTTGGATTAATATGAACATTTTTCATATCTATCTTGCCTTTTATTGATTTCTTTTCTTCTTTCTCATCTCTGCGTGATAAACAAAACAATAGGTCGCTTGGAGCGATGAATCGGCTTTCGGCGACAACATTTTTGTAGATGGGCGTGGGGATTTTTCTCTCTTAAATGCTGTTTTATGGTGTCATTAAGTATGGAAAAGCTTCAAAGTGTTCAATTCAGGCGTCAACCATGGGTTGAAGGCGTAAATTCCGTAAATAATCGAGTCCGCTTTTTGTGCATTGTTGGCTGGAGTTTTCGGAACTGAGCATATTACGTTGACCGGCTGTACTAGAAGTTGGCCGAAACCGCAACATACTTCTATATCTCCATACTCCTCCAACCTACTCTAGTTGGTTAGCTTGAATAAATATATCGTTGGGAAGAAATTGGAATTTTGCGCTGAGCCCAGATTAAAGTTGCATATTTACGGTCATGACGGCAAAAGCAAAGCAGGTGTCAAACTGAAGAGTAATTTTCAGTGTAAAAAAAAAAAACGGTTGAAAAAGAAAAACGTATATGCTTTGCTCTCACAAAGGATCGATCTAAATACGCGAAGCAAAAAAATTCCTCAAACGAGAGTTTTGTGAAAAGACGAGTAATTCAATTGGTGCCATTTTTGATGAGCGGCGCTGTTATAAAACAGGCCTTTGAAGTACTGAAGCGATTTGCGCTTGGAAAAAACCATGTTTTACAATATTTCGAAAAACCAGTGTGGTATCTATAGTTTGACTCGACACCTTACGAGAACTATTTTTATTAGAGATGGTTATGATCCCACTGGAAGGATTGAGAACATTCGCCAACTCTATAAAACCCGCGAGGGTACGATAAACCTCCTTCCCTGGTGTGAAGACTTGAACTTTTCTTTTGGAGACCTCTACACCAGACTTAAAGTCATCTACAAAGAGAAAACGAGAGGAACAGCTACGGAACGAGTCGTCACGATGTCTGAAATCTTCAACCCGCACGAAGAATGTGAAGAGCCAAGAGTTGTGTTAATAGAAGGGAAGCCTGGTATGGGAAAGACAACTTACTGCAAAAGAATTGTTTTCGACTGGGCCACTGAAAAACGCGCAACCGGAAATTACTTCGCAAAATTCCGCATAGTGCTTTTGATTAAATGTCGTGAAGTTCAGTCTGACCTTTGGGAAGCCATTGATGATCAACTTCTACCTCGAGATATCGGTGACGACCAAAGAAAGAGATTCCTCGACTTCATTCGCCACAATCAATCTAAAGTTCTCCTGGTACTCGATGGATTGGATGAAGTTTCTGAGATGAAGCTACCAATGTTTTCAGCAATTATTCAAGGCCGAGCGCTGCCAAAATGTCGCGTGGTTGTAACTGCACGGCACGAGGCTGGAGTCAAAGTTCGAAAATACTGCGACACGCTGATAGAGGTGGAGGGATTCACTGAAGAAGATGTGAAAACCTTCATCAAAAAGTACTTCAGAAGGAAGACAAACCTGGCCGAACAGCTTATCGGACGATTGCATGACGATAAAACCTTACATGAAATTTCGACGAATCCTCTCAACATTGCGCTTCTTTGTCTGGTCTATGAAGATTTGAGAGGTGTATTTCCTGAAAGCAGAAGTAAGCTGTACATGGACATAGTGGATTGTATACTAAGAAGATACAGAGCAAAGAAACAACTTTCAGAAGTCGAAGAGGACCCTGTTGGACTTTACGAAAGCCAACTGAACCACCTTGGCTCGATAGCTTTGAAAGGTTTATTAGAAGACAACTTGGACTTTGACGAGAAGGAGCTTGGAAAACACAAAGGAAGTGATCCACCAGAACTTGGATTTCTCTCTGTTCAGCCCGGACGCAGTAAACTCCGAGCTACTAGACGTTATGGCTTTCTTCACAAGACTTTTCAAGAGTTCTTCGCCGCCTTGAATCTCGTTTGTCAGCTTATCAATAAGGAAATTAGCACGGACAGCATAGCTGTTGACAGACGATATCGCCACGAGCTGTAAGAAGTGCTTCTATTCACATTTGGCATTCTAGCCGCACGGTGCGAGGAAACAGCAGAGAACCTTACGAAAAGTATGGCGACACAGTTAAACCGGGAAGTCCGGAATAGGGAAGCCGGAAATAGTATGACTGTTATATAAGAGTGCATTTATGAATGCAAAAATGAAAATTATTAGAAGACAACTTGGACTTTGACGAGAAGGAGCTTGGAAAAAAAAAAAGGAAAGCGATTTACCTGGATTTGCATTTCTGTTAGTTCAGCCCTGAGGTAGTAAACTAAGACCGACTAAACGTTATGGCTTTCTTCACAAGACTTTCCAACAATTCTTCGCAGCACTCTGTCTCGGTTGTCAGCTTATCAAGAAATAAATAAGCACAGACAGCATAAATGCTGACAGACGATATCGCTATCAGCTGAGAGAAGTGCTTCTGTTTACATTTGGCATTCTGGCAGCGCAGTCCCAGGAAAAATTCATCTCTAGAAATGTTATTTCTGAACGGAAATAACATTTGTGAAGCTGGTGCTGCTGCTCTGGCTAAGTAATTATTTGAAAGAAAACACATCTCTAGAAGTGTCGAATTGACCTTTGAATTATTTTGGTAATTCTGGTGCTGCTGCTGCTCTGACTGCTGTGCGAGAGTGTCATCCATCTCTAACCGAGTTAGATGGGCTTCCCCTGAAATTTTATACTCTGTGCTCTGACCAATTTTAAGAAGTGATAATGTAGCGAATAATCAGGGATTCGCGGCTCTTACCCTAAGCAGGGTAGATCATGGTACAGTAGCTTCTAATTATCGATATAAATATTAATGCAAGACTTATGTAGCATCTATTCACTAAGATTATTTAATTTAGTAAGAGCTTCATTTGAACGATAAATGTACTTCTTAAGACTTTTAACTGATGTAAATAAAAGTATTTTCAGCAGAATTTCAAGGTTTCTCCATGTATTCTCTATGTGTGTTTAGTTATTTTTTTCCTGCATTCTTCCGGAAAATCTGTTTGATCTCGATGCCCCTTCGTTTTCTGTTTCCTTACTTCATGTCAACTTTTTTGCTTGAGATCTTTTGGAAATTGACGCAATTGGTTCAATGTGGTATGTATGCTTTAGGAATTCGGTTTTACTTTGGTAATGATTACTGGATGAACGAGTGAATTGTCTTGCTAATTGAAAAAAGGCGAAAGGAAAAAAAAGAGAAAAAAAAGGACACTGGCGGCAGCCACAGATTATGCAGGTGTTCGAACTTTCCCTACCCTACCCTACTCATCAGATATTGTCAACTGTTAATTTTATCAGAGAATTTCTGGGAAAAGAATTGGAGAGGAAAAGGAAGAAAACATGGGGAGGGGGAATTCAAACCCGGGATTATAAAACAGGTTCACCAGACTTAAAATAACATAAAGGGAATGGAAAAAAATGTGCGACGATGGAAGAGGATGAACAAGAGAGGAAAAACTGCGGTAAAGTTATGTATGTCACAAGTAGTCAAAAGACGTCTATGCATAATGAATCAAAGATCACGGAATCGATCAAACAGGGTTGTTCGGGTAATCCCGCGCTAGAATAATATTTTTTTTCCGCAAGCTCCTTACGGGAGTTACCCCATGACATCGAAACCCGCTTGAGATATGGCGGACATGGCGCACGGGCTGATCAATAGAACACGCTGAAAAAGAAAGATTGTAAGATGAGGTCATTATTAAATTGCCTTGGAGATCAGTGGATTCTGTAGTAGCCCAGGTACCCCCACCCCACCCCACCCCGCTAAGATAAGGTGCGGCTCTTGACAGGGCTAGGACCTAGTCTCGTACCCAGACCCTAGAGGTAAACGAGAGGATCTGGGTAATGGATTAGTCAGGACCTTCCGGGTGAATGAAATGAAACTAAAATGAGTGAATGTGAATGAAATGGCACTTTCATTTCACTGTCGGACAGTGAAGCGAATCGTGATGGCGCTAATGCCGAGTCTCCTTTTCCGTTGTTTTTCTCTTTTTTTTTGCCTCATTTAAGAACTCTAGCCCAAGTGAAAAGGTGGGAAAATTGTCTTCGTTTTGGGACTGGTGGGCCGAGTCTCTGTTTGTATCCATTATTGTAGCGAAATGTATTAGCTTTTCCCCGCGCTAACCATGGCCACTCGGGCGAAAAAGAGAAATTTCTAGCGAAGCGGTTTGCTCACACTATCAGCATACACTATCGGGACTTTGAGCACGCTTACGTATACTGAATTTGATTGCGCGGCTCTGTGGCAAAAATAAAAATTGCTCTTTGAGGCAAAAGAAGCAGACTTTGCTTTATCGTTTTTCTAGAAGTGAAAATATCATCCGGGAAATCTAAGATAGGCTGATCGTATTAAGCATGAAAAACGGGATCTCTTCTTACGTTATCAGTTATTGTCAATTTAATCTCAGTGGGAGTAGTACGGTTGACGGTTAAATCTTATGGCCTTTGACAGAAGAAGTTTCTTAGTAGGAGGAAGATGTTTCTTATTAGATATTTCTTATAAACGGAAATAAGATGTTCTAGAAGTGCCTGAATATTATCACAGGATCAGTCTTAACTTCCCACGGCAGTGAGGAGCGTAATATAAATGAACTACAGTGTAAGCATCATGAAAATGAGAAAAAATTAGAAAAAACCGCAACAAACTCTTGGAACAAACTCTTCTTCGACGAACTTAGTACTGTTTGACATTCAGGGAATGGCTGCCCAGGTCTTACAACCTTTCTTGAAGACGTTGCATGCACACGATAAACTCGGCCACAATCTTCACCGCCACCGAGCTGCGAAAATTGGCACATTTTGGCGTACAACAAAACAATTGAGTAATTTCTATTTTTCCTTATTTTTTTGTAACCCAATGAATGATCTGAATTTTATCTTATTCTAAATTTGAACCCAACGAATGATCTAATTTTTAACGCAATGAATGAAAATGCTAAATTATTCTGTTTTTTAAGATATTAATAAGATAAAATCGCACGTGATCTTATTTAGATGAAACAATGGGACAGTAAAGGATGTGCAACCTAGGGTGAGAAGGAGGAAAGGGGCTTCTAATATCTTGAGAGATAAGGGGTCTCCCTAGCTACAGCCCACCTCCATGCACCTAAACACTAGATAGGAGAAATGGAAGGAATGGAACCATTTTAACCTTAATAACATTGTATTGCCCCCCTAAAATTCTCTCTACCGTCCTAAGATGACCCTGGTGGAGGTGCTTCCTAGAGTTTGTTGCGGCTTTTTCTAATTTTCATGTTGCTTACACTGTAGCTCATTTATATTACGCTCCTCACTGCCGTGGGAAGTTAAGACTGATCCTGTGATAATATTCAGGCACTTCTAGAAGGCTTTGCACTTCTTTCCGGTTTTGAGTTGATGATGTTAGAGACACGTTATGGTTATGGTTACCTTAGATATTTGAGTTATGATCGTTGGATCCTGGGCTGTTCATGGGCCAAACCATTTCTTTCTTTCATTTGCAGTGCTAATACACTAATACTTTTAACCAAATTACGGTCTTTTTGTCCAATAGTCTTTTCGTCCAAGTCTTTTCGTTCCAAAGTTTTTTCATCTAGGTCTGTTCGTCTAAATGTTAAGTCTTATCTGGGAGCATTTAAGTAACTTTTAGAAGGCTAGATAAGGCTATATAAAGAACTTATTAGTGCGAGCCGTTGCCATTTTGGTTTCGATAGCTCTTACTACTCACTGATCCTCGTTTACAAATTCAACATCGTTAATTACGATAAATACACAGAGAAGATGTTTATTTGGGGTCATTTTTGGGTTAGGTTTATTTGTTAATCATTTTTGGTTAGTTTTACTTCTTTATCATGTTGGAATATGTTGTTGGTTGTATCGGACACTAATTGATGTTACCCATAGTTGTCTATTACGCACAATAGACGCTTAGCAACAAGCCTAATATTCCCATTTCTTTTGCGCGAAATAATTAAACGGCAAGTCTTTACTTTTGTCACTATTTGATAAAATATATCTTGTTACTACTTCATTTAAAACAATGTTACAACTTTGACGAAAAGACTTGATATTGGACAAGTGGACCAAAGACTTCAGATGAAAAGTACTTAGACGGAAAGACTCTTGGACGAAAAGACCGGATACTCTTTTCACCAACTCATCACTTTACCGATCCAACTCCCCCCCCCCCCCCACCTCCTCCTTGATTTGCGGCATCTTTACCTAAATGTCCCAATTTTCAAAACTGACATAAACATTACCTTCTATCATCAGACCCAAACAGACAAGAGTTGCAGCAGATCAGTAGTGAAGTGCGAAACATTAGAGAAAAGTTGGACACTCAGCTGAGAGAGGACACGAGGAATGCAGGTAAGAACTCAATTAGTACTACATGATAGGAAATTCAATTAAAACTGATATGATAGTCTGCGAAATATGTAAGATAAACCTCTTCTACATTTTTTTCATAATTTTCTACGGGTAGTACTTAGCGATTCCATCCATTATCAGTTGTCTCCCACCCCACCCTGCCCCCATCCTTAGGATCAAAATGTGCACCACGTTGAATCCACTCCACCAGAAGCTGCAATGTAATGATCTCCATTACAAAGGGAAAATCAAATTCCAATCTCGCCATCATCATCGTCCAGCTTCTTTTATTTTGCGTGGTATTTTCGAAGTCGCGCAGTTGTTTTGTACCAGCGAGAAATTTTTGAAAAATGTCCTTGGAATGTCGAAGACATAGCAGTTGAAGGGTCAGGTAAGAAATTTACAGAATTTATTCTATCGCGAGATCCTCCTAAACAACTCTCTCATGCAGAATGTTTTTGAAGCAATAGTGGACCACGAGGTATGGAAGTCAGTCCTACGAAAAAGTCTTTAACCAAAACTGATCTTGCAGGTGATTCAAACGATTTTTTTGGACTGTATTTCAAAATGAAAAAAAGGCTCATAACCTATGCAGACTAAATTACTTGTATAAATTGACCTTCAGAGTTGATCAGTGTTCCGCGTAGAAAGTGAGGCCCACGAACTGATCCCAAATCGTGCAATATTATCCAAGCTTTAAGAATCATTGGATCCAAGAGGAATACATTTGTAATTCGAAATCAGAAAAATGCAAATTAAGTCTTAATCTCGTACCAAAATTCAAGAAAACATGATTGGAAACTTACCTCTGTGGCGGGTCGTGAAAACAGATTTCTCTCTTCAGGCTAGCAGATTCGGGTAAGCGAACAGATTATAAAAAACCTACTTCTCTCTTTACTGATTCTTCTCAAGAACTGGTTTAAAGCATGATAAGCTAACACTTTAAAATCATTTTACGGAATTAATGTCATCACGAGTCGTGTAATTAAAATATATCTGTCATCATCATCGGCAACTAAACGAAACAATCAGAACTGATCGTGGCCAGATGAACAGTGAAGACGGCCGACAAGTGAGTGACAACGTGAACTCAGGGGTGGAACATCCGGATGAGACGCAGAATCAGGGTCAGTTCCACAACACTATCAGGACGATGTTACTTTTTTTTTTCAATAACTCCTCTACAAGGTTTACAATAAAATTCTAACCAGCTCACAGGCACTCTACCCTTAAAGAGGGTGTGAAAAGTGCATCTTAACTTTACACCCACGTCCAAAGTCTGTGGCTACCAGTATGTGATCAACTGTTTTCACGGCTAGGTAACCTAAACCAGTTGGCATGTACTTAAAAGAGGTGGGTTGTTACTCCACCCTCATGACAATGAAATAAAGTTGCATTATAAAAATAATTTGTTATTCGATCCAGTGTCAATGAGGGTAGCTCTGAGGGGACTGCCTGCATGAGCTCCTTACAGACCTCATTGATAATGCGCTCAAGGTAGAAATCTGTCCTCTTCCAAGAACATCGTTCTTTAATACGAACACCAATCCGGCAAACCGTTGAAGCGAAGGTCTTTGCCTTCACTGGTCGCAACACAAATAGAAAAAAGAGCTAAAAAGCCAAATGTCTGTCTTTTCCCGCCAAGAATAAGTACGAAACGTTCCTTAAGTTTATTTTGTAAGTCTCGTGAGTTATGTTCTCTAGGTGCAATGACGAGATCTCGAGCTTTTGGTCCGTGTTTTCATCGTTCCTCCCTTGGAGGTTTACATGTTCTTTATTTTTCTGTCGCTGTGGTGCGGGTACTTTTCAATTCAAGGGCCATAGGCGATGTTCTCAGCTCGAGAGCGCTGAACGGCCTTTTTTCCTGCATTAATTCCTTTTTTCCTATTTATTCCTTTTTTCCTATTTAGGTCCTAAGGACTGAAAATACGTCTCACTCGTTCGAGCTCTTTCTTCCCGCGTAACTCTGCTTACACGTATATTTACTCCAAATGTATGCTCAATGTACACCCATCATACCCTACTTAGTTGCATCTTCGCTTTGGGTTTGACATCTATCGTCCAGTTTTCCCGTTACATGTTTTAATGATGTTTTGATGATGTATGTACGTGTTCAAAGCCCAAACTCGAGTCACGAGTCGTGAACCAGAATCTTAGGGTCGGTTATTTACCCGAGGTCTAACCCAAACCCCGGTTTTACGCAAACAGTGAGCCGCAGGGATTCTCTAAGTGACGGTGGATTTAACTCAATAAATTTCCATACATTGCTAACTTTCCACCTTCTTGACACTGTCAAAAATAAATGTTCAGATAAAAGATTCAACTAAAATGAAGATGGTTTAGATGGCAGTTTTGTAAAAAAAATGCTAAACTTTGTTTAAATAACCAGCCGTGATGAAAAGTCGTTATTGGTTGGCTAGCTAGGAGTGGGCGGGGAGAAGGAAATGAAGGATTTAGGGGGGATCATAACATGGTTTTCGGGAGAAATCAAAGGGAGGTCAGTCGTCGCCAAAAAATGCAAAAGGGGAACTATAGAAAACCTTTTCTTTTTTCGACGACTTTACAATTTATTAAAAGAAAAAAAATGGGCGGGCGTGATTAGTTTCCTTGTCAAAATTCTAAACTGTATCAGAGCTACTGTAATTTTCGATGCAGCGTTCGGTGGCCTTTACTTTTGGTGCCTCAAGAAAGGGTGCCTGTGCAAAACAAGCTCATTAGGGATAGGGCGCTTATTTTTCTTCTCAGAAACAGAAGAATATGCAAAAAAAAAAAGCTTGAATTGTTCCATTAATATAGAAGACTACAGAACAGACTTGTCCAGGGATCCTGCAAGACTAAAACTACCGACAAGGCAATGGTCGCAAACGAGATTATTCGTTTGAAGAAACTGTGCACTCACGTGGTTACCGTTTTCTGTAACGAGGCTTTAAATGAGAACTGAAAGGAAAATGAACTACGGTTGATCTCGTTGCAAATATACTCTAGCAGTGCCATCACTGAAACAGAATCGGGGCGCTTAACAGAACATGAGTGCTTATCCAGTAGGAGTGCTTATCAGAATAGGGGCGCTCATTAACAAAAACCAGATTCGAGAGGGGCCCTTCTTAGAGAAGGAGAACAAAGACGCTAAATCAATGATTATGGTACTTTGCCATGCCTGGGAAACATTTTGCGAAATGGGTGACGATAGCTCAGATTTGCTGTAATTGACTCATCTTAATTTTAAAGGCTCACGGAATGTGTAACATTTCTTAAGCTAACCCATGTTCTTCTGTATTTTAAAATGCGATAAAAAAAAGCCTGGACTCCCATTTCTGTGCTTCACAACCTTTTAGACAAATTTAATTTTTTGACTGGGTAATAATTGAAATTGCTGGGGCTGATTATACCACTAAGAACTTCGTGCAAAATTCAACTTGACAACGGGTTAAGAGATATATTACAATGTGAGGCCAGAGATGCAACTTGAGATATTATTTTGACCTCGTTGGGTCTCGTCTATACTGGTAGCAACACAAAATAGGACAAACAGCTAAAGAGCCAGATGGCGTGTCTTTTCCCACCAAGAATAAGTAGGAAAAGTTTCTTAAGTTTATATTTTAGGTCTCGTTTCCAGGTGTAGTCACGAAATCAGTCGAGTTTTTGGTCACGTTGTTTTCGTTATTCCTCCCTTGGAGGTTTATCAATTCTATATTTCTATGTCGCTGTGGTGCGGAGGTTTTTAAATTCAAGGGTTATAGGCGATGTATTCCGCTTGAGAGAGTTGAATGTGCCCTTTTCTGCAATTATTAAGGGCTGAAAATACTTATCACTCGTTCGAGCTCTTTCTTCCCGTGTGACTCTGCATACAAGCTTATTTACTCCAAATGTATGCTCAATCTACGCGGATTGAGCCTCAGTTAGTTGCATCTTTGCTTTGGGTTTGACCGTCTATCGTGCTGTTGTCGCGTTAACTATTTAACCTTTGACCCAAATCTAATTTTGCGAATCAATAATAATTGACAAGTGGTAGCTTCCATGGATCTGCGCGTAAATTTCGTGTAAACTGAAAAGTTTTCTTCTCTGATTTTGTTGATAGGGTGGCCATCGGAAAGACTTCGAAATATCAGATATATATCACAGTTCAAACTATGTCATAGCGGTAACTTCTTTAGTATGTCAGACACGTTTTGAAAAATTGCTACTCATCATAACAATCAAATAGAATGTCAATCAAAACCAAGTCACACCCGCCAAACGATAAGATTTTTGCTCGATAGCACTTGATTTTAAAAGGATTGAGAGGCACACGATATTCTTACAATTACTTCGAATTATCCTCGATGCCTTCTAGTTGGGGTCTTTTCTATAATCATCTATGTTCAAAAAACCGCCAGGCGGCAAGAAGCTGAAAGTAGGATCGAGAAGCCACTCACCGGCTGCGCCGTGGAAAACTACCAGGCCGATTACAAACTACAAACTATAGCGTCAGTTTTGCGCGTAGGAGAGAGGAAATTTTCATTTTGAAATAAATACAACTTGGTAAAACTTGATTTTCGGACGATCTCGTCATTGAATTTTGCTTGATTACGTTGCGTGACACAATATTCATAAAGTTTGTAAGCAGTTCCTTTCACTTTATAAAGTCTTGAAAAATCGATCAAAATAATAATATACTTGGCATATTTAGTGTGTTTTCGTAAATATACTATTTTCTGGCGATTTCACGGGAGCTTTTGGATAATAAACACAGCAGATGGGTCCTTTGAATAAGTTAGTACAGTATAAAATTAGAGGATACATTATCCAATACAAAATTAGTGCACTTCAAGTAATATTAATAAGGAAACTTTTTAAATGGATAATAACAAATATTTTGGATTAACATGACCATTTTTCATATCTCTCTTTCCTTTTAGTGATTTCTTTTCTTGTCTCTCATTACTGCGTGATAAACATAACAATAGGACACTTAGAGCGATGAATCACCTTTCGGCGGCAACATTTTTGTACATGGGTGTAGAGATTTTTCTCCCCTAGATGCTGTTTCATGGTATCATAAAGCATGAAAAAGCTGCAAAATGTTCAATTCAGGCGTCAACCATGGGTCGAAGGCGTAAATTTTGCAAATAATTGAGTCCGCTTTTGTGCATTGTTGGGTGGAATTTTCGAAAATGTGCATATTACGTTGATCGGCTGTACAAGAAGTTCGCCGAAACCGCGAGATATTTTTATATTTCCATACTCCTCTAACCTATTTTAGTTAGTTTGAATAAATATATCATTGGGTAGAAGTTGGAATTTTGCGCCTGGCCGATGTAAAAGTTGCATATTTACGGTCATAGTGGCAAAGGCTAAGTAGGTGTCAAATTGAAAATAATTTTCAATGTAAAGAGCCGTTATAAAAGAAAAACTTAGGTGATTTTTTCTCACAAAGGATCGATCTAAATATGCGAAACAAAAAAATTCCTTAAACAAGAGTTTTGTGAAAAGACGAGTAATTCAATTTGTGCCATTTGATGATCGGTGCTTTTAAAAAACGGACCTTTGAGCGCTGAAGGGACTTTCGCTTGCATGGAAAAAATGTTTTGCAATATTTCGAAAAACCAAGGTGGTTTCGACAGTTTGACTTAACACCTGACGAGAATTATTTTTATTGTAGATGCCTTTGATCCCACCGAAATGATTGAGAACATTTCTCAACTCTACAAAACCCGCGAGGGTACGATAAACCTCCTTCCCTGGTCTGAAGACTTGAACTTTTCTTTTGGAGACCTCTACACCAGACTTAAAATCACCTACAAAGAGAAAACGAGAGGAACAGCTACGGACCGAGTCGTCACAATTTCTGAAATCTTCAACCCGCACGAAAAATGTGAAGAACCAAGAGTTGTATTAATAGAAGGGAAGCCTGGTATGGGAAAGACAACTTACTGCAAAAAGGTTGTTTTCGACTGGGCCACTCAAAAACGCGCAACCGGAAATTCCTTCGCAAAATTCTGCATAGTGCTTTTGATTAAATGTCGTGAAGTTCAGTCTGACCTTTGGGAAGCCATTGATGATCAACTTCTACCTCGAGATATCGGTGACGACCAAAGAAAGAGATTCTTCGACTTCATTCGCCAAAATCAATCTAAAGTTCTCCTGGTACTCGATGGATTGGATAAAGTTTCTCAGAAGAAGCTACCAATGTTTTCAGAAATTATTCAAGGCCGAGCGCTGCCAAAATGTCGCGTGGTTGTAAGTGCACGGCACGAGGCTGGAGTCAAAGTTCGAAAATACTGCGACATGCTGCTAGAGGTGGAGGGATTCACTGACGAAGATGTGAAAACCTTCATCAAAAAGTACTTCAGAGAGAAGACAAACTTGGCCGAACAGCTCATCGAACGACTGCATGATGATGAAACCTTACATGAAATGTCGACGAATCCTCTCAACTTTACGCTTCTTTGCCTGGTCTATGAAGATTTGAACGGTGTATTTCCTGAAAGCAGAAGTAAGCTGTACATGGACATAGTGGATTGTATACTAAGAAGATACAGAGCAAAGAAACAACTTTCAGAAGTCGACGAGGCGGACCTTGTTGGGCTTTACGAAAGCCAACTGAACCACCTTGGCTCGATAGCTTTGAAAGGTTTATTAGAAGACAACTTGGACTTTGACGAGAAGGAGCTTGGAAAACACAAAGGAAGTGATCTACCTGAACTTGGATTTCTCTCTGTTCAGCCCGGAGGCAGTAAACTCCGAGCTACTAGACGTTATGGCTTTCTTCACAAGACTTTCCAAGAGTTCTTCGCCGCTTTGAATCTCGTTTGTCAGCTTATCAAGAAAGAAATTAGCACGGACAGCATAGCTGTTGACAGACGATATCGCCACGAGCTGACAGAAGTGCTTCTGTTCACATTTGGCATTCTTGCCGCACGGTGCGAGGAAACAGCAGAGAACCTTATGAAAAGTATGGCGACACAGTTTAACCAGGAGGACGGGAGTGGGGGAGCCAGAAATAATATGATTGATATATTAGAGTGCATTTATGAATGCAAAAATGAAAATTATCTCGATGTAAAATTGGCCCGCGCTCTTGGCCCTTGTCTCCAAATTGAAACCATTAATGTTTGGAGCAAATTAGGATTAGGGTGGGCTAAGACTATCTTACTAACCAACATTCTTAGAACAAATACAAGTATGACAAAATTGGATTTGACTTTGAATGAAATTTGTGATGACGGTGCCGCTGCTCTGGCTGATTGTTTGAAAGAAAAGATGTCTCTGAAGAATTTTAATTTGTCTTTTAATGAAATTGGTGACGTTGGTGCTACTGCTGTGGCTGAGTGTTTGAAAGGGAAGACATCTCTTACAAAGTTGGATTTGCATGGGAATAAAATTGGTGATGATGGTGCTGCTGCTGTGGCTGAGTGTTTGAAAGGCAAGACATCTCTGACAAAGTTGAATTTGTCTAGCAATGAAATTGGTGGTGTTGGTGCTGCTGCTGTGGCTGAGAGTTTGAAAGACAATACATCTCTGACGGACTTGGATTTGTCCTCTAATGAAATTGGTGATGCTGATGTTGCTGCTGTGGCTGAGTGTTTGAAAGAGAAGAGATCTTTGACACATTTGGATTTGTCTTCTAATGAAATTGGTGATGCTGGTGCTGCTGCTCTGGCTGAGAGTTTGAAAGAGAAGAGATCTCTGACTTATTTGGATTTGTCTTCTACTGAAATTGGTGATGCTGGTGCTGCTGCTCTGGCTGAGAGTTTGAAAGACAATACATCTCTGACAGATTTGAATTTGTCTTCTAATGTAATTGGTGATGCTGGTGCTGCTGCTCTGGCTGAGAGTTTGAAAGAGAAGAGATCTCTGACAGATTTGAATTTGTCTTCTAATGTAATTGGTGATGCTGGTGCTGCTGCTCTGGCTGAGAGTTTGAAAGACAATACATCTCTGACATATTTGAATTTGTCTTCTAATGAAATTGGTGATGCTGGTGCTGCTGCTCTGGCTGAGAGTTTGAAAGAGAATACATCTCTGACAGATTTGAATTTGTCTTCTAATGTAATTGGTGATGCTGGTGCTGCTGCTCTGGCTGAGTGTTTGAAAGAGAAGACATCTCTGACATATTTGAATTTGTCATCTAATGAAATTGGTGATGCTGGTGCTGCTGCTCTGGCTGAAAGTTTGAAAGAGAAGACATCTCTGACATATTTAAATTTGTCATCTAATGAAATTGGTGATGCTGGTGCTGCTGCTCTTACTAAGTGTTTGAAAGAAAATAAATCTCTGACAATGTTGGATTTGAAAGAAAATAACATTGGTGAAGCTGGTGCTGCTGCTCTGGCTGAATGTGTAAAAGAAAATTCATCTCTGGAAATGTTATTTCTGAACGAAAATAACCTTTGTAAAGCTGGTGCTGCTGCTCGGGCTAAGTAAGTATTTGAAAGAAAACATATCTCTAGAAGGGTCGTGTTGACCTTTAAATTACTTTGATAATTGTGGTGCCGCTGCTGTTCTGACTGCTGTGTGATAGTGTCATCCATCTCTAACCGAGTTAGATGGGCTTCCCCTGAAATTTTATACTCTGTGCTCTGACCAATTTTAAAAAGCGATAATGTATCGAATAATCAGGGATTCACGGCTCTTACCCTAAGCAGGGTAAATGTACAGTAGCTTCTAATTATCGATATAAATATTAATGCAAGACTTATGTGGCATCTGAATAAAGGCTGATAGTTTCAAAGGAAACCGTTTGGGGCTGCGTCGGTGGGAGTAACGAAATAATATGGATATATCAAAAAAGTTGAAATGGTAAATTGGCCACCGTAACGATTACAAAAGCTGACGTTTCGAGCGTTAGCCCTTCGCTCCGACGAAGGGCTAACGCTCGAAACGACGGTCAGCTTTTGTAATCGTTACGGTGGCCAATTTACCATTTGAACTTTGTCGATATATCCATATTATGTAGAATCTATTCACTAAGATTAATTACTTTAGTGTAAGAGCTTCATTTCAATGATAAATGTATTTCTTAAGACTTTTAACTGATGTAAATAAAAGTATTTTCAGCAGAATTTCAAGTTTTCTCCAAGTAACTCTATGTGTGTTTGCTTTTTTTTTCTGCATTCTTCCGAAAAATCAGTTTGATCCCGATGCTCCTTCGTTTACTGTTTCCTTACTTCATGTCAACTTTTTTGCTTGAGATCTTTTGGAAATTGACGCAATTGATTCAATGTGGTATGGATGCTTTAGGAATTCGGTTTTATTTTGGTCATGATTACGGGATGAAAGAGTGAATTGTCTTGTTAATTGAAACAAGGCGAAAGGAGAAAAAAGAGAGGAAAAGGGCACTGGCGGCAGCCACAGATTATGCAGGTGTTCAAACTTTCCCTACCCTACCCCTCTCCTCAGATATTGTCAGCTGTTAATTTTATCACAGAATATCTGGGAAAGGAGTAGGAGAGGAGAAGGAAGAAAACATGGGGAGGGGGAATTCAAACACGGGATTGTAAAACAGGTTCACCAGCCTTTAAATAATATAAAAGGAATGGAAAAAAATGTGCGACGATGGAAGAGGATGAACAAGAGAGGAAAAACCGCGGTAAAGTTATGTATGTCACAAGTAGTCAAGAGACATCTATGCATAATGAATCAAAGATCACGGACTCGATTAAACAGGGTTGTTTGGGTAATCCCACGCTAGAATAATGTTTTTTTTCCGCAAGCTCCTTACGGGAGTTACCCCATGACATCGAAACCCGCTTGAGATATGGCGGACATGGCGCACGCGCTGAACAATAGAACACGCTGAAAAAAAGATTGCAAGATAAGGTCATTATTAAATTGCCTAGGAGATCGGTGGATTCTTAGTAGCCCAGGTACCCCCACCCCACCCCACCCCACGCCGCTAAGATAAGGTGCGGCTCTTGACAGGGTTAGGACCTAGTCTCGTACCCAGACCCTTGAGTTAAAAGAGAGGATCTGGGTGATAGATTAGTCAGGACCTTCCGGGTGAATGAAATGAAAATGAAATGAGTGAATGTGAATGAAATGGCACTTTTGTTTCACCGTCGGACAGTGAAGCGAATCGTGACAGCGCTAATGCCGAGTCTCCTTTTCCGTTGTTTTTCTCTTTTTTTTGCCTCATTTAAGAACTCTAGTCCTAGCGAAAAGGTGGGAAAATTGTCTTCGTTTTGGGACTGGTGGGCCGAGTCTCTGTTTGTATCCATTATTGTCGCGACATGTATTAGTTTTTCCCCGCGCTAACCATGGCCGCTCGGGCGAAAAAGAAAATTTTCTAGCGAAGCGATTTGCGCACACTATCAGCGTACGCTATCGGGATTTTGAGCACGCTTACGTATACTGAATTTGATTGCGCGGCTCTTTGGCAAAAATGAAAATTGCTCTTTGATGCAAAAGAAGCTGACTTTGCTTTATCGTTTTTCTAGAGGTGTAAATATCATCCGGGAAATCTAAGATAGGCTGATCGTATTAAGCATGAAAAACAGGATTTCTTCTGACGTTATCAGTTATTGTCAGTTTAGTCTCAGTGGGGAGTAGTAGGTTGACGGTTAAATCTTATGGCCTTTGACAGAAGATGTTTCTTAGTAGGAGGAAGATATTTATTATTAGATATTTCTTATAAACGGAGATAAAATGTTCGCTAAATGAGTGGACAAAATATATGCAAAGATGTTCACACTTGACTCAGGCGATCTCAGAGGTACATCGGCTTTATGAATCTTCGGTAAAACATACATTCTAGGCAGCTGTTCGAGTCGTGGTCTCATCTTTTTTTAGACGGCCTCTACAAGATGTCCGCTTCGTTTCAAGCGCAGTTTCTAGGACAACCTCCTCAACAGTCTGTCGAATCTTTGTTCAAGTGCTGATACTGTCCACTTTCGATCACAGAGGACGTCTTTGCCTGATAGGTGTCGGCGTCTTGGAGGATTTCGGTCGTGTCATGATAAAATTTACTTGATCCCCCTCTAGGCTCTGTGATATTGCTATGATCTCCCCTTCCTTTTTAATGAGGGTCTCAGTGGAGTTAACTGTCAACCATCAAATGGCCAAAATATTAACCGTCAACCGCCAAAAATTAAACGCAATCTTTTTACCGTCAACCATCAAATAAGCAAGCCAATGCTAGCCGTCAAATGTCGGGTTCTGTTGTTTATTAATAAAAGTTTTGATATATCACAAAACACTTTTATGTAAGTCCTTTAACTTCTAGTCACGAGTAAACCTGGTCATCGATAGAACTGATTTCCAGTGTGGAAATACTTCTGGTGTTCTAAGACGTTCGTTATTTGTTAATAAAAGGTGTTATAAATTAACAGTTCTTTACAAACGCATCATAAGGAAAACTTTTTAGAAATGACATTCCAAAAAGGTTAACCGTCAACCGTCAAAAGGGCTTATTTTTAACCGTCAATCCGGCATCAACGTGAACCCACCCCCCCCCCCCCCCTTTGAGACCCTCTTTTATTGCCAGTTAATTGACGGTCAGTTTTCTATCTGTTCCTCCCCTCCTTTTATACTCTGTTGGCGATGACTGTTCCCCGACGAGCTCTCCCTGAAACCATGTGATGCTTCCCCCATAAATAATGATACGGTTATCTTGGGTAGCTACCCACATGCGTCTGAGTGTCCCGTTCGTGCCCATCCCTTTTGAGCTTTAAATTTTTTTATGTTTGTATATCTTCATTTTGATCTTGCCCAATAAACCTTGTTCCCTTCGTACACAGTCAAACACTTTCCTACAGAGGAATCCTGGCTTAGAATACAAATAGAGGAAAGCATCAGTTTAGCCACTTTTATGTTTTTACAATTTTCTAAGAGGTATATCCTTTTAAGCTTCACCTCCCCCCCCCCATTTCAGAGATAATGCCTGCAATTTAATAACCTTCAAAGGTCTTGCAGTGTATATTAATATATTAACCATATATCGAACACTCCCATAATGGAAATCCTCGCTTAGAATACAAATAAAGGAAAGCATCATTTTGCCGCTTCAATTTCTCAGAGTTTTCTGGGGAGGTATGCCCCCATAACCCCCCCCTCCCCCCGCCCCTCCAGTGATAATACCTGTAATATCACCATCAAAGGTCTTGCAGTTTATGGAAATCCTCGCTTAGGATACAAATAAAGGAAAGTATCACTTAAGCCACTTCAATTTTTCACAATTTTCTGGGAAAGTGTGCACCCTATAATTGTACACATGTAGATGTTAATTAAATGAATGTGTTCATTTCAGAAAGAAGTCACCTCTACCCGATGCATGTCTAATTGTCTCTTGGTTTTTATTTCAGGTAAGAATTATCTCCCTATAAAATGCACAAATTGAAATGCTGAAAATCCTTGACTTTTCACTCAGTGAGAGTCTCCCTGTAGATGTATCTGAATAATTTTATTTAGTACAATTATAAACACTTACAGCCATATGGTTGATAATAGGTAATTGTTTGTCAGCTTCACGTGAGTTTGAGGATATTTTATTTAGAACAGTTGCCTAGTTTAACTAATTAATTTAGCTTATTATGCTCGCCTAATGCATGGATATTTTTGGTTTCACAATAGAGTATATTTTTTTTAATTTTTGTACATCTTAGGAAGAAATATAATGACTTAAATCCGGAGTCTCTGGCTTTTATGATTTTCAAGTATTTATGGGTAAGAATCCATTGTGTAAACTATTAAATTACAATAGAATGCTAGAAATTCTTCATTTCTGAACTTCACTGTCATTGCATATTTACGGTCATAGCGGCAAAGGCAAAGTAATAGTCAAACTGGAAAGTAATTTTTAGCTTAAAACCGTTGAAAAGAAAATTTTATGTGACTTGTTCTCACAAAGGATCGGTCTAAATATGTGTAGTCAAATAAATTCCTCAGACGAGAGTGTTGGGAAAAGACGAGTAGTTCAATTTGTGCCATTTTTGATGATTGGCGCTGTTAAAAATGAGCCTTTGAAGTGCTGAAGCGATTTTCGCTTGGAAAAAAGTTATTTTACAATATTTCGAAAAACCAATGTGGTTTCAATAGTTTGACTTAATACCTTACGAGATCTATTGTTATTATAGATGGTTATGATCCCACCAAAATGATTTAGAACATTCGCCAACTCTACGAAATTCGCGAGGGTACGATAAACCCCCCTCCGTGGTGTGACCACTTAAACTTTTCTCTTGGAGACTTCTACACCAGACTTAAAGTCGTCTACAAAGAGAGAGCGAGAGGAACAGCTACGGTCCGAGTTGTCACAATGTCTGAGATCTTCATCCCGCAAGAGCAATGTGAAGAACCAAGAGTTGTATTAATCGAGGGTAAGCCTGGCGTGGGAAAGACAACTTCTCAAAAACGCGCAACCGGAAATTAGTTCGCAAAATTCCTCATAGTGCTTTTGATTAAATGTTGTGAAGTCCAGTCTGACCTTTGGGAAGCCATTAATGATGAACTGCTACCTCGAGATGTCGGTGACGACCAAAGAAAGAGATTCTTCGACCTCACTCGCCACAGTCAATCTGAAGTTCTGCTTATACTCGATGGATCGGATGAAGTTTCTGAGAAGAAGCTACCAATTTTTTTCAGAAATTGTTGAAGGCCGAGTGTTACAATAATGTCGCGTGGTTGTTACGGCACGGCACGAAGCTGGAGTCAAATTTCGAAAATACTGCGATACGCTTCTTCAGGACTTTACGAAAGCCAATTGAAACACCTTGGCTCGATAGCTTTGAAAGGTTTACTTGAAGAGAACTTGGACTTTGACGAAAAGGAGCTTGGAAAAAAAAAAGGAAAGCGATTTACCTGGATTTGGATTTTTGTCAGTTCAGCCCTGAGGCAGTAAACTAAGACCGACTAGACCTTATGGCTTTCTTCACAAGACTTTCCAAGAATTCTTCGCAGCATTCTATCTCAGTTGTCAGCTTATCAAGAAAGAAATTAACACGGACAGCATAACTGATGACAGACGATATCGCCACGAGCTAAAAGAAGTGCTTCTGTTTACATTTGGCATTCTGGCAGCGCAGTCCCAGGAAACAGCAGAGAACCTTGTGAAAAGTATGGCAGCACAGTCAAACCAGGAGGGTGAGGCTTAGGAAGCCGCAGATACTATCTTTGATAAATTAGACTACATTTATGAATGCAAAAATGACAACAACCTTGAGCGTTTGAAAGAAAATTCATCTCGGAAATTGCCGCATTGACCTTGAAATTACTTTTGTGATTCTGGTGCTGCTGCTCTGACTGTTGTAGGAGTGTAATCCATCTCTGACCGAGTTGGACGGGCTTCTTCCAGAAAATTTGTACTCAGCCCAAGGACCAATTTTAAAAAGCGATAACGTAATGAATAATCAGCGACTCACGACTCGTACACTGAGCAGAGGAAATGTACAGTAGCTTCTACTTATCGATATCAGTATTAATGTAAGACTTATGTAGCATTTGTTTACTAGGAAGTTTTTCTTTTCTTGGGGCGGTATTTGAATAATAAATGTATTTCTTAAGACTTTTAACTGCTGTAACTAAAGGTGTTATCAGCAGAATTTAAATTTTTCTTTACTTATAGTTTTTTGTTTTGAAAATTTTTCTGAAAATCCGTTTGATTACGATGCTCCTCAGTGGACTGTTTCCTTACTACTGCATGTCACCTTTCTTGCTTGAGATCTGTTTCCTCACTGCATGTCACCTTTCTTGCTTGAGATCTGTTTCCTCACTGCATGTCACCTTTCTTGCTTGAGATCTGTTTCCTCACTGCATGTCACCTTTTTTGCTTGAGATCTGTTTCCTCACTGCATGTCACCTTTCTTGCTTGAGATCTGTTTCCTTACTGCATGTCACCTTTTTTGCTTGAGATCTGTTTCCTTACTGCATGTCACCTTTTTTGCTTGAGATCTGTTTCCTTACTTCATGTCACCTTTTTTGCTTGAGATCTAGAGCTTTTGGAAGCTGACCCATGGTCTGATATAATTTGGATGCTTTACAAATTAGGTTTTTACTCATTTTAGGAATGCTGAATGAAAGAGTGAATTGTCTTGCTAACTGAAAAATGAAGAAAGGGAAAAAAAGAGAAAAAGGACATTGACCGCAGCTACGGATTCCCCAGGTGTTCAAACTTTCCCAACCCCTCCCTTCCCCTCTAATATTGTCAGCTGTTTCTTTTATCGCAGAATTTTGAGATAGGAGCGAGTAGGAAAGGAAGAGCAAGAAAACTGCGGAAAGGGGGAGTTATAACCTGGGTCTGTATAACAGGTTCACAGCCTTTAAACGATGTAAAACGAATGGAAAAAGCTTGCAATGACGAAAGAGAATGGAGAAGAGAGCGAAAAAGCGAAATAAAGTTATGCATGTCATAATTAGTGAGAAGACATCTGTGTATAATAAGAGAAAGATCGTATAATCGATCAAAAATGGTTGCTGGGGAAATCCGACCCTAAAAATTACCCCTTTTTCGCATGCTCCTTTTGGGAGTAACTCTCCCTTTCCCATCATGCATCGGGAGAGGAGGTCAATTTTAGAAGGAGGGATTCAATTGTCTCCCTAACTCCCTCCCCCCTCCCTCATGTACCCTTGTAGGAGGTGACGTTTACACCCAGGCTGCACATTCTCCTTTTGAAGTTGCCCTTTCTCCCCATCCCCTCACTCACACACATACGCCCAACCCTTGACATACGCGAGTGGAAGTCAAGTTTACTGAAATAGGTATCTATTTTATCGTCCCGCACATGAATCTAGTTTAAATTTCCTAAAGTCCCTACCCCTCCCCCCTTCGTTCTCAGCTCCGCCGTAGCTACGTAATTATTACCTTGGAACATACATTTTCACCCATAGACCCAACATGAGATGAAAGCGCAAACGAAAGACAAACATTGTGTAGTTAGAGGGAAGAGGTTTGAATGAGAAGTTACAATCAGAATACTCGGTGTAATTTTGTCGGACGTTTCTTTACTGAAAATTGCAAATTAATATCATGTCAACTGAAAAGATACTTCAAACAACAAACATATGAAATACATATATATGAACTGCGGTTATGCGGTTACTGCGAAGGATCGTGCACATATATGAAAAGATAATCTCTTTAAAAGTCTCTCTCGTGGTCAAGAGTCAAACTGTAAACAAAGCTCTCTTACAAATAAATTCATCTATCAACCGGAAATATTCATACGCCTTTTTTTATAACACAACATGTTACCCTCCAAACCCTCTGCATAAAAATAAACGCCCCTCGGGAAGTGACTCTCTTTTTCATCACATCACTGTTTCATAACAACATCCCCCCTCTCATTGATAGTCAAATTGCTGTCACCTTTCTATAGTCCTACCTTTACACTGTATCGGCGACGACTGTTTTCCGCAATCCGCCTTATCATCTCGTGATCACATTATCTGGTTTTCAACGCCCCCAATTTTTGTTGGAATTTCTCCTTCTTAAGTCATTACAATATCAAGCCGACAAATAACGAGATTAAAGAAAAATAACAATTGATCCAATACCAAATTCTCCAAACTAGTCTCGTAAGAATTGTACCGCAGAGAGTAAGGAGAATTACTTATGAGATCTCGGGAGTGAAAGATCGAGTTAACTTTTCTTGAGAAGATTCTACAGGATTCATTACTTGCATCGTTTACGAAAATCACTCGAGGAATGTAATTCCACAACAGGAGCAAAGATCAACAACCCTTACTCACAATTTTTCCATCACTTATCCAAACGTAGCATACCCAAATCTCAAAGTTAAGACGATGTCATATCTCGGTTGATTCAATGTTTGCTGCGTGCTTTTACAGAACAATTTCGACATGTATGGCCTTACGCTGAAATTTTTGCAAACGAAGTGTAGCCAAAGGACGCTTCAACTTAAAATCTCAAATTAGGCATTGTGTTTGTCTCAAGCCTCATCACGGACGCGTGGTAGACCTTGTACCCTCAAATTAAAATGTTTTCAACGGTGTCGGGGCTCTTCAAGCATTTCCTTTCCCTTTTTGGTCGTCAAACGCCTACATATCTTACAGAATTCGTGCATAACACTCATTTGTAAAGCATAGCTCAAGATGAGGAGCACAAAGAACGAGGAATATTTCACTAAGACGTTCGCGTGACATCATTTTAATAGCTAATATCTCTACAATGACATTCTCCAGAGTGAGAAAGTCTTAAGAAGAAAATTTTCTTCTTCTCCTTTAATTTAGTTTCTGTTGTCTCAAATTGATCCAGCAAATGCGTTTAGTCTTTTGATGTGGTCTAGCAACTGAATGGCAGATCAGTCTTTGAGTTTCTGTGCTTTTTGTGTCTTTTTGTGACATTTAAATAAATAATTTCCATTCACCTCTGTGAGGCGAAAGGTGAAAACTGAATACTGAAACATATATTCCCCAATCGAGCCAGAAGCACGCGAGGAGCGTGGAGGGACGCGATCACGTAAGGCCTGCGGGATGAGATTTCTCAGGCTCTCTTTATTTTGACTTTTGATTCAAACCTACAGAATTACGAACCCAATAATTGTACTATAAGAATGAAGAATCGGGTTAATTTTAGGGATCTGCCAAAAGATTATAATTAAAAAAAAAAGCTGTATTTCTGTAGGAAAATTCATTGCTGGACAAGGGAATTCGATGTTAAATTGCACTCGAAAACCGATGTCGCACGAATCGTGAAGCGATAAGTGAAATATCGGTTTTCAAGTGTAATACAACGGCAAATTCACGAGTCAGGTAAAGAATTTTCCTTGAATTGCAAAACCTAATGAAAGAAAGAAAATCTATGAAACTACAGGAACATTGTTTGTTTTTATCGTGAGCGCGAAACAAGAGATGCGAAACTATATCACTTTGCCTTGTTTTCAATATGCAACTCTACTATAAACACCTCGCTTCGATAACCGATCAGAATGCGAGATTTAACTCAGTTATGCGGTTCTACCTGTAATCATCTTCGCGATCTCAACTTCGTGTAACGCAGACAACAAAGTTTCCGAGGAACTGGCTTTATCGCATGCTCGTCTTCCTCTGGAAGCGCCTTTAAACAAGGACCCTGACTATAAAAGGGATAGCTCCTCCCCCGTCTTGTAACACAATCTCTGCTTCCATGGCTAATCGAAGATGGCTGACTAATGGAAGGTGAAGGGGGAAAAAGAGATTTATACACGAAGACCGATATCCTTGTCTTGTTTCAATTGATTTCCACTTGAAAATGTTTTTATTGACGATTAAAAAGGGACGAATGGAGAAATACTGATCTTCATTTGCAAAACTCAAAAAATTAGGCTATCGCAATTTGAATTTCGCGCTCCTAACGGCTCCTCCTATCGCGAGATGGTCGTACTGGCCCTCTGACTCCCCTCCGTTTGCCTCAACTTCTTGAGCCGTCGATATCATTGACTAGAGGATCTCAGTACTGTGACATGCTCAGAGAGAGTGGTTTTCATGTACATATATGTACATTTATGTACATGTATGTAAATGTGTGTACGTGTATGTTGCGACATAACTCATCTTCCACTTCGAATTGATCCATTTTACGGTTGCTACAGTCGCGCACTAACTAGTCTTTGGCTTTAAAATTGCATTTTATTTTGCCATGGCGGATTTTCCATCAAAAAAAAGCCAAAATAGCGGCGCGAGGTCTACGAGTCCGTTATACACTGGAGCTGGCGGTCGAACCCGGAATGGAAGAGCGATTGGAAAGCGTGAAGACAAGAATTCAGCGGTTGAAGGAACGCCTTCATTTAGCGAGTCGAACACCGATGGCAAATGTTATTTTGATGGAACGACTCTTAGACTTATTCGAATGGTCTGAACAAAGAGGTATGGTAAGTGAAAGTCACTCCTCTTTGTTTAGATCTTGCTCGTTCGCTCAGGCTTCTCATCTCGCCAGCGACGCGGCCACCCAAACCGACATAAACGGGTCCAATGTTTTATCGCACGTTTTGAGTTTTGGGGAGAAAAAGCCTCAAAAAAGGAAAAAAAAATAGAGCGAGGTTCGAGAATAGGTCCCTTTCAAAGGAACATAGTTTTCTAAGTATTTTGACACGGCACTATGTAGGATATTTTTTGCCTGAACATTTTAGACGCGCGTTGCAACGAGAAGCCTATTTCACTAGCTACTTACGAAAAGGTCGAGGTTTTCAATAGTTCTTGAGGACCGTTCAGGCAATATAGCCGATGATAATTTGTTTTCCATCGGATTTCAGTCAACCAGACATGTTTCCAATCCGTGATCGAAATTATTTTATATGAGCACCCACGGGATTCGTATTTCAACACCACATATTCCGTTGGAGAAATGGCGCGCGATTCAAATAAAAATTCTATCCAACGTGATCTCTTGTTTAATCGCAGAGGAGTTCTTGTAAAAGTGTCACATGAAATCCCGTAGACGAAACGTCGAAGAAGCTAACCACTTTATTACAAAAATACAAAACCGGTATGAGAAGAGGATTTTTGTGAAAGATAATAAAGGTCATAAAAGCTAGTCCTCACCGCTAGCCCTCTGGCCGTTTGCCTTCCTTACAGAAATGACATCGCAAGCGGGTGTACATTCCGTGGAGCCAACTGAGTGGAGCCGATCATCTTTTCTTTGCCGTAAACGAAAATGGCAAAATTCGTAGAAGTTTGAGATATGCACTGGCTGCAAGTGACCTTTCGGTTACAATAGTTTTGCAGATATCGCACGGTCACGGACTGGTTGATGTCGACAGTTCGGTGTCAGGGGTGAAATGACTGACGGCTTGCCCAGGGCAAAAGTCCTTTTATAGTCAGGGTCCTTGTTTAAATCATGTGGTGTTTTGTTGAAATGTACGCTACTTCACAGGTCTTTTTCTTAGTGACCATAGCAGACTTGTGCTTGCGAAATCTAACTCTAAAGTCATTTTTTGACTTAACATTTTCAGTGGATTCGACAATTTTTCCATTTCTTTTTATTGTGATAATTTTTCGCGTAGTAATTACTGTTTTTGTTTATGTGTCATCACGCCCTATATAAATCTATTTAAAGTGCTACTGAAACGTAATTTTCATATCCGAGATTTTTGCAATATAATAGAGTTTGAACGTTATTTGCACACGCTGTGTACTTTTTTTGGGCCAACGCATAGCGGAAAGTACATTTTTAACAATTCGGAGTTGACCGGCTGAGATCAAAATTGGCGGCCATCTTGGCGCGGCCAAAACAGCCCTGTGACGTCACTGGTTGTGTACTTTTGTGAAAGAAGGGTAAAACCATGGAGTGTGGCTTGCATGTTGGGAAGCCGAAAAAGAGGATTTCGGGCAAAATGCCATCCTCGTCTTCTTCATCGGCCGCCATATCGGCTTCTTGGCTATCTGCGAGAGGTTCGCCTGGATAGGGAGCAAAATTCCCGACTGATACCGACAACGAATCTCTACCAGTCTATTTAGTTAATCGGCAACTGACGAGATCCACAAGATTAGGATCGAAACCGCGGTCTTGCCTGACCATCTACAGAAAATGTCGAAAGACATTATAACGGCAGATGGGCTACTAAACGCCCCGGACCAAAGCAATGCCATTCAGAGAATGAAGAAAACATGGAAGCCTCATACGATACCGCCACTGAAGATGATCTACTCGGCAAGTCTGACGATAACGAACAAATCCCTCTGTAAAAAATGCCCAGCAGAACATGCCCAGAATCCCTACAATATAGGGCGAGGGCCAAAATAAGAGCAGACGAGGATTTAAAAAATGAGATAAAGCAAATCCTTAACAACCCGGAGCAAGAAACAGTAAAGGCGATCATGTGCTTCTATGAACGTGAAATCGGTCGTATTAATACCGAAATAAAGAAAAGAAAACGGGCCAAAACGGCTGGAACACTGAACACCAAGAACTGTAGTACGATCGAATCAGCGCGCGTGGCGCAAGCTGAAAGTAATCAAGACAACTTAACGATCGAAACTACAAAAAAAATGGCTGTACATCTACGAAGGCGAACGATTCGAAAAAGACGCAATCCCTGATGTGCGTACTCAGTGCCACACAAAAAGCAAATTCTTATGAAAAACTGGCATTTAATAGAAACACAACCACTACTGAGCGAACTATACAAAAATCCGCCGCTCGTATCTTACAAAAGAGGGCTGTCGCTCAAAGACATACTCGTGAGGGCTAAACTTTGAATAGGCTACTCTAAACACACGCTGGGGAGTCGTGTTGGCCTATCAACCCCATTTTACGGCACCATCTTCCTCTTCGCTACTGGAGACAACTTCGCTTCGTTCAGAAGAAGATTCACTTGACAAAACTTCAATATCTGCCATCTCCTTCGCCCACGAATACAAACAAACAGTGAGTGAAATAAACCATGCTATCGGAGTGAACACAACCAGTGACGTCATCAATCCATTTCGCTCGGTACCAGAGCCCGGACATGGTTTTGTGTAAAATTTTTGATTTGAACGGTTGAAAAAGATATCTTTCGCCTCATTTTGGCCAAAGCAAATTATCTCATGATGATCACCATATTCAAAACTACAGGTTAGAGCAAAAATTTCAGATACGAAAATTTCGTTTCAGTAGCACTTTAAGGAATTTGTAAGTCATTGTGTTACAGCTGATGAAGGTCTCGGACCGAAACGTTTTTTATTAAACTTTTTGGACTTTTTATTGAGTATATGTCTTCCTTCGCTCGAAGTTGTCCGTCCTCGTGTGCCACACTACTTCTCCTACCATTTATAGAGGTTTGGACTGTGAATCCTTTTGGATCCTTCTGGCGCGTCGTCACTGTTGGCTCGAGGCCTTTTAACTTATTATATATATATATATATATATATATATATGTATATACTAAAATAAATGAAAAACGAAAGTCCTCTTTCTTTTTCTTTTATATATATATATATATATATATATATATATGAAAAAGTTCTAATCCTACAAATCGGATTCTTTTAGACGAATGAAAGAACTAAGGGGAAAAAATTGCTTACACATTTGTTTAAGAAAAAAGTAAAAAAACTAGAAAATGTATCAAATACTGAGTTTAAGAAATGATACCACAACTTTACTTGGACCCTTCTATTTCTGTAACTTCTCCCCTTTCTTTTTCCTGGTATCTTAGTCTTTTGCATCGATCTCTGATGTCGTTCAAACATCTGGTGCCAGTGAGGGTTGACTCCTTCATGGTCTCCACACACAAACACTTTCTACCAGCTTCACCGCAAACTGGGTTGCCGACCCCAATTTCGAGTAGCAGGCGAGATACTCTTTTGACCCAAGGCGTATAGTATCTTGGCCTCCTATTAACACATGCACCTCGGAAAGAAAGCTTATTACAAATAGCATGAAGAAAGTTGTGAGTTGTATTGATGGGTTGTGTAAAAATAATTGCGTTGACAAGTTAAGTTAAGAACATCACACAGGCTTTGTGTTGCCATGTCGTAATGCAAATGTAAAAGCACTTAAACTTATCAAAAGGACGGGTCATGGTAACCTGGTTACATAAAGTCATGGAGTGCCACACATGCGCATTTTACCATCACATATCGGTTATCTCCGGACCGGTTGTCTGCATGCCTCTTTCAATTTTGTCAATTTTCTCTTCGAGCTTTATGTTCTCTTCTTTTAATTCTTTATTTTTCTCTCCATTTTTATCAGTTGAAACAAAAAATGCGGTTGATAAATATATGACAATGGCAAAATGTGATTAACTGAAAACATGGAGTTGCAGTCTTTTATAATTGATTCTATACGGGGACTGGTTATTATTTATCCGCGGCATAATGTTCTCGAATGGAAAGTTGTATGCATGCAAGGTACAGGAAGACAATTCAAATGAAACAAGCATCTTTAATTTGTGGATATTTAGCACACCTGGATTATACGTATAAATTACTTTGCACTTGAAGCAAATAAAAGGTTTTGACGGTGGAGGGTGCAAAAAAATTCTTTTTCTTTCCTTGCTTCTTGTTCTTTCCTTCGATCTCTTTTTCTCTTAACAACCGCATTTGCGTGTTCCTGAGTTACATAACAATGCAGTGAGGTTTGTTCTCTACATGATGGTCATCGGTAAAAACTGCCTGCTCAGTGTGCCTCAAACGGTTTACCAAACACAGAGGCGGCGGAACATTTTGAAACACGGGGACTTATCTCTTACCCGGCCATGCGTATAAGAAGTGTACCACGTCTGCAACGGGATACCCGAGGAGACTGGGTCCGAGTGTGTTAATAAATTAAAAAACGGCGCGGTCAGAGGCGTGGAACGGAGTGAGCCGAGTAGCCGAAGTGCCGAGGTATTGAGTAGCCGAAGATTGAGTTGGTCGCAGGCAGTTCATGACTTCGAGTATGGTGATCGATTTGTGACTTACTTTCATTTTTTTCCGGTACAGTCTGAAATGTTCAGCTTAGCATTCGATCGTGTTTCCCAGAGAAAATTAAGTCATGTCTAATTTTCTAGACACGCTGTCTAGTGTAATAGAGTATTGCCACAACTGACAAACTTCTTGAACACGGGTCGGAGCTGTTAAAAAAAAAGTTCATAACATTATTTCACCACATGCGAAACTGATAAAAGGATTTACGAAAGTATCACGTAATGTAGTCTAGTTATGCAATTCTTAAAGCTTCGCTCGTAACCTTCACAGATTTTGATCGTCTCAAGTCAACAATAAGTAATAACCACGAAAACGTAGTGTGGTCTGCCTGTGGACATACCGCGGTTGGAGTTTTATCTTTGAATTCTCTTTTGTTAGATTCTAAATAACAAATAATATCCACAATCAGGGTTAAACTAGTCATACGTTAAGAACTTATTTTTCATTGACCGTTAAAATCATATTCATTCATAAAGCCACCGCTCTAGAGCAAAGGTATAAGGTGTTGTAAACAATTAACTTGCTGCTCCGTCTCACAGACTTGTTCATCACGGAACCCGACCTGAACATGCAAGAAAAATGAAATCTATTGGGTAAAGTAACTATCAAACGAATTCTACGTATTTTATGAAGTTGTTGGCTTCAGTAGAGATGAATTGACGGTGCTGCGGAAAGAATCTTGTATCCTTTTCACTTGCTTTTCTTGCTGATCTTGCCTCCTTTTGCTTCGGTTTGTCATCCCTGAGTTTTCTGACGGTAATAATTTATCGTCAGTGCAGTAGTTAGTGCGTATTTCCAAACAACATGTCAAATTCGAGGTACAATACACTCTAATGTATGTCAATAATTATAAAAGAAAATAGAGATTGCAATGAAATGAAGGTAATGATATATATTTGAGCAACCTGAGTGATGAAGAATCGTACAACAAACGAGCAGTGTGGGTACAATTTGAACTCGGTTCGAAAGAAAGATGCTAGATGGCTAAAAAAATTGCCATATGGTAAAACCTATTTTATGAGCGGATTTCACAGTCCACGCAGGTGTCTTTTAACAATTCGGTCAGGTTTCGTTTCTTTATGCTTTGTTTAAAATCGTTTGTTTTCTCCCAATCACTGACGCTTAACTTCCTCTGTAAGTACGGTTCGAAGTAACGAAGTGAGTGTTTGCCGTAACGGGACGTTCTAACCCGCGGGATATTAAAATCAGCGTTTCTAAGCTCATAGCCTTTATAGGTAGACTGAAATATTTCTGTAATATACAGTGGCATTACTCCGTTTTTAACTTTAAACACGAGTGTAGCTATGGTCTGTAATCTCCTTTCATATAGTGTTGATAGAGAGGCTCTGTTTAGTAAAGTACTATACGTGTCCACCTTAGATTTGAAAATTCCTCTCAGTGCTCGTTCTTGAATACGCTCAAGCTTATGTCTATCGGCCGTTTTGCAGAAATGCCACACAGTGTCGCAGTACGTCAGATGCGGTAAAATGGCAGATTTATAGAGTTGAAGTTTGGCTGAGTAGGGTGTAAGGTTGCGTAGCCTCGTTAGCACTCCAACTTTCTGGCTTGTTTTCTTACAGATGGCACTTATGTGCTCGCTGAATGATAGATTTTTATTAGTGGTCACTCCGAGAATTGATAGACGATCTGAAGATGTTACTACAACTTGTTTTTCATTTTCTAGCGCTATTTCCTATGCTGGCTCTTTTGCTGAGGATTTTGGATCGATGACGAGTATCTGGTATCTTCTGGAGTTCGCTCTGAGAAGGTTCTCTGTGTACCACTGTGTCACTTTTTCCGTTTCGCTCTTGAGTTTTTGTAAAGCTATCTGGACCGAGTCCCCACTGTTGTATATTTGGTGGTCGTCTGCATACATGAAGAGATTCTCTGTTCCTGTGTGTGACGGAAGGTCGTTCTGAAACAAGTTCCATAATAGAAGTCTAAAGGACGAACCCTGTGGGCATCCTCTTGTTTGATCTCTCCATGACAGACAGACAGACAGACATCTATATTTATACAGGATAGCCCCTTCAGTGTAGTAAACACTGGTATCAACGGGGGTCCTGTTACCCACCCAACCCACCCCAGGGGAGGACATCCATCACACAGTAATCTCGTGCGTGGGAAATTAACGTCTCCTGCCCCTAACCCTGCAGGAGACGGGACCTCCATTTATTCGTCCCTATCCGAGAAGACTAGAATATCTAACCATTTCTTGATGTTAAAGAAAGGAAGCATATTCTTCTCAGTTAATTTTAAGACCCTGAGTGTTGGTCCGGCCGGTATTGAACTCTCGACCTCCCGCACAGCAGTCCGGCGCTCTCCCAATTGAGCTAAACTGGTCTTGTAACTTTACTCGGTTTTTTCGTGAGCCAGGGAAAGGTTGCACACGATTTAGGGATGTTCCTGAGAAACTACATGCCTCGAGCTTCTGAACCATTTTTAGTCAAACGCTTTACTCATATTGGTGGATAATGCAGTTACACAGGTAAGATGAAAATAACGAAAAACTAAAATTGTCGAAAAAATCACTCGCTGGTGTTTCACTAGCGCCACTTGTTCCGTGAAATACAAAATGAGAAAAGCATTTATCACTTTGAAAATGTTATAATAATACAATTACTGCGTTCTTTTAGACGAATGAAAGAATTAATGAGAAATCGCCAACACATTTTTTAAAGAAAAAAAAAACCGGACACAAAAATGTATAAAAAGCTGAGTTCAAGAAGTGAAACTCGCCACAACTTTACTTCTATTTCTGTAACTTCTCCCCTTTGTTTTTCCTGGTATCTTAGTCTTCTCTGATGCCGTTTAAACATTTCTTCCACTCTCCGTCCTCGCTCATCTCGATGAATTGCTGGATCACTTCCGCTATAATTGAAGAAAACTGAAACAATTTAATTTCGTGTCTGGTTACAGTTGTGTCAATCGGCCCGTTTGGGAATGTTTGGAATTGTCACATACGAAAGGAACCTTTATTCTAAGAGATGAAAGGGTATATTAAAACGAAAACAACCGTTTAACACGTCCTTCCTTATATAACAATATTGTAAAGGTATTATGTTTTATAAAATGTAGTGTATACCAGCCGTAATCCAGGACATTTATGCCACAATGAAATAGGAAAGAAGGCTCTCTCACTCAGTCAATAGCCACGATTTTATTGACTTACTTACTCTCAAGTGCCTCTGAAACTTCTGGTCCAGTAGGACCGTCTCGGACCTGGTGTCAGTGAGGTTTGACACCTTCATGGTCTCCAAACTGCAAACGCTTTCCTTAACCTTCACCGTAAACTGGGCTGCCGACACTGATTTTAAATAGCAGGCGAGATACTCTTTTGTCTAAAGGCGTATGGCATCTTGGCGTCCTATTAACACATATGCACCACTACAAGAAAGCTCATTAAAAGTAGCATAAAGTCGTATTGTTGGGTTGTGTCAGAATAATTGTCTTAACACTTTAAGACAATCACTTAATAATTAAAACACCGAACATCACACTGGGTTTGTGCTGGTTTGTCGTAATTATAAATATAGTATATTGTACTGCTTACATACAGTACATTGTACTGTATGTAAGCAGTAATAATATACTATATATTCATTGTATCTGATGTAAGCAGATATTATATTATTACTGCTTACATACATGTTACTGTATGTAAGCAGTAATAATATAATATATATTCATCGTATCTGACGGCCTACTCCCAGTTGGCTTGTTAGCTCAATTGGTAGAGCGCTGCACTAGTATCGCAGAGGTCAGTGGTTCGAATCCCGTACAGGCCTGATTTTTTTCAGGTCTGATTTTTTTCAGGTCTGATTTTCGCTATTGCATAAATAGCCTTCTCTACTGCGAGGATCGTCCATCATACATATTGTACTGCTTATAATTTATTTTCTATTAAAAAAAAAAAAAAAATCGCCTACACTTTTTTTTAGAGAAAAAAGGAAACAACTAAAAAATGTATCAGAAGCTGAGTTTAAGAAATAAAACTCACCACAACTTTACTTGCTTTTTGATCCTTCGATGTCGGCTCTTCCTATCATTGCCAACCTTGCACGCGAAGCAGAAGTTTCCAGAATTCTTCATGTTCTAAGCGCGCAAAACACAACTGTCAGCGAGCGCGGGGTTTACTCCATGTAAAAGTGAAGATGGAATGAAGAACGAAAGTATTCCACTTTTATTGTTGCAAAATTTTTCAGGACATGGTTTTTGCTTTGTAAACAAAATCGAGGTCTTAAACGGGAACGGAGAGCATGCCTTTGGAAGCACGAGACGCTTGATATGTATCAACGAAGCTGCTCATCGGATTGGAACGTATCGGTAATAAGTGCCACATTCTTGGAATTTGCGGTGACCGTCATTGAGGAAGAGTAACGCAACTTTGGTTCCGTGACAAGGCGATGTGAGGAATTGTCGCTGATGACTGTCACACTTTTGGAATTCGCCTTCACATCGCGATCGCCATGAACTTCTTAAACCTGTAGTCGACATTTGAAGACTCGTGTTGTAGAGTATTTTAAAGGATTGCTGTTTTGAGTATTTTTAGGTTTATCTTTTGTTTTGTTAAGTCTCACCTTTTTGCGCCTACGTGTTATTTTGGTAAATTTATAGTTTTCATCTTTTATTTTTAGGGTGTGCTTGAACTTGGCTCAGTTCGCAGATTTCTTTCTTACCGTGCTAGACATTTTAATCGCTTGTTGGGGTTGAGAATAATTAGTTTAATAAGTGGTCATGTTTGGGTTGGTAAAACTGCCCTTGAGTTTTACCTACACTGAAGATCCTGTTTGTGCGCGTGATTCTCGATCATTGGCATTTAATTGGTTCCTTGGTGCTCGCCAAGTGCTTTGGAGCGAGCCAGCCAATTTCCCACTTTGCAAAACAACGAATGCACTATGGCCACCTAACCCAAACATGTCTGTGATTTTGCATTTAATACGTGGGAACTCCCTGCTAAAACTAGAAGAAAAATAGCTGCACTAGCGGCAGCAGTAGAAGAAGAGATCTGAAACGTTGTAGCAGGAAAGAATAAAAATAGAGAAGAGTCCGGAGTCTCACTACTTCTCGTTAATAGCCAAGCGAGTGGTGAAACCCCCAACACTCGCGTTCTTTGGGAAAGTGGACATCCTAAATCTGACGAACATTCTGTGTTTGTTACTCTTGCCATGTCGGGGGCTTTAGAAAATAAACTACCGCTTGCAGTTCTTTTGGCGACAAGATTTTATCTTCTCCATCGCTAACAATAGTTGGTGTTTCTCAGTGTTAACAAAGCTACGCGACTTCATACTCGTCGACACTAACATTTGAAAACTCGTGTTGCTGTACGCGCGTACAATGGTGCAAAAACAACAGCATTGGTCGGAGTATTAAAGTTCGTTAAAACAGTCTAGGTATACTTCATAATGAACTGTGGCCAAAATCGTTAACGTGGCTGACATTTCTAGCAAATTTCTGAAGTGAATGCAATGACGTGACATTTCCGGTTTTCCTCGCTTATTACGTTGCCTGCTATTTCACCATTCCGTGTATGATCAACCGCCCTCTTGAGCGACAGGAACACCTCCAGAGGAATGTTCCGTAAAATTTCTGAATGATAAGGGTTCCTTATGCTAATCTTCATAGCAAGTCTGGTATAAATTCTAGTGAGCCACAACCTGGATTCGTCCTTGAATATTGACCCGCAGCTTATGCCAACGTTCAGCATTACCTTTAAGGGATCTGAAGGTGGCTTGAAGGCATTATCAGACGCTTTTAAATATTTTCGGACGTTTCCTTTGAAAAATTCCAGATTAGATCCCAGTTCGAGTGCTTCGAACTCTTCCAAGCATACTTCAATCTGCTTTTCCAAGGCTATTGACTCGGCCGATTCGGCCGCCATCTTGGATATATTTTTGCAGATTTGCCGCTGCCCACATATTATATTACTGCGTGCGCGTGCATCATTTTGGGCCCTGTGTGCCCACCGTGCACAAAGAAACTCTGGGAGGTAGGATCCGTTACTCAGAGTATACACAATTCCTGATGCATATACTGAACAAACACGCTGCAGTTTCGCGTATTCCTCGCGTGCCTCCTTGATGTAGCCTTTATTTAGCTTAAAAGCACAAACCCAGAGTTTTCAACACTTGAACGAATTTCTGCTACTTGGAACCCTGATGAATTGATTTCTGTTGAAAATGTATTACTACAGACCACACCATTTGTTTTTGAAAACGCAACACGAAAACGTTTCTGGAATAATTAGATTGTTTTCAGCCAATTCCCTAAAGAGGAGTGCATTACCTTTATCCGTCAATAAAGATACAACAACTCCGAAAAATATCTGAGTTAAGTCCGATTTCGACTTCTCCGGAGTTTTTCTTTTACTTTACTATCCAACGGTGCTTCGTAGAGTATAAATAGGGCCCAAAACGAGAGAAGCGGTTGGACAGGTTTCCTCGCATCGGGTAGGCGACGAGTTGGATTGAAGTTAGGAAAAAAAAAAGGCGAACGATTTAAATTATTTTCCTGATGACGAAGAGTCGGAATGGCTGGCGAATATTGATCCAAGTTCATTAGATAAATCAGACGAAGAAAAGCAGTTCGACGACAAGTTTCATCATTTACTGAAGAAAATATGTCACGCATTTCCCGAAAATAAATATCCGCGAAATTCACCCTCACTGAAAAAACCATTTGGCGTGTTGGATTAAAAAATAACTCATTAAACATTTTGTTGTGTAGTATCCCTGAGTATTTTTACTCGCTATTTGTATTTTGACTCGACCTACGAGCTCCGCGTCAAAATACGGCAAAACTCGAAAAAATACTCCTCGATACTACACAACAAAACGTTTGATAACATATTTATCCAAATGTGCTTTGCGGAGTACAAACAACGCTCAAAACAAGTAAATTAAAATATCTCGCGGTATTTGTACTCCAGAGAACCAGTAAGACATTCCCCCGCACTGAAATAGCAATTTGGCATATTAGATAATAAATCTCTTATTAAACGTTTTGTTGCGTAGTATTGCTAAGTATTTTTACGAGTTGTGCCGTGTTTTTCTAAATACGGCACAATACTGGTTGGGCCTCCTAGTGTTTGGTCAGAAATGCATGGTTTCACTTTCCTACGAGTGTCCGCCGTATATTTTCAAAATATAGCACAACTCGTAAAAATACTCAGCGATACAACACAAAAAAACGTTTAATAAGATATATATTCAAGTGTCTGTTTGTCGGACAACGCTTTTCGAGGTAACTTAAAAACCCTTTTTAGAACTATAGGTTTGCGGAAAGGCCGGCGGTAAAAATCGTATATGTTTTGACGGTTGACAGATTGACCACATGTAGACCGTCTTGAGGCGGGGACGAAAGTTTTCAGTTCTATTTCAGAGGAGTAAGCATTTTTTTAAAAATAACAAGAAGAAAGAGCGGGTATATAATAGTGGTTATTGTTATTTGGATAATACAAGGATGCTCTGCAGTTATGCAAATTTCTAGTGTTGAGTAAGAAATGCATGGTTTCACTTTCCTTCGAGAATCATGGTCCGCTTCCTCAGCTACTGATGAGTCACAATTTGTAGTTAAACAGGTGAACAGAGAAAACATGTGATTTTGCAAACTCTGTGGGAAAATGGAAGTCGAGCGACCGCCACCAAGTCATTGGGAGGTTTTCATACTCGGTAAAAATCCCTGACAATATCAACTCACGATCTCTCGTCGTACCTGAAAACGTTTCTTTGGCGCCTCTTTCAAAGAAATTCATAGAATCTGACGCATTTCAAAAAAGGAAAAATTTGACCCAAGCCTTTCATTTTCCTGCTTCGGTTTCCCATGTAGTCGAGAAAATGATAGCGTGCAAGAACAAATCATTAAGAACCGTAAGTTTGCCATGAGTTGAAATTGCAGTTTTGCATTAAATAAACTTAAAATCTGAAACAATGCGCAACCGAAGTCCACAAGCCAAGTTATAAAGCGTTTTTCATTTCATCGAAACAGCGAAAATGCAACAGCATTGAAACGATGGATCATCTCAAGGAAACAATTGCCCCTAAAACCTTTAACAAAATTAGCTATGCCGCAGTTTTAATTTGGTTCATGATCAGCGCAGTCTTCTTTGGCATTTTTGCTGAAGTGGAGAACACTGAAGAAAGATTTGATTTCCGGTGTGGTGGAGCGAGGAGCGAATACACCGACCTCGTTCGTGGAAAATGTTTCGACGAGTACGAGAAACAGTACAACAATTACGGCGTTCCTATATATGGCTTCGTGATCATCAATTTCGGCCTCATTGGAATCGTATGTGCTCTGTACTCCCAATCAGTGAGACATACAGTCGATCATTTGTCGTCAAGTAATCGTAACGGAGATCCCGAGAGTGGACTGTCGGACGACCAAGGAAAGTCAAGAGGGCCAGACAGAAACCGCGGACACAAACTTTTCATCGCTTATTGTTGTCAACTATCCACAAGACTTGTTTTAGGAATTCTCTTCATAGTCCTACAAACTCAGTGGCTTTATCCTTTACACTTTTCCTCAAAGTTTGACTGTAATTTTAACTATGAAACCAATCAGCCAAGAAATTCATCTAACGCCGCCCCAAACAGTACTTTTCACGAATGTTACAATCGACGAGCGGAAAGGAAAACCTTCTGGATGTACGCTGTCCTTATAGTGAATGGAACTTTTGTCGCTGGCATTCTGATTGAAACCGTCTACATTTTGTTACGAGCATGCAAAGAGAGGAGATTCGTGCAAGACTCAGAGTTTCTAAAAACCCATCTAAAACCCACCGATGACAAGTCGCTTCTGGAACCTCAACTTATTCAACTTCTGCTAAGAGAGCGTGAACACCGTCCTACCCAAGTCAGGTTGTGCTCAGAGCCTCCACAAGATCCTGTTGTCCTACTTCAGCCACGAGACCAAATCGAGTCGCATCGAGAACCACAACGGCTTGATGGAAGGAGCGGAAATGAGAACTCTGAACAGCTTCAGACATTCATCGCGGAAACAAAGAAAACTATTAAGAGAGACACCCATTCTCTCGCCGCACTCCGATCACCGTTTTCAGGTCCTCCTGGGGAACAAACAGCTGCCAAAGATTTGACTCTGGATCACATTTACACGAACCTCGTGGTCATTCCCGACAGGGCTATGTACCACTTTACTACAGACAGACAAGAGCAACTCAAAGTTTATCCAAAGTCGCGCAACGAAGAATCACAACTGAAAAGCCAGAAAGACCTCTTAAATGATGAAAATAAGAAAGTCCTTGTTGTTGGTCGTCCTGGAATCGGCAAGACATTATGTTGCACCAAAATTCTTAGAGACTGGGCATTTGATAGAGTTTTTAACGCAACATCCGGTGCCAAAATCCATTTTGATGCTGCTTTCATGGTGAAATTCAGGAGATTCGACTCGGTTAACGAACTTAGCCTCAAGGAACTACTGATCATGTCAGAATATCCTCCCTCAAATCACCTGGACGGTGAAGTCTGGAAGTACATCCTGCAGCATCCTGAGAGTGTCCTTATAATTTTTGATGGATTCGACGAATTTAAACATGGCGCGAACATGGCCGTTCTGAAGCCTCCCCTTCCCAGCATCGAAGAAAAGATGCCGCTCGAAATCCTTTATCAGTTGCTTGTGACCGGGAAACTCCTCCAAGATGCCTCGGTTGTGACGACTACGAGACCTACGGCTTTGAAAGGCATCGCAGATCTTAAGTTTGACAAAACCTTAGAAATTCTGGGGTTTTCAACCGAGCAAATTGAAGAATACGTTTACAAATTCGCTGGGGATGACCAAGAAGCAGGCGAAACACTATGGCGACACATCAGCAGCAACATGAACTTACTTTCGCTCTGTTATATCCCTGTGAACAGCTTCATCCTTTGCTCAAGTCTGTTACAGATATTGCAGTTTAATAGTTCCGCTCGCGTTACCCTCCCTTCCAAATTAACAACGATTTACAAGATTGGGGTGAGAGTGTTTTATTTCAAACACACAAAAGAATTTCGCGATGAACGTTTAACTCGCGAACGCTTTCTTTCAGATAAGCTGCCAACTGAATTGGAAGACAAATTCGAGACACTAGGAAGAGTGGCCTTTGAGGGAATTAAAGAAGGGAAGCTGATCCTTGAAGGACACGAAGTACGTGGAATGGAGGACAGCGCTCTCTTCCATCGCTTACCCGACCGTCAAACTGAAGCGTTTCAATACAAACCACAATTCTGCTTCATTCACTTAACAATGCAGGAGTTTTTCGCTGCGAAGCACCTAGTTAATACAATGACGGAAAGTGAACTGACGGAATTTGTTTCCCAAAACATCAAGGATGGAAAATGGCAACTGGTTTTCCAGTTCCTAGCAGGACTAATGAACGATAAAGAAAACCTACCGAGCGAAATTATCACAGACCTTCTTCCTGTGGAAACTGAAAAGAAAACTGTTTACGACTATGAACTGTTGTCAGAGAGTGAAACGCAAAGGGAAGTAACCATGTGGCCGACTGGAGGAAAACGGTATTTAGCAATGACACTGTTCAAATGTTTTAATGAAAGTGATAGAATGCAATCGATAGTTCAGAGAAAACTACAACAAATTAACTTTAACGGTTTAAATTTTTATTCAATGGACCTCACAGCTGTTGATTGTTCTTCGTTAGTAAATGTAATTATGGATGTTCAACAAATTTCACATCTAGAATTGAGTGAAAATAACCTGGGTCCTCTAGGTTGTTTAGAGGTTTGTAAATTGTTAAAATGTAGGAAATCTCAACTGAGCTGGTTAAACCTCGAAGGAAATCAATTGAAAGATGAAGGAGCAAAGTATTTAGCTGACGCCATCACAAGCAACAACTGTCAGCTACGCAAGTTAAACCTCCACCACAATAACATCACAGACACAGGAGCACAGCACTTGGCTGAAGCCATCACAAGCAACAACTGTCAGCTACGCACGTTAGAGCTCAAACACAATAACATCACAGACACAGGAGTACAGCACTTGGCTGACGCCATTACAAACAGCAACTGTCAGCTACGCACGTTACACCTCTCACAGAATAACATCACAGACACAGGAGCACAGCACTTGGCTGACGCCATTACAAAGAGCAACTGTCAGCTACGCAGGTTAAACCTCTCAGACAATAACATCACAGACACAGGAGCACAGCACTTGGCTGACGCCATTAGAAACAACAACTGTCAGCTACGCACGTTACACCTCACAATCAATAACATCACAGACACAGGAGCACAGCACTTGGCTAAAGCCATTACAAACAACAACTGTCAGCTACACAGGTTAGACCTCACACACACTAACATCACAGACACAGGAGCACAGCACTTGGCTGACGCCATTACAAACAGCAACTGTCAGCTACGCGAGTTATACCTCACAAACAATAACATCACAGACACAGGAGCACAGCACTTGGCTAAAGCCATTACAAACAACAACTGTCAGCTACACAGGTTAGACCTCACACACACTAACATCACAGACACAGGAGCACAGCACTTGGCTGACGCCATTACAAACAGCAACTGTCAGCTACGCAGGTTAAACCTCTCACGCAATAACATCACAGTCACAGGTAAGCAACATGCACGTAGTTTAGTAAGTAAGAGTAAGTCTAAGTGTGAGCTAAATATTTAAGCCTCGGCAATTGAAATTGTAAACTGTAAACAAATTATCTGAACTACTTACTTTTCAAAATCTTACTATTCAACGTTAACTGTGAGGTAACCAGCTCAGTGACAAATTACAATCCAAAAACTTAAAACGCGAATGAAAACAAACTAGGTTTGAAAGGCGCTCACGGCAGACAGATGATTTGAACCGGATCGAAATAAAGAAAAATGAACCAATGAACATGTTTATTGAGAGGAAAGGTTGTCAAGAGAGCCGGCAAATCTCGGACCTCTCAGGAAACTCTATCGTTTGATGATTGGTTAGTTTCGATCCTAAATTTAATGCAAGCTTCTGTGTGTTTTGATCGCCTATGCCTGTCACAAGGAATAGCTTCCAGTTAAGTTTATCGAAGTTCTTTTGGAGATTAAAAGCGGATCGGATGAGTTACTTTCAGTACAGATTATAGATAGAACACATTTGTTTTATAGTTTGTTTTCCCTTTCGATTGAAGCGATCAGGTTCAAGTAATTTCATATCAACTGCCATTGAAATCCTAGCCAATTGAAAATAAACTCGTCGCGTGCTTGAAAGAAAAGTTATTTCGGTAGTGAGAGATTTAAATCATATCAATTTTGCTTAGGTTTCTACAACTGATGTACATACTAGCGAACTTTTGTATATATTTAGCGAACTTCTGTACATATCTAGGGCCTGTTATTTGCCCGGTCTAATGAACTGTCCATAAGTAGTATTGTACTGCAAAATCGGAAAATGAAGAATCAGCCTTTGCAGTTAAGATTTCAACTTACCAGTACTTGTTAATAGAGCCAGAACTCCCAAACCTATCAGTGTGGAATAAATTTTGTAAAGGATTGTGAACTTTGTGTAGTGATCTTTTTATCCCCTATGATTAGAGACAACTTGAAAGCAATGGGGAAGAGTGATGGGGGCGGGGGGGGGGGGGGGAGATGAAGCCTTCCTAATTTCAAGAAAAAGAATACATTTACCTGACAAATATGCCTCAAGTCTCCTTAAAAAGCTGTCTTCAACATCACCTACACTTGATGGCAAACTAAACAAAAAAATAGTGGAAATTTATGGCACCTTTATTAAAACCCTCACCATATCTTAGTAAGAATGATTTCCCTCCCAATAATAAAACAGAAATTCTTCACCACGTCTCAAACCAATGTGTAAGAAAGCTTTAAATGTGAGTGACATGAAATAAATATCAGTCACGCATTCGCTTTAATACATTCCAACCTAGCCACTCATGCAGAATATTGGCCAGATGGGAGGACACATGTTTTAAAAGCTTTTGCTGATGCAATGTTAATGACATTGACGGAACTTGGGAGCAAAAAAACAATCCTAACTGGATAAAAGAACTAAAACAAATCAGAGAACAGACATGAATTCCACAGGTAAAAGGAATGGCAAGAGAAGGCAAGGAAACCCCACAAAGTACTTCTTCCTGCTTAGGAAAAGCAAAACACTTCAGACTTCCTCCTAATTTTTCAACACTTTTAACCTGGATTTTTGATGCAAACATACAAATTTATCCATTTCATTTTCCTGCCTCGGTTTCTCATATCAGTTTCCAATGAAGTTGAGAAAATGATGGCGTGCAAAGACAAATATTTGACAGCAGCTGGTAACTTTGCCAAGAGTTGAAATAGAAGTTGCAAAATAAATAAATTTAAAATCTAAAACAGTGAGTAACCAGAATTTCACAACCTTGGGTATAGAGCTATATTTCCATGTAAAAGAAATGTTGAAAATGGATAATAAGTTAAATTAAGGATAATCTGCCTCAGGCAATATCACATCAGAAATGTAAATCTACATACTATGGCCCAGTATGAGTTTAAATTTTGCCACATAAGGTGCGCCATGTACAATAAATGATACATGCGGCTAAAACTTGGCTGATACATTACCAACAACTTGGATTTATTATCAGCAAGAGCTTTTGACCTAAAACGGGGTTATAAACTTCTTGTATCAGCTGATGAGGGTATCAACTGACACTTGGTCAACATGTAGACCCAAAGCTGCCTTACATACACATAATCCCAGCTTTTAACTTAGTTGACTTTACGTAATAATTATTAATTTGCCATACAATATTATTTTACATTGGTTGCTTACTGTGATTAATTTGACTTTTGAGCAAGTGCAACACAATGGAAAATTATACCTGTATTGTTGGCTTAGTGATAGAGCATGGAGCTGCAGAATCCAAAGCTCTACCTCTTGACTACTCATGAGGACTCATTTTTCCTTCTTTTTTCCACAATAATGAGGAGATAAAAAAGAACATCTTTCTCTAATATTTCTTTTGTCTGGTCTCAGAATGAAAATGCTCACGGGGAGATGCATGTCATAGAGTATCCAGTTTGGCATTGTCACCCAGACCTTTGTCCTCTTGGTTCCTAATTAAACAAACAAACAAAAAAAAAAAAAACTGGCCCAAGACTCAACTCCCTGTAGCATACATATTTTAAGGGAAGTGGGTATTATTCAGTAATTAATGTTGTATGTTATTAACAACACAAATAACAATTTTTTTTGTATGCAAGCTTGTTGGAACTTAACCAAGCTGAGAGTTTTTAAGAAAGTTGTTTGTTTTAATTTGCAGTCTTCTGTGAAAGATCAGGAGGAGAATAATTAAAAGATCTTTATGTTGCATGCTTTCAAATAATTAAAAAGATCTTTAATTTACATGATTTTGAATGTAGTTAACTGCATAGAAAGAAGGCCTCATATACTTGACAAGAAAGAAAAGGTTAAGGGTGGGGGGGGGGGGGGGGGCAAAATTCTGCTTGCAAACAGTGGAAGCAACAGGAAACCAGAAGCAAGAACCAAAATCCTGTACCTTTAAAAAAAGTTTTTGTCTGTCAAAACAAATCCAACCAAATTAAACAAGATTTTCTACTGCTAAACTTTTACAGTGACAGAAGAATAACAAAGGGGAAAAGAAAGAGACAACAATTGTAGGCAACAATCCAGGGATTCAGAGAGCAACAAAGTCAGCTAAGGCTCTAGAAGGCCATGCTCCACTTTGGGGGAAAACTGGTAAAGGGGGGTGGGCAACTTGCTTTACTCCAGGGCCGGGTTGTTCAAAGGTCGGTTAAGAAAACCCAGGGTTAGTGTAAAATTTGATTTCAGATCTGAAAGCTTTAAAAGAAAATTCACTTGAATTCCATTTTTCTATGATTTAATGATTGAATGCTCTAAAAAGAATTGGGAAAATTATCCCAAAACGGCCTTTCAACAGAGAAATATAGAAACCGGGATTAACAACTAACCCAGAGTTAGCCCTAATAGGCCTTCGAACAACTGGGCCCAGGTGGTGAACTCCTAAAATTGACAGGGGTGCAAACTTGCAATTTGTCGAAACCTCCATAAACCCTAATGCCCTTGTGAACTGAATTCCCAGTTTTCTGGGAATTCCTTGAAATTCTCAAAAATTCCCAACTATATAAATAAGCCACCTGTTATAATAATGAGGGAATTTTTTATTTAGTACAGTTTCTCCAAATCTAGATTTAATTAAATTACTAAATAGATGCATAAATAAATACATAGACATAAACATAAACAGAATAAATAAATAATGATGATGGAGAGGCAGCATCCAAAAGTGTCCTAGACACCATACAAGGGATGCTCCCCAGTAAGATATAATATTAAAAAACAGTTATCATGGTATAGAGTTTGATATCTTGGTATTACATTAAATCAGATCTAAAATTTCTAAGTATTACCAAGGAATGAGGTAACTTTATGTTTAAGGCTAGAAATACAAGCAGAATCCTTTATATTATTTGGAAGACTGTTCCATTCATTCACAACACGGATAAAAAAGCTATATTTAAAAATATATGTTTTACTGTACATGCTATCTAGGTCAAGAGAATCATTCTTCCTTAAGTTATAATCTACACTACGATCTTTACAGAAAAGCAACTTATCAGAAATATCCATATCATAATGCCCATTCATTAAATTGAATAAAAAACAATATCCCTGATGTATCTTCTATGAAATAAACCATGTAATTTTAATTTCTTAAATCTAACATCATAATCCTCATCAGAGTTAAGAATAAACTTAGTTGCCCTCCTCTGAATTGCCTCTAATTTATTGATATTGCGTTGTGTACGAGGATTCCAGGTTTCACATGAATACTCGAGCAGGGGCCTGACAAGATTGCAGTATAATGTTTTCAATGTAGTGATATCTTTCAAATCTCTGCATGTTCTTAAAACACGTTTTAAATCACATTCAAAGTTCTGATTGGCTTGTGCTATTTCTCACCTTTGCCGTGAACTCAACTGAAGTCAGGGCTTCCAAGTCTTCGTTTCCTCGACGACTTTTGGCCACAAATCGTGCATTTGTATTACGCTCGATTCTTTTCGATTATTTCCACATAGAGTGAGTTCACATCATTATTTTCATCATCGTCAAAACATGGATCTTAGGTTAATCTATTAATTCATTGTTCAATCGCAGAGTACCGGTGAGAGAAGTCACATTACTTTTGCGCGCTTCATTTGAGATTGCAATCGGGGAAGCCAGCGGATTCTATTTACTCTTGATCAGAAACAAACAAATGGCGCTCATCGGTGGTTCGCTGGTGCGTTTAAATTCTTTTATCAACTGTTTTGCTTAACAACTCTAAAGATGGGTTTTACCTTTTTTCAATGGGAAAACGAGAATAGCGTGAGTGCTATAAATGAAAAGCAAGTCGTTGGCGCCGTGGAGTTAAAAGAAGGGACAACAGTTCACTTGTCAACTGGCCGGTACAAGGGTCGAGCGGCAATTTATAAAGCTTCGATTTTGAAAGTTTGTGGTGAGTAAAAATTGCGATATTCGGTAGAATCGAATCGGTCACTTGCATGTCACATTTTCTTAAGCGTACGCTTTACAATGAAACAAATACATCAGCAAGCTAAAGGTTTCAGGATTATTTTAGTCACGTTTGATAAGCTGCGAGCCCAGCGAAAAAAGACAAACAGCTGCTTAGTCTGCAGTTTAGGATAACTTCATTACAATTTATTGTTACAGTTACAAGAAGATTTTCACTCAAATATTAATTATTTAACAGTAATTAAGCCCTTCACTCCCAGAGTGTTAAGTCAAAATTGAGTAGAAATCTTTGAATTTAATTTTGCAGAATCAACAAAAATAAACAGTATAACATGAAAATGCTGCTTGACAGCTTACATTTGAATTTTAACACACAAGAGTTTTATGCAAAGAAGTTACAACCGCATAAAATGAAATCAAACCCTGACTCTGTGAGGAAAGAGTTAAATACTATTTGTACTATCATTCCAAATGAAATGATTAATTTAAAGACTATTTTTGGACTGATAGTATTTATTGCAATAAACATAGTTTATGATTCATTAGGACTATTTGACTATTTGAGGATAATTTTTATTAAATTTTCAAGAAAAGTAAAAGAAATCAAATTTCATCCTAATATTACTACATGTTGATGTTAATATACAATTGAAAGTAATTTACGTGTAAACCTAAATTAAGCACGTAAATAAATTTCATTGACTATTTGAATTTTTATTAAAAACTGGATCATTGGATAATGCAATTCAAGACTTTTTATTGGCTCAGCCATTATGGTATATGAGCCAATATACCATAATCTAATTTCTGTACAAATGTTAAATCCGGTTTCTTTTCACAAAATAAAGTCGAGAAGATTTGTCTAATATCTTGGGGGTGTTTTTTTAATAAAACAATTATTCCACTCTCGCTTGTTGGATATGAGATGATTATGGCCAACTCGGCGCTACGTGCCTCGTTGGCTATCTATCATCTCAAATCCAACGCACGCTCGTGGAATAATTGTTAATTAGTCAGGAGTTGATGCACGTATTTATTTTTTAATAGTTGCCCCGAAGTTTTCCTCAAATTCCTAATAATTCTTAAATATTCCTGGAATTTCCGGCAAGTTTTTAGATTTACAGTCTTTCAGGGAAGTGATTAGTGCTCTGAGTTGGAAATCCTAGGAATTTCTTAGGATTCCAAGTCCTGTTGGCTATAAACATGGAATTTTGGGGAATTTCTTGGTTTTTAGAACTAGAGTTGTTGCAGTTAGGAATTGAATTCCTGTTTGAACTTACCATGAACATTCCCACCTCTTATTCCGAGTAATTCCTAGGAATTACTAAATACAGCATTTGTAGTGAGCAAATGTTACCCGTACTCCAAGAACCACAAAGAACTCTTAATAATTAACGCTTCTAGAAGAATATATTTCTTGTTTTTTGTTTTTCAAAAATTACAACAACAACTCTCTTCTAACTGTCTCGGATGTTGCCATGTAACAAGTCACATGTTTCCATTACGTTCACGCTCTAACAAACTTCCCCCCTGAAGAAAAGTGTCGTCCGTGACACTTGCACCTAAATAGGCATACGCAAAAAGCACAGATGAATAGGTTTCATGCCCGTAAAGGGGAGTGCTACTGAAGGTTACACACAACTTTGTAAAATAATAGGATCCTGACATATCAGTCTCTAATAAAAGGCTGCAACAACTGAAAACCACGGTAGCATCTCCCGTCCATAGGATGCACTTGCCTCATTGGGAAGTATGACAACTGAGATGTAAATCTAAGTGCATTTTTTTTTGGTTGAGCAACCTAATTTACTAAAAGTTCGATTAAAACACAAAGCCGGGTACAGGTATGTGCCCAGAGTTCATGGTTACGGGTGCTTGTATCAGATCACTCCTTGGCTGATACAAGATAGGTGAGGCAGCAGGGAACTGGTTAACCGGATGGAACACAGGTGGAGGCATGGGTGGATACTGCAGGTACGTTCCCGGGTAGCCAAAGATTACTGGATACTGGGACAAAGGTGAGTATGGGGGTAGCTGAAACTGTTTTACAGTTGGCAAACCTGTTCTCCACTGAAGATTCGGAGCACCACGCTGGGGTAATTGAGTTCCAGAAAAACTGTTGGCGGCTATGTCGTGTACAGCATCTTGGGTCTCATACGTGGGATTGCCAAGTGTGTTGTACCTCAGAACTGTTGGTGAGTGTCTGTCACTTAAGCCTAGGTTCCAGTTCTGGACTGTCTGGTGGGCTGTTGTTATCCTGGGCTAGGGGATCTTGTCCCTTTCCGTTCTCTAAGCCGCTTTCTTCTGTCTCTTCCAAAACAGTTCAATAATAATAATAATAATGATAAGATATTTCTTATATAGCGCTATTTACAATAACAGATCAATAGCGCTTTACAACTGATATCTCTAAATATTAAAATCTCATCTAATTAAAAAATAAATAAATAAATAAATAATAATTACATATTACAGTTAAATTGGCTATATAGGATTCATAATTTATCTACTATTAAAAGGTTTGCTTAAAAAGAAAAGTCTTAATTGAATTCTTAAAAATTTCTACAGATCGAATATTGCATTATTGCAATGGAAGCTTATTTCATAGATGCGTTGCAGCTGCCTGAAATGCACGTTTAGCCAGAGTTGCCAGCATTTTGCCTTTAGGTGGCTCTAATAAAATACCTGAGTTAGATCTAAGATTCTACAAGGACTTGCGTTTGATAACTAAAAGATTGCTAATATATGTGGGTGCGACGCCATGGATGGCTTTAAAAGTTAATAATAGGATCTTAAAGTGTATACGCACTAGTACTGGTAACCAGTGTAACTCATAGAGTACTGGAGTAATGTGAGAATACTTCCCGATATCCATAATTAGTCTGGTGGCAGCATTTTGCACGCGTTGTAACTTAGCTATTTGCTCTTTGGAAAGGCCATACAATAAAGCAGTACAGTAATCTAACCTACTCGTGATGAATGCGTGTACCAGAGTGAGTAAGCTGTCTCTCGATAAATACTTCTTAGTGCGTCTAATATTATGCAAGTAGAAAAAACCCGCCTTACATACATTAGTAATATGGTGGCGCATATTCAGGTTTGGATCAAGCCAGCTCCCAAGGTTCTTAACTTGGTGGCTAGATTTTATCTCTGAACGACCTACTTTAATATTCATAGCCTGTAATTTGTTAAGTTGCTCCCGTGTTCCAATAATAATAAACTCAGTCTTGTTCTCATTAAGAAGGAGTCTATCATGGATCAGCCAGCGCCTGATCTTCTCGATACAACATTCCATCACACGGATTGCATCTTCCTGGGATGTGTTACTGATAGGTTTGAAACTCAGAAAAATCTGTGTGTTGTCGGCATAGCAATGCACATGTGGAAGTTGATCTTCAACCACTCTGAATAGCTTGGATGCTTAGATTAGAAAGAGCAGGGGGCCCAGACATGACCCTTGTGGGACACCACACTCCAGGCTAAAGCGCTCTGAAAGAGATCCGTCGATGGAGACTCGGTGGCCTCTTTTCACCAGATACGACCTGAACCATTCTAACGCCAATCTGCATATCCCAAGCTCCTCATTCAAATGAGTAAGGAGGATGTTATGATTAACCGCATCGAAAGCGGCGCTGAGATCGAGCATGACCAGGAAGGTGACTTCTTGAGTGTTCATTTTCATGAGGATATCGTTCGTGACTCTAACAAGAGCCGTTTCCGTACTATGATTTTTATGATATGCAGACTGAAACTCAGGATATAGTGAATGATCTGTAATCGCTGATTACTTTCCCTCGATGGGCGTGGTCCGATATTGCATCCTCCGACTGTGTCAGCCTAGGCTGTTTCTCTTCAACTGATGATTTAGCGAGCTCCTCAGTAACCGCCTCCTCTATGAACTGCCCAGTGTAAGGGTTCCCTGGAGTGATTGTATATTCATCATTACTACAGGTGCCATCTTCCAATTCTTCGACCTGTGGTGCGGGTATCTGACAAGCAGTGCTACGCTTATCTTTCTCGGTCCTTTCTTCTCTCCTCTGACTAACTCCATTTGGGATGTTAATGGGAAGATTATTGCATGGCAATAGCAAATTCCTATGTAGGATTCTGTTCCTCCCGGGGCCAGCCTCAGGCTTGACTTCATTCACAGGGCTATCTTCTCCCTTACGACTAACGACTTTGTGAATCTGATCCTTCCAATGCGAGCACAGCTTCCCCGGTCCACCCCGTTCTCTTAGATTGCGTACAAGAACTCTATCACCAGGCAGCAATATCGAACTTTGTACAAAATGGTCATAACGTTGTTTGGCACCAGTGCCTGCTTCACTGGACTTCTTGCCTGCCAATTTGTAGGCCTCTGTCATTGCTTTGCGCCACTTTTCGACATATTGTGAATGATTCACGTGGTTGGTTTCATCTTCGGTTCCAAACATTTTATGTATTCATAATATATGTGAAAAAATACAACGTAGCTTATCGTAATTATGCAGAAGAAAAGTGTGCACATCATGTGCAAAAATAATTTATTCAAACCGTGCGAGTGACATTGAACATTTGGTCAAAACAACCGCATACGATCAAAACAATAAGACAAAATGAAATTTTTACATCTGTAAGGCACAAAAAAGCTCAGAGTCCAGCCAAACAGTTCAAGGAATTGTTTAGTGAGTTTGGTAATTCTGAGTTTCTTTGATTATTGACCATTATCAGGATGTCTGGTTTGTTACTCCCTTTGCACTGAATTAACCCCCTTCTGCACTGAATTAACTCTTTTCTATGCTAAATTACCTGAAAACTGCATTTATCTTAACCAATCAGAACTGAGTAATTTTTTCATGTATATTATTAATCAAGTAACAAATTTTGTTATGCCATATAAACCATGTGAGTGAAAAAACTCCAACTAACTTCTACTTTCAACACACTACTGCGAAAACTTCAAAACTAGTTTCGTCTACAACCTCGTCAGTTGATGACAAACAAAAACTAAAAATTTGAAAAATTTTTTGAAAAAACGCGCGCGTCGTGTAGTAACACACGAAAAGTAGCTGCTCGGATCCAGGTCTCTAGAACTGTCACATTGCCATAACTGCCCTAGGGACGTTGACATAATTCCACTTGCTTTTGGAATTGATTAACTTTCCCTCTTCGATCTTATTTATCAGTACAGATTCGGTTATCTGCCTCAACATTGCATCATCACAAAAAACCCCCGTTACATTCATTACGAAGCCCACTTCATTTCCATCATACCTTTCACAACGTCTCCACAGAACAGAGCTCTCTTCTCGCCGTTCTAAAGGATGGAAGTGTTCTCTATTACGAGTATACGCACTTCTGGACGTCTCTCCTACATATTTCAATTTACAAGCACGGCAAACCAACTCATATGTAACACCCTTACTTTGGCATGATCCCTTTCCGTCAGTCCGGCAGAGAAGGCATCTTGGCTTCGATAAGTTTAATTTCACAACAAAATTTTGTTATGATCGAGGCCTTTTTCCCTAACGTCTTTAAATCACAGACATTAAGTATTATCTGGCAATTCAAGCTCACCCTGTTGTGTCTCCTCTGTGTGATCCTATCGACAGTACAGACAGCACTCACATCACAGAGTGTCTCAGTAGGTCGGTAATCGATTCAAAATAGTATAATTATCACTGATGTGGACAATATCCTGTGGTCATTCTCAGGGTTCTCTCTATTCCCTCCTCAAGGAGTGTGAGAGAATTCCCTGGGAACTAGGTTTGCTAGATCCAGGACTGTGAAGATATCAAGAAATTGTGACTAACCACAGGCTTACCACTTGTGTAGTTTTTTCCTTGTTCTTTGCAATACTTGTGAATGTGAGTATTCAAAAAATTATTTCAACAGCCACCAAAGACAGAAATTTTCTTCATCTATGCGGTTATCTGGCATAGCATTTCACTGTTCATTATGATGGTCTCTGTAGCTACTTTGGTTTACACAAACTCTTTTTTTTGTTTTTTTAATTACAGGGTCAGAATAAAAGAATTAAATCAGAGCAACTACCACAAGAAGAGAAGAAGTTAAGCAAGTAAAGAAAGAAAAGAGGGCTACCAAGGTGATAGTGGTCATTTTATTAGCGTCGTTTCTGACCTACCTGACAACAATAATGGCTGGGGTTATTATCCTAACATCCAGCTGGAAAAAACCTGGTGCAGCAGCAGTAAATGTTCTTATGGTAGGCTGTGCACTGTGTGTAGTTTTGTTAGCTTCCCTTGTCAACCCTGTTATTTACTGCTGGTGAAGTAGGAAGCTTTGAAGTGTTTTCCTGGAAATTTTCCGTTGCAGGACACCAGTAGCTGGTGACTAGAATGAACGAAATATAGTGGCTCCGACAACCTTCACTGATATTTGCCCTAGTGCTTAATTTTTGAGCAAGTGTCAGAAACACAGTCTGTGTCAGGATGTTATTAAAACAGGTTATGGGGATATCGATAATCACTACTGAAAATATATATTCTGCATTATAAACAATTAATTTTCAAACAATCCATTTCACATTTTCAATTTGCCATGTCATTTTCCCTTTTCCCATTTCAGTTTCTTATTTCCCATTTCCCATTCTCTATTCCCCATTCCTCATTTTAGTAACATCCTATCATCACTTCTGAAGCCTTGAAAAGTTACAGTTCATAATTGTTAGGGTTTGGCAGTCTTCTCTAATGAGGAAAAGGGAATTGAAGAATAGATGTACTCAAGGGCCAGGTTGTTCAAAGGTGGGATAAGATAACCCACAGTTTGTGAAAATTGATTTAAAATCTGAAAGCTTTAAAAGAAAATTCAGTTTAATTCCATGTGTCTACAATTTTATGATTGAATGCTCTAAAAAGAATTGGGAAAATTATGCCAAAACAGCTTTTGAACAGAGAAATATAGAAACCTGAATTAAAATTGAACCCTGTGTTAGGGCTAATCTATGTGTACTTTTTATCTTGACTAAGAAAAAGTATGTGTCAAATTGCAATACACAATCACGGATTGAGATTCCTAACAGTAACTTAGGAGATGGTTTTGTAAATGTGCAAAATATTTGATGATGGATGTCACCATTTAGAATATTGCTTGGCAGTGTAACCTCTCACCTATGAGGTTGTAATGGTTGACACAAATTGGAAACTCTTCCACTGTCCTTATAACTTTAAAGTCATGAAGGCACTAAACTTGCAAAATTGAAGGAATGCAAATTTCTGTAGCAATTTTTGTTAGTATCTTTTGATTTCTCATTCCTTGTGACCATTAATTAAGAATTAGAATTAGAACTCTTCGGCCAGGCAAAGCTCATCATGCCACTAACAGGAGCTTGACAGGGATTATTAGTGAAAAACATTGATAAAAAAAGCAGAGAATCTTAAAGAGACCTGGCTCTGGTTGTTCAAAGAGCGTATAACAGTATCCAATGAATAAATCGCTATCCTGCAGATAAGTGTTGCCAAAACATACTGTGCTATCCACCGGATAGAGATTTATCCACTGTATAGTGTTATCCATCCTTTGAACAACCGGTGCCTGATGTATTGATTTAAACTTTCCCCATGTACAGAATCAAAATCTCCATGACATCTCTGGTTTCACATGGTGAAAAAAACAAAAGAAAGTAGGTGAATTTAAGAATTTTCAGGAACAGAAATAAATATCAACAACACATTTTCAAAATTAATTATTCTTTAATTTTCTATTGGTTTGACAACGAAGTAAATAGAAAATAATTTTATTTGAATATCAAACAATAATAAAAATTCCTTGTAATCATCATTCCTTGCAGTTTTAAGACAAAGATTCCATATTTTATTTCAATTTACCTCTAAGTGCAAGCTCCTAGGTAAGATTCACTTTTAACTTCTAACTAAAGACATCAGTACTACATCATGTAAGATAATTACTTCAAAAATCATGGAGGTTACAATCTACATATTTTAAGTACCATTAGAAAATTTCTTTTTTGGTAAAAGCAAACTACACTTAGTGATTAGATTTATTGACTTCATATGAGAATTAGAAAATCCTAAATTATTGTTAGAAGATGGCCTTTTGCTCATTTGTTGGCCTCTGGATGACAATTACACATTTTCAAGTGTCAATTTTTTGAAACCACTACTACTAATAATAACAATGATACAAGTGATCATCCTAGGTAGAAAAGTGTACACATTAGCAAACAAAATAATAAAAAGACATCTAAAAACAAGAAAAACTTTGTTAAGACACATCTACACCATCTTTCATTTAGCAAAGAATTGATACTACAAAGTACCAGTATTTATATAGACAAGCTATAAAGACAAAAACAGACATAAACAATGTGAAATTAATACCACCCATCTCTGCGTGATCTTTTCTTTCATCATGATTGCATACACCTGCTTTTATTCCAATTTCCTTCGAGAAACATTTTATGAAACAAGTTTTAATCAATTTATGTTTCCCACTTCATTAATTTTGTTTATAGAAGAGACAAGAAAATGAAACACAAACTGCTTCAGAAAATCCTATCAATAGCTAGAAATATTGTAACCACATTGTATCCTAGTTTATTTCAAATTTGAAGCTTAGGTATATTTAAGCCATGACCAAGATAACACAAGCCATGTTGAAACATGTCTTTGAAAAGTTTTTTTGTGTATTTCAAATTTGTAGATTACTCAATCTTTTGTAAAGTAATGTACAAACATAAATAATTCAATCCTTAATCTTTTTTTCAAATACATTAATTGCAATTAATGATGTATTAATTTTGTTCTCCAGCCTATTCCAGACCAAAATGCATCACAAAGCTATAGCTAGTCAGCCATTTCTAAGATTCTTAAAGCTTTTGTTTTACATTGAGGTCAATGATGGAGATGTCAATGAGAAAATAGTTCTTTACGATCATATCCAAATGGAACTGAACTTCATATTTTAAGAAACCTTAAACATTAGCCTCTCTTTTTAAGGCGGCCATTACAGCATAGAAGTGGCACACATGATCATATTTGTTTGTTTTTCACAATGTTGGGATAAATAAGCAAAAACAAAAAAAAATTAAATCTACATCTCAAGAGATCCATCACGTCTTGTTAGCATCTTGACCCCTATTTCCCATAAACATGTATCTTCTCCCTTAAATATTCACACATTATCTGGCAAACAGGTGATGAGACTATCTTAACTTATCAGGTAGAGGTTGTTATCTTGATTCAACTCCAAATTCCTGTAACAAATTAACAAGGAAATGTATCACAGCTAGAGGGGAGAATTAACAATCAGATCTCTTAAGAGTTACAAGGTTAACTGCTGCATTCTTTTGATTTCCTTTCCATTCTTTACTTACACATTTCAAGCTTAGTGGTACATCCAGATCTATCTCAGCACGCCAACTAGATGCCAAAAAAAAAGTTAATGATTCTCTTCTTCATCACCAAAAACAGAATTATTAAAAAAAAAATAGTATATTTAATCATTCAATTTTGTTGATAAATTGCTATTAATAATGACAAATAACTTGCAGTTATTTGAATGGGAGATAGTGTTTATATCTTAATCATTTAAATTGGCATGTTACTACCCTCATCAATGCCATCATCGTCATCATCACTAATTTCTGGTTCAAAAGACAGGGGAGAAACTTTAGGTGATGACGAAGGGGAACAAGATGGAGACACATCCAGCATTGGGTCTATGTTTCGTCCAGGCGACAGTGCCCTTTTTATTCTGACACCGGCCCCCTTAATTCGTGCCCCTGCATCAAATATAGTGTCCTTGCCTTTGCCAATTAGCTGGTTCTGTGGAACACAAGCAAAAATATAAATTCAAATAGCTGAAATATTTGCATGTTGGTACATATACGGCATAAGACAGGAATAAACATGGAAAGAATCCATAAATTTCTTGCAACAAGAATGAAAAAAAGCAGTCCATTTAACCAACAAGAAATTAAAAAATATTTATGCTTGCCAAAATTATTGACCAAAATTATTGACCAATTTTTAAAGAGGGATGTCATCTCCCTAAGCAAACATGAATATCAAAAGATAGTTACTTTGATTTTGTTCACTACGTAACTGATCACACATAATTTAAAAAGCAAATGTTACTCCTTATATCAACAAACAAAATTATGTATTTGTTATTATTTTAATTCACAAGTACCTTTTAATAGAAGTAATGACTTGACGGTTGTCAACACACATCTTTTCATAGAAGCGACAAAGGAATGAAAAGTTTAAAGAGATTATGGTAATACCATTTGGATTTCAAAAAAATTTATTTTAAAATTTTAAAAAAGTACTGGTAAGGAATTCACTTGCTAACAATTCAAATTCAGCAACTTACTCAAATAAGGTTAATTTTAACATTTAATTTAATGTTTAGAGTTTACCACAAAATTACAGTGAAACTAAGATGAGGCTTTTTTTCTAATCCTTCATGAATTTTCATTTATTGCCTTCAGGTATGGATTACTGACGAGCAGTTACGTCAATTTAATTAAACTCATCTGCATGGTGGTCAAAATTCACTCTCCTTGCAACTTAAAATTGTAGCTTCAAGTAGCATTAAAATTATTTTTTCTAGTTTTAAAACTTCATCAAATGCCTAAGGATTCAATTTATGTCTGTGGATATTACTACAATAATTTACAAAGGTACCATAGTTTAGAGTGGGTTTTAGTATAAATAGTTTAAAGATTAATTTTAATTTTGTCAGAAAACAAAGCATAAAAACAATAAAGAGGTTTTACTGATCCCTTGGGTTAAGGTTAACAGATCAGATTACATGGAAAAGTCATAACTGAAAAAAATATTAACCAAGATTAAATAAAAAGGTAGAAAGTGAGGTGACATTGCTGAAACTACAAAATTCTACATATTTTTAAAATTCTTTTCATTTATATATCTTTCTAATGAATCTTTTTACAATTTATTACCATAATTTACTAATCTTTTAAAACTGACATTCCTGAGTTTTACCAACAAAGTATTTTGCTGCTCAAATATTTAGTTATTATAACAATTAAAGAAGGCACAGACAAACACAAAAAATTAAGAGAATCTTTGGTCTTGTCAGACTGAATTTTATGGGATCAGTGATCTGTCCTTGGCAGTGTTCTCCTTTTTGCGTGATAACGGGTAAACTTTACTGCTTGTTATACCTCATATTAACCCCTGAAATTGCTCAGAATTCTTGAAATTCAGCAGGTAAAAGGATTGCTCTACAAGTTGAAGGTTTCTTTTAACAGTCATGCTGAAAATAAGGGACATAACTGCTTAAGAGCAATAGAAAGTTTAATCACTTTTAGAGGCGCCGTTATTGTTCTCTTCCTCTTGAAAAATGTTTGTTTTAGAGAAAGACTTCACCAAGCTTACCAATAGGCCATTTTACAGTTGTGTACTTAGTTGCCAAGCCTTTGATTCAGAGTGAGGCTAAAGATGACCTTGTTGTGATAGAGACCTGTATCTACCTAGCATGATAACAAAGTAATTTACATTTGAAAGGCAGCAAGGTTTGTATCATAACAAGGTCATCTCTGGCCTCACTCCCATTCAAAGGCTTGGCAACCAAGCACACAACTGTAAAATGGACTATTGACCATCCCTTCCAAACATGTCAATAAAGCTGCCTATAAAGTTGCCCGACTTTTCTTCCCACTTTTGAAGCACCTCCTGGGACTTGTCTGTAAGCTTTCCTTTGATTTCATCCATTTTTTGCCTGACCTGAACTTCTTTTTCCTGCAGGTAAAGTACAAGATCTTTTTGAGTAATTATTGTCTTCTCTTGGAACTATATATTTTCTTGTCAATTATGAAAGAGAATTTAGTGTTTCATCACAATAACTCTCTTTAGCTGATACACTTGTTTTTTCTCACAACATGTTTGTAAAACAATGTATAGATATTGCAGAGAGAAGTTACATGTTTATCTTTTAGGGTAAAGAGTAGAGAGTTAACTGACCACAGAAAGCCCTGCAGAACTTATGAATTTTTCAGGTTTTTTTTATGCGAGGCTTATGACAGTAGGGGAGAAGAGGAATATTAAAAACTCTTCTATGGAATGCAGGCCAGTACTTTTCCTCTGGTAATCAATAAGCTTTGACCCTTTAACTTCCATAAGTGATGAACATGTACCTTCTCCTTATCATTTCCATACATTGTCCAGCAAACAGGTAATGAGAGTAATCAAACTCAGCAGGTAGAAGTTGTTATCCTTATCTAACATCAAATTCTCACAACTAATTTAAAAGGAAATGTGTGGCAGCTAGGGAGAATTAACAGTAAGATCTTGGCAGTCTAAGGGTTAATGAGTGCTTTGTGCTACCTTGCAAAATGAATAACAATACTAGAGTTTTGTTCCAGGGGAGGGGGGAGAAGCCAAGGAAGGCTTTTCAGAAAGGGAGGCCTGGTTACAAATTGAGAAACTCTCAACTGAAGTTGACCACCCATTTTATAGCATAACACCACTTAAAATTTTCAGGCTTAACCTACAAAGAAATGGATGTTTCTTGTTGAAAAAAGTCACTCAGATCAATTTAAATTTTAGTTTCAATTTCAAGAAAATGTGAAATTATAGTGTGATCGTCAGTTTGAGTGTAGTCGTGAGAAAGACTGTTGTCAGTGGTGGTGACTGATGTTTCGACAACCTGTGTGGAAGTCATCATCAGAGTCAAGCGAATAGTGGTTGTCAGTAGAATGTTCTTAGCCCAGTTTGTGTAAAATGATTGGTCAGTTTTGCCGTGATGTTATTCGCTGCAAGACTCAAGTGGCGTAAGTCAGTCGTGATTGGTCTGTTTCAATCTGTAAGTAAAGTTAGGTCATTCTGTTCGGTTCGTTTGTAATGTTAATGTCGTGAATGAGTCCTTTGTATAGAGCCAGTAGTAGTTGACACCTGTTTAGGGGAGTCTGTTCTAAATTAGGACACCAGCTTTCCAGAGTCAGTCATTGAAAGTACTTAGTGCTGTAGGTTAGGCATTGCGTAGAGTCCCAGTCAATATTGTGGTTTGTAAGTCGATGATGTTCAGCAATGTGATTGTTGACATCACCTTTCCTTGTCGCCTATCTGTGTTCAGTTAGTCTTGTTGCAAGGTTTCTGCCAGTCTCTCTGATGTAGGAGGCTTGGCAATTGGAGCAATTGATCTTAAATCGCTCCATGTCTGTTCCTTGGTTTGTCCTTGTCTTGTTGGTTAGTAACTGATGTAGAGTGGTGATGGATTTGTGGGCAACGTGGATATTGAAGGGTTATAAGATGTGCGAGATGTTCTCAGACATGCCTTTTATGCATGGTATGGTTGCTGTAGTCGTAGGAGTTGCGGTGTCGTTTGTTTTGGTAGTAGTAGTAAGTCGGTGAGTGTTTCATCAGATGAAGTCATCATTGTAGTTCTTTGAAGAAACACAGTAAAGGTATTTGTCCTCATCGGATAAGCTGTCTGTTGAGTCGCATACTAGTTGCGCACGTCGTGTTAGATCTCTGATAGGTGTGGCTTTGTGTGATGTAGGATTGTAGGATGACTCATCTAGTAGTCTGTTGGTGTGTGTCAGTTTCCTGTAAACTGTTGTCTGTAGTGAGTTGTTGTCACAGCTTACCAGACAGTCTAGAAAAGGAAGTTTGCCATTTTCTTAGACTTCTCTGGTAAACTGTATGCCACTGTTTTGTCCGTTAAGGTGTTGGTGGAATGTGTTGATTTCATCTTGTCGTATGACAGTGAATATATCCTCAACGTAGCATAATCAAAACAGTATCGTTTGTTGGCAAGTCAAAAGGGCATGTTCCTCAATGTTCTGCATTACAATCTCTGCTACAACAACAGAAACTGGAGACCTCATAGCTGTGCCGTGTAACTGTTTGTAGTGTTCACCGTTGTACTGAAAGTAAGTTGACATTAGGCAAAGGTTCAGTAACTTGAAGTCCACAATGTCGTCTGTTGGTAGCAGTAGTGGGTCGGTGGATTGTCGGATTGTAAACAGCCATTTCACATCAAATGACACGTTTGTGTAGTTGTCAGGTAGTCGTCAGTTTCTCCTTACAAATTGAAGAAAGTTTCAAGATGACAAGTGATGAGAAAAGAGAACAATGTCAATTGAAGGATTATTAGTTGATCCAATACCAAATTCTCCAAACTTATAAGAATTGTATGATGGACACCCTCGATAGGGCTAACCTCTGGTGTCTCCCTTTCTTTCAAATTACTTATTTTGTGATTTGATTGGATAAAGTATTATTATTATTAGTAGTAGTAGTAGTAAAGAGAATTATTTATGAGATCTTGAGAGTGAAAGGGTAAAAAAAAAAAAAAAAAAGAATGGTTTGCCTCAGTCTAAGAGCCTAACAGAGCTTTTTCTTTGTCTTGGCTTTTTTAATTAACTCATTAACTTTGCAAAGATCTACTTGTTAATTCTCCCCTCTGCTTATTTCCTTGTAAGTAAGTTACCAGCAATTGGTGTAGCTAAGAATAACAACCCACATCTGATTAGTTTGAATATTCTCATTACCTGTTTGCTGGATGATGTATGGATATTATAAGGAGAAGTTACATATTAATCACTTCTGGGTATTTCAGGGTTACTTATCTAACTCTCTCTTGTTCTGACTTCCTTGTTTTCTCTCTTGTGAACATACAGCGTAACAGGTTTTTACATCCAAAACGAACTAATTTAAAAGAAGATACTTCACCTGATGTAAATTTTTGCAGATTCAATCCAGACTTTTCCACACAAGTAGACAGTACCTAAGAGAATGACTAAATTGGGAGCAACTGAAAACAGCTTGGAGTACCCTAGGTGAAATTGGGCCCTCTGCTTTTTGTTTACCTGGCAGTTTATATCTATCTTCATAAGCATCAAACCAGTAAAACTAGAGGACTTTTTCTCTTAAAATTGTAGATTCAAAATGAGATAAAGCACATGTCTGATTTTGTAAGAGTAGAGGGGTAAATCATGGCAGAATGGAACTCCTCCATTGTGGAGGTTTGTTAAAAATTAGTGTTCTTCTAGATTTTGCACTTACTGTCAACTTCCTGAAGTGGGAGAGAAAAGGAATCAGCATTGACATCAGACAGAACCTAGAGTTAAAACAAAAGTAAACAATCAAATCTAGTGAAGCAATGGAACACACTTTTTTGGGCTCTACAGCCTGATAAAGCTGTTGGGAGAACATAAGGAAAGCTCTACTTCTGTTCTCCAAACATTCCAAGTGGATTAATCAAACAGCCCAGAAAATGTGTTCTATTGCTTAATGACATCCAAAGTGGATTAATTAAAGAGCCCAGAAAATGTGCCCTTTTGCTTAATGACATCCCAAGTGGATTAATTAAAGAGCCCAGAAAATGTGTTCTATTGCTTAAGGACATCTCAAGTGGATTAATTAAAGAGCCCAGAAAATGTGTTCTATCGCTTTAATGACATAACTAGTTACCACAGGTTCTAAAAATCTAATAAAGCATCCCCTTAGAAATTGAATTGGCCAATCAGCCAATGCACACAGTGTTTATTATGTTATAATTTCTAATCATACCGGTAATCCTTAATCAAAACCAAAAATTTAACAAAATTTTTTAACATGATAGGTTATCACTAGTCCAGTTTGAGCACTATAGGACAGCGCATGAAGAACCAACTAGCATAAAAATTTTGCAAAACATTTTGTTAAAAAATGTAGTAAAATGGTTTGTTATTTATTACCTGTTGATGTGATTCCTCATTCTCTGGAATTGTCTCCCAAGCTGTCACCAGAAATTTCTGTTGTTCTGAAAATACAAAAATGATGTTTAAAAAATTACCAAGCAAAATATAGATTCCAAGAATGATGAGAAAGCGTAATTATTTTTTATTAGCCATGTGGTTTTCATTGGGAAGGCACATTTTCAAATCACTTTACATACTTTTGTGAGAAAGAGCACATTTTCTGTCTGTCACTTGTTTCAACCTACAATCACAAGAGCAATGAATACTTTTTAAAAGTATAAACCTTAGCAGTGTTCTTCTCAGGTTGTGACATGTAAAATGCACACCCTGCAGTACCTATTATCACTGTTGAAAACCACTAGGAATTCCTGAAAGTTCAACAGTGCGAAAAGGATTTGCCCTGCCAGTTTGGAGGTTTATTATATCTACATGTAACATGCTTAAAATAGGGGAGAACAACACTGCATTGGATGATGGGTAAATATAGAGGTTGATTAACCCTTTAACTCTCACAAGTGATTAACCTGTAACTTCTCCATACATGATCCAGCAAACAGGTAATGAGAATACTCAAACTTATCAGGTAGAAGTTATCTTGATTGAACACCAAATTCTCCTAACTAATTTATAAGGAAATGTGTAGCAGCTAGAGGGGAGAATTCATAATCAGATCTTGGGAGTTAAAGGGTAAAGTTTATGGTAACTAAAGAGCTTAAACAATAAACTCTGTACAAAGCCCCTAGGAAGTCTCATTAATTCCCAGGGATCCAGAGGAAAGGCAGCGTTAGAGATCGCTGCTAAAGAAAGGCCTAAGAAAGCCTCATTGATGGAAACCAAATTGCCTGAACTATTGTTCTCTGTCATCTGGCTTTAGTGAGTTCTCTGTACAGTAAGCAGTTCTTTTGTTCAAAAATCAACAACATTTACCATGAAGACCAATAGAAGCCTTTATATACAAGTCATAATATTCTGTGCAGTAAATGGCTTGAACCCGGGGGTAACATATGAAGGTGTAGTCTGATCGTCCGGGTGAGTGTAGTCCGGAGAAGGACTGTTGTCCGTGGTAGTGATTGACGTTTCAACAACCTGTGCGGAAGTCATCATCAGAGACAAGTGAATGATTGTTGTCAGTAGAATGTTCTTATTCCAGTTCGTGTAAAATGATCAGTCGGTTTTGCCGTGATGTTATTGGCTGAAAGACTCAAGTGACGTAAGTCGGTCGTGATTGGTCTGTTTCGATCTGTCGGTAAAGTTAGGTCGTTCTTTTTCGGTCGTTTGTGATGTTTATGTCGTGAATGAGTCGTTTGTATGGAGCGGGTAGTTGTTGACATCTGTTTAGGGGAGTCTGTTCTAAGTTAGTAAACCAGCTTTCCAGAGTCAGTCGTTGAAAATAGTCAGTGCTGTAGGTTAGGCATTGCGCAGAGTCCCAGTCAATGTTGTGGTTGGTAAGTTGATGGTGTTCAGCAATGTGATTGCTGACATCACCTTTCCTCGTCGCCCGTCTGTGTTCGGTCAGTCTTGTTGTGACGTTTCTGCCAGTCTCACCGATGTAGGAGGCTTGGCAGTCGGAACAATTGATCTTATAAATCGTTCCCTGTCTGTTCCTCGGTTCGTCTTTGTCTTTAACGTTGGTTAGTAACTGACGTAGTGTGGTGATGGGTTTGTGGGCGACGCAGATATTGAAGGGTAGTAAGATGCGCGAGATGTTTTCAGACATGCCTTTTATGTACGGTATGGTTGCTGTAGTGGTAGGGGTTGCGGTGTCGTTTGTTTCGGTAGTGGTAGTGGGTCGGTGAGTGTTTCGTCGGATGAAGTCGTTGTTGTAGTTGTTCTTCGAAAAAACACGGTGAAGGTATTTGTTCTCGTCGGATAAGCTGTCTGTCGAGTCGCATACTAGTTGTGCGCGTCGTGTTAGAGTTCTGATAGTTGTGGCTTTGTGTGATGTAGGGTTGTAGGATGACTCGTCTAGTAATCTGTCGGTGTGTGTCGGTTTTCTGTAAACTGTCGTTCGTAATGAGTTGTCGTTGTGGCTTACCAGGCAGTCTAGAAAAGGAAGTTTGCCATTTTCTTCGACTTCTCTGGTAAACTGTATGTCAGTGTTTTGTTTGTTAAGGTGGTGGTGGAATGCGTCGATTTCGTCGTGTCCAATGGCGGTGAATGTGTCGTCAACGTAACGTAACCAAAGCGGTATCGTTTGTCGGCAAGTCGAAAGGGCGCGTTCCTCGATGTTCTGCATCACAATTGCTGCTATAACAACAGAAACTGGAGACCCCATGGCAGTGCCGTGTAACTGTTTGTAGTGTTTACCGTTGTACTGAAACTAAGTAGACGTTAGGCAAATGTTTAGCAAGTCGATGATGTCGTCTGTCGGTAGCGGTAGTGGGTCGGTAGATTGTCGGATTGCAGTCTCAGTACATTATTATGCCAATTGAAGTGGAATACTTGTGAATAGTGATTTCACATCAAATGGCACTAGTTTGTAGTCGTCTGGTATCTGAACAGTCTTGGTAGCATTAATGAAGTATTCAGTGGATTGCAGTTTTCCCGATGCGACCTATTGTTTCTTTCAGTGGCTCTCCCACATACCAACTATCCATGTACCTGACGACAATACTACAACCGCTAACCAACAAATCCAGACATAAACTACAATCCACTGAACGCTACTTTTATACGTCATGCTAAAGTTGAGCTGTGGCGCCGTATGAGACAGTAAGCTCATGCAGTCATTTTTGAAATTCTAACTAAGAGAACAAATTCATTTTTTAATCGAAGTCTTCCTTGGCGTTGCCGTCCTGACTGCTTAAGGTCCCTAATATAAAAGTGAGAACGAGACACTTACAGAAAGCTTGGTAAGAACGCTTCTCTTCAGTCGTCCAAGGCGAGACCAATGGGGAATCTAGAGAAACATCATACATAAACTCAATTCAGTTTTAATTCTAAAAAATCTTAATAGACGTTCTGACATTATGTGCAACATCATCGCGTAACGAAAGATAACCAGAGATTTCAGCATAGGAAAGAACTGACCCTATGCACTGAGCCTAGAAACATTATACACATATATTGTTGACCAAAGATGTGGTCAAGATCACAAGATACTGAGTATTAAGTTTTCTTTTCTTTTTTCATTTTGCTATGATACGTAAAAATATTAAAAACGCCGACGAACGAAATTGGTCATTAAAAGCTTTTTCGCATAGCAAAAGGGCTTGGCTTTTGTAGGGGCAGCAGGCAATCACGAACAAGATGGGTTCTGTGAGCGGATCAGAATGAAGGATTCCCATCATCTTGACCGTTTGCAGATCCAACTGTATAGTAATGAGGTATACTGCTCTTCCCAAGGACTGGAGGTTTTGGAATGAATCATCCTTTGTTTTGCTAACGCACTGTTAAGACGTAGATTGTTTAAGCTGTAGTGTTCACCTTACAAGCACTGATTCTGTGCAACAGAAGATCGAGATCAAGGCCATAGATATCATAACCCTTAAGCAAAAAAAGACAGGAAAAATGAGTGGTAGAATTAGTGATGACGACATTTTACGACTCAAACGACAAGCTACAACGACAAGAATCCATTTATAAGTTAAGGCGCCATGATTCTGACCTCACACTGCCTGTTCGCTAAAATTAAATCAATATTCCGGGTTATTATAGCTACTTCAACAATGAAAATGCCGAATGGATTTGACTATATTCATTTGAATTTGAATTTTGTGTGCGCTAGAGCTGAATATCGAGTAAATTCTAAAATTACATTATTATAACGTCAGTTAAACATTCTCTTTTTGCATGCTGGTGTAACATCACTTTGAAAAAACACTTCAAACATAAAGGTCGCATACCACAAGTACATCCGGGTCAATTTGGTGAATCTTGGCCATGAACAGTCCTAAAAGAGCCCTCACTGATGTCGTAATCTCCATGTTTATTTGCTAATGAGATAACGATAAGAAATTAAAAAGAACTGCCTACAGATTGCTCGTCGAGTTTGCATAGACGTCAAATCCTGCCAATTACCGAGCCGCTCGCCCCTCCCCCCTCTCCAAGGAAACCTTCCTCTGCACTGTCCCATCCCCCGACAGGGAAGATGCCTCACATCTATTGTCTTGCGATCAAACCGTTGCTTCTTTGCTGCAAGAGCTTAGGCCCGGTTTAAACGTCGCATTTTACATGCGCCGAATCTAATTGCCGAATTAAGGGCATGTAAAATGCGACGTTTAAATCAATTAAATTCAGTAGATTTGTATTAAATACGAGTTCAGTCGAATATTCGACTGATCCAGTCGAATATGCGACTGAGGTTCGACAGTTGATTTAAACACCGCATTTTACATGTGCCGAATCTAATTCATAAATTATGTTTAATTATATTTTACACATAACACAACAGTTTTATGGTACATGACATGCGCAAAGAAAACTGGCGGGAAAGAATCGAACATAAGAATATATAGTCCATAACTTGTGCCACCGGCCTTCATTTTGTATCAATCGACGGCACAATCGGGGTCTTGGGACACGTCCTATAGCATTTCTTTGGGATAGGAAAAGCATAACAAGGGAACAAACATACAGAAGCCGTCTTTTTCTTGCTAGCAGATGATGCACTGCCATCTGGATTATAAGTTGCCGTTTCCTGTTAGCACGAATGGTGTTTGAGAGGCATAAACGCCGAAAACACAAAATAGCCTCCTTATTTTTGTCAGCCATATTAGCGGGGGACTTGGAGCGGAGTCTGGGAATGAAGCTGTCACTCGCACTCGGCAATTAAATTCGGCACAATTAAATGCGACGTTTAAATCAAATGCCGAACTTTTTTAATTCAGGTCGACTTAAATTAGTATTAGATTCGGCGCATGTAAAATGCGACGTTTAAACCGGGCCTAAGTTTCCTTCATCTGACACACACTACGCACATGAGGTGGGAAGAGCATAGAAACCTAAACGGTTTTAGATTTTAAAAAAAATATAGATTTAGCATGTCACGTTTTTGGATGGAGCTGATCAAAGTTGCGGTCACGGGAGATGCCCGAAAAAGCGCAAGAACTTGAATGGGGCGGTTGACTTTCCCGCCATATTTTGCCCGCCTGCGTTCTTGCTTGTCTTCGCTGACTGAGACTCTGGCAATTTTCTGTGAGAGGTTTGGTGACCTGTGGCACAGGCTAAGTAACTTTCATCTGGAATTCTTGAATGATCGGGTAGAGTTGGCAAGTATTTTCGTTTTTTACCTTCTTTTTGACAGCATCTCTAAAGTCGTAAGGATACATCTGATCGTTGGATTTGCTTACAGCTAAAACAGAAAAGTAAAAGATATACAGATGTGATTGTATCTGAATAAGATGTCTCAAAAAAGTCGTGAAAACCTGACATGGAATCATGAAACAGAACCATGATAGAAAGACCAAAATCGGACGGAGACGCCCAAAATCGAACGGAGACGCCCAAATCCGACGGAAGCGTCAAAAGTCGGATGACGCCGTCTTAAATCGGGTAGACCCAAAATGTTACCCAAATCTGATTAACGCGAAAATTGAACGGGTTGTGGATTTAAACTCTCATTCTGCAAACAAATTTATCCTGTAAATAATGTAAGAAAGATGGTAAGTTTTGTACTTGGTAAAGAAGTGGAAAAAGATGCTTGTTGTATCGTCACGAGCGTGGGACGGCAAAGAAAACATTCAGAGTCCCCAAGAGAAATCGAACATCACGCCTTCAAATTTATTCCTGTGGTCCAAATAAATTATTCTCTTTGTGTATATCGCGTAAAATTTCCACACTGAGATTTCAGCTTCTTTTTCAAGTAATTTCCTTGTTTTCGGGTTATTTAAGTAATTGCTGATTTCAAAATATCATCACAGGCGTTTCATTTTCAATAAGGTTATTATTAAAGTTATAAGCAAGTATGGTAGTTAAACTCACCACAGAAATAATAGTGAAACTTCTGTTTGGGTGCAGCTTTGTCTAATGACACTTGATGGTGAACCAGAGCTGACACAGCAAAGATCTAAAATCAAAACATGGAAAAACTTAAAGGATGATGTTTTTAAGTCGTGTCACTACCGTGGGGGAAAGAAAAAGTTCTGAGTCTTTATGAGGAATCAGGTCTTAGATCATTGGATTCCAAGCTCCGATGTAATGTCACTGAGCCAGAGAGACTTTACGGTAAGCTAGACCATTTCAAGGCTATTTCAAGATTTCAATGAACTATTGTAGCTCACCTCATGTGTGTGAGTTTTGGTGTTCAACATTGTCCGAAAACTGAGGCTCATGACAACCTACAAGAAGAAAGAAAAACAGTATAAAATTCTTCATGTTAGCAGCATCTTATAGAGCCACTGCGACACAACGTAACGCGTTCAGTACACAAAAAGATCAGAAAATCCTCTGGCTAAAGTTCAGTGCCTTGGTTTTCTTTTCATTCAGCCTAGAGAGCATTCGCTAGGCCCAAGGGTGGATGACTATGCACCGAATAAAGATCCATCCAATGGACAAAAGACAATTCTGTATCCAGTGGACAGCGCAGTACGTTTTGTTTACTCTTATCCGCAGAATTGCAATTTATCCGTTGGAGAGCGTTATCCGCCTTTTGAATAACTGGGTCCTGTTGCTTTACCCTAGTTCGCTGCAACTAGGTTTTCTTAAATGAAAATCCTGACATCGGCATTTTTTAAAAACACACTCTGCTTTATCTCTGTTCTTACCATAGACGGGGGTGGATCCTGTTGACTTGCTACTTCAAGGAGGTCAGGTTTGGGGACTACAGCCTACAAGACACCATGTCAAAAAAAAAAAAATTTAAAGTAAATTTCGTTGAAAATCATATCTAAATGGCCATTGGTATTGTTAGCTTTTGAGCCTGCGAGCAGTCCTCGTTAGTACGCTACAAGACGGGCGTTTTTCTCCGCCCGCTGCAAGATTTGGGACAAGTCAAGGAGTAGTTTGCCAGGGGGCTAGTACTCTTCAGTGCTAGACCTCTCACCGACTCGCGTTGTTCAAAGCCTCACACATTTTACCGAAAACAGTTGATACATATTGCGAACGCTCCAGCAGTGAGAATACCAACCTCTACTTTGCACCAGCTCACTGGTTGTTGAGGAAGCTCTAAAAAAACCGAAAAGAAAAGTAAAAGAACATAAATTTCACAAATATTTTTTTTCCGTGGTGACACAAAGTTCTCACAGCTGGCAATGAAAGAAATGTAGGAGAATCAGTTAAAAGAGTTTATTTTTTAATCACTGTAAGTACTCACGAGGTAACTTGACATTAAGCCAACAAGGTCCTTTCATCTTGCGATTGAGTAAAAGGAGTTCAAGACTGAAATAGAAATGAACTTAACTTAGGAAAATCTCCCTCCAAGGGGAACATTACAAAAAATCAATTATCATTCGAGTTAAACAATCGCATGGAATATCTCCAAAGTTATCAATTGTTGCTGCAAGTGTTAGGGCGTAAATAAATAACACTTTTGACGCGTGATGTGTGTGTGTGGGTGGGAGGGGACGGTTAGGGTAAAAGTAATATAACTCTATCCTTACCTTCACCACATAGCCTATACTCACCTGCCTCCCCCCCTCCCCCCCGCCCTACCTGGAAGACTCACTTCTCCCTCCCCTCCCCAATTACACCTCAACCCTTGAAATCCCCCAGGTATAAGCCAAAGTGAACCTTACCTTGAAGTATTAGTACCAAACACATGACTGAATGTTTGTCCAGACAGGTCCGATGGTAACTGAGGGCCGTCTGCCTGTCCAGAAGCAAATGAGGACAATTTTCAGGTAATCTTCTCTCTTAAGACAGGGAAGTTTGATGCTGTTGTCTCCACTGCCAGCTCAAATATTTAAGTTTCAATTCTCTGCACTTTGTACTACACATTCCCTATCATTTTGGTGCTAAGAATTTGATGTCAAATCCGATCAAATCTCTCAGCCCTTTACCCCAATAACATCACTATGCATATTCTCCATACTGTTCTCTACACATTTCCTAAGGTGGTGTCAAGGAGAATTTATTCACCAATCGAGAACTTCTAGAGTTTGTGATTGTTAAGAAGTTACCGAACTTGTGCGCACGCAACTCGCATTAAAATGTCGTGAATAAATCATTTAGAGGAGTTAAAAGTTTTGAGTTTTTTGAGTGGCAATTTGTTTGGCAGTCGTTAGTATTTATCATGTTTACTGTGAGTTTACCGTTTACCGTGTTACGAATAAACGTGTTTGTTTGATTTCCGTTTCGCTTCCAAACAGTGATCATTTCCTTAATTCTCCTGACCATACTATTTGACTCAGCAGTGATAGAGTAACGAGAAACTAGAAGTCAATCATTCTCAGGGGTCAAAGGGCTACACGACTATTTTCCTTTTTCCTCATTACCTATCTCCCCAAGAATATATAAATTTGGTATTTTAGGGGGAAATTCCTTTAGAGTCTCTCCTGGGAGTGAAACAAATAAGATCAAACAGCAACCTCAGAGTTTGATTTTGTATAAACCCAGGGTATCAGCTCTCATCAAATTAATCAATCTGATGGACAATTTTCTAGCATTTCCCTAAAATGTTAGTAAAAATTTTAGTAATTATAATTATACAATGAGGTAATATTTCTTAAAGTTTATGCCACCAATAAACAAGATTCTGACTTACTGAATATCTTGTTACGTGCACGAATGACCAAGAAATGTCCGCTAACAAAGCTTATATGAAAATAAACTCCCGAGTACGATATATGGCACGCAACAAAAATGTAACAACAAGCAGTTACCCATTTTAACTATTATTTAATTAGTTTTACATTGTCTAATTTACTTAGGTTAAAGATTAAGTTAAGCAGTTCATAAAGCAGGCTTACAATCCTTCATGCCGTGTAAGTGTTCATCGTCTTGATCAACCTCCAATTCCAACTTCCGCCGACTGAAGACAACAGCGCTTGGCTTTCTTGATTTATCGCATTCTTTCCTTGCACACAAACTCTTCCGAAGGACTCCATAGTAAACTCTGTATTCTCTATCTTCTTCCTCTCTCGACTATCGTCTTTTTCATCTCTTTCTTCTCTCCGGATATCGCAAGGTCAAAAGGTCATAGCCTCGTCATATCATAGCTTCCAAAAGTTCAGTCAGCAAGCCACGAGGGTGAGCCCTCGGGCAAATCGCCTTTGTACTTCTCACAAGCCAGCTTTTATACATTTACTTTAGTTATCTAGAATGTTCTTTTACTATTTATAGCGTATTACAAGTTGTACTATTTTTGGAAACTGCTGAGTCACATGAAAGAAGTTTCTGGAATATTACAGATTATAGATAATTCTAGAAAAGTCTGGGATTGCGTGACAGATTCAGTAAAAATAATTCGATCCTCGTAACAATCTAACCTCCAGGTACTCAGATGTGACAGGGACATCTTCAATCTCAAAAGCATAAGCCTTTTGAATTTTCTAAACAGACACATGACAACACTTTAGAGGAAAAAAAAATTAAACAAGATTTGAAATACACCGATCAGTATCCAGCAAACATATTCTAGTATATTCAAGTTTACCCTTAAAGTGAACTTCATAATTTTGTGTTTTGTTGCAATCTTCTCATTGAATTCCTGGCAAAGAAAGAACATGGAAACTTACTTTTAAGTCATTGGAAAAAAAATTGCACAAGAAAAAAAAAATCAAATATTTTACATTCTACATTTAAGGAGACAATTACAATAAAATAGTGTAAATGATTTCCTCTTTTGTTTTTACCTGATACACGTCATTAAAACCAACTGGTTCATTTGTTTCAGTGCCATCGACTTCATGTTTCTGTTTGATTAGATAAAAAGGCAAATGTATACCCAAAACAACAAAAAAAGACATTAAAAGATGAAGAAATCAAGTAACCTCAAGTGGTCCTTGTTTCCTTTTTGCATATCAAGAAAAATAGGAAAAAAATAAATTAAAAAATGCATGATTGAATAAAAGTAACTTCGAAAATGTTCTTGGCATTAATCAATAAGACGCCATCTTTTCCTTATACTTTCCTTATTCCTTAGTTTACTAGTTCAAGTTATTTCTTTTGTGGTTGAAGAAGTCAAAACATATTTTCATTTACAATGCAGAAGTGTTAATTAATAGTCCATTTTACAGTTACATGCTTGGTGGCCAAGCCTTTGAACGGGAGTGAGGCTAGGGGTGACCTAGTCTCCCTTGCAGCCGTTTTTTTTGGATGTCACGCAACGCTCCCCCAAAAGAACGGCTGCTGACAACCGAACTGCATTCCTTTCTCATTGTCCTTGCGGTTTGGTCGCGGTCTATTGAACAGACCAATCACATATCAGAAAATCTGAATGACGTAAGGTTTCGCGCGAAAATGTGGATGTGGCAGATGATCTAACTATCATGTCGGGAGAAACACTGAAGAAATTTGTCGATGCGAGCTCGAAATGTTTCATATGTTCATCATTGTGCCCTGGTAAAGATAGAGTATATATTTTTGGGAAAACTTCTCACAATTTGGTTGAAACTATAGAATCTACGCTTAACATAGACGTCAACTGCTACGCCAACGACACGAACGCTAGATTGTTTGAGCGGTTGTTAAAGTTTCAGCGAGCAACTGAGAAAGTAGAAGAAGCTAAAAACTGAACTGAAACTCTTTATTCGCAGTATTTCAAGAGGTTACTACAGATTATAAAAGTCAGAATATTATAGGAAACAGTAAATTACATCAATAATAAAAAGGAAATACAAGACGCCTTTCAATCTAGGCCAAGGGTTAAACGCTTGCTTCGACCTACAGATGGAGATCAGGAGGAAAAAAGCGCGTGCTTGCCGTCAACAAACCGGGCGAAGCTTCGAGAACACTGCAATTTAGGTCGGCCAACATCTCCTACACTGAGATAGAATAAATATATGAAGTTCATATATTTATTCTATCTCATTTATCACTTTCACGGGTTTATTACGAACCAACTTAACGGCCTGCTCCCAGTTGGCTTGTTAGCTCAATTGGTAGAGCGCTGCACTAGTATCGCAGAGGTCAGTGGTTCGAGTCCCGTACAGGCCTGATTTTTTTCAGGTCTGATTTTCGCTATTGCATAAATAGCGCTATCTACTGCGAGGATCGTGCATCATACGTATCTCCTACACTACTTGTACTTCTTCATTTGCCAGTCCGCTGCTAGCTGGAGCGAACCTGATTAGTCATGTTCGTGGCTTCTTGTCACCGGTAAAGGAAATCGGCCCGAATTATCGTGTGTTTCCGCACGTTGGTACAACGCAACAACAATAACAATGATATGACCACTTTCATCGGTAACATGGTCAAACACGAGCGGGAGTGCTTGATATATTAACGATTTCCCGGATCCTGTAGGCAACTTAACAAAAACATCTTCTTTCTCGACTAAAAATTTTTTAAATTGCAAGCTTCTGGTGAGCATTAAGCTCGAAAATTTTGAACTTTGACGACGCTTTGCGAAAGCTCCTTCAAGCACCGCCATTTGTCTTGTGTTTTCCACATGAGAATCGCGATAGAAAACGATATCTGATTGGAGGAGTCTCAAAAGGTGAGTCTGGCGCGAAAAGGTTCCTGAAAATGGAACCCGAGCTGTGATTGGCCAATTCGGAGAAAGGAATGTAGTTCGGTTGTCAGCAGCCGTTCTTTTGGGGGAGCGTTGCGTGACATCCAAAAAAAAAAAAACGGCTGCGAGGGAGACTAGAGTTAGTCAAGTGTTTCACAGTTTCTGTATTTTCGAAGTGCACTCACTCGTAAGGTAAGGGTCTTTTGATCGCCCGCATCGTCCCGATTGCCTCAGCTAGTCATGCATGTGGTACACATTTATTTTCCATGCATCACTGGGAGAGTATCAAAACTCATTCATGTATTTATAAGGTAGTGTTTTGATACCAAGGAAAGTACATTATAATAAGCCATTTATGTGCATTTTTATCCAAAATTATAATTTAGCGCATGATCAGATCACAACGCCAGAATCTTCCTTCCTACACTTTGTGATAGGTGTGTGGGTTCTTTAATGTCTTTAATGTCCCCTGCATCTACAGAGAAGATGCAGGGGACGGGGCCTACGGATTTCTATCCTTATCCGGGAATACCAGAATGACTAACACAGAAGTGTGTTGGTTCTTTAACTTTCCCACTAACCAGTACAGAGAAGATGGACGGGACAAGGCTTACGGTTTTCTATCCTTATCCGGGAATACCAGAATGACTAACACAGAAGTGTGTTGGCTCTTTAACTTCCCCACTAACCAGTACAGAGAAGATGCAGGGGACAGGGCCTACGGTTTTCTATCCTTTTCCGGGAATACCAGAATGACTAATACAGAAGTGTGCGAGTTCTTTAACCTCCCCACTAACCAGTAGAGAGAAGATGCAGGGGACAGGGCCTACGGTTTTCTATCCTTTTCCGGGAATACCAGAATGACTAACACAGAAGTGTGCGAGTTCTTTAACTTCCCCACTAACCAGTAGAGAGAAGATGCAGGGGACAGGGCCTACGGTTTTCTATCCTTTTCCGGGAATACCAGAATGACTAACACAGAAGTGTGTAGGTTCTTTAACTTCCACACTAACCAGTAGAGAGAAGATGCAGGGGACAGGGCCTACGGTTTTCTATCCTTTTCCGGGAATACCAGAATGACTGACACAGAAGTGTGCGAGTTCTTTAACTTCCCCACTAACCAGTAGAGAGAAGATGCAGGGGACAGGGCCTACGGTTTTCTATCCTTTTCCGGGAATACCAGAATGACTAACACAGAAGTGTGTGAGTTCTTTAACTTCCCCACTAACCAGTACAAAGAAGGTACAGGAGACAGGCCCTGCAGATGTCTTGTCCTTATGAGAGAAGATTAGAGTGTCTAATCATTTGCAGATGTCATAGCAAGGCAGTACATTCTCCTCAAGCATTTTAAGACCCTGAGTGTGGTCCAGTCTGGGGCTGGAACCCTCACTCTCCCGCACAGCAATCTGATGCTCTACAACATAAGCTAACCAGGAGGCAGTTATGAAACAAGGTTTCCGTGTATTCCTACAAATTATTTAAGAAAGAGAGATTGGAGGGGGGTGCACTTATTCAAGAGAAGCAATTGTTTAAATATTGTGCCGTAGGGGGTGAGCGCTTATTCAGGGAAGGGTGCTCATTAGAGCTTGGGCTCTTGTTTGAAGCAATACAGTAGACTTATTTTTCTTCGCTGATTACTTAAACACTACATTTTTATCTGATTTTTAAGGTTAAAAGATCAGCTTTCATTTAGACTATGATGTTGCAGTTATTGAAGCTGGGATTACTGGGATAGCTGCAGCAAAATGTCTGTTGGATGACAAATTCAAGATCATTGTTTTTGAACAGACTGACCACATTGGAGGTCTGTGGCATTTTACAGAGCATGGATATGGAGTTATGCAGTTCACTCATATGTATGTAGGAAAAATAACACTATTTATTGTACAAACTGCTGTGGTTTATAAATATCTCCATTCCTGAAAAAAACTTTAACTTCACCTGTGTAAAATTGCAATAACTTTTTATGTAGGTTTGATATTGCCAATCAGCTTCTGAAATGTCACTTGTCAGGTTCATTCACCTATAATGTCATCTTTTCTCATCAGTAAAGGTCTATGGTGTTTATGTGATAAACAAAATAATACATGGTTTCTTGTACAAATGGAATTTCTCTTGTGGTGCTCAACTCACCTCTCATGTTCAACTCAAAGCAGTCTATTGTAACCCAGCCTGTAATTCCTCGAAGCAATTAACATCTGACTTCTCCCTAGAACATCATTCTATTCATTATCCAACAAACAGATAATGAGAATACACAAACTTTTCAGGTAGAAGTTGTCTTGATCCAACAACAAATTTTCATTTCTCATTTACAAGGAAATGTACAGCAGCTGTACGGGAGAATTAACAATCAGATCTCAGGAATGAAAGGGTCCAGTGACTTGGGACATTTTTTCCGTGCACCCAGGCTTCAGTTTAAAGTTTAATTACCGGCATATCTCGTACTCACATGAGTCACTGAATGCTAAACTCAGAATCTTTGTTCCACAGAAATGTCTCAAAACACAACTACTGCTTCTCTGACTTCCCATTTCCTGAAGACTTTCCTGATTATCCTCACCACTCGCACATGGCAGAGTATATCAACAACTATGCTGGGCATTTTGGTATCAGAGAACATTAGTTTCAAAACAAAGGTGGTTCGCATTGAGCAGCTCCCTAAGAGATGGAAAATAACATGGGTGAAAGTGGACAGTGCAGGAATGCATCAAGGTGGTTCCAAGGAAACCTTTGTCAAGTGTGTTGCTATAGCAACTGGGCATCATGCCAAACCAAACATGCCTCACTTTGATGGTCAGGAAACATTCACAGGCAGAATACTCCATAGTGTTGACCATAAAGATGCAATCAGCAATGAGGTCATGGGAAAGAAGGTTGTGGTTGTTGGTATAGGAAATAGTGCTGTAGATGTTGCAGTCAATGTGGCAGAATTGGGAAGAAAAAAACCCCTCTGTATTTCAACAAGATCTGGTGCATGGATTATACCCAACTACGTCCATGGCTACCCAACTGATCATTATGCCTGTCGTCTGTTCTTTTGGCTTCCATGGAGTTTATCAAATTTTGTCTTTCAGTTGCTAGTTCAAAGTGTGGTGGGAAGCCCTTGGCGCTGGAATTTAAACCCCAAAATGAAAGCTCGTCAAACCCAGCCCACTGTAAGCCCTACGCTAATTCATCACATTCAGAGGAGGAATATTGAAGTGAAACCTAACATTGCAGCATTAGAAGGAAACAATGTTACCTTTACTGATGGGACAAAAACAGCATCTGATGTTATAGTCTGTTGTACTGGGTATCATATTGATCTGCCATTTTTAGATGACAAAGTTAAAGGTCAAGTTTTGGAGGAAAGCACCAACGAAATGAAGCTCTTCAAAAATGTTTTTGCTCCAGAAATTGGAGCCTCATTAGCATTCGTAGGTTTTACGCAGCCAGCTTCTGGTGGTCTACTGTCAGTTTCTGAAATCCAAGCTGGATGGTTTTAAGAGCTGTGTAAAGGAACAATCAAACTCCCTTCGGTAGAGAAAATGTTCCACAACATGAAGCAAGACCAGCAAGGAAGTGAGAGCATATACTATGCCTCAGCAAGACACACCATTCAACAAGACCCCATTCCTTACATTGACAAGATAACATCTTATTTCCGTGTAAGGCCGCAGTTATGGAGATACCCCTCGTTGGCTTGGAATTTGATTATAGGTTCTTGTGGGCCAGCTCAGTGGAGACTGCAGGGTCCACACAAGTGGAGCAAGGCTAAAGAAGTTGTACGTTCTGTTCCCATCACCCCACTCATGCGTTATGGAACCATCACTTTGCTTGTGTTGGTAATGTTCATTGTAACCTTTATAATTCTTAAATTTTGTTAAACCAGAAACTTCATACACTAACATCAACATACATATTCTCCATACTGCTCTCTATACATTTCCTAAAGTACTGACATGGAGAATTTGTGTAACGATCAAGAGCTTCTCCAAGTGATGATCCTTTCCTTAATTCTCAGGACCTTGATGTGTGATTCAGGGCTGATATTGTAAGGAGAAATTAGATGCTGGTCACTCTTGGATTCAAAGGGTTACCATCATGGTAATTTTTTGCACTCTTGTTGTCTGTTACATTTTATTCTTTTGTAAAAAAAAAAGAGGAAACCACTTGTTTTTTTTTACAATAAGAAAACAAGGAACAAGCAAATGAACGACCGAGAATTGAGCCACTTTAGTAAATACAGGTTACCAACGAAGAAATTAACTAAACCGAACAACGTTTACAAAGTATTGAATTACTCGTTAAAAATGTCGAATTATACACATAGTGTTTCAGTGACAATAAAGATTAGATGAAGAGTGAAGTGGTAATTTAGTTTCGATCTAAGGTCGTGAGCTGTCCGCGCTTAATTTTTTTTTTTTACCAACAAATTAATCCGAGATAATGATCAGCTGTTTTAAAATCCTTTAACAACGAGAAGTTATTTTCCTAGAATATTAATGTATTAAAGAGACGTATGATGCACGATCCTCGCGGTAGATAGCGCTATTTATGCAATAGCGAAAATCAGACCTGAAAAAAATCAGGCCTGTACGGGACTCGAACCACTGACCTCTGCGATACTAGTGCAGCGCTCTACCAATTGAGCTAACAAGCCAACTGGGAGCAGGCCGTTAAGTTGATTCGTAATAAACCCGTGAAAGTGATAAATGAGATACAATAAATATATGAAGTTCATATATTTTGAACTGCGGTATTAGATACGTATGATGCACGATCCTCGCAGTAGATAGCGCTATTTATGCAATAGCGAAAATCAGACCTGAAAAAAAAAAAAAAAAATGTCAGGCCTGTACAGGATTCGAACCACTGACCTCTGCGATACTAGTGCAGCGCTCTACCAATTGAGCTAACAAGCCAACTGGGAGCAGGCCGTTAAGTTGATTCGTAATAAACCCGTGAAAGTGATAAATGAGATACAATAAATATATGAAGTTCATATATTTTGAACTGCGGTATTAGATACGTATGATGCACGATCCTGGCAGTAGATAGCGCTATTTATGCAATAGCGAATATCAGACTGGATATCGTACGTGAAAAAAAACTTTCCTTTTTATCTCCTCTCCTCGCATACAGACGGCTTCTCTAAAATCGTACGCGAAAAAGATTTGGTCATTCTCCTCTTTCCTTCGATTCAAAGACGGCTTCTATCCTACGTACAAGAAATGTGGTCTTCATCTTTTTTCCTACGATTCAACTGACGGCTTCTATCCTCAAGAAAATCATACGCAAAAAAATATTCAACCATCGAGACCTTAAACATTCCATTTTGAGATTGTACGATTTGAAACTTGGATTCTACAATTTGGTCTTCATGGTAACTATTTGATAATCACATTGAAACATGGGTGAGTTTTGTCGAAGCTTAAGTGACCTGGGTTGTCTTACTTAGGCTTACAAGAAAGAGGATATCATAGATGTTGCCGGCCTCTTTGTTGGTGGGTAAACGTATTCTTCTGGACGTTCCAATGATCCCTCGTCATTGAAATGAGCAGCAGCGGTTTGTCCAAGCCAAATTTCAGGTAAGATATATTTCTAATGGTTCTTAAGTTAAGAGTTGTAAAGGTAAATTCGTTTCTTCTTTCAATCTTCACTTTTGCTGCATGGTTGTGGTTTTTTGTTGTTGGTTTTTTTGTTTTTTTTTTTTTATAAGGTATTATTTAGTCCTTAGTTCTAATAAGAAAAAGCACGTTGTCTTGGTTTTTTTTTTATTAGTTTTTATTTACTCCTTTGTCATAATAACAGAAAGAAGGTGTAGTTTTTTTGCAAAGTATCTTTTTTGGTTTCCCAGTCCCCCCTATAAAAAGGTATTATCCACGCATCACGAAATATGCTGAACACTGTTTCATTTCAGCACAAGTCATCATGTTGGGGGTATCACTCAGTTGCCAACTGAGCTCATTGTAGCTGGGCTGTCGAAATAGAACTTATAGTTACAATTTTTTTGTGTTTTTCCTTTTTTTTCATATGCAAAGTACCAGTAGAACTTTTAAAAAGGTAACTATTACAAACTACAAACGTAACGTGTATGTACAATTTTTTTTTATGCACATAGTGCATGTGCAATTTTTTTTTTTTTTGCACATAGTGCATCTTGGAATTTTTTTTTCTTAACGTGAATACAAATGGTTACTATTTACATCTAATGTGTCGACTTTCGTGAAAGTGTGCTTGCATGGTGCCTCCTTGGATGACAAAATTGAATCTCCGTGGTATTCTTCTCCTCGGATTTCTACAGAATTTCTTTATGTACCCTCTCCACAATTGTAACAGGTTTCTATAATAGAATAGATACGAAAATCGGATAGTCATTTTGTTCTTTATATTGTAGTGATTGAGTAAAATGATAGCACTCACTATTGTAATAAGGATTATTCCTCGATTGAGTTTCCGTGTCGTGTGGTCTCGTGGTGTGTTATCTTGTCCTTTCGGACGAAGCATGGGTCGCTCTCCTGTCCACTTCATTGGTTCTGATCCTTCTTCTCCTCCTGTCTTCGTCGGGAGAATGGTCGTCTCTGGAAGTGGACGTTCTCTTCTTCTTAGTTTTTTATTTATCTTTTTTTGGCTTTGACTTGATCGGTCAAATCTACTGTGAGAGTTTGGTGTTGTTTCTCCGTCTCCGTTTGTTGTTGTTCGGCGGCCGTGATCAAACACAGGTTCTCCACGGAACGTGGAAACGAACTCTCGCTCGACACCTCCATGTCGCAATCAGGGGTCAAGTCAAATTCTTCTACATCACGCGTTGCCATCTAAAAGTAGGAGAAAAACAAAGAAACAAAAGAAAAACGCAAAGTACCTGTCACTTGTGAAACCAGGCAAAGTACCTCTCACTAATTATACCAGGAGAGCTTTAAACCTGAAAGGTACAATTGTTTACTTCTTTCTTTTCTTACTATTCTTTGTTTTTTTCTTAGAAGAGTGTACATGTGAAGTTTCTGCATTTTGTTCTTCTGCTAGTTCTCTAAGAGAATCCACTTGTTTTCTCGTGACATCGACCGCAGCCCTTTGATCGTGAGAAGAAGATTCGTCTTCGGATGAAGCACTGCTTTCGAGCTCTTCAAATAAAGATATTTACCACTAGAGGTTGCCGGAGTGAATGTTTTTTCACTAGTTACGGTCTGCGTGATCCACCATGTCCTTAAGGTTTCGATATTGGGATTCACTTTAAATTCTTCCCTAGCATTTAGATGGTCGCATTTTTTACTGTACTCTTTCGGTTCCCAGACTAAAGCTCTTACCTGTTTGACGTGGCTTCCCACCACGTGGAGTATCATTCCCAGATGCTCCATACGATCAAAGATTTGATCCGTTTGCGCATCCTCTTTAACTAGATATTATTCTCTTTTTTTGCCAACTCCCGCATTAATCCCCTCTTCTATTAAAGCTATGAAGGACGTCATCCAATTGATCTAAAGCCGTAGCGATCTCGTCGTGATCTAAATTGGCGGACATGTGCTTAACTCGATCTTCGTTGGAGCTCACAGTATCAGCCAATTCGCTCAAGCCAACTTTCGGTCTTTTTGTGTATTCGCAATTCATGGATTTTGCCTTATCTAACATGTTACTATCAGGTGTTGGCTCCGTGATAGCTCCATAAGGCACTTTGCCGAGGAAAATGGTTAAAATAATTGATTCCTCTGCAGCTACCAGGAGAAGCAGCGTTCTTCTTTGGAGTATACATTGTCTGGAAAAAAGTTTAATCTGCATTTTTTAGAATTGGTTTATATTAATCGGAGTTAGTTGTGGTCATGAATAAGATCATCAAGCTTTCTAATTCTAGATAGAGCCATATATGCAGCATACAAAATTGAGGTACAAATTGAGAATCCAACCAAAGAATCATCTTTCAAATTTTGTCCTCGAATCTTGCATATAATGCAGGAATATGCTGGTACAATAGGGTAAAAAGTTCTATTGTCGTTATCGTTTTTCTCAGTCACGGGAAAAATTGCAACTACATTGGCTGGCATTGGGCAACTTTATGAAAACGGTTGCATTTTGCATTGTCACTACGGTACCCGTCTGACCGTTGACTACCCACAATTCTTTGTTTCTATTCCAAATGATGAGTACTTTCACGTTTCGATACAATGGTCGAGTGGATTCATGTTGGTTATCATACCAATTAGAGCCTAGATATTCGGATTCTTCGAAAAGATTGGTGACAGCCACTATGTTTATTCTCGAAGTGGCTGCACGACTGACTGTGACCATCAATGCTCCTGAGTTTGCTTTAAATATATTCAATATGTCTAAGTCATTGGGTTCGTGCCTAGATAATACGCGTCCTTCTTCTAGTTTTCGAATGGTATGCGTACTTGGCTTGAAATAGTGCAACAGATGTAACAAATCATTAAATTCTTGATCTACACATCTGTGTTGTTGAACAAAGTTAATCACAATTGAATTGGAATAAAGTAACCGATTCTGCAAATTCCACTGGTAGTGGTGATTCGACCATCGATAGTTGCTATTGGTTCTGCTGCTATTGATTACCGCACAAGAGTACAACGGGTCTAACGCGTAACTGCGTTAAAGTATTTGCTACGTGATCGAAAATTTTAGAAGATACCATGGAAATTTCATCGAGAACGAGTAAATCATAATTTCCTATATCCCAATTGATCTGCGGTGATTGCGAATCGCCTACGGGATACCTGAAAGCGCTGTGAACCGTATTTGCAGAGAATGCCGGACAACGTTTAGTACTCGTGTATACGGTGGAAAGTATGCCAGTGGGTGTTGCATACAGAACTCTAGAATCTCGTTGTAAAGATGCTCTTATTGCATTTTTTACAGCATAACTCTTGCCCGTACCGGGTTTTCCTCGAACGAGTATAAACTTTCGCCAATCGTGACCCGTGGTTCGAGGCAACTCGGACAACTGTCTTTCGTCCGTTGTAGCAGAGTGTTGTTCTTCCGATTCGCTTTCGTCGTTATCGGCATCCACTTCCGGTGCATCATTGTAAAATTGTTCTCTCTGCTGTAAAAATCTTTGTACGATTTGTTCTACTCGAACTTGCTCTGCTGATAGAGGTTCACCGTCATGAGTTGTTTCAACTTCTACGAGTTCTGCCATATTTCCTAGAATTTTTCTTCGCCTTAGATCGGCGTGTTTGGGAATGTTTTAAAAGTGTAACAAAGTGAAACCTATATTCTAAAAGATGAAATGATGTAATTAGGGCAGGCTAAGACAAAAATTATCGAAATTGAAAAAACTATTAGACCAGGAACGAGGTGACGAAACACGGGCATGCTTTACTCGGCCATGTCTGGCTCTCTCACTCATTCAATATGCACATCATACGATTTAATTGACTTAACTCAGTCTAAATTACCTTTAAGACGTCCGGTTCCAGCTGGGCCATCCCGGATCTGGTGCCAGTGACGGTTGACACCTTCATGGTCTCCAGACCGCAGGCACTTTTCACCAGCTTCACACGGTAAACTGGGTTGCCGACCCGATTTTAAGTGGCAGGCGAGATACTCTTTCGCTTAGAAGCGGACAATCTCTTGGTCTCCTATTGCCACATAAGCAACCATAAAAGAAAGTTAATCACTCAACAATTAAAACACTGAAAGTTACACTGGGTTTGTGTTGCTCTGTCGTAATGCAGAAACACTTAAACTTGTTAAAGGGACAGGTCATGCTTTAGCATGTTAAGTTAATCACTTTATTATTAAAAAATGGCAATGAAAAAATTAAAAAAATAACGCTCTCCGACCTCACTGGTAAAAAATAATAGCTAGTACTGGTCCCCTAAGGAAGGTTATGATCAACAAGACTTTGGAAAAGTCACAGCTCCGTATGCGATAGATATGGACTGCTCTTTCAGCAAGCCTTAAAAACTTAGTATGAACCTATCACGAAGAATTGTAAATGACAATGAGATTCCCTGGGGTGCCTGGTGTGTCTCTCATACTGTTGAAGTTGCTAGGAGAAATTAGCTGATAGGGCTTCAGTTCTAAACTCCGAGGGAAAATTAGGCATAAGAAATCATTCATACACTAGTTAACCACCCAGGTCATAGGTTGGTACACGTTTTATTATCACATACCGGTTATCTTCTGTCCGGTCGTCTCTGTGCCTCTTTTAGTTTTCGCAATTTACTTTAAGCTCTATGTTCTCTTCTTTAAAATTCGTCTATCCTTTTATCCATTTCCGTTAACTTTTCATGCTTAAAAAAAAAAAAAGAAATGAGATTGAAAAATATAGAACAATGGAAACAATGCACTCGGAATAATACATATAAACTACCATCCACTTGAACCAAATAAAGTTTTGACGGTCGAGAGTAAAATAGAAAAAATACTTTTTTTTCTTTTCTTCTCGTTCTTTTCTTTCACCTCTTTTTCTCTTAACGGCCGCATTGCTGGTCCCGGAGGTACATAACAATGCAGTGAGGTTTATCCTTTGCAAAAAGGGTCAGCAGGTAAAAATTGCTCTTCAGAATGCTTCTAACGGTTTACCAAAAACAGAGGCGGCTGAGCATTTTGAAAGATGTGGGACTATCTCTTACCCGGCCATGCGCATGCTCTTGCTCAAATGTTCTAAAATGCCCTCTTTTCAAACTCCTCGATTAATCTGCGCAACTCTGGGTTTCTCTTATTCACTTACTATGGTTTTCAAAAGATCTAGTCTTCTTATCCCCAAATTCTCCTGTTGTTTTAATTCTGCGAACAATGCCTTGAAATTTATGATATTTTCTATTCGTTTTCTTCCACGAGTTATTAGATTTTTGGCTCGGCAGATTTCAATAAGTCATTGCAGTTCATGAGAGTCAGTTCGAGTGCAAAACTTATCTTCTCCAGTAATTGTTTGTAGCCCTTTTAATTTCAAATTGTTTTCCTGTAAGAATGAAATCCCATTTTCCAATTCCTTTTGATAGATCCTTCATGCAATACATTAAGACGATCAATTCCGAGAATATTCTTATCCTCCAACTTGCTAAGCAACAAAGTAACGCGGTCTGTGATATGGTCTTCAGAGCCATCAGGAAGGATAGCTTTGAAGATAAATATCAAGTGTTGTCGTTAAGTTTCCCAATCGATTTTCTCGCTGAACTGATACAGCAGAATACGGTATTCGACAACAGACATTGCTGTTGGTAGGGAGGAGAAAAAGTTATATCGGCGAAAGTACATTATCACCAAGAATCAAGTCGCGTTTCACTCCTTGACATACCGATCGACTTCGCTTGCTGCTTTTTCGTTATGTTTAGCGGTTATGTTAATTGTTCCATACTTACGCAATCTAATGCGAGTTTCACACATCAGGAGGATGTTGGCAGTGTACAGTTTCGAGTATGGTGACCATTTTGCGACTGACTATCATTTTTTTTCTGGTACGGTCTAATATATTCAGCTTAGCATTAGATTTTGATCGTCTCGTGTCAACAATAATTATTAGCCACGAAAACATAGAGTGAAGGCTGATAGTTTCGATAGAAACTGTTTGGGGCTGCGTCGGTGGGGGTAACGAAATAATTTGGATATATCAACAAAGTTGAAATGGTAAATTGGCCACCGTAACGATTACAAAAGCTGACGTTTCGAGCGTTAGCCCTTCGTCGTCGCTCCGACGAAGGGCTAACGCTCGAAACGTCAGCTTTTGTAATCGTTACGGTGGCCAATTTACCATTTCAACTTTGTAGATATATCCAAATTAAAACATAGTGGTCTGCCTTTCGGACATACCGCGATTGGAGTTTCATCCTCGAGCCTCTCTCTTGTTAGATTCTGAATAACAAATAATGTCGACAATCGGGGTTGAACTAGTTATAGTTTAGGAACTTATTTTTCCTCAACCATCAAAATCACGTTCATTCATAAAATGATCAATCCACTTTAAAGCAAAGCTATTATGGTTATAAACAATTACCTTGCAGCTCCGTCTCACTGTTAGCTCAATGGATAGACCGCTGGACTGTTGTGCGGGAGGTTGAGGGTTCGAGTCCCGGCCGGACCAACACTCAGGGTCTTAAAATAATTGAGAAGAATTTGCTACCTTTCTAAAACATCAAAAAAAGGTTAGATATTCTAGTCTTCTCGGATAGGGACGAATAAATGGAGGTCCCGTCTCCTGCAGGGTTGGGGTAGGAGACGTTAATTTCCCACACACGAGATTACTGTGTGGTGGATGTCCTCCCCTGGGGTGGGATGGGTGGGAGGGTGGACTAGCACGAATGGTTCCTATATTCCTTTCTAGTCCTTCCCCACTGCAAAACTTAATGGACTAAATTAGACTAAATTAAATTAACTGTCTTGTTCATCAAGGAACCTGAACTGCGCATACAAGAAAAATGAAATCTAGTGGGTAAAGTAAACATTAAACGAATTCTAAGTATTTTAAGAAGTTTTTGGCTTTAGTAGAGATGTCATGACGGTGCTGGAAAAAAAAATCGTACCTTTTTCAATTGCTTTTCTTGCTGATCTTGCCTCCTCTTGCTTTGGGTTGTCATTCCCTGAGTTTCCTGACGGTAATAATTTATCATCAGTGCAGTAATTATTGCGTATTTCCAAACAGCATAAAAGTCGAGGTACAAAAGACTATGACATATGTTAATTGTCAAAGAAAATAGGGATTGAAAAGAAATAAGGTAATGATATATTTGAAAGCGAAAAAGAATTTCGAGGGCAATGAATTGATGACGATATTGATTAGAAAGAGGAAAGGAAGATAAATAAAAAATTCGAGCGAAAACCCGTAGAATAACATTTGAATAAAGGTAACGACCGATGAAATTGATGTTGCTACTAAACCTAGTTTTAGCGAAATCGAGAATGGCCAAACGGCTAAAAAGGTGTTTGAAAATGTTTTGCTTAGGTAACGAATAAGAGCTGAGTATTATAAGATGGAAAGGTAAAATGAAAATAACGAAAAAACTGAAATTAGTAAAAAATCGTTCGCTGGTGCTTATGCAGCTCCACTTATCCTATGAAATATAATCTGTCGAGAAAATATATATAGCACTTTAACATTGTTATAATAATAGTACAATTACCGCATTCTTTTAGACGAATGAAATAACTAATGAGAAAAAAAATTGCCCACACATTTTTTAAAGAAAAACGGAAACAACTCAAAATTGTATGAATAGCCGAGTTTAAGAAATGAAACTCACCACAATTTTACTTAGGCTCTTGTATTTCTGTCAGTTCTCCTTGCTTTTCCTCATACCTTAATTGTTTCTACCTGCTCCTCATGCCTTTCAAGCATTACTTTTAACTTCTGGGCTGAACCTTGTGCCAGTCCCTTGACCGCAAACACTTTCCACTAGCTTCACTGCAAACTGCGTTTCCGACCCCCGATTTCAAGTAGCAGACGACATACTCTGTTTGACAACAACAAACATATGAAACATATGTGTGAACTGCGGTTATGAGACGTATATGAGAACGATCCTTCGCAGTAAAGCACTATTTCAGCAATAGTGAAAATCAGACCTGTACGGGACTCGAACCACTGACCTCTGCGATACTAGTGCAGCGCTCTACCAATTGAGCTAACAAGCCAACTGGGAGCAGGCCATCAAATTAATTCAAATTAATTTTTTTTCAGGTCTGATTTTCACTATTGCTCAAATAGTGCTTTACTGCGAAGGATCGTTCTCATATACATACTCTGTTTGCTTACCTGCCTCTGTGATGTCATTGTGTGAGAGGATTAACGATGAACACACTCACGCAAGACGGAATTGTGAAGTTGTCGAGAAATTATGCTCACAGTGGAGTAAAATTTATCTTCAACTTTTTGTAATATCATTGGCGAGTGATCTTTTCAAGTCATCCACCAGCAGAAATTTTATCTAACAAGTATTCCGTGTCATCTCCCTTTGTTTTTGGCCTTCTATAAAACATAAGAACCTATAAAAGAAAGTTCATTACTAGTAGCATGAAGAGAGTTAAGGCTTAAGCTCTAAAGTCTGAGGGAAAATTGGGTATAAGAAATTATTCAAACATTAGTCATCACGCTATGAATGCCCATCTCTCATCTAATGCGCTATACTAGGACATATTTACTGTCTTAGATTTCACCGTTAGTCGCAAGGCTTTATACTGCATCTGTATAATCAATGAGAATATTGAGAGAGGGGGGAAAGAGAGAGAGAGAGAGAGAGAGAGAGAGAGAGAGAGAGAGAGAGAGAGAGAGAGAGAGAGAGAGAGAGAGAGAGGGAAATATGCTGCAGAATTGCATTGGATATGCTTTGAACAGAGTGGAAACCGTAACTTCCTTCATAAAGTCATGGGCCGGTACAAGTTTTAACATCACCTACCGATCATCTCCTCTCCGGTTGTCTGTATGCCCCTATCGATTTTGCAAATTTGCTCTTTCAGGTTTTCATTCTCTTCTTTTAATTTGTCTCATTTTCTTTCCATTTCCTCCATCTTTTCATTCATTTTTATCAGTTTTGACAAGATCTCTTCCTACAAAAAAAAGAAATTGAACAATGGGAATATGTGATTAACTTAAACCAAGGAATTCAAGTTTGTTGTAAATAATTTCTTAAGGTGCTAGTCACTATTTATCGGTGATAAGAGAGGGGGGGGGGGGGTAATTGGAGAATTTTTTTTGTGTTAATTTTCACCCATTAGTCATCCCTATGAATGCCCATCTCATCTAAAGCGCTATACTAGGACATCTTTACTGTCTTAAATTTCATCGTTAGTCGCAAGGCTAAATACGGTATCTGTATAATCAGTGAGAATATTGAGGAAATGGGGAAAGAGAAATGAAAACATGTTGCAGTTGCGAGGATATGCTTTAGACAGAGTGAACCGTAAATTGGTTGCATAAAGTCATGGGCTGGTACACATTTCACCATCACATACCAGCTATCTCCTGTCCGGTTGTTTGTGTGCCTCTTTCGATTTTGTAAATTTTCTTTCAGTTTTCTGTTCTGTTCTTTCAATTCTTCTACATTTCTTTCCATTTGCGTTATCATTTCATCCATTTTTATCAGTTTAGACAAGATTTCCTCCTAAAAAAAGGGAAATGCGATTGAAAAATATATAACAATGGGAAAATGTGATAAATTGATTATATGGAATCCCTATGGGACTGGTGTGTCCCCCTCATTGGCAGTTGACTAGCAGTCAATTTTTATGGTCCTCCCCTTTCTACTTTATTGATGACGACTGTTCCCCTCCCCCCCTCCCCCGTTTCTCCAAATCCTCCACCCCCTGATAATTGAATAAAGGCTGATAGTTTCTAAAGAAACTGTTTGGGGCTGCGTCGGTGGGGGTAACAAAATAATTTGAATATATCAACAAAGTTGAAATGGTAAATTGGCCACCGTTACGATTATAAAAGCTGACATTTCGAGCGTTAGCCCTTCGTCGGAGCGAATAGAAGAATTGTGGGTTGTGTGTGATTTTATAATCGTAACGGTGGCCAATTTACCATTTCAACTTTGTTGATATATTCAAATTATCCCCTGATAATTGGTTTTCCTTTTAAAGAAGTATAACATACACACTTTTGTCTGGTAATGATTATAATTTCAAAGATGATAAAGATTAAAAAAAATGAAGGAAATTATATTTTAAACCACCTAAATAATACAGAAGTAGACATTAATTTGAATTTTACTAACAAACGAACAATGTGGATACGTTTTGAGCTCGGATCGAAAGAAAGGTGAACATGGGGCAAAGATAATTCTGACATATATCGCACCGGTCCAACTTGTGTGGGATGGTACAAAACTTTATAAACGTTACTCAATAAGAACATAGGTTGGTATATTTCAGTAGGAAGAAAAATTCATACCTTTAGGTCAATTATTTTCCCACCTTTTCCTCTTTATCTGACTTGACATTTCTCCGTCCGTAAAGTGCACAACGGTCATGCATATGTAAACACAGTTCCATAAACCCTTTTTACTCTTTCTGTCAGCTGTAAAATTAATAAAAACTTACTTATTCTCCTTCCTTTTCTTTGTGATCTTTTTTTCCACCTCTTCCTCTCAGGTTTATGGCGGTGTTTGCTTGTCTCTGAGTTACATGACAGTACAGTGAGGTTTTCATGATGGTCATCAGTAAAATGTGGCTTTAAAACGGTTTACCAAACATACAGATAAAATACACTCGATGATGAGTCAAATTATGAAATGTAGTAGCGAAACATTTAAGGATAGTCCTAGTTAAGCCCAAAATAAAAATAAAATTAATACGGTGTTGACACACTGCATTTTGAGGTCCTTCTGCATATCTCTTGTTAGATCCTGAATTACAAATGTTGACATTTTCATGAAATGTTGATTCCACTTTAAAGCAAAACTTTAACGCTACACTGTTTCATTGAGTTGTTCATCAAGGAACCTGACCTGCCCATACAAGATAAATTAAATTTATTTGGCAGAAGTATCTTCTTTAAAAAATAATTCTTTTATTTAAAATAGTAGTTGGCTTCAGTAGAGGAGTCTTGACATTGCTGAGTAAAGAATCTGTGCCTTTTCAACATTGGGAACTGTTTCCTTAATAATGAGATAATTTTTAGCATATGTGAATATCATTCAGCAATTCTGGGTATTTATCCTTCAGCTTACAAAGGTTTACATCATTGCAAAGGATTTTTTGCATTTTCCCCTGTTGTGGCTACCTTCGCGTGCCTCTCGTGTGAGTATTTGGCGAGTCATTCTTTTACCGACCACTTTTGTCACTCTCGACTGGCACCTGGTGGTTAAGGATTTTTCTTACAGTCGACAGCCGCTTGGTTCTTAGCGGGGGAGGGCCCTCAAGTTTTTTTTAGGGATTTGAAACTCTCACGCTGCTCCTCTACGGCCCATGGGTAAAAATAGTCAAGGCAGCCTAATGAAATGCTGGGGAGGGGGTTAAACATGCATCCCATCCGGGGGGAGTAACAATACTTCTAGTCGCTTCATGCTATGGGGAAACTGGGATAAGCTCCAGCTCGATGGGTAAATAGGCTCGAGTATAGACTTTACTGTTGTACCTTTTGAGCTGCAAAGGGGTCGAGCATTTAAAAAATTGTGAAGGGCTCTCATTAAGTACCAGAACCCCGGCCCGGCGAACTACTCCCTGATATGTCTCAAATCTTCCCTTGGGCACAAAGTGCGCGTTCTACAGCGTTACTGAATAATGAGGGCATATCGCAACGACATACAACGATTGTGAACAGTATTCCTCCTGAACCTGAACTTGTGTTTTACGTGCAAATAATTCCGGTTCCCAAATTATTTAAATGGTCATACCACTAAAGCTATTTGTCGTGTTCCCCGTGCCACAGACACGTGGTGTTGTGCACCAGAGTTCGCCAGGTTTATAACAACCTTCATGTATGAAGCAGGTTGCAAGATCACTCCATAAAGCACATGCAGTGATAACTAAATAAATATACGATATTTTGGAATAAGGGAAACGGAAGAAGCTACAGCTTGAACTAAGAAACCGCGAATGAAAAAGATTAAACGTAACAAGCGTGACTTACTTTGGATTTTGTCTCTGAGGAATAAAGAACTCCAAGTCTCCCAGTTCCTGAGAAACCCTGGACACCGTTTGGTGACTCCTTACATTATGAGCGACTACTGAGAACTAATCTAAGAGCTCATGGAAAGGAAATTTAGCTACCACCTTTGCAACGAACGGTACAGGAGACGAACGACCACATTGTAACAAGTAGAAATCAAAAACAATTTAAATGCAATAGTTGATGAACCTTTATATACACGGTTATAATTATTCTATCACAGAGGTGAGACATACCACGAATAGTCAAAGTCTAATGATGGTATTTGATTATATGCACGAGCATTCGTCACGTGCAACCTCGACGTGAGGGAGATAAAAATGAGCAAAGCTTTGTACTGCTAGCTGCAGACGGAAATTAGGCAATCACTCAGTCAATCCCTGAAACTTTCTAAGTGTCTTTGTGTTAGAAAAGGTAACAAAAGTTCTTAGTATATAACGATCAAAGTTCATCTCCGTAAACGTGACACCACTATTAGAAAATTGTTCCACGTGGCAAATTGCAGTAGCGAGGCTTCTTTTAAAGGAATAATACTTTTCGAAGGATTACTCGGATTTCAAAGAGGTTTGTAGGCTTCTCAACGTAGTACTGAGTAGTTCACCTTTTTTAGCTGATACACTCGTTTTGTTGTTGTTTTTTTTACTCCTTACAGATCAGGCAACGTTTCCCATAGGATTACATGGTTAAAAAACTAAACATGTATTCATCCTTAGAATTCCAGGACAAAAAAAACAGCTTACTATGCAAAGTCATTTGCATATATTAATAATATGCCCTGGGGACATGTAATTAGGAAGACGCAACTACACACCCTCGTGCGGGTTTCTTAGATCGAGAACAACACCATATCACAATTCTTGTACTTATGCTCAGTATTTCATGTCGATGTCAACTATGTCAAAGTTGAATCTTGATACGGTAAACAGAATCCGCACGTTAACAGGGGGCTTGAATCGTTGTGTAGCAATTTACAACCAAATCGTTAAGATTGAGGGCTTCCTCCAGCCACCATCTATCAAAGATTGGTGTCACGACCTCGATGTTTAGGCATGGGTTAAGTTTCCCACTGTCTCTTCATTATAACTCAGCTGAGTGACTACTGGCCTGTTCCAGGTACTCGGTTAGTTAAACGGAGTGCAATAGTGAACATGCGTAAGAGGCGCCAGCGCGAAAATGAGGAAAGTTCACTCCTACGCTACTAGAGCGCTTCGTTTTAGTAACTGATCGCCTAGAACGGTAACAGATCGATGATTACCGTGACGAAAATCGGTAGAACAAGGTTCTACACTATCCAAGAAAAAACCAACACTTATTCCCTCATATAATCGAGAAGTAAGTGCACAAGGCGTATTTTGGTACGATGTCGTATAGTAAGTGCAATTTGGTGCAGTTTGATGGAGTTTGGTGTGGCTCAGTTTCCACCAAACTACACCAGGTGGTGTAATTTGGAGTAGTTTGGAGCAGTTTGGTGTACGTAGGTGTAGTTTGGTGATAAACCTACACCACCAACTACACGCACTTCACGAGACTGTACCATACCTCACCTACTACACCATACTTTTAAAGAATAAGTGTTGGTTTTTTTAGATAGTGTAGAACTTTGTTTTACATTCGTGACTGTCATGGAGGCTACAATGCGTGATGTTATTGTAATTGTCGAGGTGTACTGGGACGAGTCTGTTGGACAAATGCGCTTCTATATTTTACCTTCCGCCGCGCGGTTTGATATTTTTCAACATCAAAAGCACGGGTTTCACCCATGGTAAAGGAAGAGTTTTGAGATGTTGGTGTCTTACTTTAGCAAGGTAAAGTATTACGGTTTTACAATGTTAATCCAATCCTTTTTTGTCATAGCACGATTAGCTTTAATGTTGACGAGCAAATCGTCCTTCTTGCACGCAACACTGAGGCGACTTTTCGAAAGAGCCGACATTTTATTCGATTTACAATACTTTAATGTCAAATTGAAAAGATTAATACATTTTAGCGATTGATCTCTATGATCACTGCAAAATCATTTAACTTTACACGCAGTTAGTCCTAAAACTTGCTAACAGTATCCATTGCTTTCTTTCTTCGAGCGATTCCCTGACTTCCAAATCCGTTCGACATGCTTGAGGTCCATAGATCTTCTGGCAGCTCTTGAAACACTCTTTAAAGAAAATGGTAGATTGATCAATATCACGCTAAGGGAAAAAGCGAAGAGATCGTTCTCTCTAAAGTCATTACAATTAAAGCTCAAACATTTACAAATAGAGGGTCTTCTAGCCATGTAAAGTTAGTTGGTGCTTAGTGTCTTATTCAGTTAGACTTGATGGTAAAATCTGTTTTTCCCCCTTTCTTTCAATATATCATAACCAATAATGATCAGATGATTCCAGTCATAATGAATATTAATTCAGTAAAGAGATTCTTTGGGTCTCAGCATGCAAAATCACAGAGCATCCAACAACTTAGATTTCACAAGAGGGGATATGTATGTATTTTTTTTTGTCCTTTGTGGCAGTTCTTCAGGGTGGGATTATTCAAAGCTGGGTAAAGGTAACCCAAGGTTAGTGTGAAATTTCATTTAGTATCTGAAAGCTTTAAAGGAAAACTCAGGTAATCTTTACATCTACAATTTGATGGTTGGATGTTCTAAGAAAAAATTTTCTCAAAAAAGGCTTTTGAACCAAGAAATAAAGAAACCTGGATTAAAATTTAACCCTGGGTTAGTGCTAGTCCCCATTCAAACAACTGGGCCCAGATCTGCAGATTTATATTTCGAACCAAGTTAAGTTAAACAGTAACGGGATTACCAGTATAATTCTTCACATGAAAGAACAAGGATTTTAAATTCATGTTGAGTACAACCAAGAACTATTTCAAGATACTAATGAGCATTTATGCGAGAGACTCAAAGGTCACCATCGCCGAACCAGAAGCACTAAAATATAAATGCTAAGATGGAATCATGCTTCAGAAAATATGAAATTTTGTTGTGAACTATTTCCAGCACCATTTGTCAATCTGGCATTGTTCAACTTGATGGTTTGCTTTCTTTGATAAGCTTTATATGCTACAGGACCCCCCTACCCCCTATAGTTGAATTAGTCACCCCCCCTTCATATTACATAAGACTGCAAGATATTTTGAAATCATAGTGACCTTTGCATTAAGGCTTTGCTCTCCTACACATAAAAACTGTTCCACTAAAAAGGACTTTTGGTCAAGCTCACTTATAGAATTAATGAGGTGGGGATCATTGCAGCCAATTCCTTGCACCAAAAAATATATAGATCACAGAAGGTTGACTCAATTACTGGTGAAGTAGTAGCTGTCATTATGGCTTTAGAAAGTTAAACTCCAAGACAAATAAACTAAATCAAACATAACATGTCTGTAAACCTTAAAATGGTTGTTTACAAGTTGGGCTTGATGATGGAGTTGAACTTAGGGCTACAGAGAAACAAATATATTTGGTGTTTTTAGGCTTTAATTCAGGACCTCATCATTTGAACTCATCATTTCAGACTTTTGTTGTTTGCTAGGACATTTCTGGTTGTTTTATCACTAGCCTGTCATACTGAGGGGGTATATTTCATAGCAACTTAGACAGTACACAAGGCTATTTAAATCTGATAGCAAAAAATTCAGTGATAACAAAGTAGTTTTCCATGTTGCTGTCAGTTCACACAATTTATTATTTTTGCACTTTAATAGTTAAATATTTGAATATTTTAGTATTCAAGTAATTGAGTTTTCTAGTATCTTAGAATTGTAATAGTATGTTATCTTAATATTTTAGTATTTAAGTGTCTTAGAAAACTAGTATTTTAGTTAGTTGTATATAATTTAATAAAGGTCGGCACACACGAGGGGACTAGTCCCTGCGACTAGTCCGTGCGACTAGTCCCCGTGACAAGTCTTTAAAGGGTTTACACGAGGGGACCGGTAGCAGGGACTAGTCCCTTAAGGTGTTCACACGAGGGCACTCAATTGCACAAGAACATAGGAAAATTAAGAGGCAAAAGATGTTTCTTGGTCTGGGGCGTTACACGTAAACATTGAAAATTTGACAACTTTTCATTGTGGCACTATTAAACATCAACGCAAATGAACTACACTTATTCAGTCGAATTATTCATGTTTTTACGTTCCGTTTTTTTATTTATTTATTTATTTTTAACAGACACAGAGTCAAATAGGGTAAAAATTCCATCAAAACGGCTCCAAGACATCTGTATATGTTTACAAAATTAGAAATAGTTTTTTATTCTTCAGTTGTAGAAATCTAGAATTCAGGGAAAATTCATAGGGACTGCAATGTTTACAAATACCGGAAGTCACGCATCATACTGACCCGTGATTGGCTTATTTACCGTTTAGTCGCAGGGACTGGTCGCACAAACAGTTCACACGAGGGGACAAACATTTGTTTCATGCGACAAGTCCCTGCGACTGGTCGCACGAATTCAAACAAGTTTGAATTCGTGCGACCAATCGCAGGGACCAAATTTTGGTCCCTGCGACCACAGAAATGTGTAGTTCACACGAAGGGACTAGTCGCATGAAACTGGTCGCTGGGACTAGTCGCAGGGAATAGTCCCCTCGTGTGTGCCGACCTTAAGGGCCATAAGGGAGAGTACAGTTTCTTTTTACTGTAATTATGTACCCTTGATAAAGTTTAAAGTTTAAAGTTTGCTGATTTTCTTATATTACAGGTTTTATTTGAAATCTAAACATGGAGTTTTTACCTTTTATGTAGATTTAGACATGAAAAGAGACAAGAAGAGATATGCCACAATTAGAATCTAGAAGAAAGAGTGACTTGGATTTATAAGGTGAGAGTCTTAAAGGCAGTGAGCCATTTCCCATTACTCTTTACACCCTAACATCATTGTGCATATTCTCCATACTGTTCTCTATAGGTTTCCTAAGGTGCTGACAAAGAGAATTTGTTTAACAATCAAGAGCCTCTTAAGTTAATGATCATTTTCTTTATTCTCATGACCTTAATGTGTGATTCAGGGGTGATATTGTGTGGAGAAGTTAGATGCAAGTTACTTCTAAAGGTCCAATAGTTGAGGGAACTGAGCATATCACAAGCCAGTTAACTTAATGTGTAATTTTCCATGTTTCCTCAATATCTCTGCTTTAAAGAGATCCATTCTTATTCATAAATACTAACCAGGTGTGTATCAGAAATGAGACTGATAAAAAGCTGACTGCTTAATCTTAACTGTTGAAACATGAATGTTTGTATTCAATCATGGAAGTGATTTGACTTGTATCATAGTAGTTTTGATATGACCCAAAAAACCCACCGTATTATTATTATTATTATTATTATTATTATTATTACTATTATTATGATGATGATGGTGATGATGTCATGTGGACTCTTAGAATACATAGTTGATTCAGTTGAGTTTTGTCTATTAAGGAATTGTTATTGCAGTGTACGACATGCCTTGAATTATTGTTTATCTATTCTTTGTGCTTTTAAGGATAACATTCAAATTTAATAGACTTATTTGGTAATTAGTAACTACAGTATTACAGAGAAATATCTTTTAACTATGCCATGAAGGAGGACAATAAATTAGAATGTGACCTCAAGCTGTTTATGGTAACATGTGATTATATGCTAGACTAAGTGTAAATTTATACATCAGTAGACTTCTATACGGGAACCTTACTCTGGATTAGGTGTTAGCTCCTTGAGGATGTATCTGTCCCAACACTTCAACACAGTTGAACAATGGCTTGGACATGGGCTGTTTTATTTGTACTGGTCTAGCACAAATATGTAATCATTGGAAAAATGTCAGCTCATTGGTAATGGTCCGAGTCACTAGTGAGGTATTTCTAAGGTGTTAGTGATGTTTTTGAGTCACTAAGGGCTGCTTGCAAGGTATTGCCTTTTAACTCATGAATGAGGTTTGGTGTAAGGTACAAAAAGTTTCATCAATGGCAAATGGTGCTGAATAGTGTATGTCTCACAAAGTTGGTGTCTTGAATGTTTTCCTGGATATTTTCAAACAACATTGATCTAAATGTCTTTCTCAAAAATGTCCTTGCACATCAATGAAATATTCCCTACTATGGTGGTTTTTTTTTTTGAAGTCAGCACATCTCAAGACTACAAACACTTATTCTATCTTTGTCTCACTCTTAAATCAAATCTTTAACATCTCACATCTTTCTTTACAGCTGCTCATGTTGCAGGTGAGCACTGTTGAGATATTCCTTAATATCTCTTCCTCCCTGCCTCAGTAAAGTGGATTCTGTAAATCAGCAGTATTACTGATCAGCGGATCAAATATCCTATCCTTGTCTCTTTTGCTCATGACTGCCGTGTTTTCTAAAACAAATGGTATTGTCTCATATAGTGCTACATGAAAAGTGACACCTGCCCACACCAAAATTAAGCAATGTCTCAGTTTAGGTAAAAAAAAAAGCAATATGAATTGGCAAAGCTAGAAAAATTTTCTCGAAAAGGTACTTCTTGAAAATTATATGTGAATTATAATGACTTTTTGAGACACACAAGCAGAATATTTAACTTTTTTTCATTGGGTATAGATCAACAGTTGATTTCTCCTCGCTGTTTCAGTGTCGAACAGTCAAGTGAGGCAAATATAGAAAACTATTAACAAGATGATAAATTGATGAGGTACCAGATTCTCAGAAATAAAATGAGCAGACGTGTATGACATTCAATATGGAGAATTGATCTTTTGACTCTAAAGTTCCGAGCGCTAACGCGGCCTGAATTCGGTTCGTAATTTACTTATTTTATGAAGTTGACACATTATTCCTATCGCCCAGGTATAAATTAGTAGGGGACTGCTTCTACCCCCTTCTCTGGAGAGAAAGCCGAAAATGATAGTGCGCTGCAGAAGTCGTGCGACCCCTTCCCCCTCCTCTGAGGACTCTGTTTGGACCCCTTCCCCCTCCTCTGAGGACTCTCTTTGGACCCCTTCCCCCTCCTCTGAGGACTCTGTTTGGACCCCTTCCCCCTCCTCTGAGGACTCTCTTTGGACCCCTTCTCCCTCCTCTGGGGACTTTGTTTGGGCCCCTTCCCCTTCCTCTGAGGACTCTGTTTGGACCCCTTCCCCCTCCTCTGAGGACTCTGTTTGGACCACTTCCCCCCTCCTGAGAACTCTCTTTGGCTCCCTTCCCCCTCCTCTGAGGACTCAGTTTGGAACCCTTCCCCCTCCTCTGAGGACTCAGTTTGGAACCCTTCCCCCTCCTCTGAGGACTCTTTTTAGACCCCTTCCCCCTCCTCTGAGGACTCTGTTTGGACCCGTTCCCCCTCCTCTAAGGACTCCCTTTGGACCCCTTCCCCCTCCTCTGAGGACTCTGTTTGGCTACCATGACAATTCATGGGCTCCTTCACATTCTCCAGGGTGAAGAGAGGCAGCGCAAGAATAAGTAGTATCTTCCTCTTCGGGTGTACTCCCACGTCACGAGGACCGGGACGATCGGGTGGTGGCCAAAATTACTCCCTGGGGTAAGATGCGAGATCAGAAATAAAATATCCTTAACCAAGATGAAATCTACAAAAGCCTTGAAAATATTCCTGGCTTAAATTGAGATGCTCATTCCACTGTTTGAAATAAAATTGTCTAAATTTAGGAGCCTTTATCCACAACTTTAGATAAATAGCTGCTCTCCAAACAAAGATTAAGTGAGACGGAGTACTTCATGTATTTGAAATGAGGTGTGGCACTGGTTACTACCATTTCAGATTTAACGCAGAAAGTGCCATCCTTGTATAGCCCCCCCCCCTTGCCCTTCCCCCTCCTCCCCCAAAAAAATGGATTAAAAAAGAAATAATTTTAGCTGTGGCTCTAGAACGAACGAGAGTAAAAAATTTCGAAGCGCTATTGGAGAAACGATCATGTGATGTTAAGGTCACTATAAATTATTCAAAAACGTTTGTAAGAGGGGAAAAACGCCCTTAACGCACACGCCTCATCCAATGAAATACCAGCATTTCGAGCAGCGAACGAAGCCTGAGAATTAACGACTCTTTCATTGAACTTGTCAGGTTGAGAAAAATCATTCCTAGCCTTACGCCTCAGAATTTGCTCACAAAGGGCCCTTGTTGCTCCATCGATTGCGTTCAATTACGAGAAACTTAGAATTATGTTTTGAAGTGTTCATCATCTCGAGTCGGTAGGCCAAGATACAAAAAAAAAAAAAAAAAAAATATGATCTCAAACTAGGCAAAGCTATCCCAAAGTTCCCAGCTGTCTAAAGCCATTAGGGTGTCCACAACCGATTTAATGCCTTTCTTAATTGCCTTTTGTTATTTTAACGAGATTTATGTTATCTTGATTTGACCATACATCTTCGGAATGCCTCAATTGTGTTTCTACAATCAATAGGCTTTTGTTGGTCGAGAGAACTACTTTGAGCAGATAGACAGATCCTTTGACCACACCAACTTTGTGCTCCCACAAGCCAATTTATTTCCTTTTAGGAAACTGGAAGTTGATGAAATTGCTTTTGGAAGGTATGTTCTGAGTTTTCTAAGCTGTTGTTCTACGAACGTTTGAGCATCCACCGAAAGAGAGAAGATAGAAAGATTTACTTAAGCAAAACAGATCAGACTTTTTTTCTCTGAAAGGAGTGGAGACATTTCGCGAGATACTTTGGAGAATAATTTGGTACCGGTTGCCTTAGGAGTAAGTTGAGGACTGAAATCGTGGGAAAATTACTGGGATAATTTTTGGAAACTTAGAGATGCCATTAACACTCCTTCGCAGAAATTTACATTTCTCAAAATTAGGTTGTAATATCACATTTTACTTGGTAAAAGATCGTAGTTTTAACTCATTTTTTTTAGTTAGTCTTCCCATTGCTTGTTATAAGCTTTGATTGTGTCTCCTGTGCTTTTGTCCACCTGTTAAAAATGGTGCGGAAAATTCATAAGCTGATCTGCTCAATTCACCGAATATATCAGTTGCCTATGCTTACAATAGATTGATCTCGAAGACTCTAGATACTGGAAGCGTAGTTCATATATTAGTATTTGAAGCTCAATAAAAACTTTGCGCTCTTTCTATTGCTCGAAGGCTCACAATGTTTTGAGTGACTTTTTCTCAGAGACGTTTCAAATTATTATTGAAACTTAAAGGAATCTCCTAGGCATTAGATGAAATTGGTGGGAAAAAAAACAAAATTAGGTAATGATAAATCAAAACGTGACAAGGGCAGCTGAAAAAAATGTAGGCTAAAGCTTTTGGCTGAAAATTCCTTTTACGTTGCTCCTTTGACATACATGCGTACATGAATTCTCCTTACGGATTGCCATACTTTTGATCCAAATTTGTTTTGAGGATTTAGTGTAGCATCAGCGCAGAAGCTACTACTTGATTAACAGGACGAAAGCTACGATAATTATTTCTATTCTTCGTAGTTTTCTGCTTTCTTTCGTTTGTGGGAATACATTCAGAACAAATCGAGTATTGGTCAGTCACGCTACCTTAACAGCTTTCACGTTGAGTTGTATTTTGTATCTGCTATTCTGTTCATTAATAGTTTCCGCTTATTTATCTTCGCTTTGGACACTCATTTCTGTCTCTTTATCTTCGCCATGCATACCTACATAATTACAAAGGTTATTGCTTTTTCCCGTTTGCTAATTATGCCGTCATCATACTCCCTTACAAATGCAATTATCTCGTCTACTCTGTTTTTATCGTCTCGATTTCATCTGTTTTCAACGCATCTGAAGCAGCTTATTAATTCAAGTATGAGTGCGAACTATCTCTAGATGAGTTAATTTTCTGGCATAATGTTTGTATCGATTGTCCAGTTTTGGACTTGTTTACTTTCAGTTTTATTCATCTTGAGACAAACAACGGAATTACATAAACAAACCTCTCATCTAGCGGCCCTTCTTATCTTCAACAGCGACAAGTCGTCCTCCTTCGACTTTGACTTCTGTAACAAAAACACACCACCATAAAGTGTGGAATCCCTGAATCCTTAATAAACAACATAGGTGCGTTCTTACCTCCGTTCGAAAATCTCTTCACCACAATAATGTGATTTTCAGGGCATGCGATCACTATTCGTTGATACGGCGTTGATTTCCGACCTTCACCTGCTGCTTGACTCTGTGCTCCTTTTCTATCTGATGTATTTTCCATGATTCCTTCGACTGGTGTAGCTTCTCTACCAAAATGATCTGCGTGTCTCTGTGAGTACTTTTAACTGCTTGGCGATATCTCTGATACTGGTTATAAAGCTCGTAAGTATGAAATCTGCAAGCGTTGTGGTATCATTGCATGAGCTAGGAGCTATTTTTCCCTACCTTGCCATTAAAAAAATCCCTCTACTATGGGAGAATCCCAATAGATTGTATTGTCTTCTCGACGTACAACTATTATGCTTTCTTTGTTTATGTGGTCTCAGGGCTTTTCCCTAATTTCGTATCTGTGTGACCTGTGTACATCAATAGCCTCCCTCCGACTTTTTATAAATCTCATTCTGTATTTCAAGTCTTTTTTTTTTAAGAGTTTTCAAAAATTATATCCTCTCTGCCTTTGGAAGCTGCTTGTGTCAAAAGAACTGAGCAAAAATTTCTTCTGGTGCTACTAATCATGATCTGCAATTGAATCCTAATTTGTTTTAGTCTGTGAACAAAACTCTAGTAAGTGTCCAAAGTAATGTAGCTACTGAGAAGAATTTTCACGTGGTTTCCTCTTTCTACTTTGCGAAGTGGTTGTGCCTTTGAGTTGTGAGGATAAAACCCTGTTGTGTGATCATTCAAAAGAATCCCACTCAGCCGAGCTCTTCTGTGGTATTCTATCTCATGTTGTACATGGTGGCTATATAATGTGTAGGCTTGTTAATGAAACTTTTACAGTAGTAGCTTACTGTACAAAGCGATCATAACTTTTTGGTCGATTTGAAACACCTTCGCATTTGTGTGGATCATTCATCGCTGTTCTACATTTGATTCAGCTGACGAGGCTTCACGGTGTGCTTAAAGGTTTTGGACATTTATTGCATCCCTGAAAGAGCTAATGCAACTAATAGGTAGGTGGTGACTGACTTGCTACTGGCATGATTAAATGTCTGTTACTCTAAAATCTAAGAAGATTTTTGACACATTTTTGTGGTCTGGGTTGCACTGTTACATTAGGATGTTCTGGAAGACTCGATCACTCAGTGATCAGAATGGAGACTTACCCATCTTTTAGTCAGCCTAATGACAGAGAAAATCAACCCTCAGACTTTTAACAGAGCTATCTTGAGTACGATTAACATTGCTTACATCATACCAAGGAGTAGGGCATAACTATTAGATCAAATAAAATCACTATCTTCTATGAAGTTTATGATTTTTCTTGGAGGCTTTTTTGCAATTTAAAGCTATTGATTTAAAGCTATTGGGTAATAAGCCAGCTGATAACAGGTCATGCTCATTAGATTGCACAGGCACATGACTTTTTCTGCTCCAAGTAAGAAGAGGAGTATTTGGGTCGAGAATGCAGAAAGAAATCAGAGCCAGCTGTCGTATTCTACAAGCTGGATTTTAAATTTTTTTAAGAGTATGTTGATTCAATCTGTCTCAAACACGTTTTCATAGCGTAGATTTACTCATACTTCTGTTGAGCTGCCTACAATGCAGTTTTAATTCCTCAGCTGTACTACTGTGCGTGTAATTTTATGAGTTGTTCAGTTAAATACCAGAGACTATTGGGAAGACTTCTCGAAGCATCTCGTTCGTGAGTGCTTTTGATTTTGCTAAGCCGTCAATTTGATGTCACGACTACACCAATCACAATTCATAGACAAAATACGTCACGATTAAATAGCCCGCGTTGTATTTAAGGACACCGAATCTCTCACGCAGTTGTATTGTTTGTTGCGTAAATGAAAATGTTGGCTTAGTCGAGTAATGTTTGGAAGAACTGTGGTTGATAACTGCAATGCAAGTGGAGGTTGGAAATGAAGCTCGAAATTTAAGGTGTGTTATTGCCATTCTTTGTCCTAGCTTTTTTTTTTCGCTCGAAGTAGTACCCATATTGCTTAGTGAAGGATATCATACAACAAAAGCACTTCGTTTTTGATTTGTTTATCTGCGTAGCAAAAAAACGCAATGGTGTACTGCGGCTGGTAAACTTGTTTATGATAGTCTTGAGAATGCTGGCACAACTAAAAGGCAGACAGGTCATCATATCGGTCGTCCTTGATATTGCGCTCTTCTTAAGGCTTTTGTCTTGAAGAGATTTGGTCGCTTGCTCAACACGCCTGCCTTTCTTTTTTCTCCTAAAGAAGTATTTTACCTTTAAATATGGTCAATTTTCTTATATAGTGAAACTGTGCTTAGCTTTTGAGTGCTTATTCGTACGGTATTTATCATTAAGTTTTTAACCAAAGAAATCTTTATTCCATGGAGTTTTCTTTCATCGCGTGAGGTATCGATGATAAAGAAAGCTAATCAATTCCACCCTCGCCTGATGGGGAGGAGCTACACGTAAGGAGAAGTAGATGTTTATCTGTTGCACCTCAAAAGTTGTTGGAGGCTTTTCGAGTCCTTTCTAGGGAAAGAATGTGTGCGTGCGCTTTTTATTTTTGTCAAATATTCGATTGGTGGTCGTATTATTCGTCTGCATTTCTTTTTTTCGAGGAAATTCACAAGATCAAACTGTAGATCCGTATGCAGTCGCAGAGAGAAACTTGTTTGAGAATAAACTCGCTGAATTCTTGTAATTTATTACGTGGCCATTGTTTTAACAGATTACTTGAATTAAATATGCTTTAATAGGAAGCATCCTCCTTACTTGAACGACCTCGATAAAGTTTTCTAGCTGTAGAGAAAAAAATTTTAAAGTTTTTATTTTAGACTTAAAACAGATGTGGAGATGCTTATATGATGGAAGATTGTGTAACTAAGAGATTGGTGTTACTAACCCTGAATTATGTTTGCGCCGTGATTCGATGCACTTTTTTTATTCTAATGAGGAGGGTGAGACATAAGTTATGTCGTGAAATGGTTTTCTTTTATTCCTCTCTAATGAAAAGAATGAATGAATGTCTTAAGGTATTTGTGGGTTTGACGAAAATATCAAGTTAATAAATGAAAAAGGAAAAAAATCGATAGCTCTGCTTACCTTGGAGTTAATACAGCAAATACGTTCTGGAGACAGCGAGACTGAAACTATTGTCTTCAATCGTGTATCTTCTCTGAACGTCCCCTTTAAAGAAAGGAAGCAATATATATTCTAAGACGTGGTTATCAACAAGTATGACGAATAACAATACATAGAACATTACCTCGCTTCCCTCGTTTGATTTCTAAAATGGTTCCAGCGGTAGTTATGATTGAAAGGCGTCGCCCATTTTGCTCTCTTGATTCGTTAACCAAATATCCAGCTTGTACCGTAAAGGCTGCAAGCAAAGTTTCAGCTTAGTATTCGGAAAAAATGTCAATATTTGGCTGAAATTCGACCAACGTATCTTCATGTTCCTACTTCGGTTCCTTGATTCGTATAATATTATCGCTTCTGGAGAGGAAACAAAAGCTCTCTGTACAATCACAAACTCAATGAAATCATTGGAGGGCTCAACCGGCTCAGCCATGTTGCATCTGATCGAGACGCAGTGATAATGGACGGAGTCTTTTACTCTTTTGCCCAGTAGCGCCGGCCGCGTACTTCAGACGTCACAGTGACATGCGCTCCTTGTGGGACTCTGGTTAGCATGCTAATTTACTTGGTGCGTCATGTATAAACACTGACAGTCGCAATGAATACATGTCGGGGGCCAAAAAATGCTCCGTGCAATCTAAAATTGACTTTATATAGGATACATTTTGAGGCTCTTATGATATCCTTCTCGTTCTGTACGTTGAGGTATTTGCTCTGAGAGGTGGTAGCCATAAGTTTGTTGAGATTAGTGCGTGTTGCATTGCAGTGCACTTTTATTGAAGGAAAGCAAAAGGTATAGAGATACAGGAAGTAGGTTTGAGTCAATCGAATTTCACTAGGGTTTAGTCAACAATTCCATTTCTGACTTTCAAATCTGCATAACATTATCTGATGGTTTGATATTACACTGTTCGGCCGCCAAGGGAGGAAAATAGGCTTTTCCCTTTGTGCTTAGCAATTCTTGTGATAAGAAGGACGAGGAGGTAAAGAAACTTTCCCAAAGATTGTGCATCTCACAATGTATCCTTTCGTCAAACTACCTAGTTTCTTGTTGTTTCCCTCCACGCATGTTTCTCGCGTTGCGTGCGTGCGCGTGCATCCACAGTTTGTTTACCATCACTGCGCGCAGGGTCATCTTTTGTCGTGCGTTTGTCGTTATGCTCGTTTAACTTTCACTTATCACTTTACCACTGTACATTATACAAAACATTGAAATTTAAGGGATTCAAGAGGACGAATCGTTCATCGTCGCGGTCAACATAATACTTCGCGTCGCTTGTCAGATTTGCTAGCCTTTCCAACTGTGAATATTGATTTAGTCGAAAAGAATGAAAGGGGGGATGGTATTGAGCAGACAGATCTTCATCACTTTCGCCCAGAGTTACCGTGTTATTTTAGATATTACGTCATTTTTAATTTACAAATGCGTCTTTTTTGGTCGAGTTTTGGCTTTATCCTAAAGGGAAACTTACACCGATTTGCGTTTATTGCTTTGTTTTTCTAGCCCATAGCTGTGAACAAGTGATTATAGCAACAAGGCGTAAGCACATGGCATTTAGAAATAATGTTTATTCTACTGACAAAATCATTACAGTGCTATTTTCTACATTCAGGAGTCGTATCGTCTTCATTTCTAAGCCTGTAAAGAAAGACAGAGATCTGCTTAAAAGAGAAGAACAGTCCGAAAGACGTCAATTTGGTCGAGTATCTTTCGCGCCGCAATCGACCGAATGCTTTCGTTTCGCTCGTGTGAGGGCCATTGGAAGTAAAATTCGATAACATCTCCGAGAAATGATCGGTTATCACGAGACATAGGCATTGAGCTGCAGTTTTTGGATTGCTCCAGGTGTTTCATAGTAGATTTAACTCTTAATTGGATAGTGCTGTGCTTCGGTTGAAGGAATCAAACAAGAACCAGGTCATGGCGACTACGATCCCATACATGTCATACTAATTACCCAAAGAGCAAGGACCTTCTTAGCTTAATATCGAAATACCTTCGTAATTTAGTTTCTGTCATATCACTTTATATTATTAGCGCGGGGCCTCCGCACATAAAGCCTTCGTTCTCAAATGTTTAACGTAGGTTTTTCTTCTTTGATCGAAATTGTAAAGTGCTATACAGTAGTACAGTAGAGCTATATTTCCTTCTTCTTACCTCACTCAAATGCTCACCGACTTTACTCCAGTCAAGTGAAATCCTGAAGTTTCAATCTCGTAATCTTAAAAGGGGGAGAAAATCGTGTAACTGAGTTTTTGACGACTTGTTTTCTTTATAATAAACCTCAGTGATAAAGTTATCAGCAAAATACCATTTGTGCCACGGCGCTTGATATCCAAAACGCTTCCCAAAGAAGTTACGATTCGTAGTTTTCTATATGGGCGATTCCGATTACGTCGCCAGTCGAAGTCCTGTACCAGTTCATTACGAACCAAACAAGCCCCGTGAACTTCGAATTCTAACGCGAATAAGGAAAACATGTTAGGAAACTGAGTTTTTATCTACTGACTTGTCAGACTAGGAAAGGTTGCGGACATACCTCCATTTGGTGGCTTGCGAAAGATTGTCGCTACATGTTGACCTAGATTAGTCTGGACTTTCACAATTTCGCAGGTGTTATCGACAAAATCGGGAGGTGGATACCAGCTCATGACAAAGCTAAAAGTGTATATCAAGAAAGAGGTGTTATCTTCTTTGCGGCGGAGTTTGAAATCGCAAAAATGACACGAGTAAGCACTTTCTTGGTGCGGAATTTATTCATGATGTCACGGATCCCATAATGCCAACGCGCGCACTGTTACAATGGTGAAGTCATAGCAGTTCCTGTGAGAGTTTGAAATTGGAGATATGAGCAAATTCTTATTGAAATGTAGCTAGCAATGTCATGCTATCGAAAAACACCCAACTAGCACCAAATAAATCTCTCTCATGGAACTTTCTTCTCTCCCCCTACTCATATTTTTCTTGGATCTCCTGATAGGACTCAAAGAAACATTAACTGAGCAAGACATTGGAATTCTAGAACCTCTAGTCGAACAGAAACGTAGATAAGATTTGGTTCGGGTGATTGTTAATAATTGAACGTAAAAAGCGCATATCTTTCCTTAAAAAAAGATAGTATTACTGATGTGCATTAACTATCTCTCTCGCGCGTTGTGTTTTAGTCGTCAATAGTTGTTTAATTTTGTAGAATGATAGAGACAGTGTTATTGATACTGGGTCATGAACTTTATTTCCTTGTTTTACACTTCAAGCGTAACGTTTTAGCTAATTATAAACTTGTTGTATCAACACCGTTGAGTATTCTGAAACCAAAGCAAGAAAAGAGAACATTTATTTTCACACTAACAAACCATTGCATTTAAGGAAAACACCAATACAAGTTATTAATTTCTCGTTACGACGGTTTATCTCAGTACCTCTCAGTTTCAACCTTTAGTTAAATATCAGTTAAGTGATAAAATATTTTTACATAGTACGAAGATAGATTGAATTACCACCGTGCGTGCTAAGAGATCCTTTGCGAATATTCGTGGACTCTGTGAAGTCGAAAAAGTTTGTCCACTTACCACAACTAATAACAAACTGTTTCCACTCTCATCCCGTTAGCTCTGTTGTCAGTGGTATAGTCTGCTAAGAGGAATAAGTGTCATTTTTTCAACAAAGAAACAAACTAATATAGACACACACACAAACGGAGATAAGCAGTGGTAACCCAACTTCGTGTACCAGTTGACATACAGAAAAATAGAGATCAACTAAATCAAGTGGACTACGATTAGGAAAATTTTCTTGCAATGCAAAACAGTATTTTCATCCAAGATGAAATATCTACAGATATCTAACGATTTTTACTTCACTGTCTAGTTTTTACCAACTTTGGCCAAATAATCATTGAATACATTGGCAACAATTTTAAGTTCCATAATTAAGGAATTAATCTCCATAATCTTGCTAGTTTGTGGCTCGTTTGTGACTTGAAGTGTTCTACTAGCTTAGTAGCCTTCTATATCCCTGTGGCGATAGGTAGCTTGTGTTAAGGTATTTTTTGCAATTATAACGTTGAACTCGAATAGATTTTGGTAGAGTACCAATTATCCATGCCTTTGATGTAAGCTCTTTTTCCCTCCGAGACGGTTGCTTGACTGGTATATGTTTATCTATTGTACTCGAAATTTTTGACTAGAATGATCTCAACAAAGTGCATTTACTGGCATTAAGCTAAAACAGTTTCCCGGTCAATTAACTAAATGTCATTGATCAAGACCTACTGATCGATTTTCGAGTAATATTCTCCTGAATATTTCAACAGTGCAAGGCATTATTGTAAATTTATGAAAAATTCGAAAATTAGATAGGTAATCTGTAAGATCTTGTACTATGTCACCACTGATGGTAAAGTGCCTTACTGAATTGAAAATCTAATCAATCTATGTTGCTAAATGGTTTGTGTTTCTTTCTGGTTGCAATACACGAGGCTGGAAAGTGTATGTAGGCAAAGCATTGGTGAAACTATTATTAAAAAATAGAATCCCATACAGAAACTGATGTAAAGAATTCCACACAATAAATACGAGTAACGAACATTGTGTACTTTAATCCATCAAGGCGCCAAAGTCATCGACAGTATAAATTCATGTCTCTGTCGTGAAGATAAATTATTGTTTGTATAGTAAGCAACTCTTAGAACATTGGAGAAGCTTTGCTCTGAGAGAACCTTTTTATCGTGAGAGATAAATTGTTCCGGAAAAAATGACAACAGCCCGAAATGAGAGAACCATGTTTCGTTTTGCGCTAAACCTACCACGAGGTTTTCAAGTACATATTTTGCGGTATTCCACTGAATACCAGCTTTGACACCGTTTAAAAAGGTGTATAATTCTAGGTTTCCTCGAGATCTATCGCTGCTAGATATATCAATCTTAAAAGATCTGGCTTTGGTCAGAAAGATAAACGAATATCTTGCAACTGAGAGACGACGAAAGAATTGATTCAAGTTCATCCACACGTACCTTCTGGCCCACGTCGGGTCACTTCATAACTATATCCTGAGTAGTTCGATGTAATAGTCACTGTTGGGTACCCCCACCGATTTTGTATCGGTGTGCTGCACCGTCCACCCCTTGCTCTAAAAGCTGACCGGAGCAAAATGGAGTCAGAGCGAAGTCAAACACTTTGGACATCGAGCAAAATAGGAATAGTTACATGAACCGTGTCGTGAACCAAATAGCAACTTACCTCCAGTAGTTAAATTGTAAGTAAGTACGACATCGACATAGTTGACGGGATGAAATTCTTTTTTTCGAAGAGACACTTCTTCTCGATACCGAGGCTCGTCTGGTTCATACCAAGACATGTCTTTCAGGTTTTCGTTTGTATAAATTGCGATGTTTTCAAGAAAACGTCCTCTACCGCAATGCAGATCAAACCGGAAATATCCGCTTTATTTCGTAGTCTCAGCTCCTCTTCTTCTTAATGATTGGTTCGTGTGTATGGCCTCGCTTCCATGTTCGCAAGCACGCTTCCTGCTTTGCGTCACTTTTCTTCCTCGCGCGAGAACCTCGGCTGAGAGTTTATTTACGTTTCTAAGAGAAGAATTTGTATTTGCGTTTTAAAATTGTGTGTGTGTTTTCGTAATGGCCTTTAAGCAGTTTGCGATTCGCGACTTATAAGACTTATTGGGGGGCATTGGTGTCTTCGAGCCGTCGTGAATCACACAACAAAATTAAATCTCTCCCACTTCCTTTACGCGCGAACGCGTCCAGCCGCGCGTTTCCTCTCGTGAGCTAATATTGTTATTTCCCGTTTCCTTTCTTCCTCTCTTGGATTTCTGCTTAGCAACAGACACTTAAAACTTGTTTGTCTTTATTTCTGTCCCTCACTAAATTTTCAGAAATTCTATTTCAGCTGAAAGTAATTTAACCAGCCAAGGCTTGCGTTTCGAGTGCGATCATTTTCATAATCAACATTAGGCGTGTCGCTTCATCATTTCAATCATCGTAAGCCCGCTCGTTACTTTTGATTAACACTCAGAGGCCGGAGCGAAGGCAAGCAAACAAATTGAATCTGAACAGACCACAGACCAGTACGTCGAGAAGATTCTGTTTTTGCCTCAGTAAGGTCATTTTGATTTTTTTTGATAATTTGTGGGGAATCACCGTTATGCAGCGATTCGTCGTTTCTAAGGCTTACGGAGTTGATCACGTGTTCTTGTGACAATAGTTTTTAGCAATGAACATGCAAGGAGGAACGTTTCGAGTGTTGTTTACTGCAGTCAACATAATTGTGATTTCTTAAGAACTCAGAGAAACATGTCGATGAAGTTAAACGTATAAGCCGTCTCTAGTGAGCTCTTGCAAGCTGGAAGTTCTCTTTGAGTGATACTACAAAGAAGAAAAGTACATCTCTTATTATTTTGTCCACAGCAGAAATGACTACAGTCAGAAAAAAATTTTGTATTTCCCTCATGGTAAGCGGATTGGAAGGACTGCACGAACGTGCCTACATAGTAAATCTACCTTTGCTAATACTCAATTTTGCTAAACGAATAGCGATTGAAGTGGGCCCTCTTGTCGTGAGGAAAAGTCATGTCGACTTTGTTATTCGTCTTTACTCAAAAGGAGCTAATAATTGCTTACATGCCTGCATAGTGGTTGTTCAATATCCTACGCCCATATTTCTTCACCTTATTCAGGCCAAATACAGGAACTCACACCCTTGGTTCTCAAAATCTTAAATCAGCGAAGTTACATGAAGAGTCATATTTGGTTTATGCCATGCTGAAAACTTTATTAGCCTTTCGCTTCGTTTATAATCAACAATTTCCTAGTGTTGTACAGAATGGCCTAGGCAGTGCTCTTGAACAGTCTGCAAGTGAGATGAAATAAGAAAAGAACGCATTTTAATTGCAGATAACAAACAAAGAAATTTCACGTACTATTTGCTTAAGGTAATGAAACATGGCACTACCAAGCAAAGTACTCGGTTAAACCAACGTCCTCAAGGCTTCTTTTACTAGGTCTCAATCTTAGAATTGTGTCCGCTAAGGAGCAAATTTTTAGTACTAGAATAGCTTTGAAACTAGAGTGGCCGCCATTTGCATTTGTTTGTTTGGTATGCCAGTATTTACAAAGAAAATATGATTGAGCATATTGAGTTTTACACACTTACCACAGCTAATAAGAAACAGTCGTAACTTTCGTCCAGTTATACCAATTAGTGCTATAATCTATGATGAAGATGAACAAGAAGAAGCTATTAAAATAAAATTGCTCAACAAACGATTAAAATTTTCATAAAAAATTAGTTCGAAGGTGTTCAACTGACCCTAGTTCAGACCATAAACACAATGGGAAGTTGAAAATTATCCTGTGTAATCGCGATATCTGTCGACTACGGCAGCATCACAAATGCATAACTCCCTACTAAAAGGTGAAATCAGTTAGTCTTCACTTACCTTCTTTACCATGCCGAGTGACGACATAACGATATCCGTCGTTCGATTCGAGTGTCACTTTTGTGTCTGCCCCAGAGGTTTCTGTCTTTTTTATTTGTCCGTACTTGGCTTGAAAAACTACAATTTCCAGATGTCGTGTAAGGAAATTTGAAACTTAGTGCTATGCGAAACAATTAAAGCCACTTACGTTTTCTATCGAGTTCGTACAGTAGTATAACATTTGGATTCCAATGCCAAAAGCGTCTTCCAAGGGATACTACCTCTCGTTGTCTTGGCTCATGTCCTTCATGCCCCGACATTTCCCTCAAGTGAATTGTGATTGAATGTTCGCACTTTCTCGAAGGCAACCTCTTATGCGCGGTTTGCGAATACACTGAGAGAAATCTGCTTCTCCCAGCAGGTTTGTCTAAGCTTTTGTTTGTGATGGGCGAGTTTTCAGTTTCACTTCCTCGTTCGCGCGCGCTTCTCGAGCGACGTAATTTTTATCGCACTCTTGAACTTGTGTGATTGTTTACGTTCTTGCATGGAATTAATTTCTCTTTTTCATTGACTTACAATTTTAACTCAAAACTTGTTCATTTATATCTCTAAGTTTAATTTTTTGCTCTTAAAGGCAATGCTGTCAGCTTAATAGTCATTTGTGGCGCGATCATCAAAAGCCATCTTCAGCTTGACTTGATTTTTCAATCATCTGCAACGTGCGTGTTTCGCGTGAGAGGTTATAATTATTCAGTAGGCGGAGCTATGGAAAGGAGAAAACTGACTCTGAACATGGCAAGAATGCTTTATTTTTGCTTCGCCAAGGGCATTTTAAATCTTTGAACTTGCTGAACTGATTACATTATTATAGCAACAGTTTTACCAATGCACAGACATGGAGAAACATTTCGACTATTTATGGCAATTAACATGATTTTCGTTTACGTTAGATTGGAATCAAGATCTGTCGGCTGTCTTTCTTGTCACCTGAAGTCCTTCGTGAGTGATCCTCTGAAGGAAAAGACAATTTTCATTATATTACTCCTAGCAGAAATGCCTATTTTTAACCAGATAAGTAGGATCAATTTCCTGCAAATTTATATTTGGTACAGCTATCTTCTGGATTTACCGAAAACACTCGAATTGGCGAAGCGTTGCGCGGTGAAATGGTCCCTCTTGTCGTAAGAAAAAGCCATTTCGACATGTTTCCTCTCCTCTAACAGGAGCGAATCATTGCGTACATGCTTGTAGCTTGGTTGCTCAATATCCCATGCACGTATTTCTTCGCCTTTTTCTGGCCAAATACAGAAAATTACACCCTTGGGTCTAAGAAGCAAACAAGCTTTGGCGTACAACTAGATTTTGCCTTGCCTAGCTACTTACGTTTATACTTCAACTTTTCTTCCATCGAAGTGATAGTCTCTCCCGTCCGCGTCCACGTGATATTCTTGGCGGAAAAGAACGATTTGGTGCATCAATGTTTGGCAAATAACGTTGAAAACTTCTATGATGATCGTAAATGCCTACCTCCGTTGGTATATCGCCTGACTTCTATCACGTTAGCTTTTGAAGTAACGAGTTTCAATTTGCGGTATCGCCGGCCATAATTACTCTCCATTTTATCCTCCGATACGTATCCATCACTAACTTGGAATTCTGTTGACGTTTTAAAAAGTGCCGATTTTAAGCAGATGTAGCTGCGTTTTTATCTCAAACAATTGTACAGAAAAGTATACTTCAAACCTCTTTCTGGAGTATAGAAAAGCGTTACTTCAGCAGTGTCATCTTCTATGCCTATCTGGATTACTTCGCAATATTTGCGCGCGTTTGGCTCGGGGGGATTGTATCCGTCACTCATTTTGACTAACCACGATCCTCGAGGAGATAGACGATAATTTGGTGTTGAACTGTGATGTTTTCCTCACCAAATAACCTGATTTCTCGTTATATCTCTTCTGTTTTGTCTTGTCCCGCCGCTTTACGTTTTCGAACCAGCGCGTCACGATATTTGCTTTGACTGCGCATTCTCAACTTATTAATAAGAGACCTATTTTTAGCTCCTTTTTGCGATGTTAGGGAATTTCTGACATCGAAGCCATGCAAATGATGAGACCAGGCTTTTATGTGTCGTCACAATACAAATTTTATTATTATTGTGCTGATTACGGAATTTTTATGTGTTAACATTTTCGCCGATTACAGCCTTGACTGTCCTAGGATCTTGTGATAAACTTAGTGATAAATAGATAAACAAATGGTTCCTCCAAGGAAAACCTGCAATAGAGCAAGACGTAACTGTAGATCAACTGGCGCATGTTTTAAATGAACATTAACACTCATCTAAAGTTGTAATTCATACTTTAGTAAAAAGGTAAATTTGACTGCTGCTTATGTGTGGTGCTCCTTTAAGAAGACACCTTACTCCATTGTTGAATAAAATAGTCGACGAGATAGGTTTCGCTCGTGAAAATCGCTTTCTGTGAATTGCGCAAGGAGATATAATATATATAATGTATATAATATATATAACCGTCTGACGATCGCAGTGCAAGCTGCGTGAAACTCAGAGTAATGGTGAAACGATCTTCCTGTCATTAATTTATAACCGCTATTGAAACGCTCTGCAACCCGCATCGCGCACTTTTTCACAGCCACGACTTCTCTTAGTCTGTTTAATATATAATATATACAATATATAAATGAGGTGTCTTACCTTTGAACTAGTAGTATACACGTTCTCCCTCTTTATACCAGAATCCGCCAGTGTTCAAATGATATCCTTTAGAGCGAAGAGAAAGAGAGAGAGTGAATGGGTATTATTTAGCTTTTTGGCCTCCAGTAGTTGATTTTGTCGGTCAGGTGTTTAAAGCCATAATTGGACGCGCACGAGTTAACAGCATTCGACACAACATTAATAAGTATACATCTATTTTCTCTATCTACAAGTAGTCTCAAAATCAGGGAGCATGTTTTTACAGTTACGCAGTTGATTTACGCTCGTGAAACCAGCGGATGAATCAGTAAGCTGAGTTGTCTGGAATGAACCGTTCCTAAAGAACCACGGTTTGTCTAAAAGGTGACATCGAAGGTGTATGATGAAATTTCTAAACTGAAGCATGCAGATAGAACTTTACAAACCTCCCCCTCTGTGACGAGTGATATCAAATCTGTGTCCGGTATTGGTTTCAATCGTTAGCCTTCGATCTCTTCCGTGGCGTTGAATGTGACGTATATCTCCTCCTTGCGCGGAAAATTCTGTAGAAAACAATAAAAAGAGAAATTTAATTTTATATTTATTAGATAATTTGAGGTCACACATAGCTTCATCGGATTCAACATACCTCCTCTTCCACGAGAGTCGTAGTAAAGCGTCACATCTTTGTGATGTACGAAGTTCCTTCCAATCTGAACAGTTTCTACGAATAAATTTTTTGGTTCTCTAGATTGGAAGCAAGCCATCTTAATTCTTGTTGACAAAAAACAGCTTGAGCAGCACAATCCTTCGATTTTCGAATCAAATTAGCAGAGAATCGAAGTACAGTGCTTTTATAGCATTCAGCAGTGATTGTCTAGCACTGATATTCCCCAACTTATTGTGTCATAACATATTTTTAGCTCATCTGAAAACGAAGTACCTGGTGTTCTCGTATGTTTGTCAACGTGTGCGACTTGAGAAATGTTTATTTTGCGCATTTTTAGATGGTTCTCAAAAGATTTATTTTTAGCCACTAATTAATATTTGAGATGGGTCTTTGCGGGTAGTTGCGCCATCGTGTAGCGAAATTGCAAAGAGCCAGATACTGTATCCAAACGTTACATATATGACGAAATCAGGCGTGAAATGTGATTCGAGGATGCGTGCGTAGAACAGTTCTCAATATTTCATTCACAATTGATTTTGACGCGCATGTTTTCAAACGGTTTGTCTAGTTGCTTATAACCGCTTCCATTTTCTTGCTACGATACATAAATAACTCTCGCACTTAACCATGTAGAATGGATATTTATTCAAGTTTTCCAGTTTTCCAAAAAACGCCTTCGCTAAGTTTTAAATTATAATCAGACGAGTTCAGTAACTTGTTTCCTAATAACTGCCTACATGTTACAGCAGGCTGTGCTTAAGCTGAGTTTTATGCGCGCTTCAGGGGAAAAAAAGCTCCTCAAAGGCGTCAAACGGATAGAAATTCACGACGAAATTAACCAAGACAAGCAAAAGCATATTCTAGCTCTCCTTAGATTTGTCACGTTAAGGGGCTATTGTTAGCGGATATTAATTTAGTAGCAAGGATGGTGTGTTAAAACTACTATGCGAAACAACATGGCGGCTACTTCTGTGTTGAGAGGAATCAAAACATTTGACCTCCATTGTGGACAGAACTTGATTTATCAAATTCCCAGAGTAATCAGGAATGCGAAATGTAAGTCGTCAGTCTGAAAAAGAAAAGAGCACGGGCATATTGAGAAATTGTTTTGACAGAGGATCACATATAAGTGAGAACGTTTTATAATGAAATGGATTTTGTCTGCTAGTTGCTGTCCGCTAGTTTCCGCATTCAAGAGATTTCTGAGAGGTAAGATGTTTCTTTAGAACTGAGTGATACAGATGGTGAAGTGAGCGGTTAGTATTGCTTAGGTTTAGGGTTAGGCTAAGGCTTGAAATCGGTTTTCTGTGTAGCAAGAAGGAACTACTTAAGAAGTGTCTCACCTTTCTAGTAGTATACGCGTTCTTCTTCTTCTATATCGTATCCGGGAGAGACTGTGTATTCTGCAAAAGAGAACGATGAAAATTTAGATGTGGTGTTCTTCGTAATTCACTCGGCCGAAATAATGAAAGTAAAGATCAAAAGATACGAACCTCCTTGCGCCCGAGTGATATGAAAACATTTTTCCATTTGATTAATCTTAATTTTTAGTCTGCGACCTCCTTCTACTTTTTCATCTGAAATTTTCTTTCCTCCTTCAACTTCAAATACTAAATGATAAAGAAAACAGGAGAAACATGTTTTCCAGTAATCATTGAGATCTAAAAGACCACGAAAAATCAGAATCTTTATTTACCTCCTCGCCCTTCGCTGTGGTAGACGATTTTCACGTCGTATTTTCTGTCTTGAACAAAGTGTCTTGTAACATAAACTGTTTCGGAAAATCGGTTTGTCGGTTCTAGATTGCGAAACCCGTACATCTTGGTATTTGGTTGAGTGATATTTGACCAAGGTAATAGCAGAAAAACTGAGGAAGACGACAGCGATACCTTTTCTTGGCGATGAGATGATTAGTTCGTGCATATGCAATGCGAATGCATAGCCCGCCAAAAGATTTGAATACATAACAAGTGAGGCGAGACAATAGGCAATGAGAATTTGACTTTCGATCTTCTTGTTTCAATATGTTTGCTCCAGTGTGCCAGATCATGTTTTAAGCCAGCACAGTTGAACTCCACCAAGAAAAAATATATAACAAGCTGAGTGTACAATGAGTTTACCAAACCCAATTTTTATTCACTTAAAACTTTTGAGGCGAGCGAGAACGACTTACATAACAAAACTGATACATTATACACTGTATACTAGTTGCTTCCGTCATAATAGCACAGCCATGTTCGTCAGAGAATCTGTAATGAAATAAAGGAGTTATCGATCTTCGCACAATACGAGATCTATTAGAAACGCAGCGTATTTGTCTGTGAAGAACGCCTTCTAGTAAGCGAATGAACCTCGCTGTTTATTGTGACAAGTACTATCTGATTGGGTGTGCACGTATTAGATTAAAATCTGGAGCATGAAACTATGATTTTCAGCGGGTTTTACCTAACTCATCTTGACAACTGAAGTCGCTTTGGTGTCGATATCCAGTAGCCATTTTCTATCTGGTATGCTAAAAACAAGAAAAAATATCAAAGTGCTTCTAACACGGATCTAAATGAAAAATTAAGCGCTTGCAGTAACACTGAACTTACCTCCTCTTTTAAAACGTGTGACTTTGATTAAGTGACGTCCATGGCCCATAGCAATCCATATTTCAACGAAGTCACTCTTATAATTTAGCGTATTTTGATCAGGCGGGGACATTTTTGGATTTGTTCAAGCGAAACTAAGATGGTTGATCAACATATTTACCCAGTTTATCACCAGTTGCGTATATGTTTTTCTCAAACTAGCTTATAGAAAACCAGCGTCACTTAGCTTCTGAGGGTCAGAAAAAACATTTCTCGAGCATTGTTCTCTTCTATGCCTAGTCGGATCACCTCACTATATCTGCGCTCGTGAGCCCTAAAGGGTCGTTCATGAAGCGACAAGTAGTGCTTCCTAAACCTAATCGTTTCGACCATCTGCAAATCTTAGAATCTAAATAGTGATTTAGTATAACACTTTTGAGTTTGAATACGTTAAACAAGTAAGCTTTTGTCCTCTTTCCTATATGTAGTCTTATGCGAAATGCCAAGGTGCTTGTTACAATTTGTGCCTATTTTGCCCATAGCTGTGTTGGATGAAATTTATATATTTTTATCCAATTTTGATGATGTAAGGGGATACACGTCGTTGCAATTATACAAATAAAGAGGCTAGACGTATCTGTATCTTAACAGTTTACATTTTATTTCCTTCTTGCTGATTGCTACAAAATTTATGTATTAGTTTATAACTGATTATAGAATTCGATTGACTAGTTAATATAGAGATAAATTTTTTGTTCTTCTTGGCAAAGCCTGAAATAGAAGGGGAAACAATGGATCAATTGGTGCACTTTTGTTTTACAAATAAAACATATATGATGAATTTGCTTCTGCGTCGAAACGATTTAGCTCTTCTTTATAGGTGAGATCAGTAAAGAATAACGTAACTGAACAACTTTGAGTGAATCAGTAGATTACAGTGTTTGGAGGCTTGTCAACCAATATCAGTAATTTTTGCTGCAGAGAATTAAACTGGAAGTATCTTACCTTCACAAATTTTAGCCGCATTATACCTTCAGGAACCAGTAACCGGGTGTTTGCATTACGTATTCTTTAAGATAGAATCACATGTAGTAATGTTAGGAGTAATGTTGGTATTTGAATCGAAATTCAAGAAAAGAAAAATACCTCCTCGTCGTCGACGGGTGATCTGGAAAACGTGTCCGTCGTATGTCTGAACACACAGTGTTCGTCCTCCGTTCACCTCTTGTTCACGTTGTTTCCACCCATATTCAACGGTGAATTCTAAACAAGAGAACAATTTGAGCGCGAGACCTTTTTAGTAACACCCTATTTCGCGCAAACATCGTTGAGTAACAGACTCAAATTACCTCCTCGTCCAAAACCGGGGTTATTGTAACGAATTATTACGTTAAGATAACTTCAGCCTCTTCCAACACGAACTGTTTCTGTGAAAGAGTGTATCGGTTCCCAATATTCAAACTGAGACATCTTAGTCTATTATCTACGACAATCTAATGGGTGAAAACGCAGAGAGAAAAATTTGCTGTTATCTGTTGTTTTCCGAAAATCGGCAGTGATGTATACGCAGGTAATACGATGTATCAGCAAAATTGTAATGCGCATGGCAGAAACCTGATATTTGCATCTCAGCACGCACTTATGCTCTCGATATGTTTTGTCTGCTTCTACCGACCGGCGCTCACTCCAACTTCCAGCGAACTCGCAATAATGTGTTGCTTATCTCGGATTACTCCTCAAAGTTTTTACCCCTCTATAACTCAAGTTCCAATTGAAACCAGTTTTATTTATCAGTAAGGCCCCAGTTCTCGTGGTTCTGGGTTTGTTTAGTGTTGCGTTTGTAGGGTACTTTAGATGTCAACATGACCGAAAGGCTATTTTGGGAACTGCATTGATCGTGGAGTTCGGAAGAGAGAAAACGTATTTTGATCACATACATGTTGCTGCGTTCAGTTTTGGGTGGCGAAATGTTTTGGACGCATTTACACACATGGAGAATGTTACAAAAGTGTCTTATTTATTACTGATTGGCAAGATAATCTTTCTAAGTTACATTAGTGAAAAAGTCACGAAGGAAAAATGTCGAAGGTCTTCTTAAGCATTTTCAGACATCTTGTAAAATTGATGTACTCTGCAAATGAGATAGACATACCATATTTTCATTAGAGCGTCCCAAAGACTTGCTCAGTTGAGTTAGAGCTGTCATGGCAAATTTATTGAGCATTTTTCTCGTATAAAGGTATGGCATCATATTCGCCATACTTTTCTCTTACCGTTTTTTAAAGTTCGACGTCCTTTTGACTTATCCAATATCCTTGTGACATTATATCGAACTCTAAAAAAGTGAGAGAGGTTGATTATGACACCATGTTCCTATGAACATTTTCAAAGCTCAATTTTTGTGAAATCACCTCCATCGTCCTCGTAGCGACGAACGACGATTTTCTTTCCTCTGGGTGTAACTATTGTTAACCTGTCGTAACGTCTACCATGGCTGTAGCCTTTCCTCTTCTCTGCTAGGTATCCGTTGTGAATTTCGTATCCTAAAAATATATATTTTAAGGAATGTATTGATGGAATCTAGGCCGTGATTTTGTAAGTGCGGAAACATAATCTCGCCTGACCTCCGCTTTGTGTGTGAAAGATTGTAAGTTCGGCGCCTTTATCGTCCCGCCCTATTCTCACTGCTTGACAATATTCAGACTCGTCGGAAAGGTCCGGCTCATCTGTTTCAAACCCGGCCATTTTTAAAATTAGTTCTTTGTGCAAGTCAAATGCATTGAAAATCGCTCTTGAGTACTTGCGTTGAGTCACAAGGGGTACTCGCATTTTTCGCGCTTCTGCGCACAATCCAGAAACCGTGAGCCTTCCCATTGCGTCATGGCCTATTTTTGTCCTCTGTCTCGCTTGCAAGAAAAACTAATTTTGTGCCAAAAGTATCAGCTCTCAATAAACAGAAACAACAGACATAGTTTCAAACAATCAAATCAATTTTATTATAGGAAGTTGAATTTTTAATACAAGATAAGAAATTAAAGCTGACGCTCTCTCTCCCTCGCACTCCTCGTCTTTGTCATGTTGTTGTTGAGGTTTCCTATAGTCAAGAAAAAAAAGGACTTCTTTCATAAAGAACTCAATCATTTAAAGTTTTTCTGCTTTGCTTAGTCACACTTTCTGTATTTATCGACGTAACCATCTTGCTTCTCTTCCTTGCGCAAACTTGCTGACTCATCGCGTTACTGCGTACACTTGTAGAATTTTTACTTTTGTGTAATCGTAAACCCCAGAACAGAAAGCTAAAACGACATTTACAATCGCAACTAATAGATCAACGTCTATACCTACCTTTTTACCGAGGCTAAGGGTTATCAACCCAAACCTCAGTCTGATCCATAGAAAGGCTTGGCTCGATTGTATACTTGTTTTGCATCGCTGGAACACTTGCGTCTCTTGTAATTTTGATAACACCACCTTGCGAGGCCAAAACTCGGAGTCTTTCTACACCATATCTATTGACAGGCTTTTCGAGTATAAATCCATTGTCAACATGGTATTCTGTTGAGATGAAAGCCCAGTTAAAATAGGTCTCAAAACTCTATCATTACTTTTCTGCGTAGTTCTTACCTCCTCGCGGGTTTCTGTAGATGTTAACCACTCCATGAGTGGGTATCCAGATTTTTAAGATTTCATAGCGAGAACGACCGTTCGGATCTGGTGGATTCATACTCAATATACAGCAAAATTATTCTCTTCCTTTCCAATTTTTCTACTCAGTGTTCCTCTTCGAAGCGAATAAAACTCCTTTGGGATGGGTTTTTATATGGTTGCAATTAATTGTTTAAGATTTAGCCAATCAAATGCGCGCGAAACGTCAGATAAATGGGGAAAAACCCTTTACTTAGATCTACCGCACAACTTTCGTCAGTGTCCAAAATATATGTTTCTATTTTTACTCTGCGCGCAAGAAAAATCTATGTATTGGGCCTAATTTTGTTGACCACGCAACGCAATAGCCAGAACACACGAAATGAAGGAATTATTTTTGCCTTGAAGATTTCCTTGTATCTAGTCGATTAAACTTCCTCTTGCTACTGTGAAAATCATTCATTTTCGCTAACTTCAAATGGCTTCCGAGATGAAGTTCGTTTGCATTCATTTTGCGCAGTAACAACTAAGTTGTTTCCACCTCTCACTTTAAGTCTGGCTTTGTTGTGGCTGGAAAAACTGTAGAGGGTGACATACTTTGCTTGTGAAAAGAATAAAGGATATCTTGTTTATTGCTGTCAGTCAATCTGACCTCGTTCTGTCACACAACGGTGATGGTTTTTACTTTGAAATGGTTTCCATTGTCATCGTAAAACATATCTATAGCTTACCTAGTGATATAGCTGAACCTCCAAAGCCATGTTATCAATGTATGCTGTGATAAAGGATTTTTCAACTATTTACGACACACAAGAAACATTTAGCAATTAATTATTTCACTACAATGCATTCATCTTTTGGATCGCAACAGTTTAGGTGCAATTTTTGTCGGTAATAGTTTAGTTTAGTTTATTGAGATTTTCCACTGAAAAATACAATTTACAAGTAAATACATGAACAGAGACACGCAATAAATAAACAAAAATATAATGGCAGGAGAAAAATACAGGGCGAGCCCAACTGACATTTGTCCCCTTACAAAATACAAAGAATAGAAAAATATAGGTTACATATGCACTTATGTGCTTAGTCTATAGAATAAAATAATTTGCCGACCGACTGCAACACTTAGTTAGGGCGGAGTATAAAGCGTGAGCTTTTCTGTATAAAACCGTTTAATTAAGGCTTTAAAGTTATGTAAAGAGCTCGCGTGCTTAATGTTGCTCGGTAAATCGTTCCATAATTTAATAGAATAGTGCACAGCTCCTAAGACATCAAGACACCTTGGGTTCCGATTGTTTTGTTGATAACTCTATATTCAAGTTATCTCGTAATAATTTCGTCATTTTAGCAACTAAAATTCTTTACAGAAGTTCATTTTAGGTGCATTTTTTGTTGCTGACAGAACATTCTACAGCTTTAAGAAACCAAGACTCCCTAAGTCCCGATTGTTTTGTTTATAACTATGTGTTCCTGTTATTTCGACCTAAAGTCGTCATATTGTTGAGCATCTCAAATACTTTACAGTACAGTATTTAGTCAATGGGAAGTTCGCAGCTTAGTCCTACAGAATCGAACATTACTTCCGCATGAAGGATGAATTTTATTTTATCTTGGAAACTTACTAGTGGATGTGTCAGATATATATGTGGTCAAAATATCGTCCTCTTGAATTGCTAAATACAATTGAAAGTTCCCACTGTAGAGATGCAATATTTGAAACATTAAGCTAAACAAAAATGAACAGGAATTTCTGCAGAGAACACTTTGTACGTTCTCATGTCTTATATACAGTAAACTTCTCCCTTCCAAAATTGCTAAATGTAATTAACATTGCCCACCATAGATGCGATATTTATTTTGCATTAAGCTGTACAATAATTAACAGGAATTTCGGCAGAGAACATTTTGTACGTTCTCATGTCTCATATACGTAAACATCTTCTCTTCATACAATTTACAGTGCACACTGTAGAGCTGCAATATTTATTACATTTAGCTATACAGAAATAAACAGGAACTTCTACAGTAAAAATTTTGTACGTTCTCATGTCTTATATATAGTATACATCTTCCTCCTATGTAATTTATAGTGTACACTGTAGGGATGCAATATTTATAACATAAAGCTATACAAAAATAAACAGAAATTTCAGCAAAGAACATCTTGTACGTTCTCGTGTCTTATACGCAGTAAACATCTCCCTCCCTAAATTGCTAAATGAAATTTAGAGTGCACACTAAAGAGATGAAATATTCATTTTATTAAGTTAAACGAAAATAAACGGGAATTTTTGCAGAGAACATTTTGTACGTTCTCATGTCTTATACAAAGTAAACATCTTCCTCCCTAAACTGCAAAAATGCAATGTAGAGATGCAATATTATTTTCGAAATTTCATGTTTAAGCAAGTTGTAGCGTGTTATACGACTGCCTTTTAGACAATCAAACTTAGTGGAGAATATGAAAACCTCTTACCTCAGAGTTTGTAATTCTGATACCTTACAAAAAGCAGTGAGCAAACCAAGTTAGACAAAATAGAACAGACTTTCATATCTATCAAATTTTTGGTTCATCCGAAAGCGTGGTCCAAAGTCTGAGTGATACACGCAAGAAATTTCTACGCGTGGACCACTCGCGAGTGTTACTCGTTTCCTGAAATATGCTTCCACAAACAAAAGGCTGCCGCCTTGGCATGCCTGCACGCAAAATATTTTCCTCCCACTTTGACAAATGTGATTCATACCATCGACTCCCTAGACTAAGACCTCAATAAAATTATCTCCCAAATAGTTTATTTCCCTTGAAATGGTTTTAAAACGAGCTGTTTGCTCCGCTATGATTATCTCGTATTTTCTCCTCACATGCACCTGTCACAGAATGATGATCGATCACCTGTCAACGGTGCAATGGGTTGAATCGCTGGCGCCATGTTTATCGTGGGAAAACCATCATAATGTGAATGAATTTTTTGTTGTCGCGGGCCAAAGGTGCTTAGTAATCGCTTTCAGTTTCCTGTTTTTGTATTACGTGTGGGTCCAAGAATGTGCTTAGCCCGTGGTTTCGATTTTAACAATGCAAATGCATTGTAAGCAGATTTGAAATTGCTTACATAGCCATGATCTTATCGCAAATAATGTGCCTATGCAGCAGATCTGTTGTCACCGACCATCCAAGATGAAAACCTTACCTTATATGGGCATTTTCCACCGCCCAAACAAATCGTTAGTTTCGATGAAATGAGCATCCAAAGCCTTCAAATCAACGTTTTACGCAAGAATCTCACTCGAAATTTACTCATTTCTTTGTTTTGCATCTTTGCGTGTAGAAATTCTATTCCAAGCCATTAATCTGCATAAGGGTTAACTACCGCTTTCAAACCTCGCTTGTTGATTGGTTGATCAAAAAGTAAACACAGCTACCTTCTCTGAGCCGTGTATTATTGAAACTTTCAAACGTCACTGCAAATGACGAGCTGTCAGAATTGCAGGATGGTGATTGGCTGGGGCAGAACTTAGCTGGAGGGCGCAGAGTAAAGGGACTCTCCCGACAGCTGTTTGTGGTATATTGAAATATTCAGGTCATTGTGTCTAACACGTTGCGTGGAAATTTCAACATTTGCCTCTCTAAAAGTTGCAAACCAGGTTTAATTTCGGTAAGAACGATATGGAGCTCGAAACCGAAGCTAAAAGTCTGGAGAAACGTCTCAAAAAGGATGCTTTGGCATTGGCTTGTACGCTCACACCACCGACTCCCTTTGTCACTCCAGAACCACCAGGTTCGTTTTCGTTTATATCCAACGACATATATGCCTGGTGGGTTCTTAAAACTTTCTTCTTTCCCTTCAGATGAAGGAGAGGAGAGTTTAGAAGAAAAAGTTAGAAGAAGACGGCACGAAGGAGAATTTTACCAAAGGAGTGACGACGAAGAGACATCAGGTAACCAACATTATAACAATCGCATCTTGTTTGCCATTCCTCATTGTCTTTCATTTTGATTAATTGTCTTGAAATTCCGCTGTAATCAATATCTGAATTTCGACTCTCGTTTAATTAGATGTCTTCACTTTGCTCTTTCTAAGTGATGAAATGTCGAAATGGAACACGACTGTCTGCGTTGTTGAACTAAATATTTATATTTACAATATCAACAGAATGCAACAGTTCTGCTCTTCTTAACTGGCCGCTTGATCTGTTTTTCCGAGCTTGTCGACCCATTCGGCACCAGACAGCGTGGTATATCAACTTAGTGTTTCGTGTTATCAAAACTTCTTAACTTCTTTATTTTCAGGATAAACTCGAAAATGAATAGAAGATTTGTCTGGATCAGATAACCTCGACTGTGGACAAAGCATGGTTCTTGACCAACTCTGCACATCCTCAGGGAGGCTTTGGGACTATGTTCGAACGAGTGAAGGCTTGGACTGTCAAGATTGAAACTTTTAAAAAGACATAATTGCTAAGTAATTGATTCAAGGTGTCAGCAAAGAAATTGAAACATTTTGATTTATTCAAATACCACCATTATGAATTTGATTTCTGCTGCTTGGCTCAGTGACCATATTCACCCAGAATATTTCATTTTCGTACGTTAAATGTGTTATTGTAGAGAAAGGCTTACCCAGGTATGTATGGAAATTAGCGTCCCTCGTTTAATATCACCTTTCATCTCGTCAATTATGTCCTTCAGCAAACATGCTATATCAGTTCACTTTTATCTACTTAGAGTTGTGCTTTAACCTCTCGTGACCCAACTGATACAAACATGAGCATTTAATTTCCTTTAATTGTATTATACATCCCGGCTGCATTAAGATTATGTGCAGGTTTGGTAATTTTCTAGTCTGTTATTTTAACATTATCTTTTGAATAAAAATTGCTATTACTTTTCAATATTTTTTCATCGTCTGAAACTGTTCACACCCTCGTTAATATTATTAATTACTTTCGAGCCTCATAGTTTGGAAAATCTGCCCTTTTTTTTACTTTCCAACGCCAAAAACTTGACGTTGTGATACGAAAACGTAAAATGCGTTTATTGTAATGTGTAAATTTTCGATAAGACTTCACGGAAATAAATAATTGAACTTTGTCTTTTGACAGTTGTGTTGTGTTCTTTTTAATTTCCTGGGGCTGTTTTCGGTGATCTTTAGTTACTACATGTGTTCGTCTTCTGACTTTAGGAGCTGGAGTTAATCTACTTTTATTTAAATAATTGCCTAGTTACGGCAGTGACGATATTGTTGTTTCATGCGCCACACTAAAAATGATTGAAAAGCAGAGCATTCGATCTGTACTTTCGAAAACATATTTTGAAATGTTTCACAGTTGACAAAACTTGAAGAAGAGGTTATCGAGGTGGGCGGTAAATCTCATCCACAATCTGTTCGCCAAGAAACCTTCCTCACTGGAACGTTCCTAACTGTTATGTTATGATATGGAATTGAAATATTTCTTCAACGAAATAGAAATAATTTTGGACTCTGGGACTTTCCCTTTCGTAGTTGTGGTCTACTGGTAACAACATAATCGGAAACAACTCTTTATTGTCAAAACGTAATGGAAGAGCGAAGAAGAGTGAGGGTTGCCATCGATTTGACTTCCAAGTTTCCCATAAAATCGCGTTTTCGCCAGGCGTCTATTTTATTCCGCGAAGAGTCTGGAACGAATTTAGCCAATTGGAAGAATTCTCAGCGGAATTACTTTGCTTAATTTTCTCATTTTGGTTACCATGTGAGGCAATTTCATCTCTGATTGGCGTGCAAAGGCAAAAATTCTTTTGCTGAACGATGATTAGTTGTGAAAGATAGCCTTGAATGTTTTAAATTGTGAAAGTGATATAGTTGTCTTCCGAGAAAACCTCCCGATTCTTGGAACTGTCACGCAACGATCGAAACATTTGAAGAGACATCTATAATATGGTGCTCGGTGAGACAGTTCATTTTCTATACTTTGATATACAAATGTTTTTTTTATTATTGTTATTGTCACTGTTGTGTTGCAAACTGTAAGTAGAAGATACCAGCCATTAGAAATCTCGCCCTTCCAAGGTTCATTCGTTAGCTGAGTCACAAACAGAACTATGTGAACTTGAAATACGGCATTTGTTTAACCATAAATAGTAAATTAGATACAAATAATATTAGTGTTGTGAACTGCAAAGGGCCAATTGATTCTCACAGATAATTATAAATGACAGTGAGATTCACTCCTCTGAAATGGAACTTATGTGGATTTTTTTGTCAAACTTTTACCATGTTGCAGTGTCTAATGGCATTTAGAAATGGTGAGGGGCTGGGGAGGGGGGGGGGGGGGGGCCAGAAGGAAGGTTGTGAAGATCAGTGCGTGGGGGTGGAGCAATACCTGGAGAGTGTGTCTCCCCATCTTCTAAATAGCACTATAATTTCTTCTAAAATCAAAACTTTTAAGCATTATCAATTACATGTTAAGTCCCAGAAGTGATTTATTTGTAACTTCATGGGATTCTAATATGCCATCCTACAAACAGACTTTGAGGACCTACAAGCTTATCAGCAGGTGGATGGTTTCTTGATAGAGTTCTTATTTATTTTGTCTGATCTACAAGTAAATAATTAAAAAAAAAGAAATAAAAAGAATAGAGGGGGGAAGGGGGGGGGGGGGGGCTTTTTATTAATTCAGCCCAATGTTCACTACCAGGGTAAAACAGGGTATGATGTACTGCATTTATTCAAAAATTTTTCTCATTTTACGATTCTTTAATTTTACCAAATTGATGGCGTCAAAACCCTCAGTAAAGTCTGATAAGTTGTATGATTAAATTGCAGTACTTGAGTAGTAAATTTGTTATACTTACTGACATGAGTATTATTTGAATTTTTGTTTTTAAGGGGGAGGAGTGGGGGGGGCTTGTCAGAGGGGGGCTTAATAGGAGATTTATGGTAAGGGTGAGTATGGCAGTGAAAATTATTAGGGTTCAGCTGTGAGTAATGCACTGTAGTGTAATTACTCGGCTGAATATAGAAATGCATATGCCCTGATAATATCACAAATCAAGTTTTTTTGTGAATTTCACAGTCATGCAAAAATCAAATTGAATTACTATCAAAGAACTTGGGAAGTCTACTTGATATAATGAATGAAAAATTCTTGAAATAATGCTCAGTAAGGATGCTTGTTATAATTTATTATATTAGGGAATGAAAAAGTAAACCTCACCAGTGCTTGGTCCTGGGCCACCTAAATATAAAACTGCTGTTACTTATATACTCGTAAGTCTCCTGAATACAAAGGGATTCTTCTCGTCTTATCTCCTTCACAGTTTTCTAAATTACCCATTACTGTGTCAATCATTTTGAAGCTTCAACACTCCCCCCCCCCCACCCCCAACCCCCTGCCCTGGGGCAACCCCCTAGGCATTTTAACATTTGAAGACTGGTTTGCTTAAATTCCCAGCTCCTAGGGCAAAAATTGTGTTCAAATATCCACCCACTTTTTTTGTACAAGGCAAATTCAGCGATTGTGACTTTCTACATATATACCAATCTTTACAACCTGGACCTTGTACACTTCTTTCTGAGCCTTTCACTAGCAAAAGTAAACTCTTTACTTTTAAACACCTCCATATAGATATATGGGTTATTAACCAAATGTGAGTTCAAGATGGCTGGATATTGGCCAAGTTCTTTTTTTGCATTTTTATGGATGGAAATGAAGTTGAGGCCCATAAAAATGCAAAAAAGAATGAGGCCAATATCCAGCCATCTCGACTGAACGGGCTTGGTTAGTAAAGGATTTATTACATTGTAATAGGATTTTGGTTTACCAAATAAGAATTAGGAGTGACTTGTTTACTTCAAGAGCCTGGAAAGAAAGCCAACTGTGCTCATAGCACAACAAACGCACGAGAGTTGCTTCTGTTTTCTTTTGACTATCTTGTCGCTTCTTCTGTTTCTATTGCTGAAATCATCCAAGAATTACGAATGTAGTTCTAATTCTATTTTTTTTTCACGTGTGGTATTATTGCCGGCAATCCTGAGCTGGCAAGATGGGCCCATCTTGCCCGCTCGGGTAGCCAATCAGAACAAAAGATCCACTTCATCTTTCCCATGAGCGCTGTGAGCGATGTAATAATAAGTATTATTATATGGCTGTGTTTCACAAGGACTGGGAACTATCAAATTCATGAATTTGATTGGCTGAAATCAATATTGAAAGCAGTCTAGATTTTCCCATCTAGACCGGCATCTAGAGCGGTGTAGAAAACAAAAAGATACAAAGAATATAAAAAATTGGCATATAAGACACAGCCATATAATAAACATCTTATTAACCGAGCTAGGTCGGTCTGTATGGGAGAATCTTGACCTCGGTCGCTGGTACAGGCCTCACTGTGTTCGGTCTGTACTGGCACTCAGTCAAGATTCTCCTATACAGACCTTCCGCTTGGTTATTAAGAACTAAATATAACACTTATAACCCACTGCAAAGACTTAACACTGCCAGCTCAAAATTCCCCACCCTGGCCAGGCAAGGTTCAAATACCCATGGGGTGGCCCATGAGGAGGAGAGTGTTGAAGCTTTGCATTGAACGGAGAGAAAATCCGGAGTGAAAATCATGACATTAAATTTTCTCTGTGGATGAGCCGGTAGGGTGTTATGAGTTGGTTGGGATGTCAATGGACTCTATAATTTTTTTTTGCTTAAGTTGTTGTTTTTTTTTAGTTATTATACATCAGAAATGTATTTTTAGTTAGCTGTATTGCAGATAGAGGTTTTATCTGCTTAAGTGAGGGATAAAAAAGGTTGATGATAAAAACTTACACAATCATGGAATTTTGGTCGTAGGACTGATTGTGACAGAGATGTTTACCTCTTAAATAGTTTCCTTGTATTGCTATTTTTCTTTAGGTTAATCTCTTCCTTATTTCACTCAAAGTCAGCAGCATAGAGCTTTCAAAATATCACCTCCTCCAAAAAATTAAGTAGCCAGGCAAGAAAGCCAGTGAGAGTTGCTGTGGTCTAATGGTTGGTGCATTGGATTTTGGGTCAAGGGGCCTGGGTTCTAGACCTGGCAGTGTCCTTGTGTTGTGTTCTCAGGCAAGACTCTTTACTCTTGCAGTGCCTCTGTCCACCCAGGAGTAGAAATGGGCACTAGCAAAGTGTCAAGGAAGCCTGATGAAATGCTGGGGGGGGGGTAACTTTGCAATTAACAAGCATCCCATCCAGGGGAGGGTTGGTAGGAATACTCTAAGTCACTTCTTGCTACCATGGAAACTAAGATAAGTTTTGGTTGGATACTGGGCCATTAGACTGGAGCACAGACTTTACCCTGAAAACAAAATGCAATTAACTTTGCAAACTTTAAAAAGGTCTCAATTTCAGGGTACAAGTAATTTCTGAAGGTTTTAAGTAACCTCAAGAAAGTATGGGAAGGTGTTTTTTTACTCCCACTTGACCCAGCCTACATTAAGACATCTCTAATTTTCTTTGTTGCATACTGAAAAAGGGATGTTGGTTTGTGCCAGTAACATAGGAAAAAGAAGATATCTGCATATAAGGGAAAGATACTTTATGAGATTTGAAGTTGAAGTTGTCCTGCAGATGCCTTGGTTTTGAAAAATAATATGGAGCAAGAAACAGATGCAAAGAGTGCAGAAAAACACCTCAAGAGGACTGCTTTGGCATGTGGATGTGCTGTCACACCACCAACTGCTTTTGTGGCTCCATCCCAAAATGTGGTGAGATATTAACTGCTTTAGTTTGTATTTTATATGGGGTGTGGGAGTGGTTTAACCCCTATACAGGGTTTTGCTTCCAATTACCTCTAAAAGTGACCAGCATCTAATTTCTCCTTACAATATTACCCCTGAATCACACATTAAGGTCAGGAGAATAAAGAAAATGATCATCAATTAGAGAACCTTTGAATGTTTAACAAAATTAAATTCTCCTTGTCAGCACTTTAGGAAATGTAGGCAACATGTGCACACTAGGGTTAAACTACAACAACAACAACAACAACAACAACAACAACAAATGTATTTAAGCTTAATAAGAAAATTACAATGCTTGGGCCCGCAAGTAGCTAGGGCTATTCAAGGTTTAAAAAAGGATACATCAATATAAATGTGTGAAAGCTCTGAAATGTTGGCAGCCATATTACGATAAATCTTTGGGAAAAATGTATGCTAATGTTTGTCACATTTTTGTGTACAAATTGAAATTATAATAACCCATACCAAATGTAGTATATAGGCTATTGCTAGGTACAAAGAGACCCTCTTTAGTTGTGGATGGTGGACTAGGGAAGGGAGTTGCATTTCGAAATAGAGCAAGTGATTGATCTAGAACAGAAATTTATAGTGCTATCTCTTCAAACCATCAGAGCCAATCATAATTGGTCATTCTTTTTTCTGCACAGTTTCTATTACTTTGAGATGATCTTGGCTCCTATATACTATAAAGAGAGATGGATATAGGCGAGAAAAGTGCTACAAATTAAAAAAGGTTTTATTAAAATTCATGAGCATTCATGAGTTTGGGGACCTGGATATCCTAAACCTGCTACACCCTTTCCCTCCCCTCCCCTTCTCTTTCCAGTATCTCCTGGATATCCCAAACCTGCTACACCCTTTTCCTCCCCTTCCCTTTTCTTTTCAGTATTTCCCTTCTCCTCCAGTATTTCCTAACCGCCTCCCGGTTAGCTCAATTGGCTAGAGTGCCGGATTGTGTTGTGCAGGAGGTTGAGGGTTTGAGCCCCAGCCAGACCAATACTCATGGTCTTAAAATAACTGAGGACAATTTGCTACCTTTCTATAATCAAGAAATGGATAGATATTCTAGTCTTCTCGGATAAGGACGAATAAACCGTAGGTCCCGTCTCCTGCAAGGTTAGGGGTAGGAGACATTAATTTCCCACGCACGAGATTACTGTGTGGTGGATGTCCTCCCCTGGGTGGGGTGGGTGGGTGTTGGTCCTGAAAAGCCCCTATGGGTAGTGGTCAATTAACCTATGTATGTATGTAACTATGTATGTATGTATGTATGTATGAATGTAGGTAGCTCAACCCTGTGTATTACTTTGTCCTGGGATGAAGTTTTGCTGTTGGCACAAACTGTGTCTATAATTGGACAAACATATCATGGAAATCCTACAGTTTGATAACTTTACTGGAGCTTCTTGAAATTATTATATTCTTTTGCCCAGTCCTAGAATGGTCAATTCCTAAATAAAAGAATTACTTCTTTGATTTTTTGTGTCATGACCTTCCTTTTGTCTTTAGAGAAGCTGCATTTAGAGGAAAAGGTGTGGCAACATAAGTGCAAAGGAACTTTTTACAAATGGAATGATTCAGATGAAGATATGTCAGGTAGAAATTGTAACCATTTTATTTGCTGAAGCTAAGGGTTTTGCTACTGATTTACCCCTTAAAGTGACTAGTATCTAATTTTATCCCATAACATTACCCCCTAATTCCAAGTTGAGGTCTTTGGTTCATCTCTTTCTCTTTCATGCAAAATCAACGTCATTGACCTTTGAAAATGTTAGTACCCCCCCAAAATAAAGTAGCCAGGCAAGAAAGCCTGTGGGAGATGCTGTGGCCTAATGGTCAGCACATGTGATTCTGGGTAAAGGGGTCTGGGTTCTAGACCTGGCCTGGACAATGTGTTGTGTTCGTGGGCACAACACTTTACTCTCACAGTGCCTGTCTCCACCCAGAAGTAGAAATGGACACCAGTGAATTGTCAAGAAAACCTGATTAAATGCTTTGGGGGGGGGGGTAACCTTGCAAGGGACAAGCATCCTATCCAGGGGGGTTAAGAATACTCTTGTAATGCAGTAAATGGTTTGAACCCGGGGGTAACATGTGAAGGTGTAGTCTGATCGTCCGGGTGAGTGTAGTCCTGAGAAGGACTGTTGTCGGTGGCAGTGACTGACGTTTCGACAACCTGTGCGGCAGTCATCATCAGAGTCAAGTGAGTGATTGTTGTCAGTAGAATGTTCTTATTCCAGTTCGTGTGAAATGATCGGTTGGTTTTGCCGTGATGTTATTGGCTGTAAGACTCAAGTGACGTAAGTCGTTCGTGATTGGTCTGTTTCGGTCTGTCGGTAAAGCTAGGTTGTTCTTTTTCGGTCGTTTGTGATGTTTATGTCGTGAATGAGTCGTTTGTATGGGGCGGGTAGTTGTTGACATCTGTTTAGGGGAGTCTGTTCTAAGTTAGTAAACCAGCTTTCCAGAGTCAGTCGTTGAAAATAGTCAGTGCTGTAGGTTAGGCATTGCGCAGAGTCCCAGTCAATGTTGTGGTTGGTAAGTCGATGGTGTTCAGCAATGTGATTGCTGACATCACCTTTCCTCGTCGCCCGTCTGTGTTCAGTCAGTCTTGTTGTGAGGTTTCTGCCAGTCTCACCGATGTAGGAGGCTTGGCAGTCGGAACAATTGATCTTATAAATCGTTCCCTGTCTGTTCCTCGGTTCGTCTTTGTCTTTAACGTTGGTTAGTAACTGACGTAGTGTGGTGATGGGTTTGTGGGCGACGCGGATATTGAAGGGTAGTAAGATGCGCGAGATGTTTTCAGACATACCTTTTATGTACGGTATGGTTGCTGTAGTCGTAGGGGTTGCGGTGTCGTTTGTTTCGGTAGTGGTAGTGGGTCGGTGAGTGTTTCGTCGGATGAAGTCGTTGTTGTAGTTGTTCTTCGTAAAAACACGGTGAAGGTATTTGTTCTCGTCGGATAAGCTGTCTGTCGAGTCACATACTAGTTGTGCGCGTCGTGTTAGAGTTCTGATAGTATTCTGACTGCCAAGCCTCCTACATCGGTGAGACTGGCAGAAACCTCACAACAAGACTGACTGAACACAGACGGGCGACGAGGAAAGGTGATGTCAGCAATCACATTGCTGAACACCATCGACTTACCAACCACAACATTGACTGGGACTCTGCGCAATGCCTAACCTACAGCACTGACTATTTTCAACGACTGACTCTGGAAAGCTGGTTTACTAACTTAGAACAGACTCCCCTAAACAGATGTCAACAACTACCCGCCCCATACGAACGACTCATTCACGACATAAACATCACAAACGACCGAAAAAGAACAACCTAGCTTTACCGACAGACCGAAACAGACCAATCACGAACGACTTACGTCACTTGAGTCTTACAGCCAATAACATCACGGCAAAACCAACCGATCATTTCACACGAACTGGAATAAGAACATTCTACTGACAACAATCACTCACTTGACTCTGATGATGACTTCCGCACAGGTTGTCGAAACGTCAGTCACTGCCACCGACAACAGTCCTTCTCAGGACTACACTCACCCGGACGATCAGACTACACCTTCACAATACTCTTGTAAGTCACTTCATGCTACATGGAAACCAAGATATGCTCTGGTTGGGTGCAAGGCCATTAGGCTTGGGCAAAGACTTTACCATGAAAACAACATGCAATCAACTTAACATACTTTTAAAGGTCTCAATTCAGGGTACAAGTAATTCGTGAAGGCTTTTGGTAACCTGAAGAAAGAATGAGAAGGTGTTTTTTACTCCCACTTGGCCCAACCTACATTAAGACATCTCTAATTTTCTTTGTTGTACTGTGAAAAAAAGGATGTTGGTTTGTGCCAGCAACATAGGAAAAAGATGTCTGCTTATAGGGGAAAGATACTTTATGAGATTTGAGTTAAGTTGAAGTTGTCCTGCAGATTCCTTGGTTTTGAAAAAATACCATGTATCAAGAAACAGATGGAAAGAGCCTAGAAAAAAATGCCTCAAGAGGACTGCTTTGGCATGTGAATGTACCCACTAACTGCTTTTTTGGCTCCATTCTAAAGTGTAGTGAAATATTAACTGCTCTTGTAGTTTATATGGGAGGGGTCTAACCCCCATATACAGGGTTTTGCTTCCAGTTACCCTAATAGTGACTAGCATCTAATTTCTCCTCACAATATCACCCCTGAATCACACATTAAGGTCAGGAGAGAAGAGGAAGTGATCACCAACTAAAGAAATTGTATGTATGGTTGTATGTATGTATGTATGTATGAATGAATGAATGAATGAATGAATGAATGAATGAATGAATGAATGAATGAATGAATGAATGAATGAATGAATGAATGAATGAATGAATGAATGAATGAATGAATGAATGAATGAATGAATGAATGAATGTATCCTGGGATAAAATTTTGCTGTTGACACAAACTGTGTCTGTAATTGGACAAACATATCATGGAAATCCTATAGTTTGATAACTTTACTGGAGCTTCTTGAAATTATTATATTCTTTTGCCCAGTCCTAGAATGGTCAATTCCTAAATAAAAGAATTACTTCTTTGATTTTTTGTGTCATGACCTTCCTTTTGTCTTTAGAGAAGCTGCATTTAGAGGAAAAGGTGTGGCAACATAAGTGCAAAGGAACTTTTTACAAATGGAATGATTCAGATGAAGATATGTCAGGTAGAAATTGTAACCATTTTATTTGCTGAAGCTAAGGGTTTTGCTTCTGTTTTACCCCTTAAAGTGACTAGCATCTAATTTTATCCCATAACATTACCCCCTAATTCCAAATTAAGGTCTTTGGTTCATCTCTTTCTCTTTCATGCAAAATCAATGTCATTGACCTTTGAAAATGTTAGTACCCCCCCAAAATAAAGTAGCCAGGCAAGAAAGCCTGTGGGAGATGCTGTGGCCTAATGGTCAGCACATGTGATTCTGGGTAAAGGGGTCTGGGTTCTAGACCTGGCCTGGACAATGTGTTGTGTTCGTGGACACAACACTTTACTCTCACAGTGCCTGTCTCCACCCAGAAGTAGAAATGGACACCAGTGAATTGTCAAGAAAGCCTGATTAAATGGTTTGGGGGGGGGGGGTAACCTTGCAAGGGACAAGCTTCCTATCCAGGGGGGATAAGAATACTCTAGTAAGTCATTTCATGCTACATGGAAACCAAGATATGCTCTGGTTGGGAGCAGGGCCATTAGGCTTGAGCAAAGACTTTACCATGAAAACAACATGCAATCAACTTAACATACTTTTAAAGGTCTCAATTCAGGGTACAAGTAATTCGTGAAGGCTTTTGGTAACCTTAAGAAAGAATGAGAGGGTGTTTTTTACTCCCACTTGGCCCAACCTACATTAAGACATCTCTAATTTTCTTTGTTGTACTGTGAAAAAAAGGATGTTGGTTTGTGCCAGCAACACAGGAAAAAGATGTCTGCTTATAGGGGAAAGATACTTTATGAGATTTGAATTAAGTTGAAGTTGTCCTGCAGATTCCTTGGTTTTGAAAAAATACCATGTATCAAGAAACAGATGGAAAGAGCCTAGAAAAAAATGCCTCAAGAGGACTGCTTTGGCATGTGAATGTACCCACTAACTGCTTTTTTGGCTCCATTCTAAAGTGTAGTGAAATATTAACTGCTCTTGTAGTTTATATGGGAGGGGTATAACCCCCATATACAGGGTTTTGCTTCCAGTTACCCTAATAGTGACTAGCATCTAATTTCTCCTCACAATATCACCCCTGAATCACACATTAAGGTCAGGAGAGAAGAGGAAGTGATCACCAACTAAAGAAATTTGGAGTGTTTGACAAATTCTCCTTGTCAGCACCTTGGGAAATGTAGAAAGCATATACAAATTAGGGTTAAACTGTAAAGGGGTAAAAGTGCATACATCAGTATAAATGTGTGAAAGCTCTGAAATGTTGACAGTTATATTATGCTAGATCATTGGGTCATTTTGCATACAAATTGATATAATTAACAATTATTTCACGAGCGCGCGTTGGATATGAGATGATAGATAGCCAACGAGGCGCGTAGCGCCGAGTTGGCTATAATCATCCCATATCCAACAAGCCGAGTGGAATAATTGTTTTATTAAAAACGCTCCCAAGAAATTATTATTTTGTAAGAAGAAACCGGATTTTTTAGCTCCCTTTTGATTTTAAGCTGACACATACGCTTACCATATTTGTAGATTATGGTATATTGGCTCATATACCATAATGGCTAAGCCAATAAAAAGTCTTGAATTGCATTATCCAATGATCCAGTTTTAAGTAATACCCCATACCGAATGTGGTATGTAGGCTATTGCTAGTTGCAAAAAGACTCCTCCTTATAGCTGTGGACAGGACTGGACCAGGAAAGGGGGGAGGAGGAGGGTGCATGTCAAGATATTTACAGGACTGTAAACTGCCGATTTGGGTCGTGATTCTTAAAGTTTTGATGTTCAATATGAGGTCAAATGATATTTTTCTCAAAATAACTTGGTGAACAGCTTCATACAAAAGTTAATTTGGATTGAGTGAATGGCCTAGAACAGAAATGTTAATGGTGCCATCAGATCGAAACCCTGAGACCTATCATAATTGGTCATTTTTACTGCCATGTATGGCCTACTGATTTCAACAGTTTGTTTGATTTGAAATCTTCCCCCTCTATTTGAACATGAAGGTAGCATGAATATCATATTAACCTTGTTTCTGTGGTTAGTATTGTAAGTTATGGACCTCATCATGCACAGGCCCTAAATCCCAATGGAATAAATTTAATCCATAATTTATAGTATTGATTACATATTGATTAGTATTGATATTGATTATGTGGTCATCAATATCAGAGTTTCAACTTCCATTTAATTATGTCTTCACTTTGCTTTTTCTTTCCCTTCAGTTGAACTGAGTAGAGTTTAGAAGAAAAAGTTAGAGAAAGACGGCACAAAGTATTCTTGAGTGGAATGAGTACCTTGATTAACAAAAGGAAACCTTAAAGTAATTGTTGCCTATTAAAGAAAATACTTCAGGAGTATGAATGAAACAAAAAGTTTCTTAACTGTACAGTAAAAGTATGTGAGATTGATTTAACCAAAACAAAGGTCTTGTTCTTGCTGATGAGCAAAACATGATCAGTTTTCCTTTATATACACAGATTTTGATGCCTGTGTTTCATTCACCTTTTTCTCTAAAACCCTTGATCCCTCAGTAGCCAAAACTGGCATCAAGCAAGTGAACAACACAAACTTTGCTTTTTTGATAGTTAAACTGACAGATGTGCCATTGCCATGGCAGCATGAACAAATATAAATTGGCTTTTAAAATCGATTTTGTTTATTTGTAGAAAATCTAGTCATTAGATTTTCTTTATAATTTGCATGCAATGAGCTTGTAATGATACTCATAAGTTGACACCATTTTGCTAATAATTTAATTGGTAGATCTTTAATTATACCTTGTTGAGGGTTCACTGAAATATCTAGAATTTCCCTCATTAAAGTTCAATTTTTTTTCAATACTCCCATTACTTATTTCCTAAAGTATTTCCATGCCAAAATTCATGAGATTCTAATGAGTGGTTTTCATGAAATAGGCGTATTTCCAAGAAAGCAATTTTCCATTCAATCAGAAATTTTTTGACTTACTACGCATGCGCTGCATTTAACTGGGCTCTTTCACTAACAACGAAAAAGCTGAGAATTACTGCGTTCTTTGCACTTTTACCTTTTCTTACATATCTTTGTAACAAAAGACTAAAACCATCAATACACTGCATCAACTAGAGAGAAAAATAGCGCAGATAGTGCGGGTACAGGTACTTGTTGAGTAAATAAAATGACCGCTCTATTTACGGCATGTTTGTTTTTTACGATCCTTTTTCGTGCGCTGAATGGCGTCAGTAAAAGCACGCGCGAAAACTGTGTTCGGCCACCTTAATCCTTCCTCTCCCATGATCTTGTTAGTAATTCTCCTTATTGTCTGCCATACAATTCTTTTGGTGTTACTTGGGAGAATTTTGAATTGAACACCTAATAATCCCCATCTGATATTTTTCTATATTCTCATCACTTGTCTGCTTGATATTGTATTGACATTGTAAGGAGAAATTCTATCTTGGTCACTCATGGGAGTTAAAGGGTTAATATTGACTGTTATATTTTTAGATTTCTGTCCTTGGTTTTTTTTTGTTTTATTTTTTCTTTTTCAAATCAAACAAATTTTTCCACTATGGAACTATGTCTAGTATTGAACATATTTTCTTGACCTTTGTGAAAAATAGAAAAAGAAGCAATGAATAAAAATTTTTTTGAGGAAATTTATTACCCCTGCAGCAATATTTCACACTGCATAACTCAGAAATTTAAAATAAAAGTTCTTTTAGTCGGTATGTAAAAAGTTGTCTTCGACATTGTAATTAGTTATCAGACATTCTTTATTAATAGCAATGTTCAGACCATTATTATATTTTTCTAGAGGTGTCAGCCCAAAAACTTAGTGGAACCCACCAATTATGAGGAAATCAAAGTGAAAATAAAGTTGTGGATGTTCAACTTTCAATGGTTTTTTAATGATGATATCTTGTATATACTTTTTGTACAGGTGTAGGAAATAAACTATATGGGATGGAATGCGCACCAGACGGTTATATCAGCACTGCATCAGATAAAGGCCCGGCCTATGTACCATGGTGCCTTTTCTTTCATAATAGATTTGATAGAAATTGCAATTCAAGTTCATGCCTAGATTATGAGCTCTCCTTAAGTCTGTATGTGAACTCTCATCAAGACTCTGTATTTGTTATTCCCTAAACCTGACCATGAATAGTTTTGAAGAATACAAGTTGAAATAAAGTATCAAAAAGGTTAAGAATTTGTGTAAGATTCAATCGAGCTGAATCGAAAATTCGACCTAAAAAAAAAAAAAAATGCTCTATTTTGCTTATGATAGAAAATCGCAGAAGAAAGACCATGCAACGTTAATTGAATCTCCCCTAAAGGGGCTTTTCAGCCTCAATGTAGTAAGGTTGATAACGGACGTCGGCACTTTATCAGGCGCCTTCGGCAGCCGCTTCGGTCCATGTAGCGATCTCACCTTCCCACCCATCCTACCCAGGGGAGGACATCCACCACACAGTAATCCCGTGCGTGGGAAATCAACGTCTCCTGCCCCAAACCCTGCAGGAGACGGGACCTACGGCTTTACGTCTTATCCGAGAAGACGTAGCAATGTGAGTGAAGCGACTTGCTTAAGGCCACAACGTAGTGCCCCTGCAAGGACTTGAACCCGGGCCGTCCGACCATTGCTAAGAAAAACATCTATTATGATTAAGGCCAAGGAAACATTGAGAGTCAAATGGTAATCACACCCATAAGTGACTTTTTGCACTCTTGCATTAACCCAAGCTGGTAATACACCTTGGCAAACACAATGGCTGGTTATATACTAGCATATAATAATGTTGAATATAATTTGTACAATAGCTGTAGGATGCCAGAAGATTTCTCAACTTAGTCGTTCTGTGCATAGTTAATCGAGGGGACGGTATCTTGACGGGTCCTCCTCTCAAAATAGCCGGAACATTGATGACAATAATACACGTTACTTTAAACTCCTCTTTGTCGGCTATTATTCTAAAATAGCGTACCTTAAACTCCGACAACTCACTAAGCGCTTTTGCAAATCGGACCTTAATATCAAACTAGTTTTCACTTCTTTTAAAATTGAAAACATGTTCAGTGTTAAAGATCGTACTCCTGATGCTCGAAAATCCATGGTAGTTTACCAATTTTCTTGTGCGGGTTGTAATTCCCGTTATATTGGCGAAAATAGTCGCCACTTCTCTACTAGGATAAAGGAGCACACGGAAAGCGACAAAAACTCGCATATTTTTAAGCATTTCAACACATCTCCTTCTTGTAAGAACAAATACTCCCTTTCTTGCTTTAGCATGCTGGATTCTGCTAACAATGAATGGCCTAGAACAGAAATGTTAATGGTGCCATCAGATCAAAACCCTGAGACCTATCATAATTGGTCATTTTTACTGACATGTATGGCCTACTGATTTCAACAGTTTGTTTGATTTGAAATCTTCCCCCTCTATTTGAGCATGAAGGTATCATGTTAACCTTGTTTCTGTGGTTAGTATTGTAAGTTATGGGACCTCATCATGCACAGGCCCTAAATCCCAATGGAATAAATTTAATCCATAATTTATAGTATTGATTACATATTGATTAGTATTGATATCGATTATGTGGTCATCAATATCAGAGTTTCAACTTCGATTTAATTATGTCTTTACTTTGCTTTTCTTTCCCTTCAGTTGAACTGAGGAGAGTTTAGAAGAAAAAGTTAGAGAAAGACCGCACAAAGTATTCTTGAGTGGAATGAGTACCTTGATTAACAAAAGGAAACCTTAAAGTAATTGTTGCCTATTAAAGAAAACTCTTCAGTAGTATGAATGAAACAAAAAGTTTCTTAACTGTACGGTAAAGGTATGCGAGATTGATTTAACTGAAACAAAGGTCTTGTTCTTGCTGATGAACAAAACATGATCAGTTTTCCTTTAAGGTGGCTATACACAGATTTTGATGCCTGTGTTTCATTCACCTTTTTCTCTAAAACCCTTGATCCCTCAGTTGCCAAAACTGGCATTAAGCAAGTGAACAACACAAACTTTGCTTTTTTGATAGTTAAACTGACAGATGTGCCATTGCCATGGCAGCATGAACAAATATAAATTGGCTTTTAAAATCGGTTTTGTTTATTTGTAGAAAACCTAGTCATTAGATTTTCTTTATAATTTGCATGCAATGAGCTTGTAATGATACTCACAAGTTGACACCATTTTGCTAATAATTTAATTGGTAGATCTTTAATTATACCTTGTTGAGGGTTCACTGAAATATCTAGAATTTCCCTCATTAAAGTTCAATTTTTTTTCAATACTCCCATTACTTATTTCCTAAAGTATTTCCATGCCAAAATTCATGAAATTCTAATGAGTGGTTTTCATGAAATAGGCGTATTTCCAAGAAAGCAATTTTCCATTCAATCAGAAATTTTTTGACTTACTACGCATGCGCTGCATTTAACTGGGCTCTTTCACTAACAACGAAAAAGCTGAGAATTACTGCGTTCTTTGCACTTTTACCTTTTCTTACATATCTTTGTAACAAAAGACTAAAACCATCAATACACTGCATCAACTAGAGAGAAAAATAGCGCAGATAGTGCGGGTACAGGTACTTGTTGAGTAAATAAAATGACCGCTCTATTTACGGCATGTTTGTTTTTTACGATCCTTTTTCGTGCGCTGAATGGCGTCAGTAAAAGCACGCGCGAAAACTGTGTTCGGCCACCTTAATCCTTCCTCTCCCATGATCTTGTTAGTAATTCTCCTTATTGTCTGCCATACAATTCTTTTGGTGTTACTTGGGAGAATTTTGAATTGAACACCTAATAATCCCCATCTGATATTTTTCTATATTCTCATCACTTGTCTGCTTGATATTGTATTGACATTGTAAGGAGAAATTCTATCTTGGTCACTCATGGGAGTTAAAGGGTTAATATTGACTGTTATATTTTTAGATTTCTGTCCTTGGTTTTTTTTTGTTTTATTTTTTCTTTTTCAAATCAAACAAATTTTTCCACTATGGAACTATGTCTAGTATTGAACATATTTTCTTGACCTTTGTGAAAAATAGAAAAAGAAGCAATGAATAAAAATTTTTTTGAGGAAATTTATTACCCCTGCAGCAATATTTCACACTGCATAACTCAGAAATTTAAAATAAAAGTTCTTTTAGTCGGTATGTAAAAAGTTGTCTTCGACATTGTAATTAGTTATCAGACATTCTTTATTAATAGCAATGTTCAGACCATTATTATATTTTTCTAGAGGTGTCAGCCCAAAAACTTAGTGGAACCCACCAATTATGAGGAAATCAAAGTGAAAATAAAGTTGTGGATGTTCAACTTTCAATGGTTTTTTAATGATGATATCTTGTATATACTTTTTGTACAGGTGTAGGAAATAAACTATATGGGATGGAATGCGCACCAGACGGTTATATCAGCACTGCATCAGATAAAGGCCCGGCCTATGTACCATGGTGCCTTTTCTTTCATAATAGATTTGATAGAAATTGCAATTCAAGTTCATGCCTAGATTATGAGCTCTCCTTAAGTCTGTATGTGAACTCTCATCAAGACTCTGTATTTGTTATTCCCTAAACCTGACCATGAATAGTTTTGAAGAATACAAGTTGAAATAAAGTATCAAAAAGGTTAAGAATTTGTGTAAGATTCAATCGAGCTGAATCGAAAATTCGACCTAAAAAAAAAAAAAAATGCTCTATTTTGCTTATGATAGAAAATCGCAGAAGAAAGACCATGCAACGTTAATTGAATCTCCCCTAAAGGGGCTTTTCAGCCTCAATGTAGTAAGGTTGATAACGGACGTCGGCACTTTATCAGGCGCCTTCGGCAGCCGCTTCGGTCCATGTAGCGATCTCACCTTCCCACCCATCCTACCCAGGGGAGGACATCCACTACACAGTAATCCCATGCGTGGGAAATCAACGTCTCCTGCCCCAAACCCTGCAGGAGACGGGACCTACGGCTTTACGTCTTATCCGAGAAGACGTAGCAATGTGAGTGAAGCGACTTGCTTAAGGCCACAACGTAGTGCCCCTGCAAGGACTTGAACCCAGGCCGTCCGACCATTGCTAAGAAAAACATCTATTATGATTAAGGCCAAGGAAACATTGAGAGTCAAATGGTAATCACACCCATAAGTGACTTTTTGCACTCTTGCATTAACCCAAGCTGGCAATACACCTTGGCAAACACAATGGCTGGTTATATACTAGCATATAATAATGTTGAATATAATTTGTACAATAGCTGTAGGATGCCAGAAGATTTCTCAACTTAGTCGTTCTGTGCATAGTTAATCGAGGGGACGGTACCTTGACGGGTCCTCCTCTCAAAATAGCCGGAACATTGATGACAATAATACACGTTACTTTAAACTCCTCTTTGTCGGCTATTATTCTAAAATAGCGTACCTTAAACTCCGACAACTCACTAAGCGCTTTTGCAAATCGGACCTTAATATCAAACTAGTTTTCACTTCTTTTAAAATTGAAAACATGTTCAGTGTTAAAGATCGTACTCCTGATGCTCGAAAATCCATGGTAGTTTACCAATTTTCTTGTGCGGGTTGTAATTCCCGTTATATTGGCGAAAATAGTCGCCACTTCTCTACTAGGATAAAGGAGCACACGGAAAGCGACAAAAACTCGCATATTTTTAAGCATTTCAACACATCTCCTTCTTGTAAGAACAAATACTCCCTTTCTTGCTTTAGCATGCTGGATTCTGCTAACAACTCAATTGATTTAAAACTCAAAGATGCTTTTATATAAATAAGACCAAACATGAACTTAACAAACAATTATAGCATTATAACACTTTTCTAGCGTTTTAGTTCGCACCTTTGAGGTTTGTTGTCACGTTGTAACTAGTGCCCGCTTTTATATTACATCATACTGTAAATATTTTATTCATCTACTTGTATGGTTTATAATTACTCACGTTCAGTTACTCATTGATTGAAGATGGCATAAGCATGCCGAAACATGTCTCTCAAAAAAGTTGTCTATTTATTACAATATATATTTTGATTTGTTTCTCCTGATTTTTTCTATCGAATTATGGTAATTTTTGTAGAACGCTAAATCAGAATTTAAACAATAAATAGACGAACAAACGAAGAAAACTGTTAGTGCTGAATTGGAAAATAAAACTGCTTTAAAAAGCTGACAAAATACAGGTAAGAATTGCTGTGTTCATCCGAGTAAGTAAGTGATAAAATGTTTCGTGCTAAAAAAGTCTTCTCGTCGTTCGAACACTTTACTTTGATGCTATTTCTGTCCTCGATGCGCATTGGTCAGTTTTAACTCCGATCCCAGACCATCCCACTATAAACAAAGGCGCGGCGACATAGCTAGTCTAAGAACATGTGCAAACTGACAAGAACTGCGATTCATGGAGAAAATATTAGCCCTCATAGCTGTATCTTTAGGCAAAAAAGTTACGGTATATGCTGTGGGAAGGGTGAGTATGCGCAGCCTATTTTATGTGATTGATCTTGATGCTGTTGGGGATATTCTGTGTAAGATATATCCAGTGGCAAGAAGTACCTCTCTGATCGTGGCAGAGGTTAAACCGGTGATTCGTGATGTGTCGTAAAGTTTCGTGAACCCTGATCATACCTGGCATTTTGAGTTTCTTCCTCCTTCGATGTATAATTTTTGCTATTGCTGACTTTAAATTTGAACATGGTTAGATTGAATACGTATCCGATCGATGATTCGAAGGAACTTCATGTAGCTGATCGATGAGGGTGACGTAACATTCAATTTGGTTACAAAATACCACAATTGATAATGCTTGGAGAAATATAACATCGTTAGATTTCATCAGGCTACTATTCTGCCGTTATTCTGCTGTTATACCTAACACGATACTGGTGGATGTCAATAAGCTCAAGAGTTTTAAGAATTTGGTGCTTTCCATACAAGCCTGGCAGCAAAGCTGGTCCGATTTTAGGAGCGAATAATTGTTATTTCTTCTTGTGAGAAATTTCATCCTGTTCACCACGCTACTATGTTTTTGCTCAGTTACATTATTTCTTTGGAATAAGAAATTTGAGTCTGGTTACTGGGATCAACAACAGAGTTCTTTCAACTTTGATCTCAGCAAGAGAGATCATTTGTTCATACAGTGTATTTGGTAATTTCTTGTCTCTTGACAAGAGAAAAAAAAATGTCTTACCTTATTTCCTTACTGAGTGTAAAATCTATTATCTTCTAATTCTGTTTACACACATGATACCTTTGCCATTGCTCAGTCTAGCAATATACAGGATGTGTGTCACTAATAGGGACCTTAAGCAGTCAGGATGGCAACGCCAAGGAAGACTTCAATTAAAAAATGAATTTTTACTCTTAGTTAGAATTTCAAAAATGGCTGCATGAGCTTACTGTCTCATACAGCGCCACAGCTCAACTTCAGCATGACGTATAAAAGTAGTGTTGAGTTCCAAATGGAAATTAAAATAATTTGCCGTTGTGGTTTCAGTTTGCAGATGACGCAAATTTTGGCGATTTCACGTTGTTGTTTTGCATAGGACGGCTAAGAAATGTTCAAAGTTTCAAAATGCACGTGCTGAGCTATTGTTCTGCCAATTAGATCTCTTGTTTTTCCACGTCCTCGTTGCCGTCGCCTTCGTGGCTGCTTAAGGCCCCTATTAATAGCCATATGGTCCAGCTTACCATAGAGTCTTTGTGACTCAGAATACCAGAGTGCAGAATCTTAAATTCTGAGGTCGGATTCCTTAAGCTGACAAGATATTGAGGTTACATAAAAAAACCAGGCTTATGTGTCTCCAATTATTTTGGGCAGAGACCATTATTTTAGAAAGGGGACTCCACTTGGACTTCATGTAAGCATAGACCCCACCCCCCCTGGCTTAAAAATTATGCAAATCTGAGTGGGTTCATTCCATGTTCCCTCGTCACAGAGTTAGCAATGCAAAAAAATCTATTTCTTTTTTTTTTTTTTAATATTTCCATAGTACTATGGATTCCCAAGACTTTATAGACGATTTGCAGAGTTCAACAGAAGAGTAACATCTAACAGACAGACCCTTAGGAGAAGACAAGAAGTAATGAAGTTTGTGTTCAGAGTTCCAAACAGAATTTTAGAATTTTTCAGGTGAGAAAGTGTTTTAATTGCTTACACTCACACACGCCAAATGACACAAATTGTCACAATAATCATGGGAGACGGGACAGCTTTGTTGGTAGGCAGATGTGTTGATCACAATCAGGGCTCGGCACTTGGTGAATGATGGAAGCTATACATGCTGTTCTAAAGAAAATAATCTTCTTGAAGAAAAATCTACCATGAACAATGAAATAAGTAAATCACATTTCATTTCAATGCCTTTTTAAACTAGTCTGTTTACCGATGCACACACGTCAGATGAGTGTATAAGACTAGTCTGCAATCAGGGCTAAATTGCATAGTTTACATTTTTTATTGCACCCTATCAGAAGGCCAACCTTATCTTTGAGCTGCACTGTATACAAATATACCACTCTACCTCTAGAGCCACTGTATCACTTCATTCATGTGGCATGTATTCAAGGTGTTGGCATGAGTTTGAGTATGTTTCGAGTATGTCTTCCTGGGAAACTCTTGAGCATTTGAACTTTTGATGTTTGGGTTATTCAAATTCCTCCCCCCTTGGGGCGAAAATGGTGTCAATTACCCCACCCATGTGCCTGATTTGATCATCGATTTTTTATTGTAAAAGGCACAATTAGTGAGGGTGACTTATCTTTAGACCTTTTCTAATGAGCCATCTGCTTGTAGAAGTGAACTTTTTACCCTTAAATGTCTCCATTTTAAAAGATAAGACATGTTTGTTTAGTTGGAATGACTTTACAGATGGCGTTCAAATTCCCCACCCCACCCATATAAGGTTAAAAAAAAACCACCTTTGGGCAAGGAGGACAGTCAAATGCCTCTGTGTGGTCATGGGGGGATGTTTAAGCTTTGAATAACCTTGATAAATACCCTTAATCAAATTCAAACATGGACAGGCCAAAGGGTGAATGAATGAAACAAAATCAGAGAATAGATTGAAGTTTCTTGCTTTTTTGTAATATTGAACATTGCTAATACAACTTTTTCTAAGAATGGGTGCCTCATGTCAAGAAGTAGACTAGAAATAAACCTATTCAATGTCAGGGAGAAGTGACTTTAAATTCAAATCAAGGAAATATGAAAGTTTGAAGGAAAGAATGGGAAAATAAAAGAGATTTTGAAAGATTATGAATGTGGTGAAAATTCCAAGATTACTTGATTTTTTTGGGAAACGCTGATAATGTTTGGACAGCTTTTCAATGTTAGAAATTTTTTGTGAGTTGGTATTAGCAGCACAGAGCTCATAGTTGACTCTTTTACTTTGAAGATTTCACCAGTTCTCCTTATCATTTCCTCTTCAATTCTTATGATGCTAGTTTAAAGAAGTTGGTATTTGATCAACTAATGCTTCTCTGATTGGTAATTTTTTCTTAACACTTATCTGTAATGTCAGTACTACAACCAAGTCCTTGTTGCAGGTGGATTATCCACAGATAAACAAGAACATGTTTTCATTCTTTTTTCTGCACAGTTTCTATTACTTTGAGATGATCTTGGCTCCTATATACTATAAAGAGAGATGGATATAGGTGAGAAAAGTGCTACAAATTAAAAAGGGTTTGATTAAAATTCATGAGCATTCATGAGTTTGGAGACCTGGATATCCCAAACCTGCTACACCCTTTCCCTCCCCTCCCCTCCCCTTCTCTTTCCAGTATCTCCTGGATGTCCCAAACCTGCTACACCCTTTCCCTCCCCTTCCCTCTTCTTTTCAGTATTTCCCTTCTCCTCCAGTATTTCCTAACGGCCTCCCGGTTAGCTCAATTGGCTAGAGTGCCGGATTGTGTTGTGCAGGAGGTTGAGGGTTTGAGCCCCAGCCAGACCAATACTCATGGTCTTAAAATAACTGAGGAGAATTTGCTACCTTTCTATAATCAAGAAATGGATAGATATTCTAGTCTTCTCGGATAAGGACGAATAAACTGTAGGTCCGTCTCCTGCAAGGTTAGGGGTAGGAGACGTTAATTTCCCACGCACGAGATTACTGTGTGGTGGATGTCCTCCCCTGGGTGGGGTGGGTGGGTGTTGGTCCTGAAAAGCCCCTATGGGTAGTGGTCAATTAACCTATGTATGTATGTAACTATGTATGTATGTATGTATGTATGTATGTATGTATGAATGTAGGTAGCTCAACCCTGTGTATTACTTTGTCCTGGGATAAAGTTTTGCTTTTGGCACAAACTGTGTCTGTAATTGGACAAACATATCATGGAAATCCTACAGTTTGATAACTTTACTGGAGCTTTTTGAAATTATTATATTCTTTTGCCCAGTCCTAGAATGGTCAATTCCTAAATAAAAGAATTACTTCTTTGATTTTTTGTCTCATGGCCTTCCTTTTGTCTTTAGAGAAGCTGCATTTAGAGGAAAAGGTGTGGCAACATAAGTGCAAAGGAACTTTTTACAAATGGAATGATTCAGATGAAGATATGTCAGGTAGAAATTGTAACCATTTTATTTGCTGAAGCTAAGGGTTTTGCTTCTGATTTACCCCTTAAAGTGACTAGCGTCTAATTTTATCCCATAACATCACCCCCTAATTCCAAATTAAGGTCTTTGGTTCATCTCTTTCTCTTTCATGCAAAATCAACGTCACTGACCTTTGAAAATGACTGTTAGTACGCCCCCCAAAATAAAGTAGCCAGGCAAGAAAGCCTGTGGGAGATGCTGTGGCCTAATGGTCAGCGCATGTGATTCTGGGTAAAGGGGTCTGGGTTCTAGACCTGGCCTGGGCAATGTGTTGTGTTCGTGGACACAACACTTTACTCTCACAGTGCCTGTCTCCACCCAGAAGTAGAAATGGACACCAGTGAATTGTCAAGAAAGCCTGATTAAATGCTTTGGGGGGGGGGTAACCTTGCAAGGGACAAGCATCCTATCCTGGGGGGGTAAGAATACTCTAGTAAGTCACTTCATGCTACATGGAAACCAAGATATGCTCTGGTTGGGTGCAGGGCCATTTGGCATGAGCACATACTTTACCATGAAAACAAAATGCAATCAACTTAACATACTTTTAAAGGTCTCAATTCAGTGTACAAGTAATTCATGAAGGCTTTTGGTAACCTTAAGAAAGAATGAGAAGGTGTTTTTTACTCCCACTTGGCCCAACCTACATTATGACATCTCTAATTTTCTTTGTTGTACAGTGAAAAAAGGAGGTTGGTTTGTGCCAGCAACACAGGAAAAAGATGTCTGCTTAAAGGGGAAAGATACTTTATGAGATTTGAATTAAGTTGAAGTTGTCCTGCAGATTCCTTGGTTTTGAAAAAATACCATGTATCAAGAAACAGATGAAAAGAGCCTAGAAAAAAATGCCTCAAGAGGACTGCTTTGGCATGTGAATGTACCCACTAACTGCTTTTTTGGCTCCATTCCAAAGTGTAGTGAAATATTAACTGCTCTTGTAGTTTATATGGGAGGGGTATAACCCCCATATACAGGGTTTTGCTTCCAGTTACCCTAATAGTGACTAGCATCTAATTTCTCCTTACAATATCACCCCTGAATCACACATTAAGGTCAGGAGAGAATAGGAAGTGATCACCAACTAAAGAAATTTGGAGTGTTTGACAAATTCTCCTTGTCAGCACCTTGGGAAATGTAGAAAGCATATACAAATTAGGGTTAAACTGTAAAGGGGTAAAAGTGCATACATCAGTATAAATGTGTGAAAGCTCTGAAATGTTGACAGTTATATTATGCTAGATCATTGGGTCATTTTGCATACAAATTGATATAATTAACAATTATTTCACAAGCGCGCGTTGGATGTGAGATGATAGATAGCCAACGAGGCGCGTAGCGCCGAGTTGGCTATAATCATCTCATATCCAACAAGCCGAGTGGAATAATTGTTTTATTAAAAACGCTCCCAAGAAATTATTATTTTGTAAGAAGAATCGGGATTTTTTAGCTCCCTTTTGATTTTAAGCTGACACGTACGCTTACCATATTTGTAGATTATGGTATATTAGCTCATATACTATAATGGCTAAGCCATTAAAAAGTCTTGAATTGCATTATCCAATGATCCAGTTTTAAGTAATACCCCATACCAAATGTGGTAGGTAGGCTATTGCTAGTTGCAAAAAGACTCCTCCTTATAGCTGTGGACAGGACTGGACCAGGAAAGGGGGGAGGAGGAGGGTGTATGTCAAGATATTTACAGGACTGTAGACTGCCGATTTGGGTCTTGATTCTTAAAGTTTTGATGTTCAATATGAGGTCAAATGATATTTTTCTCAAAATAACTTGGTGAACAGCTTCATACAAAAGTTAATTTGGATTGAGTGAATGGCCTAGAACAGAAATGTTAATGGTGCCATCAGATCAAAACCCTGAGACCTATCATAATTGGTCATTTTTACTGACATGTATGGCCTACTGATTTCAACAGTTTGTTTGATTTGAAATCTTCCCCCTCTATTTGAGCATGAAGGTATCATGTTAACCTTGTTTCTGTGGTTAGTATTGTAAGTTATGGGACCTCATCATGCACAGGCCCTAAATCCCAATGGAATAAATTTAATCCATAATTTATAGTATTGATTACATATTGATTAGTATTGATATCGATTATGTGGTCATCAATATCAGAGTTTCAACTTCGATTTAATTATGTCTTTACTTTGCTTTTCTTTCCCTTCAGTTGAACTGAGGAGAGTTTAGAAGAAAAAGTTAGAGAAAGACCGCACAAAGTATTCTTGAGTGGAATGAGTACCTTGATTAACAAAAGGAAACCTTAAAGTAATTGTTGCCTATTAAAGAAAACTCTTCAGTAGTATGAATGAAACAAAAAGTTTCTTAACTGTACGGTAAAGGTATGCGAGATTGATTTAACTGAAACAAAGGTCTTGTTCTTGCTGATGAACAAAACATGATCAGTTTTCCTTTAAGGTGGCTATACACAGATTTTGATGCCTGTGTTTCATTCACCTTTTTCTCTAAAACCCTTGATCCCTCAGTTGCCAAAACTGGCATTAAGCAAGTGAACAACACAAACTTTGCTTTTTTGATAGTTAAACTGACAGATGTGCCATTGCCATGGCAGCATGAACAAATATAAATTGGCTTTTAAAATCGGTTTTGTTTATTTGTAGAAAACCTAGTCATTAGATTTTCTTTATAATTTGCATGCAATGAGCTTGTAATGATACTCACAAGTTGACACCATTTTGCTAATAATTTAATTGGTAGATCTTTAATTATACCTTGTTGAGGGTTCACTGAAATATCTAGAATTTCCCTCATTAAAGTTCAATTTTTTTTCAATACTCCCATTACTTATTTCCTAAAGTATTTCCATGCCAAAATTCATGAAATTCTAATGAGTGGTTTTCATGAAATAGGCGTATTTCCAAGAAAGCAATTTTCCATTCAATCAGAAATTTTTTGACTTACTACGCATGCGCTGCATTTAACTGGGCTCTTTCACTAACAACGAAAAAGCTGAGAATTACTGCGTTCTTTGCACTTTTACCTTTTCTTACATATCTTTGTAACAAAAGACTAAAACCATCAATACACTGCATCAACTAGAGAGAAAAATAGCGCAGATAGTGCGGGTACAGGTACTTGTTGAGTAAATAAAATGACCGCTCTATTTACGGCATGTTTGTTTTTTACGATCCTTTTTCGTGCGCTGAATGGCGTCAGTAAAAGCACGCGCGAAAACTGTGTTCGGCCACCTTAATCCTTCCTCTCCCATGATCTTGTTAGTAATTCTCCTTATTGTCTGCCATACAATTCTTTTGGTGTTACTTGGGAGAATTTTGAATTGAACACCTAATAATCCCCATCTGATATTTTTCTATATTCTCATCACTTGTCTGCTTGATATTGTATTGACATTGTAAGGAGAAATTCTATCTTGGTCACTCATGGGAGTTAAAGGGTTAATATTGACTGTTATATTTTTAGATTTCTGTCCTTGGTTTTTTTTTGTTTTCTTTTTTCTTTTTCAAATCAAACAAATTTTTCCACTATGGAACTATGTCTAGTATTGAACATATTTTCTTGACCTTTGTGAAAAATAGAAAAAGAAGCAATGAATAAAAATTTTTTTGAGGAAATTTATTACCCCTGCAGCAATATTTCACACTGCATAACTCAGAAATTTAAAATAAAAGTTCTTTTAGTCGGTATGTAAAAAGTTGTCTTCGACATTGTAATTAGTTATCAGACATTCTTTATTAATAGCAATGTTCAGACCATTATTATATTTTTCTAGAGGTGTCAGCCCAAAAACTTAGTGGAACCCACCAATTATGAGGAAATCAAAGTGAAAATAAAGTTGTGGATGTTCAACTTTCAATGGTTTTTTAATGATGATATCTTGTATATACTTTTTGTACAGGTGTAGGAAATAAACTATATGGGATGGAATGCGCACCAGACGGTTATATCAGCACTGCATCAGATAAAGGCCCGGCCTATGTACCATGGTGCCTTTTCTTTCATAATAGATTTGATAGAAATTGCAATTCAAGTTCATGCCTAGATTATGAGCTCTCCTTAAGTCTGTATGTGAACTCTCATCAAGACTCTGTATTTGTTATTCCCTAAACCTGACCATGAATAGTTTTGAAGAATACAAGTTGAAATAAAGTATCAAAAAGGTTAAGAATTTGTGTAAGATTCAATCGAGCTGAATCGAAAATTCGACCTAAAAAAAAAAAAAAATGCTCTATTTTGCTTATGATAGAAAATCGCAGAAGAAAGACCATGCAACGTTAATTGAATCTCCCCTAAAGGGGCTTTTCAGCCTCAATGTAGTAAGGTTGATAACGGACGTCGGCACTTTATCAGGCGCCTTCGGCAGCCGCTTCGGTCCATGTAGCGATCTCACCTTCCCACCCATCCTACCCAGGGGAGGACATCCACCACACAGTAATCCCGTGCGTGGGAAATCAACGTCTCCTGCCCCAAACCCTGCAGGAGACGGGACCTACGGCTTTACGTCTTATCCGAGAAGACGTAGCAATGTGAGTGAAGCGACTTGCTTAAGGCCACAACGTAGTGCCCCTGCAAGGACTTGAACCCGGGCCGTCCGACCATTGCTAAGAAAAACATCTATTATGATTAAGGCCAAGGAAACATTGAGAGTCAAATGGTAATCACACCCATAAGTGACTTTTTGCACTCTTGCATTAACCCAAGCTGGTAATACACCTTGGCAAACACAATGGCTGGTTATATACTAGCATATAATAATGTTGAATATAATTTGTACAATAGCTGTAGGATGCCAGAAGATTTCTCAACTTAGTCGTTCTGTGCATAGTTAATCGAGGGGACGGTATCTTGACGGGTCCTCCTCTCAAAATAGCCGGAACATTGATGACAATAATACACGTTACTTTAAACTCCTCTTTGTCGGCTATTATTCTAAAATAGCGTACCTTAAACTCCGACAACTCACTAAGCGCTTTTGCAAATCGGACCTTAATATCAAACTAGTTTTCACTTCTTTTAAAATTGAAAACATGTTCAGTGTTAAAGATCGTACTCCTGATGCTCGAAAATCCATGGTAGTTTACCAATTTTCTTGTGCGGGTTGTAATTCCCGTTATATTGGCGAAAATAGTCGCCACTTCTCTACTAGGATAAAGGAGCACACGGAAAGCGACAAAAACTCGCATATTTTTAAGCATTTCAACACATCTCCTTCTTGTAAGAACAAATACTCCCTTTCTTGCTTTAGCATGCTGGATTCTGCTAACAACTCAATTGATTTAAAACTCAAAGATGCTTTTATATAAATAAGACCAAACCTGAACTTAACAAACAATTATAGCATTATAACACTTTTCTAGCGTTTTAGTTCGCACCTTTGAGGTTTGTTGTCACGTTGTAACTAGTGCCCGCTTTTATATTACATCATACTGTAAATATTTCATTCATCTACTTGTATGGTTTATAATTACTCACGTTCAGTTACTCATTGATTGAAGATGGCATAAGCATGCCGAAACATGTCTCTCAAAAAAGTTGTCTATTTATTACAATATATATTTTGATTTGTTTCTCCTGATTTTTTCTATCGAATTATGGTAATTTTTGTAGAACGCTAAATCAGAATTTAAACAATAAATAGACGAACAAACGAAGAAAACTGTTAGTGCTGAATTGGAAAATAAAACTGCTTTAAATAGCTGACAAAATACAGGTAAGAATTGCTGTGTTCATCCGAGTAAGTAAGTGATAAAATGTTTCGTGCTAAAAAAGTCTTCTCGTCGTTCGAACACTTTACTTTGATGCTATTTCTGTCCTCGATGCGCATTGGTCAGTTTTAACTCCGATCCCAGACCATCCCACTATAAACAAAGGCGCGGCGACATAGCTAGTCTAAGAACATGTGCAAACTGACAAGAACTGCGATTCATGGAGAAAATATTAGCCCTCATAGCTGTATCTTTAGGAAAAAAAGTTACGGTATATGCTGTGGGAAGGGTGAGTATGCGCAGCCTATTTTATGTGATTGATCTTGATGCTGTTGGGGATATTCTGTGTAAGATATATCCAGTGGCAAGAAGTACCTCTCTGATCGTGGCAGAGGTTAATCCGGTGACTCGTGATGTTTCGTGAAGTTTCGTGAACTCTGATCATAACTGGCATTTTGAGTTTCTTCCTCCTTCGATGTATAATTTTTGCTATTGCTGACTTTAAATTTGAACATGGTTAGATGAATACGTATCCGATCGATGATTCGAAGGATCTTCATGTAGCTGATCGATGAGGGTGACGTAACATTCAATTTGGTTACAAAATACCACAATTGATAATGCTTGGAGAAATATAACATCGTAAGATTTCACCAGGCTACCATTCTGCCGTTATTTTGCTGTTATACCTAACACGATACTGGTGGATGTCAATAAGCTCAAGAGTTTTAAGAATTTGGTGCTTTCCATACGAGCCTGGCAGCAAAGCTGGTCCGATTTTAGGAGCGAATAATTGTTATTTCTTCATGTGAGAAATTTCATCCTGTTCACTACGCTACTATGTTTTAGCTCAGTTACATTATTTCTTTGGAATAAGAAATTTGAGTCTGGTTACTGGGATCAACAGCAGAGTTCTTTCAACTTTGATCTCAGCAAGAGAGATCATTTGTTCATACAGTGTATTTGGTAATTTCTTGTCTCTTGACAAGAGAAAAAAAAATGTCTTACCTTATTTCCTTACTGAGTGTAAAATCTATTATCTTCTAATTCTGTTTACACACATGATACCTTTGCCATTGCTCAGTCTAGCAATATACAGGATGTGTGTCACTAATAGGGACCTTAAGCAGTCAGGATGGCAACGCCAAGGAAGACTTCAATTAAAAAATGAATTTCTACTCTTAGTCAGAATTTCAAAAATGGCTGCATGAGCTTACTGTCTCATACAGCGCCACAGCTCAACTTCAGCATGACGTATAAAAGTAGTGTTGAGTTACAAATGGAAATTAAAATAATTTGCCGTTGTGGTTTCAGTTTGCAGATGACGCAAATTTTGGCGATTTCACGTTGTTGTTTTGCATAGGACGGCTAAGAAATGTTCAAAGTTTCAAAATGCACGTGCTGAGCTATTGTTCTTCCAATTAGATCTCTTGTTTTTCCACGTCCTCGTTGCCGTCTCCTTCGTGGCTGCTTAAGGCCCCTATTAATAACCATATGGTCCAGCTTATCATAGAGTCTTTGTGACTCAGAATACCAGAGTGCAGAATCTTAAATTCTGAGGTCGAATTCCTTAAGCTGACAAGATATTGAGGTTACATCAAAAAACCAGGCTTATGTGTCTCCAATTATTTTGGGCAGAGACCATTATTTTAGAAAGGGGACTCCACTTGGACTTCGTGTAAGCATAGACCCCACCCCCCCTGGCTTAAAAATTATGCAAATCTGAGTGGGTTCATTCCATGTTCCCTCGTCACAGAGTTAGCAATGCAAAAAAATCTATTTCTTTTTTTTTTTTTTAATATTTCCATAGTACTATGGATTCCCAAGACTTTATAGACGATTTGCAGAGTTCAACAGAAGAGTAACATCTAACAGACAGACCCTTAGGAGAAGACAAGAAGTAATGAAGTTTGTGTTCAGAGTTCCAAACAGAATTTTAGAATTTTTCAGGTGAGAAAGTGTTTTAATTGCTTACACTCACACACACCAAATGACACAAATTGTCACAATAATCATGGGAGACCGGACAGCTTTGTTGGTAGGCAGATGTGTTGATCACAATCAGGGCTCGGCACTTGGTGAATGATGGAAGCTATACATGCTGTTCTAAAGAAAATAATCTTCTTGAAGAAAAATCTACCATGAACAATGAAATAAGTAAATCACATTTCATTTCAATGCCTTTTTAAACTAGTCTGTTTACCGATGCACACACGTCAGATGAGTGTATAAGACTAGTCTGCAATCAGGGCTAAATTGCATAGTTTACATTTTTATTGCACCCTATCAGAAGGCCAACCTTATCTTTGAGCTGCACTGTATACAAATATACCACTCTACCTCTAGAGCCACTGTATCACTTCATTCATGTGGCATGTATTCAAGGTGTTGGCATGAGTTTGAGTATGTTTCGAGTATGTCTTCCTGGGCAACTCTTGAGCATTTGAACTTTTGATGTTTGGGTTATTCAAATTCCTCCCCCCTTGGGGCGAAAATGGTGTCAATTACCCCACCCATGTGCCTGATTTGATCATCGATTGTTTTTGTAAAAGGCACAATTAGTGAGGGTGACTTATTTGTAGGCCTTTTCTAATGAGCCATCTGCTTGTAGAAGTGAACTTTTTACCCTTAAATGTCTCCATTTTAAGAGATAAGACATGTTTGTTTAGTTGGAATGACTTTACAGATGGCGTTCAAATTCCCCACCCCACCCATATAAGGTTAAAAAAACCACCTTTGGGCAAGGAGGACAGTCAAATGCCTCTGTGTGGTCATGGGGGAATGTTTAAGCTTTGATTAACCTTGATAAATAACCTTAATCAAATTCAAACATGGACAGGCCAAAGGGTGAATGAATGAAACAAAATCAGAGAATAGATTGAAGTTTCTTGCTTTTTTGTAATATTGAAAATTGCCAATACAACTTTTTCTAAGAATGGGTGCCTCATGTCAAGAAGTAGACTAGAAATAAACCTATTCAATGTCAGGGAAAAGTAACTTTAAATTCAAATCAAGGAAATATGAAAGTTTGAAGGAAAGAATGGGCAAATAAAAGAGATTTTGAAAGATTATGAATGTGGTAAAAATTCCAAGATTACTTGATTTTTTTGGGAAACACTGATAATGTTTGGACAGTTTTTCAATGTTAGAAATTTTTGTGAGTTCGTATTAGCAGCACAGAGCTCATAGTTGACTCTTTTACTTTGAAGATTTCACCAGTTCTCCTAATCATTTGCTCTTCAATTCTTATGATGCTAGTTTAAAGAATTTGGTATTTGATCAACTAAGGGTGCTCTGATTGGTAATTTTTTCTTAACACTTATCTGTAATGTCAGTACTACAACCAAGTCCTTGTTCAGAGTTCCCAATACTTTTGATAGTTAAGGGTCCTTGGAACCCCCAGTTCTTAAAAGTTGGGGGTCCATTTAGCTTTTTAGGGGTTCCCTGCCTTTTTACTAAAATTTAATTTTATAGTTTTTAACAGAGAGGCAAAAGCCAAGACCAGGTGTTAATGCCATTAATAGAGCTTTAATTTTGGAATAAAGTGTGCTCATGTTTCTTAACACCAACCACTTGTTTTTCGGTTGAATCATATTTTAACCATTGGAACTCCTCCAACCGTTTGGGACAAAATTTGCATTTCTTCACTAGGGTATCATCCCCCAGATCTGTATCACTTCCAGGTTTCCCCTTTTGAATATCGAATATATTGAATAAGCCTTTCTGAGTAGACATGCTCTTGACCATGACAAAATGGCGGGTCAAAGGACATGCCTTGATGATTGCAGTAATTCTTGGGTAGGGCCCGTCAGACCCAGTCTCCTAACTAGTCGGAACCTTTTTCCTGCGTCCCGAGGACGCACATTGGCAAAAACTGTGCGTCCTTTTCATTTTTTGTGTGTATAAGACGCACACCTGTGCGTTAACGGGAACTCTGTTGTTGCAGGTGGATCATCGACAGATAAACAAGAACATGTTTAATTCTTGCTCACCTGCAATTCCTTAGGGTTGCGCATGCACAGGCAACCCAGTTAATAATCACTACATTATCTACTCCATATTGTTTGGACATTGCAAGGAAATTCTCTCTTCGCTACTCATGGGTGTTCAAGGGGTGATGAAAAAACGAAGGGAAGACTGGCAGCAGGTTTTCTAAAATATTTTCTTTCCTTGATCTCCACAGGAGAACAAAGAGCATAAGATGACAAAGAATGCTGAGCCGGAAAATTGTGAAAAATAACCTGAAATATAATTGTACATAGAAGCATCTTAGCAGTGTTCATAGATTATCTGTTCATTGTTTCATTTTGTAAATATATATGCAGATGAATTTTTCACCTCTGTCAGAGTACATGACATGCACAAATCAAAAATCTCCGAGTGCGCATTACAATAAACATACTAAAGGTCCTACTTGATGAAGATATTTGTACTGTCTTGTAGACTGTCAGTTGTTCAAAAATTTTATCTAAGTTGGGATCCTATGGTTTTTTTTTTTCTTTTGCCTTCCAAAACTGATTAAAAGAAAGTCTCACTTGCATTTCTCATGATGCCCTTTACAAAAGTTGTGGGGGGGGGGGGGGTGGAAGGGGGGGTTGGAGACACACTAAAAAACACATGGTGTTTTAAAGAGGGGTATTGTGGATACCATTAACAACAGTGAAAACTGAGCAAATTCCAGTATTCAGACCTCAAGTCATTTTTGCTGTAGCAGAGGCTAAAAAAACTTTTAAATTGTGAGGTTATGCAATTATTATTCAATGCTTTGGAGTGATTCTCAAATGTTGTCAATTTAAGGTCAAAGGAAATGAAGGAGATTGTACAAAAATCATTTGTTGACCGTTTGCACAGAGAATCAGTCAGAATTACTTCTTGTTTCTGTCTTTTATTTAAACACCAGCTGGATTTATAATTGTAATTGAACTGAGTGGAGTGTAATTTGGTGTGAAAATTATACAAGTGATTTCAGAATTGAATGAGCAGACAGCACAAGTTTGATTTGAAATCACAAATATCAAAAAGACCAAAATTGCACAACACAAAGCCCAATTATCTTTTTACCACATCCAATTTAAAGATCGCAAATTTCAGTTGCTCACATACAGGATTTTTGTAGTCTTTAAAAATATTTTATTGATCCAGTATTGATCTGGTTTACAAAAAAGTTGAAAAAGAAATTGTCTTTCATTTTCCTGAAATTTGATTTGTTACTTTAAATAAGCCTTAAAATCTGATTGGTGGTTGTTTTTCAGTAGAGCTTTGTCACTGGCCAGGAAAAGATGCGATTTAGAGCAAAAAAATGGTGCTATTCGTGATTTAATTGCACCAATGAGAGCCAATCAGATTGCAGGAATCACTAAAGATTTCAAAATGGATGTAATAAAGAGATTAACTTAAAACTATGTACAATTAACCATAGGATTTCTTTGACAAGAACGACTTTAAATAACGCATTTGAATGTTTACATGATTCATTTGTACATTCATGACAAATATGCAATTATCAGCTATTGAATGACTTAAAAAGATGTGTTCAGAGATGGTTCTCTAAAGTTTTCTGTGAAAGTGGGAGTTAAGTACAATTGGTTCGACTTTGAATTACGAGGACTATCTTAAAATCCACATTACAGCGTATCTTTTGGGATTTTATTTGCACTGTACTGTTATATCAGGTTCGAGTCTTGACATATTTGTCCTTTTTTCTTTTTGAGAAACAAACTGACACTCTTAGTTATAATGTTCATTGAAAATAGTTCTGAAGTGTGTGGGGCGTGGTGAAGGCTACTGAACTGAACAGATGGTCGACTTCCCGTTCGGTTTCTGTAATGCTGTGAGAGTCTTTTTCTTGAATAGCCTTGCTTCTCCTAAATATCAGAACACGGATACTTAATGTAGCATTGGAATGCATCCATCGGTGCCAACTCAAAGTCGCGTTTTAGTACTCGTGGAATATCTTTTTACTTACCTTTCCCTTGCGAAATTAGTCTTGCTACGCAGAGAAACTCGAAAAAATCCACCGTTCCAGAGTCATCTATATCTACCTCTAACATCGCTTCCTGTGTGACAAAATTATCCTACAGTTAAACTTTCTGAAGTACATATAAAACTTACAGATTTTGTCGCCTACTTTTTCTCGTCAGAGCCTATCTAGGAAAATTAACAATGCAATATGCACCACAGAAATTTTTTTTTTTGGTTTTTAATACTTAAATCCTTGCATTTCTTATAGAGATAACCACTAAATAGAGGTTATTTTTTTGCTTAACAATAATAAACCACTTTCATAAATGGCTGCCGTATAAATATTCTTTTGTTTAAATTCAAATTAGCCCTACTGGCCTCGCTTGAGATAATGTATTATTTTGAATGTTGTACTTGTGAACGAGGCCAGTAGGGCTAATTTAAATTTAAACAAAAGAATATTAATCCGGCAGCCATTTATGAAAGTGGTCTATTATCTTAAGTACCTTTATTTCTTCAGTGGTTGCCATTCTACCTAACGTATCAGGGATTGCTCGTAATAACTGTGAAAAGAAAAGAAATTAAAACATGTCCATTCGTTTTGATATACGGGATGCAATTAAGAAAATCACACATTTCAAACATGAAAGAGCGTTATCTTAACTTCCTAAACGTCAGTCATTAAAGTGACAAAATGGTGAACTCGTGGATATACCTTGCAGAATAGAACTAAAATTTACAGTGATTGTCCTGGCAGCCAAAGAGTCTGTGATTCTAAGAAACAGAATTGAGCCTCTAGGAACCGAGGAGGGCTTGGGTAGTCAGTGAGTTACTGTTAAACCCTATGTTTAACAACTGGTCCGTCATCTGCTCTCCCTAGACTCCTACGGCCATGTTAGCGCCACAAAATTTACATATTGCATATCCATAGATCTACGAGTTAAAAATGTAACAACTTGGGTTGTTAACTTTGGGTTGTAACAACTTGGGTAGTCAGTGAGTTACTGTTAAACCCTATGTTTAACAACTGGTCCGTCATCTGCTCTCCCCAGACTCCTACGGCCATGTTAGCGCCACAAAATTTACATATTGCATATCCATAGATCTACGAGTTAAAAATGTAACAACTTGGGTTGTTAACTTTGGGTTGTAACAACTTGGGTAGTCAGTGAGTTACTGTTAAACCCTATGTTTAACAACTGGTCCGTCATCTGCTCTCCCTAGACTCCTACGGCCATGTTGGCGCCACAAAATTTACATATTGCATATCCATAGATCTACGAGTTAAAAACGTAACAAAGTTCCTTTTCCTTTCCTACCTCTTGCGTATCAAGGTTGAAATCTTCGTTTGTGTCGAATCTCTTAAACTGCTCGAACATCATCTGAATCTGGTAAGAAATCAAGGATTATGCTGAATGCAGAATGCTCTATAGGTTCGTCTTTGTTTACAACGATCAAACTAAAACCTCAATCTCTTAACCTTTAACTTTCTGCATTTTTTTTTCTTTGAGAGCAAAAGGGGATCACTTGGAACAGTTTTCACCTGTGTATCGAAAGTGATCCTGAGGCAAGATTGCGTTACTTCGCGCTTTGATTGGTCCAGAAAACTTGTGCTACTCTCTCACCCAATCAGCTATAAGTACCAAACTTACACCAAACGTGACCTGTGCACCGGTGTCTTCCCGCCCTTCAGGAAGTTTTCTATTTTTTACAAAGGGTTCCTATTGGATCTCTGTGAGCGTTTCCTTCAGTCTTATTGGCTGTTGTGACTACTTTGGTAAAGATTTCACAAATTGTAAAGTCAGTTGAAAAGTACTCTAAACGGAACTCGATTAACAGCGACGCCAAGTCAGCAAGTTTGGATCATTGCTAATTATAAGTCAACGCATTCGGCCTCAAGAGAAGCATGGCCAAGAAAAGATACCTCGAACAAGAACTCAAACAAGAGCCCTGTCTGGCACTCTAGACAGACCGCTCTATCTGGAGTTCAGCGAGCTACCCATACCGGGGTCAAGTTTTTGTGATAACTATTTTTGTGATGAAATGTTACCTCTTGGTCAGACCACTCAGGGAAGTGTTCTTTAGCCTCATTTAGAAGCGGTTTTCCAAGCTTCGTGTCGACAAGCCTCGGATGAACGCCGGTAACTGCCGATGTAAGTCAGTCAGATTAGAAACGCTTAAATTTGATGTACTGCATAGAGCAGCTGACCGACTGAGACACTTCGACTGGCTGACTGAGCGACCAGCCTGCTGACTGACTGGCTGACAGACACCTTGACTGACTGGCTGACAGAGGCATTGACTGACTGGCTGACAGACGCATTGACTGACTGGCTGACTAAATGACCGAGAGAAACAGGCCCGTGAGCAATGAAAGACTAAAATAAGCCATTGGCTGCTTTTTGTTTCTATCCACGTTCGGCTGATAATATAAGAGTTTCCACTAAGGAATGACAACGTGAGAAAACTGTTTTTTTTTTTTTTTTTTTTCACAGCCGCTCAGATTTTATTGATGAAATATGGATATGAAGGTAGCTAGTATAAACCAATCATCTGGCCGGATTGGCATCCAATATATCGACTTGATTTGTAACCTGATTGGCTATACCCCGTAGTGCCCCCGAATATTCAGTGTGAATGAAATAACAGACGGTCGCTCGTGATCTACAAAAAATGTCCTACTGGCTTATCGCTTAGACTGTTTTACCTTTAGATGATTTTTTGGAAAACTTTCTGGCATTCTCTCTGGCACTTGCTGACCTGCCCTCTCTCCAACCCGTAAGTAATGGATGGTTGATATCAACTCTGTAATAATTTCAAAAAATATAAAGGTAAAGGTAAAGTCTATACCCGAGCAAAGTGACCCATCAAGCCAGAGCTTATCCCGGTTTCCAATGCATGAAGCAACTATGAGTATGACTCCTCCCCCCCTGGGAAGGGATACCAGTCCATCACAAGACTACCCTACAGCATTTCATCAGGCAGCCCTGAGAATTCGCTGTTACCCATTTCTACTCCTATATGGGGAGAGGCACTGTGAAAATAAAGTGTCATGCCCAAGAATGCAACAAAATGACAAAGTCAGGTCTTGAACCCAGACCACTCGGCCTAGCTAGAGTCCAGCGCACTGATTGAAAGACTGACTGTAACTGAAACGTGAAAGCGTAGAAAGACATTTATCGAACTTAATAAAAGTCTTAAAAATTATTTTGATTCACCTGAATTCACTGTTCTCAACTTCTTGTAAATGCAATTCCAAATCCTGGAAAGGCGTTGAAAGCTTTTTACCCAATGGATGGCCAGAAAGATCCTACATACCATGACACATACAGAAAAAAAGGTCGACATACGGAAGGATTCCAAGAACCCCAAAGCGGATGGAAATGAGAAAACCAACAACAGTCAATTGATGACAAGTTAGAGCCAGTGCTGGGTTAGGGGTACGTGCGCAGTTTCTCAGGTACCGACATTGATGCGTAAATACTGCCTGTGTCTACATTTTTTACATTTACATTTATATAGCGCAGACTTCTATGTGGATATATTCAGTCGCGCTTAACAGTATCGTAAGGTTGAGATCGGACGTCAGCATTTTTATCAGGCGCCTCTGGCAACCGCTTCAGTCCATGTAGCGATCTCACCTTCCCACCCATCCCACCCATCCCACCCCGGGGAGGACATCCACTACACAGTAATCTCGTGCATGGGAAATTTACGTCTCCTTCCCCTAACCCTGCTGGAGACAGGACCTACGGTTTTAAGTCTTATCCGAGAAGACGAAGCAATGTGAGTGAAGCGTCTTGCTTAAGGACACAGCGTCATGCCCCAGCCAGGACTTGAACTCGGGCCAGCCGACCCAGAGTCCAGCGCACTGACCACTGGACTATTCACGCCTTACCCACTGGACTACCCACTGGACTACCCACTGGACTACCCACTGGACTACCCACTGGACTACTCACTGGACTACCCACTGGACTACCCACTGGACCACCCACTGGACTACTCACTGGACTACCCACTGGACTACCCACTGGACTACCCACTGGACTACCCACTGGACTACTCACTGGACTACCCACTGGACTACCCACTGGACTACCCACTGGACTACCCACTGGACTACCCACTGGACTACCCACTGGACTACCCACTGGACTACTCACACCTTACCATCTTAAGTAAGTTTTTTATCCGTCAGATTAGCCAATCGCACTGAAGAATCGACCAAAAAATAACTTAAGACGGAAATTGAAACTGAACATGCGCTATTAGTGAGTATATTTCTGTGTTTGTAAGCGTTTACACGACCTGCCACTGTTCCGAGTCCTTTTTGTTTGTTTGTTTTCGTATCAGCTTGCCGCAATTTTTGAATCGTTCTTCCAGCTCTGAATGAATTTGTTTGAGATTAAAATTTCACATAAGTATGGCTTGTTACCTCATTTATTCCAAGATAGTGAGAAGGTAACGTCGCTCTAAACTCCGTCAAAGTTCCTAGTGTAAATTTTTCGTTAAAATCAGGTTAGTCCACATTCTACATATGATGCACAATATATATATACGTCACCACAGTGGTCAAAATGTTGTGGACTTACAAGGTGCAGCCAAGTGAGTGCGCAACAATTTTTTACCATTGTGATGACGAATATCGTTGTTGATAAGAGTACAGACCTTTCTAAATCATTGTCGATCTGTTTTCACCACAATATCGACGTCAAATGAAACAATTCTTTCAGTGCGTGACACGTTTGCTAACTGGTCAGTCAGATTACGACAGTACTTTTAATGGTGGTAAAAAACCAATAAAAGTGCGGTCCATTGCTTAAAAGGGCAATAGGCATCGACATAAGCTCACCTTCTTTCGCTGCCACGTACATTTTATTCAACATTGAAGCGTACGCTTTTTGATCTTTGTTGTATTCTTTGATTGTCAGATGTTGTCTTTCCAGCATAATCCTGCAATCAAGTTTTAAAAGGTTTTTAAAGCGTGTTAGGCAGTTATTGTACCAAAAGTTACAGATCTAGACATCATTCTACTAGAGTGAACTGTCGTGAAGAACAATTACCAGCCAGTTCAGTATTTGTTGGGGTGGCTTACCTGAAATCTCGACTCAATCCACTTATAAATCCTACATAATATTTTTGCTGTTTTTGGATTTCGCCTTCTGCCACAACCAATAACTGAAAGAACAAAATGAATAGGCCATTTCCGAATTACCCTTGGGCTCTTTTTTTAAAACTAGGCCTGGTGCTCCACCACTCTTTTGAAAATGTATTAAATTTAAATGTGAATGAAAACTAATCATCGTATGAAAGGATGAGCACCAGGACTCGCTTTAGAAAAGAGGCATGAGGTAAAAGCAGACTAAGCATATCACAGTGACCAATCAGAACCAAGGACATATCTAAACGAGCCAATGAGAAATTAGAGTGAAAACAACTGCCTAAAGCGCGGGAAAACGCGGTTGACCAAGTCACAATTCGTTGTAGTTCTGCGTTTGATTGGTTAAGAGGCTGGCGCGAGTTTTTTTTTAACCAATCACAGAGAGAAATGGACCAAGACCTGTCACACTCAGTGCAACCTGGTTCTATCCGTTTATTTTTGTTTTAAGTTTACACAGCTCAAGTATTTTCCTTGACCTCTTACTACATCAGTACCACTTTCTTCCGCTCTTGCGAGCTGCGTGTCATTGTGTACTAAAAATGCGAACCCTGATACGTACTCTGTCCTTAAGGAATAATTGCTGCTTGATTTTCTCCATTTCACTTGAGGAAACATGGGGAACTGGGGAGAAAAAGGATAAAAAAAACAACAAATCTTAGCACTGTACCATTCATGGGAACTTGTAAAGAAATAAATTTCATTTGACCTGCGGATGAAACTCAAGCAAAGAGATGATCCTTCTAGGTGAGTTATGTCCAGAAATGCATGCAGGGACAAAAATGGCAGATTTGACGAGATTTTGTCGACGATTTTGACAGATTTGACGAAATTTGTCAATTTATGCAAATTTTGTTTAAAGTGATGATTCTGATGAAATCGGTGAAAGGTTGTTTATGAAATTTTACAAGTAACTAGATATGACGTGGTTAGAGCAGTGCCAAAAAGTTAACGAATTTGGTGAAAGTGACGATTCTGACGAAATTTCACCAAAATTGTCAAACCCTGAATATTCGCTCGGTTTGACGAAATATCGTCAAATCACTGCATTTTCGTTTCTGCGCGCATTTCAGGACGTAAGGGTGAAAAGTTGACTGCAATTGCAAGAATTAAAACGCTTGAAAAAATTCAGGTTTCGACGAAATTCGAACCCTATAAAATTTGCCTCGCTCCCAAGATAAGGCTCCGTAGCTCAAATGGTAGTGGCGCCCAACTAGTATCTAGGAGGTCTGGGTTCCAATCTCCTTCAAAGCCAGAATTTTTTTAAGCTTCGCAGTCCACCTGGGAGCGAGGATCATTTCTTAGCTTAACCAAATGAATTTCGCTATATATATCCCTTCTTATTCACAAATTTACCTGCTCCATGCGTCCTCACTGTCCCATTCTTGACATCTTTCTCCATTTTAAGATATTTCACTTGATCCATAAGCTCCTATGAAACCAGCAAAGATCCAATTATTAAATAAATAAATAAAGCCTGAGGAGGTCTGGTGCTCTGAGTAAACGGCCTTGCAACTTTGGTTTTAGCGCTTTTGCTTCCCAACAGATTGACAATCGACTGAGCAGCGATGAGTTCAACAGCTGTGCGTTTTTTGGATTGTTAAGCGGAATTTCTAGCAGTTACACGAATGACCCAGCCATATGGAGGAAAAGCAGTAAAATATGCTTGTGCTCTGTAGCCCCCTTATATTTTATTCCATACCATAATTCTCTGATTTAGTCTTGATTTTGTATCATCTAATTGATCTTTAGTTTCTTTGAGTTCCTTTGCAAGCCTCTCCTCACTAAAAAACAAATCATATAAGAATACTTGTTCACTGACATATGAACGGAAAAACTCAAAAACAAATCTCACCTCCTTCATAAAGAAAAAGATCGTATGTTTTAAGGTAACCACAGTCGATGTCTCTTGAAGGTCAGCCGATGGCCGAACCACACTCGACCAACCGTCGGTCGACCATCGGCCAACTATCGGTAAGGTATCGGTCAACTATTATCTCTATCGGCTGACCACAGACCGATCAGGGATGGACTATCGATCGACATATCGGCTAAACATCGACCGAGGTTCTCTATAAAAAAAACATGATCTACAGAAAGTAGGGAACGTTACTTTGACTGGACGTCTTTTATCAGCTTCGCCTTTTCTCGCTGCCACAGACTCACAGTTCCCTCGCGTTGAAGCCTGAAAGAAATTTCGGTGGTACATTAATATGAATAAGGCATCGTCAATAATTAAGAAAAAGGATCATAGTTCTTCCGTAGCTCGTGTTACTCGGTAAATCGTCATGGTTTGTGAAAATTGTCAACTTAAGCTCAACTCCGAAGCTTCTATTCCATGTGAACCCTTAAAAACCTCACTGAGTTCTCCAGGCCAGAAAATTAATTTAGAAAAGTTACTTATCTATGTAACTTACTGTTGAATTTGTTTTCCTCTTTCTTCCAGTTGCTCCTCCAGCTTTCTACAAGTCGCCAAGACTGTGTTCTTCTCTGCCACAGCGTATTCGTGCCTTGGAAACAAAAATAAATGACATTGACATTTAGTTCCAAATTTTTAAAACATGATGTTTCATTGGTACATCACTTCGTTGTAGAATCCTGTATCCCTTGTGGACGGGAGCACCGAGATCAAAGAGAGATTTAGCGCTGCTTTTACGTGAAACGTGAACGGAAAAAGTGACCACGTCACCTCATTTCTCCCGCCATTTTTTCACGTTTGCCAGTTGCGCTTTTCCGCTTCTACTTGAAAGCATCCTGTTTCGCGTTTGCCGTGTACGTAAGATTTTTTTCCCTTTTCTCTCACAGAGTAGAAGTTAACTGCCGGAAAAAGGGCATCAAAACTATTCTATGTAAGCCATACAAGGGCGCCTTCAAATCCACCTTGACGTGAGCACACGCGAAGCTGAAGCAGCAGGGTTCACGCTATTTTACGTGAAACGTGAATGGGCAAGCTGACGTTTGCCGTTTCACCTAAACGCACTGCTAAATCTCTCTTTAAAAGACATGACCCGACCAGATCTCAAACCAATACCTCTTTACTTGGAGCTTCCACTTTTCTCGATCTACGGTGGGAAAATCACATTTAACCCCTCGGAAAAAAAAATTAACATTTTCTGCCTATGTTCCTTACTTTTGTTGCTGATGCATCGATTCAGCTTGCTCGCGTTGTAAGTCAACTGCAATAGGTAAATCAAAAAAGGCATTTTTTTATTACTGAGAAGGTCTACACTACTAAATCAAGGTTCAGCCACTTCCATACATAAAAAGAAAGCCAATGTGAACCATTAAAAAATATCAATCAATACCATAAATTCAGCTAAGTCTTCAAAGCGGTGCCCAAGTTGGTGAATTTTTTAGTACACTTAATTTCATTCGGATTTCCCAGCTACAAATTGCCCGTCCACTCGTCCATTTACATTGCCCGGCGACGTCCGAATGCAATTTTGTGCGCTGGCAGACGAATAGCTTTCGCGTGGCAACTAAGTTATCTCGGTTTGACAAAGTTGCCATATTTGTTTTCTGCTATGGGCCTCCGCTCACGAACTTCACCCTCAGTTAGTATACTCGCTATGAATCAGAAATGTCAGTCTGAGGAAGAGCTGGGTGCTATTCACCAAAGTTAGATTGATCCTATTAACAGAACACCATTCGTTCATTTCAGATCTTGAATTGTCTTCTCGAGAACCTGGCCTAACTGTTAATGTACGAAAGTCAGAACGACATAAGTAATAAAGAAAAGTGGAATACATGCAAATGAAAACTCACGTTTCAGTTTCATGTTTTCCTTTGCGAGCAGTTGTTCAGCTTTAGTTTTCTCCTATAAAGCAGAAGACAGGGTACTTACTGACTGACTGACTGGGAGGGCCACCTCAGTCTTCTTCTTTTTTCTCGCGGAGCCGTCGGTGGGGCCGTGGGGCTTTTTCCGGCCAAACCCGCCCCACCGCATAGGGGCCGCTTACGAGGATTTTTGTGAAATAATATTTTCAATGAAAGCGGTCGGGGGGTGTGGGACGTTATGACTAAAGCGGACCTCATTTATTTTTGTGAACACTACTGCAGAAACACCATCGTTTGCCAAATGGATTTAGTGTAAGACGCAAAATTGAGATCATTGGAGGATGAAAACAAAGTTTATGCTGAAAAATATGACTTGTGTGTTTTTTTACTGTTCTCTTCCCCTCCTTACCTCAGGATCTTCGGCTACGAATCTATAAAGAGTTTAGTTTTTTTCCCTCTGATTCTAGCAGTTTTGCACTTAAGGGAATACATTTGCATTAGATGACAATAAGGTTTTTTTTCCTTATTTCCCTGATAGATAATGATTTGAGGACCATAGGCAAAAAACGAGGCAGTCAATATTTCCTTTTTAGACTCTTACCTGTATATACTGAATTATACTGTTTTTCAAATTTTCCAAATCTTGAGAAACATGATTGACATACTGGATGTAGAATTTATCTGAAAACAGAAGAGGTGCATGTCAACAGAAGATTATTTAAGAAACACTATAGTGCAGTGAAATCGAACTGCATTAAGTGTTAGAAAGAACGTTTCACTTGCCGTATTCTTGGACATCTTTCAAATTTTCTTCGAAAAGGTCGATCTTTTGAGGCTCCCTCTAGAAATGCAAGAAAATGGTGATGAAGGAAAGTATTTTTCTAATATCTGTAATACTGAAGTCACTCTGTGCAGCCCTGCTATTGTTCTTTTGATGCTGTTCATAATGACAATGATAATGATGACGACGATTGTGATGATGATGATGATGATAGTGTTATTTTTAACATTTTTCTAAATGAAGAGAATTTTAACTGTCCAAACACCTCAGTCGCAGCATTTTTTTTTTAAGTTTAAGGTGATAGTAATTTCTTTGAAAACTCTTGAATGGGAGACAAGCAAGACTGTGGAGAGCGCTGGGGTAACGTTCACTGAATACTTATTTATCCCAGTTGGGATTCAAGCCCAGATCAGACCGCTAATCCATACGTTATTTTAGCCGGTGAAATCACGCCGGTTGTACATCAAACATTACCGCTGACAGTGTCATTCTAAGACGACCTCTTGTCATGCCGCTTTGTAACACATTTGTACTGGGAGTCAGGTCTCGTTCGTGGAGCGAAGGGTGGGACATCAGAAAAAACCTCAGCCATTTTTTTGTCAGGCTGTCTATTTGTCTGATTGCCTGTCGGTCTGTCAGTCTGTCAATTTGTCAAATTGTCAATCTGTCTCGATGTCTGTCTGTCTGTCTGTCTGTCTGCCTGCCTGCATAAATGTACGTGTGTACTAAGTATGTATATCTGCATGGCTGTCTACGTCTGTCTGTTTCTTATTTTTTTTCTCTGTTTGTCCGTGTCTAAAGAGGGTAAGTTTCTAAAGAAACTTTGCTGCTGCGTCGGTTGGAGCTCATCAAGATATTTTTTGTTTTATCAATTGAGTCGGATAACGCGAATCGGCCATCGTAAGGAGATTCTGAAACTGACTTTTCAAGCGTCAAAGCAAATCGGATGTATATGTCTGTCTGTCTGCCCTTCTGCCTTTCTGTCTGTCTGTCTGTCTGTCTGTCAAGACTTTGGATGATCCGATCGTTCAGGCTCTATTTACCCGTCTGTCTATTGATATGCAACGATGTGTTATCGATTCGTTCTTTCGCTCGTCCGGTATTTCTCTATTATTTTACTGATATATTTACGTACCTCAAGTTGTTGTTGAAGGGATTTCAGCTTCTCAATTTCCTAAAGCAATTAAGAGAAACTATGTTAGCTCTCCCTTTCTGGAAAAGGTGATGATGAGGTTGATCTGAAAAAATCTGCTCAGTGCCAAAGCAGCCAGCAGATTGCTGATAGACGCTTTCATTAGTGCTTTGCGAAACGAGCCTAAAAATTTTAATGCAACATTCGAAGAAAAACCTCACAACGTCTCGTAGTAGCAACTTTAACTTGTTGAATCCGCGAATCAACTAATTTACTGTACGACGAGCGGGGAGTTTACTTTTCTTGCAAATAACTCGTGAAAGATTAAGATCTTTAGGACGCTTAAGTTATAGAAAGCGACTAACGATAAATTATATATATCCTACAAAATAATTTGCAATTCCATCATCTTTTGTCTCTTTGGCCATTTTCATTATTAACCACCCAGAAAGTTTTTAATTTCATACGCAGATATGATCTTAATTGCCGAATACATAAGTAAGGTATTGATTTTCAATTAACTTCCACTGTTAGCTACCAGAATAGATGCTATTAAGAGTAAAACTTCCCTTTCTTACGTAATTGGTTTCTAAACCTTGTAGACTCATTTTTGATCAGGCGCGTTGAGATGATTCAAAATAACGAATATTTTCCTGTGATGCACCGCCACAATAGAAAGTCTGAACAACGGAAGATGCCAGAGGCCTTTCTGTAATTTTCCCTTAGATATTCTTGCATAAAGATTCAGTATCACTGAATTAATCTATGATATCAGGTTTGTTCAAATAAAACTTCCAAAGATTAATCCGCAAGGCGATCGTTTTACGTAGCAGAAATCCACGGTGCCGCAGAGAGATTAAAGAGCCATTGGGCTTTAAATTAGCGAGTACTCAAGAACTAATTTTAAATTTTTCGTCTCAAATTCTCCTACGATTTTCGAGTTATCTGAGTTCATATGCATGCTGTATGTCTTATCCATTGTGAATGGTTCATTGTGAAGATTTCTTCTTAGATCTGATGATGAACTTGAATGAACCGGTTTCATTGTAGTTAATTCAATTTCGTTTAATGTTCTTTAGATTTTCGTGATGCGAAAAAGTACACGGCCTTACCAAATCGAGTTTCCTCTTCGCCGACTCACTCGTCGGGTTGTGATTGAATTCGATCACTTTATCGAACAGATCAAACATCTGAAAGAAAAGGCACATTACACATGAGTTGGTAAATCAAGACATTAATTGTTGCTGCGAGCTCATTGCTCACCCGGTAATAATACTCTGCAATTCGTGCATCGCACATGCTGCATAAACACACCTCGCTCAGTCTTTCACCACAGAGAACAAGGAAACCAAAGACCTCGTTCATTGTTTGATTCTAAATCAACCAGCTATCAAAAATGTGCAAGAACTGAATCAAGTTTTCATGAAGAAAATTAGCTCTGCAGACAGCACTGCCATGGCGACATGGAAATGTAAATTACGAACAGTTCTTGACCTTCTCTTTTTTTTTTTTACAGAATAATATGCAAGATACCCCGTAGGAGACAATACAAAGTCACAGCATGCAGTGATTTAGATATTACGACCAAAATCCTTTACCGCAAAGACAAATAAGGTATTATAGTAAGATTGTTAATTATAACTTCCGGGACTTATAAGTACCGTTTCTAGGTTAGAAATATAAAGTGTATCTACGCATTCAACGTTGATTCAGATAACGTTCCAAAGCTCACTCATGTTGCAAAAAGCTTGCATTATCGCCCAAATGTGTGTATTCATCGAAGGATTTGATTACAAGCTCATCTTAATTCTAAATCAAAATCGTAGAACTGTTTTTTGTTTTAGAATGTATGCGAGCATATATCGATTTTCGATGATATGCTCTCTTTCGGATGTAGTTTTGTTTAATTCGATTAGTTCTCTTTAGGCATTGTAAAGCGGTGCGAATCGCATTATGGTGTATATTTTCAATCTAATTTTTGGTGTTGTTGGTTTTTTTTTTTTTTTTTTTCTCTAAAAAGAAATGACCGGAAACCTTCTCGGGAAACTCTTAGGTCGGTCAATTGGTTCCCTCCACCCCCCCCCCCCCCCCGCCCCTAGTGGCTTCGACCGACCTTATTGGATTTTTTGGTTAAAAGGAAGCGGTAAAAATTGAAAATAGGACGAGAGAAAGACCCAAAAATATCGTACATAGTTCGGTCAGAAATTAATAGCTCGTGCCAAGAGCTTGCAGTCAAATGGTTTCCTTGCACGCGAACCAGATGTGTGCAGTCACGCTCACAAACTTGTTGGTAAGAACAAGTTTTATTATTCTTTTACACTTCACCTAGCAACGAGAAATTGGTAACGACCTTTTAATCGAATTTTGCTCTGACGTTCCGAAAGATTATAATCTTTAGCTAGAGCTTAAAGGGATAAAGGGGCATAGATAGAATTGTTAATAAGTGTTTTATTTACGCAAGCAATTTTACCCAATCCTATATCGGTGTTCACTGACATTAGCACAGACATGAAAACTGATAACCTCTCTTGTAGCCCTTGCTAGAGGAATAATAACAACTAGAATCAATGATCAATGTTTACTTGTAAACAAACTTTTAGGTTTGAAGATATTTTATCTCCTTCTTCAAACATGTCAAAGAGAATCGAAGTCACACGCGGTTTAATTTTAAAGCGTATCACTGAGAACTTAATTTCTTACTTTCGCGAAAATGCGAATCGAATAAAGTTAAATGCTAGTTTTGGAGTTTACGTGCAGTTTCAAGGTTCTCACAAAATCTTGAATTTTCCACTCAAATCTTGTTGGTAACTTTAACACGAGAAGGTCGACGTGATCGAGGCCCTTCTAATTAATCTCGAGGGAAAAAGGAAAGTCACGATTGTTAAAATTACTACTTTTCGCGCCTTTAATTCGTTCATAAAGATCATCATGTTTTCTCGTTTCCAAGGTAATAGATGACTTACTGTTCGTACACTTAAAATATGTCAGAGAAGATTTTCGTGAACACGCAAAACAGAAATTGCCGAATTTTATTTGTGACTCGTATATTAAAAAGCTAAATGCGCATTGCACATCTGACTTGTAGGAAATAATGTTTTTTTCCCCCTGTTTCAGAACAAGAGATTGTATACAGCAATTAACACCGAGTCCTTTCGACAACTTGACTTTCGTTCCGACCAGGCGTCAAACTCTTGCCTTTGATGTGTTGTGGCAAGGAAATATTTCGAGTTTGATTGCTGACGCTTTAGAATAAAATCTAATTGGACTTTGGATTTTTTACCGTATTTGCGATAATCCATGGCCATTTTATGTTGTTACAAATTATCTTTGCTTCACAATCCTCAAAGATATATGGATAATCAAATAATCGCTCGGTCTTGCACAGGTTTGTATTGGCTGACCTCAGAAAGCTTTCACTGGAGATAAGACGGTTTCAAAACAATTTTCTAATCACAACCAAGTAATTTCGCTGATAAACTATTGAATGGTTCAAAGCGTATTCAGTAAAGCGCTTAATTACGGTAAATTCATTGAACGCAACGGAAATTACCTTCGCCAATCGTATTTTCATCTCTTTCGTCTTCTTCTTCATTTCAACCGACGAAGCATCTTCCTGTGAGTTATTATTATAAACAGACATTGTAATTTACTAAGTAGTAAAAAAAAAAAGAGCATTCAAATCGAGCGCAGTTTTGCCGTAACCCGGCGAGCAAGCACAATTGACGACATTGTTTACTGTTCGATGAGAGCGACTCGAACAGCGTGTCCAATATAAGTTAAGCTTACCTTGGAAGGGTGACTACGGGCAATTGTACTCATTGTAAACCCGTACAGACGCTTACGTTTGTTTCATCCTTTCATTTCGCTTTGCCTTCGAACAATGTCGCCAAATTGTCGTGTTTGGGTAACTGTAAACTAATGCTCTCGCACGAGGCGAAGAAAAACGTTGTCATGGATAAATTTCTCCATTTTGCTCAAATGTTCGTAGGTCGAGCAAGCTGACTTCGAATTGTTTTCTTATTAGAATTTTCCGTCTCCTTGTGTAAACACGAGGCAATTTCCTCTTAGAAACCGCATGTAGTTATGAACTTCACTGAATATTAAAAGCGTATGCTAGATTAAGTCAATATTCGCTTCCAAAAAGGACCTCTTCCGTATAAACGTCATTAAAATTCATTTCTTTCTCTTTGGTACAAAGCAATCTTTTGTCTAACAAGTAATAACAAATTTGAAAGAAATTAATGAGTTTGTGATTGTCTTAGTGAAATAAGGTCAAGTTTTTTTCATATTTGGCACAAATTTATTTATTGCGGAAAATTTATTACGTCCACTGTCGCACTTGGGTTTATGGTTTTAAAAAGACGAAAGGAGATCTGTTCTACTACCGAATTATTTAGAATTGATAATTGAGAAAGTAATGCAATAACCTAGTTTGAAAGGCTATATTTTCTTATTAAATAAATTTTTGTACAACGAGAAAATAATGACTAAAATAATAGTCTTTCAAACTGGTGTTTTTTTCGAGGACAATGTGCGAACATTGGAACTTAATTGCAAAAGATTCTTGATGGATTTATACGAGATCGTGTCAAAACAAAAACTGAAAAAAAAGACATTCTCTAAAGATGAAAGTTTCGAGCAGCTGAAATAGAAATGCAATTCCATATGGAAAAATTGAAGACCTCATTCGGCGCTTAATCGTTCTTGAATTTCCAGACTGAAGAAAATGAGAGTCAATTACTTCATCGGAAAGCTCCGACTGTCAGCCGAATAGACGAACATTTCCAGGTGTGAGAGGTGTCGGCGGCAAAATCAAGCTGTGGCGAAAGTCCCCAGTTTTTACTGTCCAATAAATTTTCACTTTACCATTGAAACTGAAAAATTAAAAAATCTGATCGTTGCCTGATTTTGTTCTGTCATTAAATATAGTGTGTCTAATACAATAATCATATTATTTACCCAAAATATCGCAATCATGCATTCAACTTAAAGACTGAAATAAATGTTTTCTTTTCCATTACAGATAACTTTAATTTGCTTACAATTCACATTGTATCTCCCCAAAAAGCCGGGCAAATTTGCGCTTGAACACGGCAGAAGTTTTTCGAGCAAAATTATCATCAAGTCTGAGACTAAATATTCAAAATTTCATTTTTGACTTCTGTTTTACGCGCACGCCGGTGAAAAATAACAGAAAAGAACTTGATTAGAAAAAAAGTAGTCGGCAAAAATCTCAAAAGTAGAGTTTTATTTTGTATCTATAGCAGATTGTGAAATTTGTCTTTTTAGACCCGCAGACAGCTGACAGATATTGCAAATAAATTATTCTCATCTCTCGAGGCTCGACTAAGGACTAAATTGATTCAGCTTTAAAAAAGCTTGGATATTATATTTAAAAATGGTTTGTTGGTTACAAAGCGCAAAATTTGGAAGGGTTTCTTCGGAAATTTACAGTAGTACATTTGAAGGCAAAAAAATAAATATCTCAAAACTCATTTGACATATTTTCAAGAGGGTTAATTCGAATTACTTTGTACTATATCTGGATGTTTATATGAATCAACATGAGCAAAACAAACCAAAAGAAAAACGAATTTGAGTTAACAGTTGATCTAAACCGCGTGCGGTACCCCATATCTCAATTGTTTCGTTTCATCGCTCGCCATCAACTCCAACTGGCATTTATCGAAACATTGATAACCCACTGTTTGTAAAGCAACTTCGTCGTAGACCTCGACAGTTGCAAATATGCTCTGCAATGTGACCTCCTACGATCTATTTATCCATTGGCGACGCCTCGATCGTTGTTTGTCGTTAACTTTGAGCTCAAGAAACCACCCACCTTTGATGTTGTACTTACAAGCTTTTGTATTCTCCTCGAGAAAAACATCCTATAATCTTAGAAAATTAAACTCCTTAATTATTTCAAAATAACTTTTCAGGGAATACTTCTATGTAACTGATAAATTAGGATTAGTGCAAGCGTGAAATATCTCCCTTAAATTTAGGGTAATGATATTTAGGAAACGCAACAAGAATCTCTGCAGATGGTTCATTAGTATTCCGTCTTTGCGAAGGAGACTTCCCACAGACACTCGTATAGAACATACAATAAATCATTTTTTCAATTCTTGTCGACCGTAATAAACGTTTTAGGTAACCTTTGAAAATGAAGCTACTTAGTCTAAACCTTTTTGTACGCTTGACTTGAATTTACAACAAAAATTGTTAGAAAAATTCCACTCTTGCGATCATTGAAATAGAAATCTTGCTGTTATTGCATTCTTGATACGATCAATTTCACTCACTGTGAGGCTTAAGGTCTGAAAATTCAGTTTCATCTCACCTTGAACAATCTATCTTTCACAAAGTGCGATTTCAACAACCTTTACAGCCATATATACATACTAGAAGGGTAATTTCTCGCTATGACATAATAAGCTTTACCGGACCGCAATATATCTAAGAGTAATACGAGTAAAGAAAATATGTCATGCTTCCTCCACGCGGATCTGGCAAACTTCCCATCATAAGCCATTTGAGAATTTTCCTCAAAGTACACTGTCTTCATTTCAGGCTTTTTTTTTTTACGGAAACGACGATATATCACTCTAGGAAATGTCCGTAAGAGAAAAAAAATGATTGAAGTTAGAGCGAACCTTTGGCTGTTCCCTCAGATGGAGCCAGATTGTTAACTTCCACAGTTTTTGCATCGCTCAATTTTTCTTGCTTTTCGTTGAACTTCGTCCTCCTTGTTTGCAAAGGATGTTTTGCTCCAGCTTCGGGCAAAGAATGCTGCTTCTTTACGTTGGAATGAAAATGAAAACCTTCACTTTTTGGTCCGTTTTCAGACGAAGAAGGCGAAGTCGGAGACTCCGGTTCGGCGGCGCACGATCCACGGTCGGCAGAATTTGCCCGTTCATACATCCTCCTTCTTTGCGCACGGCGGATGTAGGACAACATCGTTGCTTAACGCTTCAGCAACGGAAAGACTAGACGATCTTGCTTTTGTAGCTCTGTGAAAATTGATATAATATCGTATTGCGAATAATCACAAGTTATGTTTTGGGTAGAAAGTTTGACTTTATGAATAATAATGAAGGAAAAAAGAATAAAATCCTTATATGGTCATTCTTGAGGTTATTAGTATTCAAAACACGGTCACTTGCAAGTGAAATAAATTTGCACGGACGACCTTGAATGCTTCTCTTTCTCAAAAGAGAAAAAAGCAGTTGAACGGTCACGAGAAACTTTGAATCAATACCATACGAAAGCCATAGAAACGTGACGACCACAGCGTAGAGAGAATTAAGAAACAAAGTAAAAACAAATTTAAAAATTTAAAAGTTCTCGTTCTGACACAAGTTTGCGTATTAGGGACATGTTTGCGTTCAAAAGCGATATCAAGCCACTTTTTTTTCCCCAAGGTTTTTTTTTCTCAATTCGGATAGCTCTTGGCTAGCGGCGGATGATTATAATTAATTTGAGAGCGTATAACCCATCGCTTTGAAAGCAAATGGGCTGGATAATAGTTTCCACCTGTTTTGTTCTATCAAACACGCACAAAACTTCATTTTGCAAATCGATCCACAGGGTTTTTCGATAAAAAAGTAATCGCCTAAGAAAATTTCATGTCCTGAGAATTCAAATATCTATATTTTCTTGATATGCTATGCACTTTCGTGTTTCTTCAACTGATCAAGATGCATCGCGTTTTCACGAGTGCCAACTCATCAAACCAACAAACCTTTCAAGTACTTAAAGAAAAATTTATTTTAAAGAGTTATTTAGGGTTGGAGGGTATTCGGTTTCCTTAAAACTCCATTTAGCATGAAGATTCTTCCTCATTTATCAGCTGAAAAGAGGCAGATTGCTTTATCCGTGCCACTGTAATCAATACTTTTACTTCATGTGTTTTATCAAATGAAATTTTTATCTTAGTCTGTAACTTCCAAGTTGCCAATACGAGTTGGAATTTCTTTAAAAAAGAAAACAAAGAGAACAAAAAAAAGGATAGACTGAAAATCTAAAAAATGTCGTTTAAGAACAAGTTTTCGCAAGGACATGTCTGCGAAACAAGCGAGAGCTACTTATAAGTGTGCAACAGGAAACAAGATTGAAACGATTGCTGTCTTGTCGAATTGAAAATTTGTACACGACGATGTTATTGAAGATGGGACAGTCCTTAAAATCACACACCATCGTACGTCATTTCTATGATAAAGAAAATTGCTCCCATCAAGATACAAGGAAAAATCAGTTATATTGGGCTATGACCGAAATAAAATAAAGGCAGATAGTCTATGAGAATCGATATCTAAATGTTGAGAATTAAAGCGCGTGAAAACGTAAGTTAAATTTGAATAACTTGTTATGCGACGGGGTGTGAAAGCTTTACAAAAACTGAATCGAATGTGCTCTTTTTTTAATACATTAACGCGGTTCAGTTGTCACAAGAGACATCACACAACACTGTCCGTATAAACGTTGTTGTTTTTAAGCTGGTTTCATTAAATATTGGAAGTCCGGTGTTATATATCATCTAAAAAAATGTACGATATTAGTACGCAGGCTAAAAAGCCAATGGCATTCTCTGCTGAGAATCCTACCACAGAAGAACACCTCCCGAAGAAATAACTTTTTCGCGTGTTTTCCTTTTCTTGTCACGAGTTTGTCTTAGTGAAAATTGCATAAACTACTCGACATTTTGAATTTCTCGTGCGGGACACTTGCGGAGTACATACACCACATTTTGAATTTGTTCTCTGGGTATCATGAGTCTGCTGCGGTAAAACATCGCAGTAACTAATCTGGAATTTTTTTTTTTTTGATTAATTATTTGTTTGTTTGTTTGTTTTTATTTTTGGTTAAGCAATAAATAAATTATGAAATAAATAATGCATCTCTATTTTCCTATAGCTTAATGTTTTAATAAATATATCGTTCGTGAGAGGTACATATTAAAGGTATCGGACTGTTTGTAGATTAAACATCTGCTGAAAACGAAATTGACTGCAGGGGTCATTTTCCTCGTCTAGATACCCGCCCCCTAGGCCTGACACTTGCCCTCCCCCTCCCCCGGGCAAATACGGACACGGGGTTGGGTCCGGCATAAAAGTTCTCATCAAAATCCTCGCTGTCTGTTGTGTCCGACGTAGAATCATCATCCTCGGCACTGCATCTTGCGTCGTTTTTCTTCCTGTTAGCTGCAGGACTTTGCTGTTTTCTTCTCTTTTTGTCATTTTCAGGAACTTGATCAACAAGTGTTTCTTTTTCAGTGTCAGCTGATGTCGAAGATCGACTGCGGGTTTTCCGGGGCCTTACCTTGTTCTCCTGAGAGAGTTGTTTCCTCGTTACCTGATTGGACGACTGTGCAGCAACTGACAACTTTAAATCATCATTCGCCTTCTCCCTTTCCCGCGTTTTCCCTCGACCGCGCCCACGACCTCTTTTTCTTCCCGAAGAGCGGGTTACCGCGAAGGCGCATGCGCTATCTCCATCGACATCCTTTTTCGCACGCTTGGCGTCGGCTTCGATATCATGTTTACTTGCGCTCTTCTTTGTCGAGAGGGTTCTTTTTTTATCATTTAGCTCCGGATTATGATTTGTCTTTTTACTTGAAATTTCACCCGTATGTTGTTTTTGCTTCTTGTTATTTTCCACTCTGTCCTCACCGTCGCTGCTGCCACTTGGTGGATTAAATTTCCGATTCAACACTCGTTTGATTCGTTTGCTTTTGATTGTTCTTGTTTCTTGAAACTTTACCTCGAAATAATCGCTTATTTTCATCTGGGTCTACCCAAAAAGAATCACAAATATTAATGTTACCGTGTGACGAAAAAAAGTGTATAAACAACGGTTTCTTCTATGATCTTAACCTCCAGTAAAAACAAAAACAATAACAAAAACCAAAAAGAGATAAACCAACATCAAAGAAATATCAGCTTTAACGCCATGGCTTTCAAAAAACAGTGGCCGGTTGTTCGAGAGGCTAGCGTTTATCAATGGCTAAAAGTTTCCCTTTGTGTATTTTTTTTTGCCTTCTAAAAAATAATACTTAGAGTAGGGGATTTAGCGGGGAGGAGGGGGATATTAACCCCGAGTCAACTAAACCCTCTTGTGTGTAGTACGTGACTTAACATGGAAAACGTAACGCAACGTTAATAAAAAACGTTATAAAAAAATACTTAGAGTAGGGGATTTAGCGGGGAGGAGGGGGATATTAACCCCGAGTCAACTAAACCCTCTTGTGTGTAGTACGTGACACCGCCTCCCGGTTAGCTTTACACCGCCTCCCGGTTAGCTCAATGGATAGACCGCTGGACTGTTGTGCGGGAGGTCGAGGGTTCGAGCCCCGGCCGGACCAACACTCAGGGTCTTAAAATAATTGAGAAGAATTTGCTACCTTTCTATAACATCAAGAAATGGTTAGATATTCTAGTCTTCTCGGATAGGGACGAATAAATGGAGGTCCCGTCTCCTGCAGGGTTGGGGTAGGAGACGTTAATTTCCCACACACGAGATTACTGTGTGATGGATGTCCTCCCCTGGGGTGGGATGGGTGGGATATAGGGCGCACTTAATTTGGAGCCTCGCTCTGTTGTGCGACCCTCACCACACTCTGGTGAAAGTGATTAAATGACTTAACATGGAAAACGTAACGCAACGTTAGCTAAATGTAAGAGGTAATCGCACATTCGTTACAAATCTTCATATCGACTGTCGGCAAACCTCTTGTTACTCTTCGTGACCATATTAGCACTATACCAATGTCTGCACAGCATAGCGAACCTGACAGCCACAGTTTGGAATTTTTTTTCAATTACTGGACCACAATTGATGACACATAACGATACGACTTTGAAGCTTGAGACAAACCCACCTCATTTTTGTTGATTTGTTTCAACACGGGCAGGAGAAGTTCATCTGTTCTGGCCGAAGACCAACCAAACTTGTCCGAAGCGAACGTAAGCGTGTTAAGGAATAATAAACATCTGTCGCACTCCTTTTATAGAAGGGCATTTTCGTAAGAGACTTGCTTGTGTGAACCCGTTTTACACGGCAAGTAACACTGACGCGAAATAAAATCCGTAAATGGAAAAAGCCTGATTATATATGAAAAATTTCTAATTCTACAGGCCAATGATGTTTAAATGCTTGATTGCGGGACAGTTTGAAAGTCTTAAATGTTTATAGATTGGTAGCTTAAAGGGTAAATTTTGCCATTCTGCAATTTTCTTCCGGGGTTTTGTCAAGTTTCTCTAACAGTTTACCAGTATCCATCTACACTGCGAGACGTTACCCACTCCCTCTCGGCTCTTCTCATGGGGTTTTGTCAAGTTTCTCTAACAGTTTACCAGTATCCATCTACACTGTGAGAGTAATAACTGGCTTAGCATCCCAAACCAAACTAACCCACCCTGAGAGAAAACCTAGAGACTAGCGCACTTCTGTATCTCCCATGATGACGACCTCTCCGGCCCCCCTTCCCCTCCCCTAAAAAAAAACAAAAACAAAAACAAAAAAAAAAATGAAAAAAAAAAAATGAAAAAACGGCAAAAGCTAGCTTCAAGAAAATTGCTGGTCAAAAATGGAGGATATAATCTAAGTGAATGCAGGTCTGGCTTCCCCCATTCAAATTGCTCCGTTGACTCGTCAACGACAGGATGTAAATAAGCTTCGTACACCTCCTCGGCTGGAAAATCACTCGGTAATTCCACAGATCTCTACCAGAAAAAAAAGGTAGGAAGGGGGTAAATGCAAAAAATTTTTTTGAGAAAAAGTAGCTTTGAAAGATTAGGAACAAAAACTGGAACGAAAAGAGAAGAGGAAAGAGAAGAAAAATTAAAAGAAAGAAAAAGGCAAGGAAAAGAGAAAATGTAAAGAGAAGAGAAGAAAACAAAAAGAAGAATCAAGGCATCATCCTTTCATTTCTTGCCGGATGAAATACGCTCAACGGCAATTCTTAAGGAATTTAAGTCGACAATGCCGTAAGAGAGCTACAATTGTAATGTACAGTCCATTAAGACCTTCTAACCGTTATAATTTTAAGAGTTAGTATCGTTTACTTAATTAAAGTAGTTGGAAAGTTAGTAATAAGTCGTTCTATAACACTTTCATCGGCATATAAGCATTTTCTGCTTGGGGCCTAATCAGCTTCATCAACCCGAGTTGAAATAAAGGCTGATAGTTTCGAAAGAAACTGTTTGGGGCTGCGTCAGTGGGGGTAACGAAATAATTTGGATATATCAACAAGGTTGAAATGGTAAATTGGCCACCGTAACGATTACAAAAGCTGACGTTTCGAGCGTTAGCCCTTCGTCGGAGCGTTTCGAGTTGAAATGAAGTGACTTACTTACAGTCAACTTACCCATGTCAAGGGGTAACAACGAAACACGAATGTGTTTGAAGCGTTCTGCTCAGATATTACATCCGACGGATGGAATATGGATGTATTAGCTATAAATGGCAGACAAATTTCGTGCAGGAGAACATATGAGGGCGACGTCAATTTGAAGGGAAAGGAAGATGTGAACACGACTCAGCTCCAACGATAACATGAAGGAGCCAACAGCACTGTAAGGTGTGTATCACCCTTAACGCGTGTTATTCCTTCAGATTTACCCCCAAGACTAATCTCGCTCTAGTCCGATTTAATCTCTTACCATTTTCCTCTTGACTTTGGTTTCTTGAGGATGTTTGGTGCGCTTTTTTACCTCTTCGTGCCACAATCTGCAAAAGATTCGTTCGTCCTTTCAAGAAATCTTTCTTTCACACTGGCGACATGTCACCCAATTTAACATCTCCTGAAAGTGTTTCGGAAGACTCAAGAACGTGTTTTTTTTTTTTTTTTCTCTACTTGTATTAAAATTAGGGGCACCAGCTAACCAAAGATAAATGCGTTATTGACCAAGCGTGAGGTAAAGATGTTTGGATATTGGCGGAGCTCCTTTTTGCGTTTTTTATGAACCGAGATGAAGTCGAGCTTTTAACGATCCCATCGCCGATACTGTCCAACCCTTATTAACCTCTTTGTAAGTTTGCTCCAAGCAATTTTCTTTCTTGAGCAAGACCGAAGCGGGTCATCCCGAGCGGGTGAGATGGGTAGCCAATCAGAACACAGGATTCGCTTCATATTGCCCGCGAGCACTGCCAGCGATATAATAATAGATCCACTTACTTGAACTTCTTCAGTCCCTCAAGGCCTTCGCCTGAAAATTCGTGAAGAAGTTCTATCGCTCCAACTGTTCCAACACCTGATTGAAATATACATTAAAAAATAGCTAAAATACAAATTAAACGGGGCTGTAATTCTCTATCAGTAAACCTAGAGGAAATTTCAAAAGCCAAGTAAGGATTATCACTTTAACTTCTAGATTTCATGTTACCGTGCCGTTTGTTCTACGATACAATTTCAGTACCTGCATTGATGGCAGTTTTTTTTTTCTAAAACTGATGCAGCAATCCTATATAAATATGTTTGAATTATTATTAATTATTATTATTAATAGAGAGATCAAGCGATGCGTTTACGTGAAACGGCAAACGTCAGCTTGCTCTTTCACGTTTCAATTAAAAAAAACGTGAACCTTGCAGTTTAGCTTCGCGTGAGCCCATGTCATGGTGTATTTGAAGGCGCCTTGTTTGACTTACAAGGAATAGTTTTGGCGCCCTTTTCCGGCAATTAACTTCTACTTTATGAGAGCAAACGCAAAACAGGTTACTTTCACGCAGAAACGACAGACCGCTGATGGCAAACGTGAAAAATTGGCGGGAAAAACAAGGTCACGTGGTCACCCTTGCCGTTCACGTTTCACGTGAACGCTGTGCTAAATCTCTCTAATAGATCACAGATGACGTCAAAATAGGCGCATGGGCAAGTCACGAGGTAGAGAAGGGTCGCATTTTTGCCTGTAATGCGGTGAGAACAGTAAAAATATAGGAATAAATAAATAAATAAATAAATAAATAAACATGACGTAAAATAAAGTTGAAGTTACCTGGTACCCCTTCAGTATAGTCACTTCCAGTAATGAAAGCAATGCAGATAAGACTTGAACGGTCCAGAGCTAGAACATAGGAACGGCACAAAATTAATTTCAGCACAGCACAATCAGAGGGGGATGTCCAGAAAACACAATGCAATAGACCACTTTCATAAATGGCTGCCGAATTAATATTCTTTTGTTTAAATTTAAATTTGCCATTCTGGCCTCGTTCTCCAGTACAAAATTCAAAAGATTACCTTATCTCAGGCATCGTCCACACTATGCCGGATAAATTTGAAAACGCAACTTTAGGTGCAAAAAAGGAACAAAAGTTTTCCGTCCACATATGAAAACGGATAATATGTTCTGCGTCCACACTACAGCGTTTTATCGGAGGCAAACGAGGCCAGAGGGGCTAATTTAAATTTAAACAAAAGAATATTAATCCGGCAGCCATTTATGAAAGTGGTCTATCACGAATTATGTTTGACATTCAAAGAAAATAACGCTCCATGGAAGGGAAAATGTCAATACCAACCAAGATTTCTGAGCACTGAATCACTTCCGTACATCTCGACATGCTTGTTCTGGTTAAAGATGTTCTTGTAAACCCGTCTTCCACCAAACAGAAAAATGTCGCTGTCATCTGTGATGGAACCTTCTGTTAAACCCAGTCTATCCAATGCCGCACACTGTGCCTCGGCCTCCATTGGGCTGACAAGATACGGGACACCAAACAACTGAAGAAGTTCCTGGGGGAGGGGAGGGGAGGGGAGGGGAGGGAAGACGACAAACAGTCAATGTTATATCTACTGAGGGAGTAGCGGGTAAACAAAATTTTTAACATCGGTGGCTGGTTAGTAATAAACCCTTTTCAATAAAAGCCACCACATCCAACAAAAAGCAATATGAGTAAATATGCGCCTAAGACATCCATTAGGGTATTGCTTCTCTCCCTGGATGAGGTGCTAGCCCTCCACATTTTAATTCCCTCCCTCCATCCCTGGGTCAGCATTTCTTCAGATTTTCCTGGCACACACGCTGTAATGGTTGCGTTTCTAACTCAAGAACAAAACTTAATGACCCGGCCTGGACTCGAACCCAGATCTCTCCATCCAAAGTGCACCCGTCACAAGGTTACCGGGAACTCTCGCTTAATCCAGTACTACCCAGGCTTAGACGATCAAAATATTTTCGTATAAAAACTTGATGGAAGAGCATTTTTGACTGTTCAGCGCCTCTCTCCACATTGCAGGTAAAAGGCTTCCCACGTTCGATCTAAATCAATCATTTCATCCAATACTTTGCGAAAAATAGGATGTTAAACAAACATGTTTGATCGTCAAGCCATGGTTGTAGATACCAGCATGAATGAGTCAATCCTTACTTGACATTCTGCGAACATTTCGTTGGACACGGAGGCCGCGATGCGGTTCTGTCGAGCTTGTTCCGATGCTAAAGATTTCTGTTCTGCTTCGATATCCAACCGAATGTCTTCCAGCTCTTCCTGGAAACCAAAATTAAGAGGAATATAGTAGGAGAGATGGTACAAATTGAACTCGGTCTTTGATTAAAAGTAGACAAAACATAAACATTCCCTTGAGAATACCTCAAAATTTGATCGTCTCAGGGGACCGGTCATTCTTTATGGTGTGGGAGGGGAGGGAAGGGAGGGTTGAAGGATTTTGGTTGCGTCACAATAAAAGTTACATGTGACCCCCACCACCCCTCATCATTGGCAGTTAACTGGCCGTCAATTTTCCATAGTCCTTCCTTTATTTATACTTTGTTGGCGACAACCGATCCCCCACTACTTCCCCCCTGAAAACCAGGTCTAGCATAATTTTCCTTTTCTTACCACAGTGGCACCTTGCCATTCCACAGGTAGACCAGATGGCCCTGCCACAGGTTCACCAACATCCATTTGAACTTCATTCTTCTCGACAGAATCTTGTTTTTCTTCAACTTGAGCGTCTCTGTTATTAGGATCTTGTTTCGCCACAGGGGCAGTATCTTGAACTTCGTGCTGAACATCTGGAGAAGTGGGACTTTTTCCGTCCTCGACCACTTGAGAAGTGGCATCGCCATTAAGGAAGGGTGTACTTTGAATTTCTGTTCTCTTTTCTTCCTCAGCAATATTAAAAGTAGAATCTGTAATCTTAGTTTCTTGTACGGTATCAGAAGAAGATATAGTTAAATTCTCTAGAGAACCTTCTTCGGGTTTTACGACCCTCACCTCTTCTACTGAATTTGTTTCCGATTCCGATCCACCATCAGAAACAAGCAAATTATCGACAACTTTTCTTTTGCTCTCTGTTTGGTCATCAATGATTAAAGTCGAAGGAGTGTTTGCTGTCTCTTCAAAAACGGAACACTCTGGCTGTCTTTCTGAGATGTTAAAAACTTCGACAGATTCTGGAGAGCGTTGAGCCAGTTCTTTCTCATTTATTTCAGCTACATTAAGGTCATCGCTCGAGGAGGCAATTACATCAGCAGCCGCTTTCTGACGTTTTGAGGCTTTCCATTTGCTCAATAAATCTTCCAGCTCTTTTTTCTTGTCTTTAATCTGAGTAAGTAGCTTGTTATCTTCGTCCGAATCCTCTTCAGAGATCACCAATTTAGCTTCGTGATCGCTTAAGTCATGGAGATTGTCTATTTTAGAACTTTTATAGACGCTTTTTGCGTCTCCACTTCCTGGTAAGAGATTGTCGAATGTCTGGCTTTTTTGTATTAGAGCTTCAATTTTCTTCGTGACATTTTCACCCAGGTTTGCCTCATCGTTCTCAATTCTACCTTTGATTTTTATTAAGGAGAAACTAAAAGCACCACTCTGCGCTTGACAGTTTGAGGGCGAAAGATCCGCTTCTGGAACATCCAGAAATGGCGACAAAATCTCAGAATCGCTGGAACAAAGATCAGCAATTTCAAAGCTTGGAATTTTTCGAGGGGAGACTGGGTTCGGGCGAGGGTCAGTCCAGCTCACTATTTCACCTTCCTGGTCTTCCCGAAAGAAACCACCCTCATCTGAGAAATCTGTCGTTTGCTTTTGCTCTTGTTCATTTCGCTTTATCAGAATGTAGTGTGCCGCGTCTTCTGATAAAATCTTTTGTGATTTAACGGCGCTCTCCTCCCCAACAGTTTCATCAGATACCATCCCCGCAAGTTCCCCTGAGTTTCTTTGGTTCATTTCTTTACGGAGGTCCTCTAGTCGCTGATTCATTTTACCTCGTTTTAAGACTCTTTCCAGTTGAAAACTTGAAAAGTCTGTTGCTTGCTGCAACTCAGAAATTTTCGTTTACAAATTAGCCTAGATAAGCTAAAAAAATTCAACACAAGTACAGTTTGAACGCTATATATTGAAAGGTAAAATGCAGTCCTGTCTTGGCTGAATTTTCGTGTCAAACAAGTAATTGTATGAACCCTTTCATCTGCAGAAGTGATTAACTTGTAACTTCTCCTAACACTTCTAACATTTTATCTTGCAAACAGGTAAGGGGAATAGAAAAGCCTATCAGCGTTCGTGGGGGAGGAAGATTGCGTGACGAGCCCAAAGAACGTCTGCGTAGGAGGCTAATCAGCAAGAGGCTGTTATGTAGTTATAACACCAAATTTTCTAGTCTAATTTAAAAGGAACTGTATGACGGGCCTATTGGAGAAAATCCAGCCATCTGGTTCATACCCTCTGATCTACCACGATCAATGTCGCTATGATTGCAGCCATCACTGCATTCCAAATCATAGATGCCTTTGTCAGTATTATCACCATTATCACAGAACTGTCGTTTGGCTCATTCTTCAAGTGGAAAATAGAACCGTGCATGGCTGTGCAAAGTACTAGTTGATCATAAATGACCCTTCTACACTGTAACATCAATATGCATATTCTCCATTCTACCTATATTCCACACATTTCCTTTGGTACTGACAAGCAAAATTTGTTCAACAATCAAGAGCTCTTTTAGTTGTTGATCATTTCCTTTATTCTCCTGACCTTAATGTGTGATTCAGGGGTGATATTTAGATGCTAGTCCCTATTAGGGGTTCAAAGTTGAAAATGGATTTCATCCTCACAAGGCAAAGTCTCACGACACACAAATTTTCAACAGTATTTGACATGTATAGGCAATCACATGATTTCAAGTGCAATTTGGAATAAAAAAGCATGAGTAAATTTTTTTAAAGACTAACAAAATTGCATGAGCCCGTAGGGCGAGTGCAATTTGTGGTCTTTGAAAAAATTTACAAGTGCTTATTTATTCCAAATTGCATGAGAAAAATCATGTGATTATGTATTAATAATATATGTGAAAAAATACAAGGTAGCTTATCTTAATTGTGCAGAAGAAAAGCACATGCATTACGTGCAAAAATAATTGATTCAAACTCTGCAAGTGACATTGACCTTGACATTGACCTTGACATTGACCTTGACATTGACCTTGACATTGACCTTGACATTGACCAATCATTCTGACCAATCAGAATGTCTGGTTTGTTACTTTCTTTGCACTGAATTAACCCTCTTCTGCACTGAATTTACTCTCTTCTGCACTGAATTACCTGAAAACTGCATTTATCTTAACCAATAAGAAAGATTCAAAACATGCCTTCCCTTACCCTGGGAAGAGTGTTCTTGCTCATCCATATTCTCTCAGCTTTTATATCCTTGATGAGTTCATGTTGTATCTCTGGAGGCAAAGCTTTGAAGTCTTCTGAATCAATATCGATTGCATTAGGAGCCTGAAAAGTTTCCTGACAGAAAGAATAATACAATTATTACGTTTCACAAACTTTTTTATGATTTCAAATTAATCAGAAAATTTGAATTTTGGTCCGACTAAAGGAATATACCTCCAACTGCTGCCTTTGGAACTGTTCTAAGATAGGAACGTCCATGTCTTCATCTTCTGATGAACTAGGGATGAAATCAGAACCAAAATGAACAAATGGTAAACACCACAGCATACACTATTGAGTTATGGATGCATGCAAGAGGTTGCTAAGCATGAAAGAAGCATAAGAGTAGTGCAAGTTGAGTGCTTAGCAAACCTCCCAAGTGCATCCATAACTCAATAGTGTACACTGTGGTTTTTGCCATGTTTTATAACATACTGTCATAACATTGATACATTGTAGCAAAAAAAAGTCCCCTCCAACAAACACTGAAATCCTACATGACCAGCAAAAAGAAGCATGTGGAAACTAATCTTTGCAATTGCTCATATCAGCAGTGTACACCCATGGGCAATTATAACATAACCAAAGTAAAGCGCGTGCTCTGATTGGTCACTTTAGCATCCCCATTTGCCCATGGGTGTACGCTGCTGACGTGAGCAAATGCAAAGACTATTTTTCCACGCGCCCTTGTTTTTTCTGGTCACGTAAGATTTGTTAAATAAAAGGGAACTCTTTAGCTACAATGTATCAATGTTATGTTATAAAACAAATGGTAAACACCAAAGCGTACACTATTGAGTTATGGATGCACTTGGGAGGTTTGCTAAGCACTTAAAAAGCTAGAGTCGCTCTTGGCTATTGCCTCGAGCAACTCTTACGCTTCTTTCATGCTTAGCAACCTCCCATGTGCATCCATAACTCAATAGTGTATGCTATGGTGTTTACGATTTGTTAAATAGTGGACACTAAATTGACCAATCAGAGTGCGTGCTTTACTTTGGTTTAATGTTACAATACACGGCGCTATCAGTGCAAAAGTATTTTTTGAAAGTTGCTGCTTGCCTTTTCACATTATAATAATAATTTCTTTGCATTGTTCCACAACCACAGCTAACATGGATGTTAAAAATATAAAATATTACCAAACATATGAATCAGGCTAAGAGCTTGTCTGCATGTTTGCATAGGCCTTCAAAAATATCTTGGCAAACTTAGAAACATTAAAAACAGCCACAACTCTAACATAACCGGGTTCAAAGGAATCCTCGAGTTTTTCTCAGGGTACTCCCAAAGTAATCAACCTCTAATTTCCCTGACAATGTTAACATACTAAAGAGGGGTCAGCTAATGAACACTGATAGAACATCACCTAAAGGACAGTGCATTGATACAACTGTTTAACATTAAATTCTCACAAATAGCTCAAAAGAAAATGCATAATCATCATTGGGAGAATTCACTTTCAGATCTTTGCCTACCTTTTAGCGTCTGTTATGGCACGGGATGGTAGAGGAGGAAGTTCAAACACATCAGGTTCTCTTGGACTCCTACTTCTTTCAGGGATAGCAGAACTGAAAAAAAAGATACATTACCACAACTAAAAAATGTCTCCAAACTGTTGGAAAATAAACTGTTAAGGAGAAGAATTAAAAAGCTGATGTCCAGAAATCACTTGCTTGATTACCAAACCGTTTTATTTGGTAATAAAAACCACACTTGATAACTTAAGGAAGGTATGCAAATCATCTCTCCCTTGATACAGAACTGATATAAGCTAACATTTCTCTTCATTATAAACTCAGAAAGCAGAAGGCAAAGGCAAAGTGTGTACTCAGTTAGCCTCCTTAGAATGAAGTGACAAGGAGTATCACTAACCCCCCCTGATAAGGAGAAGAATTAAAAAGCTGATGTCCTGATTGTTGAGAAATCACTTGCTCAATTACCAAGCAGTTCAATTGGTAATCAAAACAACACTTGATAAGTTTTTTTGGAAAGTAAAGAAATTCATCTCTCCCCTACAGATAAAAGCTAACATTTCTCTTCATTATAAACTCAGTGGAAGGCAGAAGGCAAAGGCAAAGTCTGAACTGAAGCCTTCTGGGCACCCAGCTAGAACAACTAGGAGTAATACTCCCTCCATCACCCCTGGATGTAACGCTAGCCCATTGTGAGGTTACCCCACCCCCCCTGCATTTCATCAGGCTTCCCTGACAGTCAGCTAGTACCCCTGTCTACTCCAGGGGGGGAGGCACTGTCAGGGAGAGTAGAGTGTTTTGCCCAAGAACACAACAAATTGGCTTGGCCCTGTCTTACACTCATAACTTTTGTCCAGGAATCCAGTGTACTGACCATTAGACAACTGCCTCGCCCACATTATAAACTCAATAAATCAAAATATCTTTAACTACCAACTGAATAGAGTGTAAAGTACCTTTTCCTCTTTGTGACAGTTTCAAGAGCTCTAGTTTTCAGATAATTTTTCATAATCTTTTCTGCAGCTCTTTTTGACTTATGAACAGCTTTAAATCTTTGTTCCTTTCTTGCTGCCTGGTGTTAAAAGACATAAACAGGTAACATTAGCAAGTAATGAGGCCAACTGATGAAACTCTTACAAGGTTTCTCTATTGCTGGCCCTTACCAAGAAGTGTGCTCTTAAGAAACTGATACCAAATAAAGCTAAAAAAATGATTTTTGATCAATTTCAGAGTTACATAGTTTAATTTAATTCAATTGCTTCGCCAACCGGCAGGGACACCGCAACAGCTTGCACCAATTACTGCAGACCCAATAAATCCACCCATCCCAACCCAGGGGAGGACATCCATCACACAGTAATCTCGTGTGTGGGAAATTAACGTCTCCTATCTCAACCCTGCAGGAGACGGGACCTCCATTTATTCGTCTCTATCCGAGAAGACTAGAATATCGAACCATTTCTTGATGTTATAGAAAGGCAGCCAATTCTTCTCAATTATTTTGAGACCCTGAGTGTTGGTCCGGCCGGGGCTCTAACCCTTGACCTCCCGCAGAACAGTCCAGCGCTCTATCCATTGAGCTAACTGGGAGGCGGTTTGCTCAATGGATAGAATATGAAATTTCAGTATAGGAAATTAAATGACACTGACAGGGAAATAGCAAGGAACACTGTTGTTTGCCTGAGAGTGGTGGAAAGAAAAGGGAGAGAAGTTGGTGATACCTTACCAGTGTCTTTTTCTTGAGATGAGGCACTCCACCATCAAATACAAAAACTGGTTTAATCCTGTAATACAACAGTTTACATAATCTACTGAACAAGCCAACAAGATGTGCATTGGGAACTGGATTTCCCTGCTTGTCTCGCATCCCTTTCACAGACTGATTCAAGATCACACTGGCATCTGATTATTCTCATGTTAAGGTATTTTTAGATTGTAACTCATTAGAAATCACTACATGTCGTAGTACTGAGAGATTACTGTCTATCACAGGGCTCTACATTAATGAGTCCTAGCCCACTAGCCACAGACTAATGAGTCCTAGCCAACTAGCAACAGACTAACGAGTCCTAGCCAACTAGCTACAGACTAACGAGTCCTACCCAACTAGCCACAGACTAGTAGAAATTCAGTTTTGGCTCGTGGTTTTCAATTTCCACTACCCAGTTTGGCTAGTATTAAACAAACTGAAATTTTTGTAACATTTAAATTGTCTCTTGCCACTTGGTTAGTAAGTTGAAAAGTTATGTTGAGCCCTGTATCACCTGCACCGCTTTGCAGTTGTCGATTATTAATGGTTTATGTTATTCTCATCAGCACCATTTATCATCATTTTGAGTTTCTACCACAGTGACTGTTCACTTAAGATCAGTTGTAATAATTTAGAGATTTAGCCAAGCCTAAAAGCGGAGCTCCCAAGTTCATAATATTAATGATAACATAAAAGATGTGAATTTGCCAAGACTCGCCTGAGACACCCCTCCCTTCATTTTGATAGTCTCCCCTATCCTACCCGTGCAATCTGAAGGCACGTACGTATGCACTTATGCTCGGTCAGTCACATGACAACCAAACGAAAAGAGGTTGACCATATTCCATGGGTATGGGGCTCTGCTCCACGAGCGCAAAGTGCATGTGAGAGCCCTGCTATCAATGTTCCCCATACTCTCCTCTCTACATTTCATTTGGTACAGACTTGGAAAATTTATTCAACAATCAAAGCTTCTCAAGTTGGCGATCACATTCTAATGATCTTAAGGAATGATTCAAAAGCAATACTGTAAGGAGGAAGTAGATGCTGGTCACTTTTAGCACTTAAAAGGTGTGAGGCGTGAGGTGTGAGGCATGAGGTGTGAGGCGTGAGGTGTGAGGCGTGAGTAGTCCAGTGGTCAGTGCGCTGGTTTTTGGGTCAGATGACCCAGGTTCAAGTCCTGGCTGGGGTTTGACTTTGTGTCCTTGAGCAAGACACTTCACTTACATTGCTTCGTCTTCTCAGATAAAACGTAAAGCCCAAGGTCCTGTCTCTTGCATCTTGCATTAGTTAATTTGGTTAGGCAGGGGACATTAAAGAAACCTCATCACGAGATTACTGTGAGGTGGTCTGGCCTGTTTACTGGGAATTGGGGAGAGGGGGCATCTGTAAAAATTTCTCCTTTGTTGATTGTAAACTATCACAGGCAGTCTGGAAAAGTCTCCCACACAGTGTTGTAAAGCGCATTAGATCATCACATGGTAAATATGCTATAGAAATTGGTAAAATTATTATTATTATCATTATTATTATTATTATTATTATTATTATTATTATTATTATAAATTAAAAGCAATAAGTGCTCACCAGTTCCTACAGACTATACAAAAGTCCAATGCCAGGGTGAAAAAACAAACAAACAAACAAAAAGCATAGCCAAAAAACAAAGAACAGAAAAAAAAAACAAAACAAAATATGAAATAAAGAATTTCTTGAACTAGAGCCAAGAAATTTACTCTTTCAATCCCACGATCTGATCGTCAATACTCCCCTCAAGTTGGTACACATTTCCTTGTAAATAAGTGACAAGAACTTTATGTTGGATCACGATGACAACTTCGACGTGATAAGTCAGAGTACTCTCATTACTTGTTTGTTGGATAATGTATGGATTTTGAAGGGAGAAGTTACATGTTAATCACTTGTTGGTTCGCTAGTGGGTTGACATAAATTCGACACTTAAAGTAGCAAAACAAAAGATCTTGCCAGCTGATTAATCAAAATAACGTAAACAACTAAATAAGGCTTAAAAGGATACCAACTCCGAGTACCTTGTTCTCTAGCGACTCCAGAGTTACAGGCCGTCCAACAGATTCTAAAAGTTTCCAAAGCCCTTTTACCCCCATAATTTAGTTGCATCAAGCGAAAATCGCTCTCTTCGACAAGCCGATATTTCAAGGCTTCAATCGTATTTTGTCATCTAAGATCACCATGACAATTTCAGGTCTTTCTGGCACTTTTAAAATTCGGTCTAGCAGCAACATCAGGCGACTAATAACGTCAAAATTTACATCGAGCTTGAATGACAATTAGTTCCATCACATCCACCATATTGAAAATTCCTGCGCATCCGGATTCGTATGATTTCCGCTGTTTGTTTGCTGGCCTTTAACCTCGCTTTCAAACTTTTTTCCAATCAGAACGAGGTAAATGACGTTTCAAGTGGGCGTCTTGGTGGGAAAATTTCGAATTTTCTAGACCTTATCAGCGTGACATTACGTGGCCACTATGAAAAGAAGTTTTTGGTTTCGTTGATGCTTTCCCCTCACAAAGTAAACAAACGTTTAGCAGAAACAAAGGAAATCAAGCACAAGATTAAATATAGGTCAAGGATAGATATCTTTCTTTTCTTTTTCGTTAAGAAAAACACAAAAAAGAGAAATTGGAATAAAGTCACAGCTGAAAAATGTTTGTTTTGTGATTCTAAAACCATAACACTTTCAAAAATATTTCGAATTTTGGATGAAGTTTTCTCGGAATGCATTATTCGACGCCAGATTCTGTAGAAAAGTGGATTGCATCCCAGGGAAAACACTGAAAGAATTTCTATCATTTTTGCCGGTACGTTCTTCTCACAACTCCCCCACCCACACTGAATAGGAAATCAAAGTTTTGATCCTGTGGTTACCTGACAACTGTGTGACTAAGATTAACGGGAAAAACCCTTTTTTGGCAAGTCATAAACTTCCTCGAAATGTTGCTCTTTCGTTAAGTACAAAATCATTTTTTAATGCTGGTTCGCTCTATGGCCTAAAAAGGGCACGATATGAGTCGAGCGATGAAACCAAATTTGACGAATATAATTCAAATATTTTGACTTCTTGATCTATGGAAGTAAGATTTTTTTTTTTAATTTATTCGGCTAAACGGCGAAAGACACGAAAATTTCTCTGAGATTGTAAACATGTATTTTACTCATGCATGACCTGTAACATGGAAATAACTTGCGTGAGCGATGGATATTTTAGATCGGTGTGCCCACGTAAAATTTGAAATACTAAAATATTATTTCAAGTGACTAGTGTTTGAAACTCTTGAAATCCAAAATTTAAAATTTTCTGTAAATGTATACCTTTCGAAGTTTTTTGTATTATTTTGAATTTAAAGCGTCTTTTTTGGTCACGGTGTACAAGGTCAAGGTTAACAGAGAGCCATACATTATCATTACCACAAAAAGAAATTCCTGCAGGTGGGATGTTAGGAGTGCGGGATTTTACGCAACAGAAGAGAATGAACGTTAATTGGAGCGAATCCCACGTTTAGTCCTCTCCAGAATAAAGGAGTTGACTTCCGGTAAGTTCGAACCGCTTTGGCGGGTGACAAAATGCCTTTTTTAGTAGCCAAGTCAAACCTGGGGGCTTATAAATATCGATAGTTTACGTGGATAGCATTCAAACACTACAAATCATCTGGGTAGCGAGACAGTCAAGAACTTCATCCGGAATCACCGAACATCAAAAGAACAGCGACCACAGGAAAAAAAAAAATGGAAAGTTTCTTGGACCCAAGAGTAGAAGAACTTCTGTCCAAAAAAACAGACACGCAGCGATTGCAAGCGATTGCGTTTTCCATCGCTTGTTTGTGTACCGGACCAACGCCATTTCAACCTCCTGATTATTTTCATATTCCCCGAAACAAAGGTATAAAAAAGTCTTAAAATTGACATCGTTTTAACTTTTACTCTTTACCCTTAGCAACAGGAATTGTGTGGTTTGTCTATGCTCATAGCTAAACAAAGGTTTGCTAAGAAAAATTTTGACAACATTTTTCACAATTATATTCCTGGAATCGAGTCAGAATTTTTTTGGCAAAAAAATTGGAGGGCGAATATTTTTAGTGTAATTAGTTGGAGTGTGTTATTGTCGTTGCCAAAAACATAAAGTTTCTTCCGCCTAATTTAAGGTGTGTGTTTTGAAATTCTACCCAAAACTCACGGGAACTGTTCACTTCGGTGTTAAGTAGCTTACTAACACTATTTTGAGAAATCATGAGCAGTACCAAATTTGGTATGCAGATTGAAGCTAGTTATGTCTCCGGAGACATGTCATGAAGCTCCCGTGTTTCGCATGTGATCTGATAATTTTGAATTCTCGTATCATTTTCCGCTTTATATAAACTCTAAATGTTTAATTTTCGTTTTTTTATCTAGCGGATACACAAGAGGAGAGCGGTGACGGGGAAAGTGATTAAATTAAAGAAAGCAAAAAGTCTGTAAAATCCGATCCTTACATCCGGTTCAGATGTTGCTCAACGACGTGCAGTGGACCGCGTGACCCGTGACTGATGCTTGACAATGATTACGGCGTGACCATTCACATTGCCTCTCCGTGACGGTCATTTCAAATCTTGCTCTGCGAAAAATTGCTTAACGGGTAAAGCGGCAAATGATAAATGTGTAATAATTTATTTCCTTGCTGGAAAATCCTGCTCTGCAAAATATTGCTTAACGGGTAAAGCAGCAAAAAACAATTTGTGCATTTATTCAAATATGTAAAAAGGTACAAATAATAATCATGTATAAATGTAAAAAGCTAGGAAAATATGTTTTTTTTTGGGGATGGGAATGCCACCTCTGTCAAACTAGACTCGAACAGACTACAAATAAAATAACAAATGAAATATCTGAAAATTCATCCGTTTTTGAAATCGATCGCGATCTTGGCACTCTTTTATCAGAGAAGCATTACATACTTGTGTATACAAAAAACCTGAACTCCCTTTTAGTGTCATCAGTGGATTGGATCATTAATAGTCGACCCGTCCGGCCTCGCTCGCGCCATCCCATAAAACACTATGGTGAAAACTGACGTGGTGACGGCCGGACGGGTTGATATGAGCCGGTCCAGAAAAGCCGTCCGGCACTACTGCCCTTGGGCCGCTTCGTTGGTCGAGCCAGACGGAAAAATATTTGGCTCTCGGTCATGAGGTGCGGACAGAGCGCATGACTTCGAGCCAAATATTTTCCCGTCCGGCCCTACTTAGTCTGGCACATACACAGTATGTGCACATATGCGCACGTATGTGCCCACGAACGTGCGTGCGTACATGTGTATGTACGTGGTTAGCGCTAACGTGCGTGCATACGTACGTGCATGCATGCGTACGTACGTGCGTGCATACCAACGTGCGTTCGTGTGTGCGTGCGTGTTAACTTGCGCGCATGCGTGGGTACGTGCCTACGTGTGTGCGTACTCCACCCATTTTTACACGTCTCCGTCCGATTCTGGGCGTCTTCGCTTGTCGTTGAGCGACTTCTTTCTTGTGTGGTGCTTCAGATGCCTCCGTCCTACTTTGAGCGCCTCTGTCCTATTTCGGGTGGGCTTGCCCCATTTGGACTCTTCCCTCCGATTTCGTCCTTCTTGAAAGCTTTGTCCAATTTTGGGTGGTGAGGTCCGGTTTCACGTCTTTTATGTTTTGACAGCAGCAGCCTAATTTCCAGTTATAACTAACCACACTCTCGAAACTAGCAACTTCTTAATTAACCTTATTGTGTTTTACTAGGAAGGAACACAACGCTGAAAAGTGTGATAACATCAAACTTAAACGAAATGAACAAACTCAACGAAGGTGAGAAACAGTGTTTTACAAATACGTCATTTCAAATTGTCGCGTTCCCGATGCCGCCGACACGTGGTGTTGTGCACCGGAGTTCGCCAGTATAACCACACTGTTGCACTTTAGACAAGTAGCAGCATCAAACTCTTTATTCACTTAAGCTGGCAGTCTTTGTACAGCACAGTCGGTAAAAACTATAGAACGGATACTTGAAGGTTGGATATGGAGAACACCGAAAGACTACGAAACTAGAAATGATAAAAATGAGGAATATTACAAGCGTAACTTACATCGGATCTTGACTCCGGGGTAGAGAACTCCTAAACTCCGTTCGGCTCCGAAATGGTTTCGATACAATGACTCCTCGCAAATGAACTACTTCCTAATAGAAGGCGAATTTAGTTCTTACACTTTGACATAGGGGAAATAGAAATGAACAGTACTTTGTGTAGCCAGCTTCGAGCGGATATTCGCTAGTCACGGAATAGAAATCAAACAAAGCGCGCTAACGAATTTAATAGAAAGTCATGGAAAGTTCCTTAGTGTCTTTGTGCTAAAAACGGAAGAGTTACATAACTAAAAAAGATTACAGTTCGTATCCGTAAACGGGACACAAATTGAAGGGTTCGCTACTCGCAGGAACATAATTACCGTCTCCTTTTATTTGGATGCCACACTAGTATCTAATATCGATTCATCTTATCCAAGAAAGGAATATATGTCACGCTCGATCTCGGAGGCAAGAGATTGAAAAAACAGACTCGCAAGATTCTACCGTAGGATATTTAACCTTGTAAACTTTGAATACTCATGTACTTCTGCAAAATGTAACCAGGGGCGTAGCCAGGAGTTTTCAAAGGAGGGGGGGGGGGGGGTCACAGAGGCTACTCCCCAGATTGTCATGTCGACCTCCACGCCGTGCATGTTTTACTTAATGTTACAGTTTTGGGATGAGCAGTGAGAGTATAGTGGGCAGGACAAGCCTACAAAGTAGCTTCTAGCCAGCACTTAAGTTCCACGAAAAAACTCTATTCTATTCTCACTGCTTTACTGTCAAAATATCTTTTAGTATAACAACAAAGTTGAAATGGTAAATCGGCCACCGTAATGATTACAAAAGCTGACGTTTCGAGCGTTAGCCCTTCGTCGGAGCGAATAGAGGAATTGTGGGTTGTGTGTGCTTTTAAAGGCAGAAAATGGAGCTACGTTATTGGTGGGTGCATGGCAACGAGAAAAACATGAATAAATTAGTGGAATGAAAAGCGTTCATTGATCCCTGTGGGATTTAGACTGCCGGTTTGAAAGATGAGCTTTAGTTCAAGATTTTTACGGCTTTCCGTGCCACCTAAGTGCAAGGAAAGACCGCAGATTGCCATATGTTGCTTAGAATGATTAGGTAAATTAAAATGTCTAGCGACTGGTTTCGATGTGTCCTTGTCATTCCTTTCCACGTCTCGAAGGTGTTCTCGGAATCGGTCACCTAGTCTTCTGCCTGTTTCGCCGATGTATATCTTTTTGCAATAAGTGCAAGTTATGCAATAGATTACATTAACGGAGGTGCACGTATCGAAGAACTGGCACATTGACTCTGATTTGTGGTGAAAATCAGAGTCATTACTACATAAACGACGAAGTCTTAGAAACTGAGAAAAAGGAATGGAATTCTTAACGTGAGATGGATGAGAAGACGAATATAACAAGTAATTATGCGAGTCTGTAGGTTTGTAATACACACTAGTGCATAAACCGTTACCTTCAATTGAAACTTTGACGTCTAAAAAGGATAAAGAGTTGTCAGAAATTTCCCAAGTATATTTCAGAGCCGGGTGAAAAGAATTGACTGCAGTTATGAATTGAGTGAGCTCCTCTCTGGTAGAGGAGGTAGCGCCGATACAGTCGTCGATGTAGCGACCGTAGAGTTCCGGTTTGGACCCGTTGTATTGGCTGAAAAATTGATGTTCGACAAAACCTACAAAAAGATTCGCATAGCTAGGTCCCATTTTGGTGCCCATGGCTACACCACTGGTTTGTTTGAAGAAGTTGTTTCCGAATGAAAAACAATTGAGTGTGAGCACTAGTTCGGCTAAGCGTAGTAGTGTTTCAGATTTAGGTTCCTTAACAGTACGTTGATCAAAAAAATGTTTAAGGGCCAGACTAGTCTTTTCAGACTAATGAGCAACCAGGCACTTTTAAATGCGCTCGTGCACGATGCAAAACGTGTCCTTTCATTCACAACACTGATAAAATATCGGGACCTAAACGATCCATTAAGATCACCGATCACTTCACGTGCACCTCCGCTAATGTAATGTATTGCATAACTTGCACTTATTGCAAAAAGATATACATCGGCGAAACAGGCAGAAGACTAGGTGACCGATTCCGAGAACGCCTTCGAGACGTGGAAAGGAATGACAAGGACACATCGAAACCAGTCGCTAGACATTTTAATTTACCTAATCATTCTAAGCAACATATGGCAATCTGCGGTCTTTCCTTGCACTTAGGTGGCACGGAAAGCCGTAAAAATCTTGAACTAAAGCTCATCTTTCAAACCGGCAGTCTAAATCCCACAGGGATCAATGAACGCTTTTCATTCCACTAATTTATTCATGTTTTTCTCGTTGCCATGCACCCACCAATAACGTAGCTCCATTTTCTGCCTTTAAAAGCACACACAACCCACAATTCCTCTATTCGCTCCGACGAAGGGCTAACGCTCGAAACGTCAGCTTTTGTAATCATTACGGTGGCCAATTTACCATTTCAATTTTGTTGATATATCCAAATTATTTCGTTACTCCCACCGACGCAGCCCCAAACAGTTTCTTTCGAAACTATCAGCCTTTATTCTTTTAGTATAAGGCGGTGTGGATGACGAGTAGAAAAAATGTTGATAATCTCATCAATGTCAATCGCTCTGCCATAGTGGATGTTCATCATCGCCAGACCTGACTGTCTCTCTGTAGTCATTGTACTTCTTAAGTACGTCTTCAGGCGTTTTAAAGTGCTAAATGACCTTTCGTACTCCGCGGAAGTAACAGGTAAAGTGCAAAGAATGCGAAGAAGGACGTTAATATTAGGAAAGAAAATAGGGTCGCATTCTCTAAACTAATGTGGCTGAGGCATTATCTGGAAGACTCGATTTGTCAGCCACTTTTGACCATTTATGACGCCAACAGACAAGCTCAACGTCAACGACATCGGGTGATACCAAATCATCTCGATAAAACTGAATTGCTGCATCAATTGTGGTGTCACTTGAACTGACCAATACTTCAGGTACCAAACACATCAGGTTGTAGACATTCATCTGAATTTCACTGAAGTACGTGTCCATTTGGACTATAAGGTGGTCCATCAGTGGAAGGCACGGTGAACATTGAAAGTACTGAACAGGTGTGGCAGCTGGAGCGTTATCATGATGCCGCTGTCTGTTGGCAATTCTTGGAAGTGCGGGCTCAACATCGACGTCTTTGCCTAGTTCAACGCTTGCTTCGTACCACCGATTGAAGTGAACCTCGATCTGCTCTCTGAAAGCTTTCAGATCTGATTTCACAGAGCTAACTTGGGTGTAAACCATATAACTGTCACTGTCGCGTTTCTGCAGTTATATGCTTAGTGGTTTCAGAACAGACAAACACTTCATAACTGTGATCATCGTTACTATGAACTGGAACTGAGTTACGGCTGCCAGAAAACCGTTCGCTTTTGTGCGCGTTTCCTGGTCTCATTTCCAGGATCCGTACTCGTCAAGGTAAACACGCTCATTTGCCATTACTTCTAATTTCTTGAAAATTGCTCTGAAAAGGCTGTTAAATACCTCGAATGCCTCGTGCCTCTCCACTCAGCGGGTGCGACAAAGACTAATTAGGGTGGTCCGGCGTGTGTTAGAGCATATGTTGTTGATAACCGCCGCTAACAGCTCGTGCCTTTTCGGTGAGAACTTGAAAAAAGAACATATTTCATTAAGTGTTCCTATCATGTTTCTTATCATTGGAATATCACAGGAACGGTACAATAGTAAGATTCAGGCAGTGTACATTACAGTGCGTATAGACTGCTTTGGGGCTCCTTTGTCTGTTAATGCTTGCGTACCTCTTGCAGCCGAGGACATACTAGATGCTCCATCATATCCTTGTCCTCTGCAATTTTTCACATCTAATGACCAGGTTTGGAGCGCCTCGAGGACGTTGTGGCCACAGCTTCACCTGTCGTCCGTGCCAAACTTACAAATCCAAGAAATTATTCAGGTATACTATAAGTTTCATCGACAAATCGATTTGATATGCAAAGCTGTTCAGTATTCGAAACGTTAGTTGTTTCATCGGCGAGAATCGTGAAGAAAGGTGCATACTCTGGAATTTCACTAATAACTTAGTTCCTCAAATACTCCATCGTTATCTCTATTATGTCATTCTGAATAGTAGCAGACGTATAAATAGCATTTCTTGCGCACTCGCGTAAGTGTTTCGCAATAATCTCATTTCCTCCTCCTGCACGGAAGTCAAGAAGTGCAAAAAAATTTCCTCGATTCTTGCTATTGTTATCCGTACTAGATTCCATATGACCACGAAGTGCAATATTTTGTTTTCCCCAAAATATTACACTTAGCTTGATACAATGCTTCTTAGGAGAGGGTCTGAATGGGGGTACTTCGTTGACACTAAACACTTATTTTTTCGGCTACATAACATTAAACAGTTAATTTTTAGCCATTTTAACACTAACATTATAAAATTCACTGTAACATTATTTTTTTGCCCATAAACAGACAAATCATGGCTAAAAGGGGAAATATCTATGTTGGGCCTATGTTTATTGTATCAAAGAGGTTTTTTGGCCAATTTCCAACAATTAGAGATTATTTCAAGACTTCCGAAGTGTGAGGAAGATATCCGAAAGCTGCCGGAGATTTCCGAAGGCTGCCGAACATATCCGAACATCGCCGAAGATGTCCAATGACTGCCGAGGATGTCCACTGAGACTGCCAAAGATGTCCACAGACTTATGACCGACGATATCTGAAGACTATACCGGAAATTTGGCTTGTATAACTCATAACAGTTTTATTCTTAAAGCGCTTTTTTAGCGAGGATACACTAACCGTGACCACTTAGAGAGAATATATCAATAACAAATCAGATTACGATATTCAAATCAAACAGCCAATGGGATAGAACATCGAAATAAACAGTAAAATTAAGTAAACGTACGGATTGTCATCCGTTGTATGAATACGTCAATATGATTGGTTAGCTTTGTGAGATGGTCCCATTTGGGGTATCTGCACTGTAAACAAAAAGAGATAAAGTTAACATAAATAAATGTTTAAATTTGACTAGCAATGAATGCAATAACAGAATATGTCTTTTACCAATAATATCGGCTACAGTACTCACAATGTATAAAAGTCAACAAAAATGACAGACATGTCACTGCATCCTGGCTAGAAACATTTAAATATATTCCATACCTGAATAGTCCTGATTTTCCTGATAGTCCCAGATGTTTCTAGAGATTAAGGCGGAAATGAGCGCGGATGGCGCGACCAAATCTGCTGAACGTTATATCTATATCATTGTCCGCATCGCTCTCCGAGTCGGCGTCGAATTCATCCTCTTGCTCGGGGAGGTCTGTCACGTCACCAACTGCGACAACTCCGAGCATGCAAAGGTCATTCTCTGTAACTTCGTCTATAGCTCGTGGAATATTTGTATCCTAGTCGACTCGTTCTTCATTGCCTGTCCCTGGATTGTCTTGAACATTCTCTTGGAATGTTACTCTAGTACACGATGACGCACTGGAATATACAGCTGACGGCAGGGCTCTCGCTTTGTCCTTTGTTGTTTCGCTTCTTACCGTCCTTTGCGTAACAGATCAATGCCTGTCAACCAATTCCTTCATGGCTGCCTCAATGTTGGGATCAACGTTACCAGCTGGAGGAGATTTCATCAAATCTACATCCCGTAACTCCGTACTGGATTTAGGCACCGATTAACAATAAGAATTCTCATGTGTGAACTACTTCGCACCCCACCTCGTTGTACTCTTTAAAGATTCCTTTGAAATTGTTCCAAAGTCTTTAGCACACTGAAGAGAATTGAAAGTCTCGGTTTTTGAAGTGGGCGACTGCATAAAGGTTCTTCACCTGAGTTGTTAGCAACATACGCAGGTCAATGTCACTAAGATACTCCTCGTTTACATTCTTAACGTTATCTCGTAGCTGTTCCATACCCCGTTCCAGAAGCACCAATAGGGACTTTAAGATTGTGGACTACGGTTGGCTATGGTGGGTGATTACCGTCATAATTCAGTTTTTGATTTTCTGACATATTATTACATTTTGCATAGTAATGAATTTTTTGTCTGTTTGAATTTTATGTTGGTTTCATCAATTTTCTGACAGAACTCAATTTTTCGTCTAATCAAATTTTCGGATAACCTAAATTTTCTGTTGATTGGAATTTTCGGTCCGTGTCAGGTTTCGGGGAACTTTTCGAATTTTCCGACTATCTACTGCGAGGATCGTGCATCATATGTAGTTTAGAATACTTCACATCTCCGATTCGTTTCTGGTGAATTTTCTGCCAGTAGTTCTAATTTTTCGGACGCATTCAATTTTCTGCTACAACTTTTTCTCCAGTTGGCCTGTTGACTACGAGAAACCAGATCGAGGTAATGTTATTGTTGATCCAAGATGGCGGATAGAGTGATGGCGCTTTCTCAAGAAGAGCTGCAATCGTTCAGATACTTGCGAGAGCTTTTACTTAATATTATTCGGGAAATTGAAGGAGGAGGGCTTGACCCAAATATAGTTGGACGCCTTTCACTTTAGGCTGGATTGGCTGCATGGTTTAATAGCTCGTCTTGTTCTAGCCTGCGAACAGGCTCCCGGCTTGGAGGAGCACAACGGCGCGAAGCAGGGGTAAGGGAACCTGCACGCGTCTTGCTAAATCGCGTTTACCTCCCACAAGAACCGCGCAGAGAACTTATCTTGTTAACTGTCAAATGTCAACCAATCAGCGCGCGCCGTAAGTCAAAATCCAAAACAGAAAACAAACAAACGAATAGGCTCCCGGCGAGCAAGCGCCATGTCTCACGGAGGCATTTTGAACAGCAACTGTTTAATAATGACACTTTGAGTTTTTTTCATCTGCAGTCCCCGTGATTGCAAGTATTGGCGTCCCTTAAAAAGATAAAACGAATAAATTCAACGTAATAAAAGTAAAGAATGACTACAGCGTCTTGGTCAGGAAATCGAGTAATGCAATCGAAAGACTCCAAAAATAAGTAAACAGGTACGACAACACAGACTTAAGCTTATCGGTGAATGACCATAGAACTTGACTCTCCTTGTTTACAAAAGGATCTGATCTGCGACAATTTCCCAAACGCCTCACGGAAAGCAACATTTGCACCGAGTTTTGCCTCACACCTGTTAACAATCATTGAACAAGTGAGTAACAATCTAGTTAGAAGTAAACCCAATAGGATTCGTCAGAAACATAATACCTTTTTCCAGTCCACATCTCAACAGCATGGGACTCATCCACTACAACTGCGGCCAATTTTCCGTCAAGAGAAGAGCAGTTATCCTTCTAAATGTCGAGGAATCGTTTCTCCATAACTGTCTCAGCCGAACCGAAGATTAGCTGAAATTTTGCGGCACGCACCTCGTCTTCCGAGATATCCTCTGTGGAAGCCGCCGGGATACCCATACTTCCGGCCTTGGCAATTTGGTCTTCAGTGATGCTTTTCAAAGGACAAATAATCAACACAGTTTGCCGCTCTTCTCCTTCAATAATAATAATAATAGTGATAATAATAATATTAATAATAATAATAATTATAATAATAATTATAATAATAATAATAATTATAATAATAATAATAATTATAATAATAATAATAATTATAATAATAATTATAATAATTATAATAATTATAATAATAATAATAATAATAATTATAATAATAATAATAATAAAAGATTTATACCGCGCCAGTATCCTACTGTTCAAAGGCGCCTACAAAAAACTCTAACATTAACACTTAAGACAGCTAATATTAATTATAAAAGGCTTTTCTAAAAAGAAAAGTTTTTAATCTACTTTTGAAAACAGACACAGACTGTGCATTTCTAATTTCACTTGGCAAAGCATTCCATAATGATGGTGCTGCTACAGAGAAGGATCTTGCGCCATATGTTTTCAAGTTATAGGATGAATCACAAATGAATCACAAATGTACGACGGTGCCAAGTTGTTAAGTGCCTTTTAGGTTATAAGTAAAATCTTAAAAATAATGCGTTGATTAACAGGAAGCCAATGAAGATTGAAAAGAACAGGCGTAATGTGATCATGCTTTTTTGTAAGTGTGACGAGGCGCGCCGCGGCATTCTGGACGTGTTGTAGCTTTTTTATAGTGTAGGCTGGTAGGCCATACAAAAGAGAATTACAGTAATCCAGCTTCGAAGATACAAACATATGAACCAGCAATTCAGTAGTGGTCGCTGAAAGATATCTCCTGATATAGCTAATATTTCGCAAATGATAAAATGAAGATTTGCAAATGTCAGTAATATGATCGTTAAAGCAAAAATGGCTATCAAACATAGTGCCGATATTCCTCGCCTTTTGCACGGAATGGATAGTCTCACCAGCAACTGAAATCTCGTGAAGGAGTGGTCTTGGAAGATGTTTAGCGGAGATCACCAATAATTCAGTTTTGTCTTTTTTTAATTTAAGGCGATTAACCATCATCCAATGATTGATTTCATTCACACAGCTCTCGATGCTAGAAACCGCTAGATCCCTATCACCCAGTACGGTTGGTTGGAAAGACAAGTAAAGCTGTGAGTCGTCAGCATAAAAGTGATAGCTCAGGTTAAATTTCTCTACGATATCTGAAAGCGGTGAAGTATAAAGCAAATACAAAATGGGTCCCAAGACAGATTCTTGTGGCACTCCACATTTAAGGTCATGTTTCGTAAAAGTACCACCATCGACGGAGACATATTGCGTGCGATTCGATAAATAAGATTGCAACCATAATAGAGGCTTTCCAGCTATGCCAAACCGTACACGTAAACGAGAGAAGAGGATGGTATGATCTTCAATCGACGCAGCAACAGCAAAGAGTTGGAAAGTAAGACTTTTGCCGTATCCTGTCGGAAGAACCGCGAGCACATCATCTTTCTTAAGTAAATAGTCCACAGCATTACGCTGTTCGGGCTTCAATTGCAGCATAAACTTCAAATTATTTGATAAATGGTCGCAAGCCTCGCGAAGAACAGCATCCCTTTTTTCCGCCATTTTAATTTTTTGTCTCTACCGGAACCGTAAACTAAGATACGTCATGAAAAATTAAATTCAACCAATCAGCGCTTTGCGTCCAAATTTTGGACGCAGACATTCGATATTCTGAGACTTGCGTGCAGGCTCCCCTTCCTGTGTCCCCACGTCTGATTGAACGGAGAGCCTGTTCGCAGGCTAGTCTTGTTCATTTGAATGGTATCGATGAACAAATTGTTAACCTAATTGGGGGTGCACGGGATTGCGTTATTGGAGGTCAAGATATTTTTGATGTTTCATCACTTGCTACTGCCTTTAGTGGGCAAGTGGACGTCCAAGATATTCAATTCCCAGAGATCAGCTTGATTTTCTGATCGGTAGATGTTTTACTGTTGTCGATATCGCAACTTTGCTAGGTATCAGTGTTCGGACTGTTGAAAGACGCTTGGTCGAGTTTGGGTTGAGTGTGAGATTAACATACTCCAACACAGACAGCGAAGAACTCGACCAGCTCATTCAAAACATCCTGACTATATTACCTCGATATGGTTTCTCGTACTCACCAGGCCAACTGGAGAAAAAGTTGTAGCAGAAAATTGAATGTGTCCGAAAATTAGAACTACTAGCAGAAAATTCACCAGAAACGAATCGGAGATGTGAAGTATAATAAATCTTCTGCCGCTGGTACACTTGTGACAATAGCAAACGTGTCATCCACGTACCTTCTGTAAAATTCAGGGAGCTTGTTGTCTTTATCTATTAACGCATCTATTAATTAATCTATCTATTGTCTTTATCTATTAACGCATTTCTCTGTTCCATCGAAGAGAAACTAGATAAAGACAACAAGCTCCCTGAATTTTACAGAAGGTACGTGGATGACACGTTTGCTATTGTCACAAGTGTACCAGCGGCAGAAGATTTATTATCAACGCTAAATAACTGCCATCCGTCCATACACTTCACCATGGAGCTAGCATCTGGAAACAAGTTACCTTTTGTCGGTATGGAAGTGCTCAAGAAAGGCTTTAAACTAGAAACTAGTGTTTATCGGAAACCAACAAACACAGGCCTATTGCTTCATCACCAGAGCCACGTCGATAAAAGGTACAAGAAATCACTACTTAAGACCATGTTGAATCGTGCATTCCGCCTGTCGTCCACATGGGAGTCCTTCAAATCTGAATGTGATCATCTAAAGATGATGTTTAGAAACCTCAAGTATCCCGACCACCTCATCAATTCCACCATCTCTCACTTTGTCACCTCAGTTAGGTCGGAAAACCCTGGAGTGCAAGCTCAATTATCCGTCAACGAAAATGCTGTTCACCGAGTGGTTTTGCCTTTTAAAGATCAAAAGTCAGCTGACGCAGTGAAAAGGCAATTATCAGATCTAAGCAACAAAATCGATCACACCCTTCATCCCGTGTTCAAGAGTCGCAAAATCTGTGAAGATCTCAGAGTACGTGAGCCTAAACCTCCTATGGTTAGCCAACAACGCGTTGTATATAATTATAAATGTGATCTGTGTGATGCAGAGTACGTCGGGTACACCAGCCGGCATTTACATCAACGTATTAATGAGCACCGTAATTCGGCCATCGGCAAACATCTAAAGAACGACCACGGCCTACAAACCATCGGCGACCTGACCAAGCATTTCAACGTACTTAAAAAGTGCACCGGGAAACTGGACTGTTTAGTTCATGAAATGCTTTTCATAAAGAAGATGAAGCCCTCTTTGAACAAACAATCGGATTCCATACGCGCGAAACTATTTATTTAATAGTTTACATTTATGAACTCAAAACGCGCAATTATTTATTTAAATATTTTAAATATTTTAAACTTTTTACGTTTGCCACCTTCGTACGGTATAAATTAACAATTCATTTTTATTCTCTTCTCACTTGAGAATGATGACATGGAGTCATCGAAACGTTGTGTGTTTTTCTCGCTAGTGTTTATTCTTAAATGTTTAACATAGTTATCATTTTTTTTCTTCTGAGAAATTGAGGTAACTGTTTTGACACGAACAGGTAACAAAGGCTCTTGAAAATACCTCCAGCAACGAAGTGTAAGTAAGTATTTTAATAGACTGCAGCGGGCCGTTTTTTCTCCGGCTTATTCCATCGTGTGGGTTAGGAGAAATATAGGACAGAAAATAAAGCGAGTTGCGTGCGCCTAATTTCTTTTCTCTGATTTGTTTAGACCGCAGGAGGGTAAAATCCGAGAAAGACTGGGAATGGTTGGAAAGCTAGAATGGCTGGTAATTCTGGGTGATATTTTTGATTGATCATAGATCACGGGGCATATGAGTTACAACACTGATTCAACAGAAAGCGACGCGTAAATGTATATAAAGCGCATGGAAAATTTCCACTTCGAGAAGTTTATTCGAAGTAGTTAGCAAAGACACAATGGCGGAAAGACCTGCTTTTAATCAGTTTACCGCTGTACATATTTTTTGTTCTCTCTTAAGATTCCCTCTCAATCAGATATTGAGGAAAAAAAAAGCTCACGAAAATCCTACCATTACATAATTATTTATTAGTTGCACACGCACTCTGTGAACAAAATAAACAAAACATTTTTACGGCAATGAATGCCCTTTTAAAATGGATACAAAAATAAATTTAGATAATTGTGTTTCTTTTCAAGAATACCAGGCTGGCTGGGGGTAATCAATGTACATTAACCATACCAAAAAAGCAAATAGGGATAGCTAGTCTTACGAGGGTACTTAGCCAGTTTAATTGCCAAAGTATGACAGCTTTGCATAATTGGACGGCATATTTTTTTTTTTTTTTTAATGCCGAGTGGCGATAGATTTTGGCTCTCGAATTTGCGTTGAAATTTCATCATCGTAAACTTTTTCTTGCTTTTGCAAAAATCAGTGGAAAGAGATATGTCCATTTCCACGAATTTACGAAAATAGCCTTTTATATAAGGCGGGAAGCTGGAAAAGCACAACTTTTCTATGATTTTCTTCCACAATAAACGACAGTGCCGAAGGAGAAGAGATCGTCGGTAAATCTCAAGTCGCTGACAGAGACAGTCCATGTGAGTGTAACCCACGTGGGACTGAAACGTGCACACGTGGGCACGTGCGCACATGGCTATATGCATCTCACGTACACACAGAAAGCTTAACAATTCGGAACAAAACTATTTTAAACTTAATTTAAGGTCTTTTCTAGTAGTTACAGGGAAGTCTTATTGCCAGAATACTGGTAAATAAACATTCCCAGATTAGCCCTGTAGAGGGGAAAACTATCAAAGAGTAAATTCAGAAAATTCAATAGCCACATCTACTTGCGTTAGGAGTTAGTTCTAGACTCAAAGAGGTTCACATACCAAAATTAACATTGAATTCTTGCGGTATACAGTTTTTCTTTGAAAAAAAAAAAGATGTTTTAGGGACTATTTTCTGTGCTCCCGTAAGTTTTTCCACCATTTGAGTCCTGTGTGGTGATTGCGCTGTCATCTCCAGACCCTCTCCTTCCTTTTTTCCCGTTGCCATTACCATTCTCCTCGTCCCCGACCCCCACGGCCGAGCCAACGAAGGAAGAATCAGACAACTCTGTGTCTTTAAGTTTCTCAATAAACGAGGCTTTCTGCATTTGATGGTGAATGTTAGATGCGATCATACTAAGCGTGATTGATAGGACTGACAGCCCGAGGAATACGAGAAAAATATTCACGAAGACGAGCTGAGAAAAGAAGATGAGAGAAATTAAAAAAAAAAAAAAAAAAAAAAGTCTTTTTATAGGATTACACAATTACTGGTGAACCAGTAGTTTCCATTGTGGTCCTTGCAAACAAATGAAACAAATGAAACAAATGAAACAAATGGTCTAAATTGAACATAACATCATTAAGAACATCATTAAGAACCCCAACCGGCCGGAGGCAAACCAGTTGGCTATTTACAAGCGTGGCCAAGGATCTGAACTCGGGGCTACCGTGAAACAGATCCAGTGGTCAAGGTGGGACTCAAACCGGGGAGCGGCGGATTACGAGTCCGACACTCTAACCACTCGGCCACACTGCCTCCTTGATTATTATTATTGTTAAGGATTGCAAAGAACGCTTTTAGATTGTGTGTCAACAATCCAAACCCACGTTATCACAACGTCCGGATGCTAAAATCACCGGTATTGCGTAGGTCTGTAACAGTCGCAAAACAAACTCTTAAAATGTGAGTATTTTCGCCGCTATATATTCCAAGTAAACGGTGAAATTAATCTTATTGGAGGTATGCATTCATTGCCACGAAAAGATTTTCCTGTTTAGTAACAGTTTTCGAAATTTGTCACTCATAGTTAAATACATTAATTCCGAACTTCTATCTGATAATAATTCTGACGTAACGCTTTTTTATCAACAGGCACAACCGCTGATCATTTCATTTTCCTGCAGAGCAGGCGCAGTTTAGGAGTGCGAGTGAAACGTAATTTCCTAGTGAAAATTAGAGCCGCCACTTTTTATTTTTACGGTTTCAAAAGAGCTGGGGAGAGAAAGAAATTTGTATCAAGGTGATGAACGACGATCAAAAGGAAAGAGGGGGGAGGGGGTAAGGCAATGAAATTACTTCTCGCTTTCCCGACCCCCTCTCCCTACCCCCCTCTCTAACTGCCAAATAGACGATCGCGAACTTGTAACGATAACTTGCCCTAATAAGACTGCACTGCAGACTAATTACTTCCGCAGGGATCAACGAACGCTTTTCATTCCACTAATTTATTCTTGTTTTTCTCGTTGCCATGTTCCCACCAATGACGTAGCTCCATTTTCTGTCTTTAAAAACACACAACTCACAATTCCTCTATTCGCTCCGACGAATGGCTAACGCTCGAAACGTCAGCTTTTGTAATCGTTACTGTGGCCAATTTACCATTTCAACTTTGTTGATATATCCAAATTATTTAATTACTTCCTTGCTTGCTTTCTTTGTTTCATGGCCGCATAAGTAGAAGTGAATAAGAATGTGCAATATACCTGCTCTTTTTGTGGCACAACGTCTCCAAACCCAATGGTAAGATACGTTATGTATTGAAAATAAAGAGATGTGCCAAAATCCCATCCCTCTATCCAACAAAACAGTCCAGCCATGAGAGTTGTGAAGAACAAAAGGATTAACAGGCCCATCCACAATGGAGCATCCACTTGACCATCATCGCCGTCTTGGACGCTGAAAGAAAAATGACAAAGGGTTGACTTTGGGTTGTATGCTAAGAATCGCAACTTGAAGGGAGCAATTATTGTCATTAAAAACAGAGGTAAACATAATGATAATAATGATGACGATGATGATGATGATGATGATGATGATGATGATGATGATGATGCAATCTCTAAATTAATTGGCTGTAATGTGCTTTTCAACACTATGCACGGGACTTCGCCAGACTGCATTGAACAATCTATAAATTTTTAATGGAAACTTTGCAGGCGCCCTTCCCAATTTAGGGTTTTGTTTGGAAACGAGGCTAACCAGTATAGGAAAGATGCAGGAGACGGGACGTACGGTTTATCTTCTTTCCAAGAAAATTAAAACGTCTAACTATCAAATTCCCTATAGCTATTTTAAGACCCTGATTGGTACGGTCTGGGGCTTGAACCCTCAACCTCGTTCCCGTGTGCGGCACTCCGGCTCTTTACAACATGAGCTAACCAGGTGTACAACAATGAGTTAACTGAGAAGTCAACGCGGGAAATCGTTAGCGCAGAACAGACGATAGACATGGTGTTGTATTTGATTGGCCGGTTGGGCGATACGAATTCTCTTAATCGTTTTTTTTTAGCATCACGAAGTGACAGAAAAAGAAAAATCGCATGATCCCTATCATTTCTGACACTCGATTGTCCTTCACCCCAAACATGATCGCGTGCAATTTACTTACGTTCGTTCGTATTCGTACGACTTGTGAACTTTCCGATACCATTTCAGAAGCCATGCGCACGCATCATTTATGTAGTCACCCAGTATTTTACCAACGATAGCGAGTAATGCTAAGGTAAGCGGTATTCCTAGTAAAGCGTAAATGACACAAATGACGCGGCCAGCCACAGTTACTGGGGACAAGTTTCCATAACCTAGAAGACATGAGTAGTGTTGAATTCAATACGTTTGCATAAAATATCTCAAAATACATGTATATTCATGGCATCCTTTGATCTAATGGGCAGCCAAATTAACTTAAAAAAATTAAAACCTGCTTTATAATGCTAATACATATTACTCACCAATCGTAGTTGTTACGGTCATACAGAAAAATACTGAATTGTAGATGTTCCATTCCTTTTTGGCCGCATCCATGCGTTGGCTGGTTATTCGAGAAAGAACATCGTCAAATTTTCCTAAATCCTTAGAAGTGAGATTTTGCACTAGACCAGGCACATTTATTCCACTGGGTAGCGACAAGTTCTGTCTTATTTCAGAGTTCTGTCAAGGCAAAAAGAACAGTACACGGTAAAATATTGTTTACGATACGTTCTTGTAAGGATGTGCGTTCAGCCTTATTGAGGACCAGTCATTATTTATTACGGGGGAGGGGAGGTCGGAGGAACTTTTGGGGAACACATGTTTTTCGTTGGGGGACGTAAGGGAGAACAGTCGTCGCCAACAGAGCATGAAAGGGGTACTACGAGGGGGGGGGGGTGTCATAAAAACATTACAGAGCCTAATGAGGAGGTCAAATCCAAAATCCCCCACCCCCCTGGGGGATAAGTGAAGACTGGCCTCTTATGACCAGATTTCCATCAGTTCAAAACAGAAAGCCAGTGCGGTGCTCCGCCGCCATAATACCACTTTTATATGGGTGTTTCGTCAATCAAACCTCAATTTCCCACCTAAGCAGCCCCATTTCACGCTTGTAAAATAGCTATGATAAACCGTGTGCTTTCAGTGGTGGAATGGTCATAAAACTATCGTTTATTGTAACGATTAACCCATTGATAATTTATGTTAGCAATAGACCCCACTCTCCATCAGTTACCTGGCCTAGTAACGCAGGATGTTGGTTAAACGCTAAAAAATTTGTTAGTCACTCGCCCAAGGCTCGTGATTTAGACTTTTCCGTGCTTGGACAAGACTCCCCGCGAGGGTTATTACGCCTTTTAATCGATAGAGGGTGTGTTTTATGGCTTAAATTTCTCTACTAGACTTTAAGACGGAATTGTTCTCCATGTACGATCTCGCTCTTGCGTAAACACGCCGCAGAAAAGGGAAATCGAGGATAAGAATTCTTAAAAAGCATAATATCCTTTACATAAAAGCCGTCGTTTCAATTAACAACAAGTTGAGGTGGAAATATGGAAATAATTTTCAATTCCCACTGTCCCTTTGTTTGAAAGCATTATTACGAGAACTCCTGGATTTCTGCTATAGAAATCTACACAAAAGGCTATACCCATTGAGGTGATCCCACAAATAATTGATTTTCAAATCAGAAATGAGTCCTAAAGGCACTAAGCTCGAGAGATGAATAAAGGAGTTTTCTTTATAGAGTTGCCGAACATCACTCGATTTTTTTTCCATGCTATGGAGGCATCTTCGCAGTATTTTCGACGATTATCGGTCGCTCGTCAAACGGGTTTTTTTAATTTAGAATGTTAAATATTGATGAATCTCTTCGTTCAAGCGCATAATCCAAATGGAAGAGAAAGTCTGTGAGTTTAAACTGATCGAGCAGACGAGGCATGTGAGAGATTTAAGTCACAGAGTTTGGGCATAGCCAGCGAGGAACGCCTTTCTCACTAGACTTCAAGAAAAATTGATAGAAAAAATAATACGAGCGTTTTCGATCAGTGTTACACTTTTGTTATTACGTCTTCCGAACCGAACGTTTACATACAAGGAGAGTAAATAAGAAATTTATCTGAGATGGCGCGCGAATGATAAAAAAAAAAGAAAAAACGCACGAGAAAAAAGCATCACATGCCTGCAGGGCCTAATTTGTATATTACAGTCTATTTTAAAGTTATGAAATTTGCGCACAAGCGGCAAAGATTTCTTCCGAACCCGATGGGAAATTGATTATCAAAATAGCGTTAATGGTTAGAATTTGCATACTTTGAAAAACCCTGGGATTTCTTTGTCATTGGGTTTGACATCGAGTTATGAATTTTAAAGTTAGGCCCTATTTTCAAGAAATTGGAGGTTTGCCAACTCAACTTTTCGTGTATTCGATCGCTTTAAATAGAGTTCTCTCGCTACGAAATATTGAAAGAGAAGAGTGTTCTACTTGATCACACTATAACGGAAGATGCTTCATCAATAATATATAAATTATGCTTTCTTCTAATGGAATTTCACGTTGAAAAAAGTTCAACTTGATGCGAACTTTCTATGCTTTTAAACGTTATCATAAACTGTAGTAAATAAATTATCCCACCAAAGTTTGATAACGTTCCAAAACATTCGTTATTTCGCTAGAGAGAAAATATATTGTGTTATGAGTTTTTGTTCAGAATTATTTGTATTAAATTATACATAACCAAGAAATTGCGAACATTAAAAATTGTGTCTAAGCCGTGGTATAGTGTCCTAGAGATTTAGAAGTCTCCGAAACGAAACTTGGCTTCGTCAAGCGCTTCAAAATTGCGCCCAAATCCGCCCGTGTTAGTTGGGCGGCATAATTGATCGCGTATTGTACTCTAACTTACCTTCAAAACATTGAAAATTTCCACCAATTCTTGGGAAGTATTTACGACAACTTTAGGTTGCCGCTCTAGAGCCATAAATAAAAGTCCTCCTAAAGTCAGGTAAGCGGCGTTCAAGAGAATCATGAACAGTGGAAAAGCGGCGCCTTTCTTCTGAATTTTCTTTTGGATCCATTTCACGCATTTCAGTGATCCCTTGATTTTAGTTTTATCAATGCTTGGGAGATTCATATTTGGCAGCATTTTCTTTCGATCTCCCTCCGAATCGTCCTCTTTGTCTTTTCCTTTGAAAAGCGGCATCTTCAACTGTGAATTCCGTGTGGGATTTGACGATAAAATACTTAGTGTGTTTTCGGCGTCCAGACGCTAAAATTACGTTAAGTAACACACAGTTCGACGAGCAGACTGTATATAGTAAACACGCGCTGTTCTTAGAACATCAAAACCACTATTAATTTTTCTGTTCCCGGGAAGTTCTGCTTCTTTCCTCTGAGAATTATCCGTGTTTTTAAGACACTTGGTTCGATCAAATCGACGTCACATGGTTGCAAGGAATAAAAAAATTTCACACTAGATAGTCGTTCGAGATTTGAAAATCATTGGAGCGAAGCTAAAAACCACAGCCCACCAGATTGTTAAAAACGCATTGGACCAAATAAAGTATTCAAAATTCTGCAGTCCTCAATCATGCTTAAACAATTACCCGGCGCCTAGCCTCTCAAGTAAGAGTTATAGTTCCTTGAAGAGAAATCCAATCAGCTGGAAAATCTTTTGGCACTTGTATTTCTAGACACTTCGCTTTCCGACTCCATTGGAACTTTTTGAAAACAAACTTCACTCTTCGGCTTTCTGTCCTTCAAGCCTACGCATGGATTCCTGCAAAGAAAAGAATAATTGCATGCGAACTGCATTTATTATGCAATGTAAACAAAAACAGTGTACAGTGTAATAACATCATGTTCCAGTCTTTAAGAAACATTTTGTTTTGTTCAGTTTAGATCGTTAAAAATTGAGCCCATACAAGGTAGAATAAACACAAACGTGAGTATTGCACCGTTCAGGAGTTGAAACAAGATCGAGAAAATTAATTTTTTTTTCAAGACCGACTGTATATTTAGAAGTAATGTGCGTATGTGAACATACTAGAAAGTGATTGTCAGTTAATTGGCACTTCATAAGTTCCATTTATTCACTTTCTTCTGTACACGAAAAAAAAAACTAACTGAAAAGTGTTTACTTGACACAACAGATATTATGGAAAGCCGTGGAGTTGTGACAAAAAATATATTTACCAGTAACGACAATGGAGACAAAGTTGCATTTTGGTGTAACATAATTGTGTACTTTGGGACCAGCCCGTACGGCCTAAAATCTTATTAAAAGATTGAAATTGAACGAAATGTTAAGTGCTTTGATCTAGTAAAATTGCACGTTGGCCTATATATACGGTTTAAATCGGTTGCCATATGCAAGCGTAATATCTTATTTTAAGTAACTTGTGTGCTTGGGTATAAAGAAGTTTAAAAATCAACGATTTACTAAAGAAACGAAGGTACTTCATAAGTCTGGATAAACTTGACAAGTATGTTTCTGCCACCAAAAATATTTCTTTCAATAGTTTGGTGTTCGGGTCCTTTCCAAAAATTTTGCTATCTACACTCAAAAGATTAACTGTGCTTTTAACTAAATTAATAAATGGAGCACGTAGACACACAAGTCGAGAGCAAACTGTGACAGATATCAGAGCTTTGTTTGCGGTTACTTACACAATTAAACGAGCTACATTTTTGGCTCTGACGAAGGGCTAACGCTCATAACGTCAGCTTTTAAACTCTTTACGGTAGCCAATTTTCATTATCAACTCAGTTGATAAAACCAAAATTATGTTTTTGGGGGATTTGCCTTTACCAGAGATCGTTTTCAACAGCAAAAAGCTCTTTTTCCATGTCAGAAAACATCATTTCCGAGCATAGACGACAGGCGGAATCAAAGAAAAAGTAATGTTCCTCAAATTTCGTTTCCAAATATTGCAGGTTGATCAGCCCCTAGCTACTAAAAGGTTTTTTTGCTTAGAGCTATATTCAAATTAATATTTTTGGTTTTGCCTGACTTCACTGTGTGATTGGTCCAGAAAATTCGCGCCACCTTCTAGACCAATCAGATTCAATTCCATATCGTGTTTTCCCGCGCTTTAATAAGTTTGTTTCTTTCCCATCGACTACTTAGCACATTGGCTCTTCGATATTTTCCTTTTCTCAGACTGTGACTACTTTAATTTTGGTTCTACAACACTCAATTTTTAGTTACTGATAGGGCTTGCATACAAAACTGACTCACTACCTTGATACGTTTTATATGTTTCTCTTGTTAAAAACATTTAATAGTCTTATTTGCATGAAACTGTTGGCCATTTTATCAGCGCGAGGTTTATTTCTGTGAGTTTTTTTTCTAATAACAGAGGTTATCCCTTATTTTAAGGATGTTATGCCTCAGGTTATTTATCACACGGTTATACGTGCCGCCACCATCTCGCATAGAGCACATGTGTGTTGTCAATTTCCAAGATTAAGAAAACACTAAAAAATGAGAATATTAGCACGTAATTACGTTTCGGTCATAGTAATGGACCGCTTTCAGAAATGGCTGCCGTATAAATATTCTTTTGTTTAAATTTAAATTAGCCCTACTGGCCTCGCTTGAGATAATGTATTCTTTTGAATTTTGTACTGGAAAACGAGGCCAGAAGGGCTAAATTGAAATTTAAACAAAAGAATATTAATCCGGCAGCCATTTATGAAAGTGATCTATTGAAGTAAGTTTAAGAAAGAAATACTACAAATCTTTTAGCATCAAGGCAGCGATACATTAAAGAAGAAGTTATTGCGATCCAAGACTCTTTGATATCCTGCGATCAGCGGGTTTGTTCAAGCTATATCTTTCCCCTAGTGTCCCAGCACAAGTAACTAGCTGCAGCTCACATGCCCCAACATGAAACGTAACGCGAAATTTAAAAGCTAAAAAAAGTAACACGTTATTTATAATTCAAGAAACTTTGAATTCAGACATCTCAGAGTTGCATCTTGCGCAAGTTCCTCTGGAAGTATTTGGTCAACTTGCGTAAAATCTCTAAATACTGAAGACCTCTTTCAATTCAATTCATTTACAACCAAAATGTGAAAATTAAAACTACAAAGTCGTAAACAAACAATACTGCACAACCGCCCTCGGTTAGCCCATGTTTTCAAGCGCCGGACCGCCGTGCAGCGTGCAGTGAGTCTAACCTTGTTATTGTTTTAGTAATACAGGCTGCCATTGAAAACAGCTTTAAAGCTGAACTAGGCTAGCTTGTCAAAATGTCGCAAATAATAAAATAAATAAAAAAATGTTAATTTTCTTACAATTTTAGACAATGTGGTGATGTTCCTCTTCAACTAAGAGTTTCGTCCGTCATTGATTTGTAATAATACTCTCTGTGGAAACTAAAATGTTAAAAAAAAAAATCACGAAAAAATTAACATCGGCAAGTAGGACGATATCATATTGAAACTTAGATAACCGATATGCACTTAAGGTTTTCCATTCAGTCTCGTTCGTTTCCGCGTGGCTTATCAATCACTGTGACCAATCGGAAGACAGGTTGGGGGCCACGTGTGGGGACCGCCTAAAGCCAGATCAATGCAGCCACATGATGGGCTCTTAACAAGCACAGCTGTACCTTCTTTTGCCCCGAGGTCGCAGTTCTAGCAGCTATTTATTCATAAAAAATGGTTTTAGTTATTTATTGTGGTGAATGTACTGGTAACGAAGTGTTTTCGTTTGTCTGACGACGTAATCACTTGAAATATAGATGGTAACTTCATTCATCTACTGTTAGTTTTGTTTAGGCGATGCGGTCGACTGTGTACCCTGGAAGCACTGACGCAATTTCGGTTGTCTTAATAGCCTGAGGGACACAAGCAGTGTTTGGGGGAGGGTTCAGGAATTCTTGTGGGGGGGGGGGGGGGAAGGAGGAAACTTTGACTCAGAAAACACGCAATTTTTTATCAACAAAAGAGCCTGAATAAACTAAGAGAGGGTAAGTAAAACAGTGTAGAGGGCCCAGACCCCCCCTGGACCATTTCCCTGGGTCCACTAGTACCATCAATAAACGATTTCGCGATGGCTTGAGTCGAGTTTTCTTCAAAAGCGGAGATGGAGACATAAAAAAATTTTTCCTTAACAAATCCTCTTTGAACAAAAAAGACTTGTCACTTTTTCAACGTGTAGACTAATACCTATTCACGCCAATACTGAAACATGCCTTAAAGCTGTTTTGTTAAGTACCGCCGGTTTAAATTTTTTTTCTTCATATAAGCTGCCTCATGCAGTAAAACCGATGTTTGTAGACTTCAAATTTAACACATTGAAAATAAAAGTTAGTGACTACTTGAAACTTATGAAAAATTCCGTTTCATCAGTTCTCTGTTTTCATTCAGCTAAGTCCGGTTTACCTAAACATGTTTTGCTAATATGCTTGGCGTGTCATCAATAAAAGTATTTTTCGGAGACGAGATTTATTGGCTAACGTCTACGACTACGCAAGAAAACTGATACCAGAACGGTAAAGGGTTTATCGAAAATTAAATTGTATTTCGGAAGGTATTCTTTTCATTGAAATGATTAGTGTTTTTGACAAGTATTCATCACCAATGTATACAGCGAAGAGAACTTTTTATCTCATGGTAATTTCACTCGCCAGCGCAAACCGTTAATTGAAATGGTGACTCTGATGTCAAACTTTTTTTTCAATCTTGAAGAGAATTAAACGAGTCGGTCCCAGTTTTTCTTTCGCTGTAGAAAGTGATTGGTAAGGCGTTGAATCATTTTAACGCTCTGTAGTGCCAAGTTTGAGTCAGCTGAGAAAATAACACGTTTTTGAAAAGCAAATTTTGCTAAGTAAACTTTCATAAAAAGATTATTCAGCGCAGCATGTTCCTTCGTTTTGTCACGAGAAATAGGGCCGAAATAAATCTAACAGAAGCTTTTTTTCGTGCTCGATGAAGTAAGCTTAACTGGCAACGTTAATTATCGTGTAAAAAGCAGATCGTGAATTATAACTTAAAAAAAAAAAACTGATATGCTTTTGTTGTGCTTTGTGGGCGTGCAGGGGACTACTGCACTAAGTTGATTATCAACTAAAATTTGTTAAGTGTAGATAAACTGTCGTCACGGCAGCGAAGGTCCAGGCTGACATTTTTAAAATGCGTTATTCCCTTGATTGGACAGAAAGTCAGCTTTTTCCGAACTTTATTTCGGCGGTTTATAAACCTTCTAAACCTTGTGCTGATAATCAGTGGAGCATTTCAATTTTTCTATGACCGCAAAAAGGGAAAATAAGCAATTTCGACTAAGAACGTTTGTTTCAGAGGTCAAACTCAAACCTTCGACTTCCAAGCAATCCCAATCTATTAACGGAACAATTTTCTTGTTTTCTACACAAAGAAAGATGAATAAAATATGTTACCTGAGCAATTCAGCGCCGCAGTAAATAAGCATTTAAAGATTCATTTTTCCGTCTTCACTCTCTGTCCTCCATGTGGGGAGTCGCTGGGGTTCTCTCACGCTAATGAGACTTCGTTCTCGTGCATTTGGATACCGAGCGCTTCCGAAGACACGAAGATAATTGCGAAATGACACGAAGGTGATCAAATCTCAACTGAGCTGAGATGTGAGATGCACAAAATGTTAAGATCAAGGTAAACATGAGAAGCTTCCCTGTTCACGAAGAGAAAAGCAAATTCAAACCAATGCGGAATAACAGATAATTCGGATCAAGAGATCATCAACTGTTCGGATATAGAATTATAATTTTGACTATTGGAAGAAACCTCCGAAAATAAATGGTGTCGTGGGGATTTTCCCCCGCTCCGCCCTATCTGTTTTTAGAGGACTACTTGCCGTCACCTATGTGATTAGTTTGAATGTTTATTTCCGGAGAACCACGTAATTTTTTTTATGTTTCCTTATCCTTTTTTCTTTAATTTCCTTATCAAAACAGGTAACACTTCTCGTTCAAATCAATCCAAATGACTTGTTTTCATGGCCTTAAAGATTACTTAAATTCTTCATTGACGCTCTTTCCTTGTCTCGGCAGGCCGCGCCATTTTACGTACAATTTTGTTACATTTATCTTTCCAGTTCCGGCCCAACCCTCAACATCACTTCCGGCAGGGCCCTGAACGCTCAATACAGAGACTGGGCTCTTACGCAGGTTCTATTTCCGTCGAACATCGCCTAAAGATCCTTCAAACAGTTTCAGAGTAGTTAAGTATATTTGCGCTCGATTGCATTGACATTCGAGGAACAGTGATGGCAAAGATCTTTCGTCGAGCTGCGAATAAGGTTATAAATTCCAGGGATGGCCACGGTTCCCTTGGTCTTCTCATCTTCGACGAAAAAGTTGTCTGCGAAAGTTTCCAAAAGCTGATCATCGCGAAAGCGAATGGTAGGTTTTTTTTTTAAATACTAGCTGTGCTCGAAAGCGCTGTTTATAAGATATTTTCTACATTGGCAAACTGACTCAGGTATTAAAGCTTGGAGAATAAGTCTGGATCGCTGTCGAAGGTTTCTCGCTTGCAAAATTTCAGCTCAAAGAGGCTTCTACTTGCTTGGAATACCTTTGTTATGATTATCATAATCAGAAGCCATGTTTTCTAGTTACGCACCGTTGAACTCTGTTGAATTCGAAGGCTCGATCAGCTGGTAAATTGGTGAATATTAAACGATCAAGCCTTCTTGAGCAACTCTCTCTCTCTCGAGTTCTCAATAGAACGTTTCAAATCAGCGATTTGCTTTGAATTCGCTCTCATGATTAATTTTCAAACTTCGATCCTATAAATGTACCGCCGGAAGGGATATTTAATTGAGGAAAATAATTATGTCATTAGTTAGCAACGGATATCTGCGTATTCAAAAAAGGAATTTCGCCATTTTTGGTACTAATAATATTGGTTGATGCGAGAGAAAATAAATATTAGAGTCCAAGGGTGGAGTGGGTGGGTTGTTCCTGATGGGGACTTCCCTAGCAGAGGATTTCTTAGTCATGAATGTACATATGTAGTTTTTCATGCATCTCTTTCACTCTCAGGGGTGCTCAAGGTCAAATTTTTGTGCAATATCAATACCTTGACATACAGACACTGTAATTTCACTAAAACAAGAGATAAGGAAACTGCAACAGTCAGGAGGAAGAATTATCAATCCCTGAAAGGGCTGGCACCTGCAGAGTGACTTTTGATTTCCATCAAAGTTCCAGTAACCATTCTCTGGGTCCCGCAAACAATTTGGCCCCTTTCTGCTGAGTAGAGCTTACCAAGGAATATTTTTTCACCTTCCGGATAACAGATATTTGTGCATCCCCCACCCTCCCCTCCCCACCTTCAGCATTTCATTAAGTTTCTCTGAAATTTCTTTGATACTCATTTATTCTCATGGGTGGAGAGGGTAGAGAGAGGTATCAGGAGAGGAGAGTGTTATTCAAGAACCCAGACCTCTTGATCAGAGCTAGTACATAAAGCACTTGGTCAGTGGATCTCCCCCTTAGCTCTAGGGTCAGCTGTAACACATGCCATAAACACTTTACCCCTTGCATCAGTATGCAAATTCTCCATACTGTTCTCTATACATTTCCTGATATTTACAAGGATAATTTGTCCAACAATCAAGACCTTCTTGAGTTAGCGATCATTTTGTTCAATTTCTCACTAAATGTTTGATTCAGGTGCAATACTGTGGTGAGAAAGTAGTTGCTCATCTCTCAAAAAAAAATATTTATTAACACACATAATGGATCTCCCACAGCATCCTTAACTATGCTAAAATGGGCCAAAAATGAGGAGAATTTAGCTCTGCAGGACGTGTTCAGCAAAGTGTTTGAAGTATCCACTATGTGGACAACAGTTATGAAGGATTTTACAGAAGAGGTATTTAAAAATATTCTTACTCCTTAATCCTTGGGAATTCTTAACCCTCTTACTCTCTAACTATCAGTGTGAATTGTATATTCTCCATCCTGTTCTCCATACAATTTGCTACCTTTCTATAATATCGAGATCGAAATGGATGGATTTTCTAGTCTTCTTGGATAAGGACAAATAAACCGTAGGTCCCATCTCCTGCAGGGTTAGGGGTAGGAGATGTTAATTTCCCACGCATGAGATAACTGTGTAATGGATGTCCTCCCCTGGGGTGGGATGGGTGGGTGTTACTCGGAGATACTAGCTCTCTGAGCTACTCTAAAATCAGAGTTTAAATAAAGTCAAATATGTCTGTATGTAATAATAATAATAATAATAATATTTATTGACTTGTATTGTGCAAATATCAATCCAGAGAAAAAAATTTTCATCTGCACATTACATTGACTCAACAAAATCCTAAAATCCTAAACATATCACCAAGCGTGGAAAGAGACTTGCATGGTGGAATGTTAAGAAGTTTGCCTTCGTTTGATCTAAGATAGTACCTACCCCCTGTGTCTTTCAGAGATACAAGATAGGAAATGTAAGTCGGAGCAAGCATATGAATGGCCTTAAAAGTTAACAATGAAATTTTAAAAACAATTAGATATGCTACGGGTAACCAGTGTAGGGCTCTCAGCAATGGTGTAATATGACAAAATTTACTTTCTTCAAATACAAGACGTGCAGCAGAGTTCTGGACTCTTTGCAGTTTTTGAATATGATACGCTGGTAAGCCGTATAAGAGGCTATTATTATGTATATAAGGAGCTGAGAAGGAGAATTTGTTTAACATTAATCAAGAGCTCCTTTAGTTGCATGGTGACTATTTCTGTTTTATAGATTTGTACAGTGTACAGGTGAGAGAACAATAGGACACGTAGTCCCCTACTAAGTTCACCCACCTAAACCAACCCCAACCCACCCATCCCACCCCAGGGGAGGACATCCATCACACAGTAATCTTGTGTGTGGGAAATTAACATCTTCTGCCCCTAACCCTGCAGGAGATGAGACCTCCATTTATTCATCCCTATGCGAGAAGACTAGAATACTTAACCATTTCTTGATGTTATAGAACGGTAGAAATTACATTCTTCTCGATTATTTCAAGACCTTTAGTGTTGGTCCGGCCAGGGCTCGAACCCTTGACCTTCCGCACAACAGGCCAGCGCTCTATCCATTAAGCTAACTGGGAGGCAGTTATTCTCGTGACCTTAATGTGTGATTCAGGGTGATTATTGTAAGGAGAAATTAAATGCTAATCACTCTTAGGTGTCTAAGGGGAAGTAATTGTTAATTTAATCGTCAATGAAATCATGAAAACAATTCTCAGAAGTTTTTGTAAGATAAATTAATCATTGTGTGATATTTGGCAACTTTTAGCTGATTCAGGTACTGTAACCTACCCTCTTATGTCTTTACACCCTAAGATCAGCAAGCATATTCTCCATACTGTTCAATACACATTTCCTAAAGTGCTTACAAGGAGAATTCATATAACAATCAAAGCTACTAAAGTTGGTGATTATTTCCTTTACTCTTGTGACCTTAATGTGTGTTTCAGGGGTGACATTTTAGGGAGAAGATGGAGCTGATCTCATGAACCATGGGAGATGACCATCATGTAGATTAATTATGGATCATGATCTAGACATTTTTAATCTTTTCATTGCAGTATCACAAATATCGTAAAAGTTTCAAGGAAGTTCTTCAGCAAGAGAAAGTTCTGGATGAATCAAGAAAGAGGGAAGCAGTTCATGTAACAAAGATGAACAAAATTCAAAAACAGGTTCAAATTTAAAATATTTCAGTCAATTACTAGCATGTATAATTATGATTTTATAGGAGTGAGGTTTATTCAAGTTTGTCATCTTAAATTTAATTTTATTACAATATTACTCTTTTTGTTTTCATTTTTAACTAGATCAAAGTGGGAACAACTTAACATAGAAACCAAAATAATTCAATTTTAATTGGTGTCAGTGGTATTTCACTTTTGTTGCTTTTTCATTTTTAGCTGGATCAAAACAAAAAGAAAAATGATAGAGCCAGACCACGAACAATATCTAATGAAGTGGTTGAGGTATGAGTGAGTTTAATTTTCTATAATCTGATATAAAACCAAATTGAACTGAAATACTAGCCCTGGAAGTTTCATAATTTATAAATTAAAAACTGGATCATTGGATAATGCAATTCAAGACTTTTTATTGGCTTAGCCATTATGGTATATCAGCCAATATACCATAATCTATAAATATGGTAAGCGTACATGTCAGCTTAAAATTAAAAGAGAGCTAAAAATTTAATAAAATTTAATAATTTAATATAATGTTTTTAATAAAACAATTACTCCACTCGCGCCTGTTGGATATGAGATGATTATAGCCAACTTGGAGCTATGCGCCTCATTGGCTATCTATCATCTCATATCCAACATGCGCTCGTGGAATAATTGTTAGATATAAACCCTCAGATATGTTTAATATGTTATCTTATATTTTTTTTGGCAAATTAAAAATATAAAAGTGTTGAGAAGAGACAAAAGTATTCATTTGGCTTCTTGACATTGATCCCTTTATTCTTATCACCTTTCTGCTTGAAACTGTTCGATTTTTCAGAAGAAAATTCCAATTTCTACCAGGCAGGGGTGTTAAAGGGCTAATGGTTTTCAAGTAAATTTCCATAGGCTTAAGACCGCCGCCCAGTTAGCCCAATGGATAGTGCGCTGGACTGTTGTGTGGGAGGTCGAGGGTTTGAGCACCTGCCAGACCAACACTCAAGGTCTTAAAATGATTGAGAACAATTTGCTACCTTTCTATAAAATCAAGAAATGGTTAGATATTCCAGTCTTCTTGAATAGGATGAATAAATGGAGGTCCCGTCTCCTGCAGGGTTATAGGGGCAGGAGACGTTAATTTCCCACACACAAGATCACTGTATGATGGATGTCCTCCCTTGGGGTGGGATGGGTGGGTTTACTGGGCCCGCTGTAACTGGCGCAAGCTGTTGCAGTGTCCCTGGCTGTCGGCGAATCTAATAAATTAAATTAAGAAGAGAGAATTTTGAATCAGATCAAGAGAGCTTGATTGTGGATACCTCTTGATTTATAATTTTGTCTGCATAATTTTGGATTCCTTTTCAATGATGATTTTTGTCAGCAGATCATTTCACAAGCTGAGCAGGAGCAGGCTGAACTTGAAGTGAAAACAACCAAGCATGAGATCTTTAAGGTTTGAATGTCTTGTTAAGAAAATTTTGCTCAGTGACAAGAGTATTACTGTGAAGGTGTACTCTGATCGTCCGGGTGAGTGTAGTCCTGAGAAGGACTGTTGTCGGTGGTAGTGACTGACGTTTCGACAACCTGTGCGGAAGTCATCATCAGAGTCAAGTGACTCTGATGATGACTTCCGCACAGGTTGTCGAAACGTCAGTCACTACCACCGACAACAGTCCTTCTCAGGACTACACTCACCCGGACGATCAGAATACACCTTCACATGTTACCCCTGGGTTCAAACCATTTACTGCAAGAGTATTACTGATAGTCAATGATTACTTGGACCTTGCTTATATTGATTTTTTTATTATCAATATGGATTCTTGTTTCTGAGGTTTTTTTCTTCCATTTTTTTAATGAAAATTTTAATGAGTCACAGCAACATGGCTTCCATTAATAACATCTTTTTTCATCAAATAAAGTACATTATGAAAGTCCTGTTGGAACTGACTTTGTTAAAAGTGACTGATCCTCAATATCTGGTAGATAATATTATGTTCTGAAGGAGTTTGATGTTTAACACAGATTAAATGACTTCGACAAAAACAATGAAAATTTCCTTTTGCAGGCTCGAAAATTAAGGGAGTCATTGAGCAAGATTTCAGATGGGCTTCACCACTGGGCTTCCAAAACAATATCTGTAGCAGAGACATACAAGAAACTTGCTGATCTCATTACTGATACTCCAACTCACCTCTCGGAAAGCAAAGTTTTTCATGGTATTTGTAGTAAATTATTGAAAAAAAAATATATGATAATTTAAATCCACACAGCAAGACATTTCTAATCAATAACATTCTTACATGGGGCTGGTCATGCACCTCTCTGAAAGTTGGAGATAACAAATGAGAAAATCAAAAGAGGGGCGCATGCCTGACATTTTGGACAGTACTAACTGGATGGATAAGGGAAAACTTTTGATAAAACACTTGTCCCTGCCATAGAATTAAATTGCTATGACAAAATTAAGTTGATGACACACCTTCCCTAAGGTGTTGGTCTGCCAACTGCAGCCAGCTGCAGCTGGGGTGCTCTTTGAAATTTTTGTCCTCTAAATTTTCAGAGATCATCCCTTATGGTGTCAATTACTGTCTTAAGATAATGGATTATTTATTGCTATGACAAAATTAAGTTGATGACACACCCTCCCTAGGGTGTTGGTCTGCCGACTGCAGCCAGCAGCAGCCAGGGTCCTCTCTGAAATTTTTGTCCTCTAAAGTTTCAGAGATCATCCATTTGGTGCCAATTACTGTCTAAAGAGAGCTGATTGTTTATTAAAAACTATCAATTATTAAATTTCTGACATGTATTAATGAAAGTAAAATAATTATGTCAGCTGTTATAACCAATTACCTTAATAACTCAGCATTATCACAATTAATGTAAAGTTCTCACTTGCAAAGTCAGTGATTATCAGTATTTCTTTTTAATTCATTCCCAGGAGCTGGGCAGTCAAGAAGCATCGTAAATGATCTTGCACGACAAATTTGTATCAATCCTGAACTTTCTGCTCAGTTGGCAGCAATGTCACAGTCTACCCGCCCTTACCTGTATGCTGTGTCTAGACCCGTGAAGCAAGACAGTGCCAAGTACCATTATGCAGAATTAAATGCTGCAACGTCAGACCAGAAGCCATCAAAAATGCAAGTGACACGACATGCACCACAACCCTTGCCTTATCAGCATCTTGTGGACCAACATGTCAGGAGGCCTTTGTCTCTGAATGACCTGAGGCCACCACCAACCTCACCCCCACCCCCTCTTCCTAAAAGTGGTAAGTGGTATGGATGTTTCACACCTTGTGGCTTCAGGGGTGGATCCAGTAATTTTTGATTGGGGGGTCCAAACTTTGGTTCAGAAATTAAGGACTGTTGGACTCTTTTAATGCAAATTACTTCTCCCCAAATCCCCCCACCCCCTCCCACCAGCCACGGTTGCACGTTATAATTCCTTGGCCGCTCACCATTTACTTGGATTCATTAAAAAGTGATATACAATCCTGTCGATGTAAGAATTTCAGTTTCAAAGTTGTGAGTGTCAGGTCTGTTAGGAGGGGGGTGCGAACCCCCAGACCCTCCCCCTGGATCCACCACTGGGCTTAAGTTTGGGGCATGTATTTTGAAAAGTACTTAATGACCAGCATCTTCAAAAGCTTGGGTGTCCTGTGTTTAGCTAAGGAGATTGATCGCTGCAGCTAGTAACTTTCAAGTTGGTTTTGTTGTAAGATAGATGTTGATTTTGCAAAAAAGGTATCAAATATACCAGAAAGACCCTATGAAATAACTTTATTCCATTGTTTGAAAAGTACTCATTTCCAAACTCTTGGTTTGGAATGGAAAGAAAAATAGTTTTGGTGATGAAGAGATCATTCTGTTAATATCAAGTAAATTAAATGCAAATTTTCTGTCCTTTTCTTCTTCTATTGGGAGTATATTAATTTTACATTTTAAGCTAAAGCCTGATCAAATTTTGTATTTGTCACTGACTTTCAGAAAGACCAGTTGTGTTTAGAACAAATTCAGCAAAGGAAAGCATAGTTAGAAAAAGTGAGTTCAAAATATGTATTTATTATTAAATTTTGTAATATTACTGACATTAACAAAATCATTTAACTTTTGAGTGTCCCAGGAAACTTTGCTACATTTTAACAACAATCACTCACAGGAATTATGTATATCTTATTAACCAAGTGCGAGGGCCATACTGGGAGAATATTGGCCCAAGGTCTTGACAGTACGGACTGAGCGCAACGAGGTCTGTACAAAAAAGACCGAGGGCCGATATTCTTCCAGTATGGTCCCAAGCAAGCTTGGTTAATAAGAGATTTATTACACGACTGAAGTTCAAAGGGACACAAGTGCGGTATCATTCCGGACCATTCGGGACAGTGAAAAAAACTTTTGAAGTTGTATTTTGTATTTGTTAACATCATCCATTAGGCTCAGTTATATCACTTATTTTATAATTACTATCTGATTAAAAAGAACCATACTTTTTATGAAGTAAAGCTTGAGTTTGAATACAGGAAAATTGAGTTCTAACTTGCTGTTGTTGCATCACAGATCTGTGTCTAATGAAGAACACTGATGAACAATCCCTGTTGTCTAAACATTGACTAACTTGTATTTACTCTCTGCTCCAGCTAAAATGAATTCCAGACAGTCAACAGGAAAAATCTGGTATGCAAGCACAAACATCTCAAGTGATTCAGATTCTGATAGTGATGGGTACACAGAACCTGTCACAGATGCTTCGTTCTTTGAAGGAAGAAACAAGATGCTTTGCAAAGTATTAAGCGACGGCGCCATTAACAAGGTGGGGTTGCACAACTATGCCAGCAGAGAAACAGGCTATGCATCAACTAGCACAAATTTTTACCATCAACTGGAAAAAGGATCCTCAGGAGAGGATGTGTTTATTGAAGAAAATGAATCTGGGAGCTATATTGATGTGATTAATAATTAGCAATTATTCCATGAGCACGCATTGGATATGAGATGATAGATAGCCAACGAGGCGCATAGCGCCGAGTTGGTTATATAATCATCTCATATCCAACAAGTGCGAGTGGAATAATTGTTTTATTAAAAAAAAATGCTCCCAAGATATTAGACAAATCTTCTTGACTTTATTTTGGAAGAAAAAACCGGATGTTTCCATGTACAGATATGAGATTATGGTATATTGGCTCATATACCATAATGGCTAAGCCAATAAAAAGTCTTAAATTGCATTATCCAATGTTCCAGGTAATAATTAACAATATTCACCAACATGGAGGTAGCTAGCGGTGGATACTTACTGCAAACTGGTGAGGTCAATATCCACCACTAGTTGATTAGTACCAACTTAAACTGTGAGTTAATATGGCACAAAAAGATGATACAAGGCTGAGCTCTAAGAAAAATTGAAGGGAGCCCAGTGCTCTGAAACTGTGAAATCCAGGGTGGTCCAGCTTATGCTTTTTTATGAAAAAACTAAGATTCCTGAGTTGCCCAAGAGCAAAGTTAAGGCACCAGGGGCCACTAGCCACTGCTAGACTACAGCCCTGTCAGATAATGTTTTAACTCGTGTATTCCTAAAACAATTACAATATTTTTGTGGGCAAATCCTGTGTTTTGCTCAGAGGTGATTGATATTTGGAGTGTGGGTAGCCAATCATAGTGTGCCCTCAATGCCATCTACTGTTGTAGTATAATTATACTAATTAAAGATGACTGTTATACATATTAGTATAATTGTAAATTTAAATTATAATTCTAATTTCAATTGTATAATAACTTTGTATTAAGACAACTGCAAGTATCATTTTCCAAATTACAAGTTTTCTGCTGTAGTCAGCAAGTTGGGAATAACAGTTTTTGTACTTCAAGATTACTTTTAATTCATTTTTTTTCCTGGAAATTGTTAAAATCCTTAATAAATTTGGTGAAAGAAAACATAACAAACATTATTCACATCACAGAGCCTTGTGTTGTTTTTTTTTGTTTTTCTCACAATCTTTGAGGTTTCATGATGGTGTGTTCTGGCTCCTGAACATGCAATTATCTTTTCCATTGGGGAAATTTTAAAATACAATTTTCTTAATGTTGAACATTAGGTCACTATTATCGTGGTAGTTGAGTTGTAATGCAGCACTGTTAATAATAATAATATTATAATTATTAATTATGCCCAGGACCCAGAGTCAGGCATAAGCAGAAAGTAGTCAGAGCATGTATTTTTTAGACAGAGAAATTTATTTTTTACCTCTTAAGTAAGTAATTTATTCACAAAGAAACTGAATTAGAAATTTAATGAGAGGTATTTGACTGCAAAGAGCTAAATTATTGCAAAATGAATAAATATTATATTACTGATTTTGGAAATAAATATTGTTTGAAAAAAGTCAACATTTTTGTTGTCATTTGTTTATGTTACAGTTATGATTGGTGGTACTTACAGTTTGCTCCCAGAAAATATAAGAACTCAAGTTCACACACACAAACACACTTTTTCACACACACATTTATTCAACCTTCTTAGAGCATAAAAAAAAAAACAACCTTTCTTACAAAGTTGAAATGGTAAATTGGTCACCGTTATGATTATAAAAGCTGACGTTTCGAGCGTTAGCCCTTCGAATTCGCTTCAATGAAGGGCTAACACTCGAAACTTCAGCTTTTATAATCGTAACGGTGGCCAATTTACCATTTCAACTTTGTTGATATATTCAAATTATTTCGTTACCCCCACCGACGCAGCCCCCAACAGTTTCTTTAGAAACTATCAGCCTTTAACTTTTTTTACAAATACATTTTAACAAACTTACCAAATTTGTTTTGTAGTTTTTGTACCTTATCCTGTCTGTCTCTGTGTACATATGATGTACGGAAGAGAAGTAAGGATTCAATTAGACAGTCACAGAGACTTTCTTGTCCTTCACTGAAAATATTGGAGAATGTTTTGCTAATATAAAAAAAAAAAGGTACTAGTGTACTTTCATATCATAAAGACAAAGAGGTTTGAGTTTTTGAAAGTACTATATACTGAAGAATTTGATGATTTTCAAGTTATCTATGAGGTTTTGGGTTATTTAAGGCAAAATTGTGGAGAAAATTAGAGCAAATCAGTTGTGATTTGAATTACATGCAATGTGAGGTTCGCTTTTATTATGAGAAGTTGACTATACACAAAATGTTGTTATAACATAACCAAGTAAAGCGAGCGCTCTGATTGGTCAATTTAGCGTCCCCCATGGGAGTGCGCTGCTGACGTGAGCAAATGCAAAGACTATTTTTCCCCATGTGATTGTTTTTTCTAGTCACGTAAGATTTGTTAAATAAAAGGGAACTCTTTAGCTACAATGTATCAATGTTACGTTATAAAACAAATGGTAAACACCACAGTGTACACTATTGAGTTATGGATGCACTTGGGAGGTATGCTAAGCACTCAACTCGCACTACTCTTATGCTTCTTTCGTGCTTAGCAACCTTCCGCGTGCATCCATAACTCAATAGTGTACGCTGTGGTGTTTACCATTTGTTAAGTGAAAGAAACAGTATGATTACTCAAGGCACAGACTATCATAGCCATAACACTCACTCCTAGGAAACTATTAGATCTGTTAGATCAAACACAAACCGGGGGTCTACTCAGATCTTTTAATAGTGCATTGACAGGCTGGAATTCCCTCCCAGAAGACATGAAATGTCTACCCTATGATGCTTTTAAAATTTCATTGCTTAAATATTTTGAATTTTAACAGGTTCCGTTAGTGTGTCAATCATCTCTTGTACATAGATTTTATTAATTTCTGTTCATGTCCTATTTTAGACATTTCGTATTTTAGTTAATTCATATTTTAGATATTTCATATTTCATATTTCAACTGTGAGTTTTTACTTATTAATTACGTGATTACTTAATTTGTACATTGTTAAGTTTGAGGGCCTCAATGAAAACTGCTATGGCGAGCTGGGCTCCCTCTTTAAATATTTTTTAAACAAATAAATAAAAATGTAGTCTTTAAGAGTCACTGGAGTCACTTGGCAGGTGCTCTTCTGATATGCTGCCATAACTCTGACTTTCTTCTTCGTCAAGAGACACTCTCTTCCCTGTGGCTGCCATAGCTTTCCTATGGTGTTTCCAAGTACTTTTCTGGAAAGCCATGATGCAATGAAGATTTCCACCTGTCTTTTTTACATTTCTTTGAAGGATTCCCTTGTGGAGTTGACGAATGTTGAGGTAGAAGGGAGCCTCATTGTTCAAATCTGTTTGAATGTCAGCCCAACTGAGACAAAGGAGATACAAGTTACCATTGACAAGAAAAACAGCATCAGCTTGCATGCTACAAAATCATAACATGCATGAAGCCATGGGATAAAAATAATTTAACACAATGGTTCTGCACCTCTTGCAGTGAATACTTGGATGTTTGCAACTTGGGTCCCCAATCAATATCCATGTTTTCACTTCGTCTTCATACAACTGTGCCCTACAGAAATTTCATGTTCAGTATTCAGCGCTAACATTTAAATTGTAATCAAGTTGTTAATTTATAAGAATACTAACAGTAGGTAAACTAATTAACAATTATTCCATGAGCGCGCATTGGATATGAGATGATAGATAGCCAACGAGGCGTGTAGCGCCTCGTTGGCTATAATCATCTCATATCCAACAAATGCGAGTGGAATAATTGTTTTATCAAAAACGCTACATTAAATTATTAAATTTTATTACATTTTTAGCTCCCTTTCAATTTTAAGCTTATGCATACGTTTACCATATCGTAGTTTATGGTATATTGGCCAATATACCATAATGGCTAAGCCAATGAAAAGTCTTGAATTGCATTATCCAATGATCCAGTTTTTAATAATGACAATTATAAAACAGGATATGCAGTCACTTGCTGGTTGATATGTTGGTTAATCTTCTAACTCCCAGAAGCGATTAAAATGTAACTTCTCCCTATAATATCCATACATGATCCAGCAAACAGGTAATGAGAATACTCAAACTTATCAGGTAAGAGTTGTTACCTTGATTGAACACCAAATTCTCGAAACCAATTTACAAGGAAATGTGTAACAGCTAGAGGGGAGAATTTACAATCAGATCTTGCTAGTGAAAGGGTTAAAGCCTGTACTTGAACCAAGTGGCTCATCCAGCCAGAGCTTGCCCATGGCTGGTCTCTGTCGCATGATGCAAATGGCTTCCCCCCCCCCACCCCCAAGATGTGGAAGTATTGCTACACCATGACATTTTCCCCACCCCCTCCCTCCTGCATTTAACCCTTTCACCCCCAAGATCTGCTTGTTAATTCTCCCCTCTAGCTGTCTGAGTATTCTTATTACCTGTTGCGGGATAATGTATGGAATCCGATATAAAGGAATGTGATCACCTTTGGGAGTTAAAGCTGGGCGTTCAGATGGCAAGAAAAAAAGATAAAATCAGCCACCTAAAGTGTACAGTACCTGTATGCATCAACAGCTTTTATGGGTGAATCCTCATATCCAATGGGACAAAAATAATGGTTATAACAATGATAAATGAAAGCCATCTGGGGGTTATGCAGGCCCTTCTTGAGCTGACGTAAGGCTTCCTCTCCACTCAGACCAATGGTGCGACTCTTCCCCTTTGGTTTATACAGAATATAGGCATCCCCATCCACTCTAAAGTGATTGCAGAGTTGTTTGAACCACCTGCATAAATTTATGTTCCTCTTTGTTAATATAGATAGAACTATAACATAAAAACTACCAAATGTGGGTAACAAATGAAAAAAAACAAAACAAAACAAAACATTTCCTAGGTGTTTTGCTATGGCCAATTTCCCCACATTTTTAGTAATGGATATGCAAAGCATAGAACAACTATTGTTAGGGCTCAAAATATGCAAACTTGTCACTCACTCAGATTTAAACATTCACAACTTATTCACAGTTTCAGGTTTAAATTACTATTGGCTAGTAAATGGAAAATATACTATTTGGTTAAGAACCATTTGATGGCCTGTTCCCTTTGAGATTTATCTTTAAGTGAGTAGCATTGAAAATGACACTTTAAAAAAAAGAAAAAAAAAAAAAAGAAGAGGTTCAGACTAAAATCTGATTTCTTACCTCATTAAAGTAGCATTTCCAGTGAATGGTCCAAACCTTATTTCTCCAAATGGTGGTTTGAATCCTAGTATGTCTAAAGCTACCTCCTGAGTAAGGGGCTGTAAACTTAAAGAAATGTGTGCATAAAGATCATTTTCAAATAAAAATTTTGAATTACATTCCATAGATCAGCTAATGAGCCAGAACACTTGTCTTGTCCTTCAATAGCTTTGCAATGCAAAACAACAACAAAATGTTTCTCTGGGATTGGAACCATTTCTGCAGTTTTAAAACTAGAGAAAAAAATTGCTGTTTTTTTACTAGATGTGGTTGTCTTGACCTAACACACAATGACATTGACAGGGTTTAAATTGACCATAAACCTAACTCTAAACCCATAATTTACACCCCTTTGCTTGTGCATTAGTATGAAATGCTATCTCAGAACATTTTAAGTATAACATTTGTGAGTAATAACATGTTTTTTCTCAGAAGAAGCACTCGTAAATCTTTTCAAGGACTAAAGATAGAACTCCCTCTATGAGCTCATGCAATTTTGGGTTTTTTGAGAAATATTATTGGGGCTTATTTATTTCAAATTGCACACAAAATCATGCAATAACCTATACCAATAAAGGCATTCTTCAGGCATGAGTTGATTGCATAAAGGAGTAGAAAATTTTAACCCTTTTAACCTGTAACAGTGACCAGCATCTAATTTCTCCTTACAATACCACCCCTGAATCACACATTGAGGTCAGGAGAATAAAGGAAATGATCACCAATCAAGGAAGCTATTGATTGTTAAATAAATTCTCCTTGTCAGCACCTCAGGAAATGTATAGAGAACAGTACAGAGAATATGCCTACTGATGTCAAGGGCCAAAAGTGGTTTAAGAACACACCTGCCTGCACCAAGAGAACTGAACAAGAAATTCCAGCAAGACACCACAGATGAAATACCACAAGACTTCTTGTATTGAGGTCGGCTCATGCAGTACCTGCCATTGTAAGGAAAACATCATCCATCTTAGACGTTACCTTTACCACTTCACTTCAAACTTCCTCGGATCTGAAAGCTGATTCTCTTGACTGATTATGACACATTTCTTTGTCGGTCAGTTTTGAGAATTTAGAGTTACATTAAACAATATTACCTCATTGATAATTCTTGTAGAGGACCTTTTAAACAGGCAGCAGTTTGTTGTAACTGGACAAAGGGAAAATGAGGCTATCTCCACCAACTACCGTACCCCTGAATCTCAGCAAATGAGTTAAAATAATCAACCTTACAAAAATGACAGAAAACTGCATGCACTCCATCAATGAAAGCTGGCTCCCAATAAATAATGTGTTCAGTGGGCCAAGTTTGAAATAAATATTGCAGGAACTAGATCAAGATTACATGGTTGGCGTAAAAATATGACTTGAAAAGAATTCAGGCCTGTGCAGGATTTGAACCCATGACCACTGCGATACCAGTGCAGTGCTCTAACAACTGACCTAACAACCCAACTGGAAGCTGGTCATTATGTTGGTTTGTATTAAACCATGTGAAGTGATAAATCAAAGACTAAGAATATAATTTATGAAAATCATATATGTGCACTGCTGTTAAAAGAATGTTGACTAATGCCTCATTAACACCTGTCCAGCAAAACTTGTTCAGTTAAAACAGGTTTAGCTTAAAAGAAATTAGCGATTGAAAACCGGAAGACTACACTTAAATTTTTTCATGTCATTGCTCAAGTTACAACCAACGTTAATTTTGTTTGTGCTAAATTTGAAGACAGCAAACATCACTTTAAGCTATTTCATTGACAAAAACAATTTCAAACTATGTTTAAAGTGTGTTTCAGCTTGGGTGTGAATGGGGTATAAATATAATTCATCATATGACCCATCCAGCACCACTCACTCAATCCGATAGAGAAGCATAGTAAAAGCTGATGCGTGTAAGGCTGGATGGGTTGATGTAAGCTGGTCCAGAAAAAGTTGTCTGGCCCCGGTGCATATGTACATGTACGGCTTTGTTGCAAAAAAAAAAAAAAGACCTCGAGTCAAATATTTCCCCTGTGGCCCTCCCTATCAGTCAATAAGTACATATTATACCATCTTCTCAGGTCTAGCACTTTTCTTCGAGCCATCATTTCTTGAGTGGCGATATCTGTAGAAGCCAAACAACCTCTCTGATGCAGTCCTTGATTATCACTGGCTATAGACCTGCCATTTTCATCACCATAATTAGCCTGTGAGTCTTCATCTCTGTTTCTTAAATACTTCTTGGGAAGTTTCTTTCTTTTCTTTGATTTGAAACAGTCTATATCAACTTGCCATGCACAAGGCAGAGGCACTTTAGATTGTTGCTGGTGCAGATTGTCGACTGCTACAGACATTGCAGGTTCAGATATGCTTTTACTTGCATACTTTCTCTGAAACAATTTTTCCTCTGAAATAAAAGGCAGCGAAAAGGTGCTGCATTCTATCATTTGGTCTTCTCCCTGAACCAATGATGGATCAGATCTATTTTTGTTACCTTCTGTCATCCATCTATCAATACTACTAACACTGCAGTCACTGTCTTTTTCATTAGCTATGCATTTTGTGTTAGTTTCTTGAGATAATCTGAAAATTTCACCAGTGTTTAAACCGCAAATGTTGCTAGATAATCCTTGACGAGCAGGCTCTGGAATCTTATCTTCATGTTGCATTGCTGAATCAGAAAAACTTTTATTTGCATACTTTCCCTGAAGCAATTTTTCTTTGGGAAGAAATGGCTGCGAAAAGGTGCTGTATTCTGGGATTTGTTTTTCCCTTTCAACCAACAACGGATCAACTCTACTAATATCAACTTCTGTCTTCCATCTATCGATGCTGTTATCAATGCAGACACTTTCTTCTTCATTAGCTACGCATTTCGAGTTAGTTTCGGAAATTTTTCTCGAAAATTCGCCTACGTTGCTAGACTTTCCTTGAAGAGCAGGCTTTGAAGTATTTCCTGAATGTCGCACATCGCTTGAAGTACACGTTGTTGTCAGTGATTGTTTAACGAAATTTTCGGAGTCGATCTCGAGTTCTTGCACAAGGTTATCGCAACAGGATGACTGTGATTGCCTCTCCATAGTTTCATAAAAGTTTTCCTCGGAATCATCGCAGCTGTCATCCGGAGAATATAAACAATTTTTCCCTCCGTTCTCCGGCAAAGTGTTGTCAAATTTGTCTTGCTTTGCACTCCAAACCAACCCCATGTTCACAACACAGCAATAGGAACGTCAAACGAAAATGCAGATCGAGTGTGCAGTCATATTTGCAACTGAAGAAAACTGCTACCAACTCAGCACGCAGGAACCTGCTAAAATCAGCAGGAGATAAACTATTTCTTCAGCATCGCTGCCAACAATTCAAGCCTATAAATTTTGAAAATTTTCCAAGTTTTCTGAAAGTGGCGCTAAAAGAGTTACCGCTGAGCATGACAGGAGCCTCTCGAAGGATTGTGGGATGTTACAGGAAATTACAAGAACGCCTGGGGTCTTCGAGTGATATGCAAATGCAATCCAAACTGATGGCTTTGATTAGATTCTATCTTATTTCTTCCCGAGTAATTTGCAGGAGGCCGTAAGGGCATTGTTATTTTGATATTTCAGCTGTTGTCTCATCACCAGGGCGCCAAATTTGTTGAGAAGCATCTGCCTTAATTTTCCTTCAGGGTAGTTTCGATTCACTATTTGCATTTCGCAATAATCAAAGTTGAGCAAGCTTAAACAACTTGTCGAGATGTCCTCTCCCAGTTCCCAAGCGATAGCCAGGCACAAATTCACGTACCCTATCGGCGACACATACGATGGGGAGTGGAATAACGATGGCAGAAAACACGGGATTGGCGATCTTACTTTAGTCGACGGAACGAAATATACTGGACAATTTCAAAACGGGTTCTGCCATGGACACGGTGTTGCAAAGTTCCCTGACGGTTCCCTGTACGAGGGCGAATTTGAAAACGGAAAATACCACGGCTTTGGAGCTTTCGCGCGCAGTGATGGGATGCGCTTTGAAGGCAGGTTTCAAAGTGGAAGAGTCGATGGCGAGGGTCGAATTACTTTCCCAGACGGTAGTCATGGAAGACCGCGACAAGAAGGCTATTTCATGGGAACTGAACTTGTAGAAAGACATCGAGTGAATGACTCAGTTCTCAAAGCACAACAGGCCGCTAAAATCGCTCGAAAGATAACGATTTGAGAAAGGAATAATTCCAAGTAACTAGTTAAAATAAGTTTTAGTTCTTTCAATTTTTCTTCTGCAGCAAAACATGTAATAGTGACAAAGTCAACTGAGGCATATTATACTCCTACTAAAGTATTTTCTCAGACGGGAAGCTCTACGTTAAATGAAAGTTTATATAAAAAAAATTGAGCAAGATTTCCGTATAACCCCATACTTCATTATGCATTCAATTCTTGGATAAAGGAAAGCAGAAGCAAAACAACAGATTTCCTTTGGGACTATGGCTTTGTTTTTGATCGGTATGGGGTTATATGGAAATCTTTCCAAAAATTGCGACAGGTCATTGAATATCGTTGCACTGCCATAAAAGTTGTTATATTTAACAATTATTCTTTGAAATCGAGTGGCTAAATATTTACTGAGCTGCAAAGCGGTGGGGTAAATATTCCTGATAGCCACTATTCGCGGAGATTGAAAAGAATAATTGTTTTAGTATATAAACATGAAGTGATCTTGACAAAATTAAAAGGAAGCCATTTAAAGGCAATTTCTGCTTCTGAAACTTCAGCAAAACGTGAGTTTACGCCCGCCATTTTGTTTTTCACATTATCCATTCACTCGGAGGTGTACATTGTTGATTAGCCCAAGATAGCAAACCAATCAGACTGCTTGAAATGCCAAGATCACTGAGTGTGTATATACTAAAATTGCATAGCTTAGAGATAAGTAATTGTGGGAACTCCACTTGCAAATGTGTGACAGACCCTCTCCCAAATGAGTAGGAATAACCAGTATCGTTTAACACCCCAACATTACTATTCTTCATACTGTTCTCTTTACAGCTTCTCAGGGTGAGGATCATTTCCTTTATTATTATTTTACTTTTTACCTTGATTGTGAAGCACCTTAGAGCTTTTGGATAGGGCAAAATACAAATTGTCATTTATTATTATTGTTAATTTATTATTATTATTATTATTATTATTATTATTATTATTATTATTATTATTATTAGGACTTTGATCTTTGATTCATCAGTGGTACTGGAAGGACACATCAGATTCCAGTCACTCTTAAGGGTTAATGGATTTGCACAGTATCATAAGGTCATTGGAATTTTCTCTCTGATTATAGCAATAAAATAAGTTGCTGACTTGTTTTGGAAATAGTATTCATGTTGCAGTTTGTCCCACAGACTTGTCAACCTTTTAACTCCCAAAATCTAATTATGATTTCTCCCCTCTAGTTGCTACTCATTTCCTTGTAAATTGGTTATGAGAATTTGGTCTTCAATCAAGGTGACAACTTCTACCTGATAAGTTTGAGTATTATTTCTTATGACCTCTTTGTGGGATCATGTATGGATATTATAGGGAAAATTTAAAAGTTAATCACTTCTGGGAGTTAAGTTACAGTGACTCATGGTTAGCACAATGGATAGAGCGCTGGACTGTTGTGCGGGAGGTCCATGGTTCGAGCCCTGGCCGGACCAACACTCAAGGTCTTAAAATAATTGAGAAGAATATGCTACCTTTCTATAACATCAAGAAATGGTTAGATATTCTAGTCTTCGCAGATAGGGACGATTAAATGGAGGTCCTGTCTCCTGCAGGGTTAGGGGGCAGGAGACATTAATTTCCCACGCACGAGATTACTGTGTGATGGATGTCCTCCCCTGGGGTGGCATGGGTGGGTTGGGGTTGGTTTAGGTGGGTGAACCTAGTAGGGGACTACGTGTCCTATTGTTCTCTCACCTGTACACTGTACAAATCTGTAAAAACTTAAAAGCTCAAAACTCTAGGTCTGGCCTATGATTATCCAATGACCTTTCTTATTGGCAGAATAAATATGACAGTCAATCCTTTTACTCTCAAGATCTGATTGATGATTCTCCCCTCTACCTTCTACAATTTCCAAGTAAATTACTTGTAAGAATTTGGTGTTGGATTAAAGCAACAACTACCCGATAAGTTTGAGTATTCTTATAACTTGGTTGCAACATAATGTATAGATAATTATTAAAGGGGGCATTTACATCAGGGCTTGACACTAATGGTAGCCCACTAGCCGCAAACTAGTAGAAATTCAGTTTTGGCTTGTGATTTTCAATTTCCACTTGTCAGTTTGGCTAGTAAACAAACTGAAATTGTCATAACATCTAAGATGTCACTTGCCACTTGGCTAGTTAGTGTTGAGTGCTGTTACATGTTGATCAATTCTGAGGGTTTAAGAATGGAACATTATCACTACAGACTATAAGTGAGAATCTTTTGCTCTATGGGCCCTCTACAATATGAGCACCTTTCCAAGTATGAAGTGCACTTAAAACAAGTGATCTGATGACGACAAGGGATGACAACACAGTTGGGTTTCTCAAGAGTGCATATAATGCAATTATCCTTTTGAAACCACATTTCTTCAATCTCTCTGGTTGCTGATTTCAATATTTCAACCATGGAGTTGTCAGTATCCTTAGAAGCCACCACAACCTTGGAGAGTTTCTCAAACTTATCAGCGAGTCTTTTTCGCAGTATATCGTTCCTGTCATTTAAAATGCTAACTTTATGAGAGTGTGCCTTTTGCTGGTTCTTCATGTCTTCTGCTGCAGCTGCTAATTTTTCCTGGTAGAAAATCTTGTCTCTTTTAAGATCAGTTATTGTGTTAGACATTTCCATATGCAAGTCTTGTAGAGATTTCTTCCATCTTTCACTGATTTCCTGCTCAACATTGACCAAGTTTACTTGTTGAAGTACCAAGTCTTTCTCCAAGGCAGAAATTTTGGACTGAAGTTTTAAAAGCTCCTGAGCATGGCTTTTATCTCTTTCAGAAAGCTGTGCACTAAGAAGATCCTTTTCTCTCTGAAATGTAAGCAAATTTTTCATTTGAAAGGTCATGTCCCAAGACTATGAACAGTCGGGCCTGGAAAGCTATTGATTTATTGGGCTCCCTGTAGCCTGCTATGCACTGACTTCACACCTGCAGGGAGTAGCAATTTGTATTTTTCCATCCATTCATGTTGGCATCCTTAGAGGCCAGTGTTGGTATTGCCTGCCAATGCATTGGTATTGTGTGGCTAGTGTGTCAGCCGACATGTTGGTACTGTGTCGATCCATGCATTGGCCCACACGGTGGGATCAGATTCTTTACTCATGTTAGAGATATTGGAAAAAGCTTTGGTAGAAAAAGCCAATTGGCTTATGTTCAGAATTTACCATCCCACAATGCAAAAGTCATCTCTTTGGGCACTAACCTGCAAAGTCTCCTCTCTCTCCTTGATCACTGATAAGTTTAGGGAAGTTTGCATGGATTGTGGAACTTCATGCAAATCTTGGCAAAATGGTAAGTTCAGTTTGCAAACCTGCATTGATAATGATGCCAACAATTTGACAAAACTTTTATTGCAGTTATACGATGGATCACTTCCAGCTGCAAGGAAAATGTGACAAAAATAAATAAATGTACAAAGAAAATAAGCAATTATTGGTCAGGAAAAGATTGAGCATGATACCATGAATTATCAATTCCGAGGTCTGAGTTATCCACCAAAGCTGAAGACTGAATTAGATCACTCAGACACAAGGTTTGATATTTATGACATTAAATATAATAAATATAAAATATAAATATGTAAATTGAAGCTCCCCCTCAGGGGATTTTCAGCCACAATGTAAACTAAGTGCTTAAAAATCCCCACTGGTAGGAGGCAGACCAGTGGGCTATTTACAGAGTGCAGCCAGGGAGTTCAACTAGGGGCGACCGAGAACAAAATTAATCCAATGAGTGGCAGGGTGGAGGACTTCAACCCAAGACACCGAATTACAAGTCCAGCACCCTAACCACTCAGCCCCGCCCCCTCCTAAAACCCTTAATTGAACAATTGTTTCATAATACATTTTTTATAATACAGTCTGCAAAAGGTAGTTGCCACTCCTAAAAACCAATTTATTTAAATATTAACTGTGCATTTATTCAAAATGCTGTGCAAGGGAAGAGGAAGACGTGACAGGGATAAGCATCGAATGCAGATGGTCATCTCCCAATCATGCTTATTAGAAACCAGGATGGCTCCTAGCAAGATCGGCCACGTAGGTGATGTCATTTGACTCTTTTTTTTTTTAAGTAATCATACACATCATAGGCTTCACTGAGTTTCTCACTCTTCACCTTGAGGGTTCAGAGCTGAACTTCTTTGCTTTCCATTCATTGACTTCTGTAAACTAACCTTGTACCAGCTCGTCTGGTTGGAGAGATAAGATCTTTGACACAATCAAAGCTTCTCTACAGAAACACTTCATTTGAAGTTTTTCACAATAGTGATCTATCTTGCCACTCAACAAAATGCGAGGGACATCATAATGACCAAGATCCTTTGAATTTACAACACTTGTAGTTCCTGAAGATTCTGAAATATCTATGGTAGCCATGCAGAATTCTGCCTTGCACAACTTCATAAGCTTTTCAACATGCCGCAGAACATCAATTTCTTCGGGAGTCAATTCTGCGAAAGGAATTATAACTGATTTCTTTGTTGAAGTATTTGACAAGACTGTCTCCAAGGGTTCCACTATACCAGAATTGTATAACACTTGCATCAAGGCCTCATTACACAGCACCAGTTTTTTATTAATTTCCCTTTTTATTTCAGTAAGTAAATCTGATGAAACTGTGTTTGGTACAGGATATGCCATAGATCCATGAACAGTGAAGAACTGTTGTGCTAGAAGTAAGGAAGACTTCTCATTAAGGTAAAAATTTGCATGACGCACATCAGAAGTTTTGTTCTCCTCCAAGAGGCGATAATAGTGTGGAATCAGATCTGGTCGTTCTTGTATTGCTTGTACCCACATACTGCTTATCTGATGATCTATGTCACTGAGATGAACGACAGCTCTTCGATCTCTGTCAATCCTGAGGTGAACGAAGTCAACTCCTGATGCTAATCCATCCTTAGACAGGTCCGACACCCAGACACCTTTGACATAAAGTTGACCTTTGTAATGATCACCTAAAAGCAAAGTTCCTGCCACAGACTTGACAGAGTCTGTAGGTGGGCTGAGAAAGAGGAACCTTGTCAAGTAGACTTCCCAGTCTTCAAGACAGAGAGGAAAGACTGCAACAGAGGTGTTTTTCTGTCCAAGGCTCGTCTCATTATTTTCATCATCATCATCATCGTCATCATCATTGCCATCATCATCGTCATTGCTTTCCTTCCACCTGTCATCAACAAATACTGTCAGAACTTCTTCATCAAATGTCTCATCATGGGATAAACCAAATCTCCACTGGTCTTTACCAGTCTTCATAGTAAGTACCCTTCCTTCCCTCACCAAAGCTAGTGCCCCAACTTTCAGTCCTTCGCCGAACTGTCCAATCACCTCCTTGTTTGAAGCTTTATTTGAGAACCCGAGGAGCAACACTTTTCTCATAAGCTCTGTATCATGGTTTATCAAAGTCAGCTTCTTTCTGGTGGGATTATAATCGATTCGCCCTAGTTCAATGTCGATAGAGCCTCTATTTTCAGCGCCTCTGACTCTGTTGTCAGTTACTGAAGAATTGAAGGTTTGATCATCAGGTCTTCGCGTTCGATTCGTCCCACTAAACTCTCGGTCATCCGAGCCCCTGTCTTCCGTTGCTTTCCTCTCTGACTTAAGGAAATCTCCAGCTGTTAAAATTGCTTTATACAAGAGAGAATCTTTTTCTTTCATATGCTGAAAGATCACTCTTGAACTCGACACGGCGTTTAATTTCTCCAGCGAGAGATACACTCCATCGTGCCAGTTTTGGACAAGTTCACGGATTCCTTCCCAAGTCTTCCATGAACGTGCATATCGAGCAGTCAAACTAAGGCTGATATATTTTTCTGACAGTGATTCTTGCGCCATCGTCACAGACTAATGACCAATTGCCAAATTTGCTGATCTCGCCGGAAACTGAAACCCACGTTCTTTATGATCACACCGGCCATGACTTAATTCGTTCCCAGGGCTACTCACAACTGGACGGGGACGATGACATCATTGCTTTGATACAAGGGTGTAAGTACAGCAGCGCGCAGGGGAGGGAGGGTGAATGTGCAAGGGTGCAAGGGTGCAAGGGAAGAGCAAAAAGGAAGGAAAGGGCCATGCTGTAAGCAGGAAATTGGGAAGTTTGAGGTTTGAAATTTTGGCTACCACAGCCACAATAGTCATGTTATGAATGTATGATTACTTGTATGTGACCTTTTGGACCACAACCAATATATATGAGGAAATTTGAACTGTGCACCCACTTCTCCCCTAAACCATCATTAACCCTGACTTGTTGACAGCAGCCTGTTGTTGGTTTAGGGGAGGGGTAGCTAGGTGTGCAGCTGCTTTTTTAGTGATTTAAGACATTGAAAGGGGTAGTTTATGGCTGCCAGACCATCTCCTGAAAGTTGAGGGTAGGGGAATGGTCTGTGTCTTGAGAAACACTGACAATGGCTGTGAAAGGACAGTGAAAATTAAGATTTCTCTCTTAATCACAAACAGTTGATGGTTAAGTGCTGATCAACATACTACTGGATTTTACAAGTCAGGGGCGGATCAGGAATTTTTGATGGGGGGGGTCCAAACTTTGGTTCAGAAAGGACTGTTGGACTCTTTTGAGGCAAATTACCTCTCCCCCACACCCCCTCCCACCAGTTGTGGTTGCACGTTATAATTCCTTGGCCACTTACCATTTACTTGGATTCATTCATTTAAAAAATCAGCCAGTTAAAAAGTGATATACGATCCTGCGGGTATAAAAATTTCAGTGTCAAAGTTGTAAGCGTCAGGTCTGATGGGGGGTCCGAACCCCCCGGACCCTCCCCCTGGATACGCCACTGCAAGTCCAGCTTCACTTTTAAGTTAAAGTTAAGGTAGATGTATGTAAACTCCATTTAGAGATGGTCAAATGATAATTTTATTTTATATATTATTTTATCGGCACATATTTTAATTGTACATCAATACGATTCCACTTGTACAATACAATTCCACTTGTACATTAATTTGTACATCAATGTCACTGATAGGGCTAAAAGAAAAAAAACCTGTTTAACATATGTTTTCACTCGAAAAAAAAAAAGGAAGTTAACGATGGAATATAAACCACAGGTATATTGCAGGGCTTTGCTGTTTAAAGAGCACTCTCCCAGGAATGTTTAAATTTGAGCCGAGGATCTGCTAATAAATAGCTAATTTGAACTTAACAAATTGCACAATTTTTTTTTCAATAAATTTTTTGAATTCTCTCTCATCAAAAACACATTCAATCAGCAAAGATAATAAGAATAACTTTCTCCAAGTGTGTTTTAAGTAACAAGTATTAGATATGCACTCTCTAAATTAAACTTGATTGGGGCATGCTCTCATAAGTGGCAATCTTCAGGACTCGACACTAACGGTAGCCCACTAGCCACAGACTAGTAATAATTCAGTTTTGGCTAGTGGTTTTGGGTTTCCACTAGCCAGTTTGGCTCGTAAATGAACTGACTTTGTCGTAGCATCTAAGATGTCACCAGCCACTTGTCTAGAACATTGAAAAGTTAGCATTGAGCCCTGATTCTCTTGGTCAGAATATCGGCCACCGAATACAATACTACTCTGATATTAAAGTGACCATTCTCAACTTTGCCTTTTAGGGTTATCTTTCCAGAATGCAAAGTCATAATTCCACTTAGCCCTCTCCCAAGATCTCATTGGCAATTATTCTCCTTACCGTCTGCTATAAAATTCTTGATATTAGTTTTGGAGAATTCAGTACTGGATCAACTAAGAATCCCCTAATTTACATTTTTCTGTATTCTCATCACTTGTCTGCTTAATATTGTATTGATAACGTGAGGAGAAATTCTGTCTTAGTCACTCATAGGAGTTTAAGGGTTAGCTGATAAACCATTCTATTTAGGTGGATCTTTCACAAGCCAAAAATACCCAAAGCTATATTTCTTCCATCTCTAGGCCAAGATATTATGTTTGATGCTGGATTTATGTCTCTATATTACAGAATGATACCTCACGGAACTAACCTAGCCTTACAAGGAGGTCAGTGTGATTTGGTTGTAGCTGTTGAACATTTCACTACTGCTGTATACCATATCCTCCATCTTTTTTACAAGCCAGTGGTATGATATTTTCACAAGAGGATCTGATCTCTCCTTACTAACACATCCTGATGAGTTCCAATGCAATCTGCCCCCCCCCCCCCCGTACCTTGTCTTTGAAACACTGAGATATTGGGGAAAGTGCAGTTATTTACAGAATCCATTTGGCCCAGATTACGGTAGTTCTAGCATATTTCTTTTGAATCATGTATCTTTAAAAAGCGTGTCTGTCAAAGCTGTAACAAAGCAGGGTTTTTAGCTTAGCATAAGGAATTACTTAGCAAGCATAATCTGCCCCAAGATCAATGTTTTTATTCTATAGACGTGAGACTCATGCCCAAGCCTGGTGTGAGCAAAGCTTAAGAATGCAATTTTAATTTGCTGACTCATTGCAGGATGCCAGGAATATTAGGGGCCATGGCTTTGGTTAAGGATGGATTTATATCCCCATTTAATCCGTTTTCTAGATAGCCCTTTTCAACAGCCTCGTCTTTGGTTATCAAAACTTCGGCTTCACTTTTATATAGTCTTTCAACATATTAGTGTTTTAGAAAAAATAATTCAGGCTGATGACAGTTGGGATAAAATCGCCAAATTCAACGAAGTCAGCGATGATAATATTAAACTTGTGACACTTCGTACCACAAAGAGCCTTTAGCCACCCAGTTACATGGCAGTTGCATCTCGAAGCCAAAACATCTTTTAAAGTGCTTGTCATGTTTTGAATCACAGTTGAAGTTTGTGGTGTGAGAATAGCTTGTGTCACTTGAAAGGCATCTTCCGAAAAACTGGACGCTTTTGACTGTTTGTTGAGAAACTCTATCAGTAGTTTCCTATCCGCAGTGTTCGGCCACGGGGAGCAGATTAAATGGGGTGGCCAGAAACAGGGGTAAGCATCGACTACGCCATAGTCGTGATAAATAATTATGACCTTTTCTTCATTCCCCCACATTTCTTGAAGAGTGACATTCGGGCCATCTGCGCCGGGAACGCGGAAAATCTCGCTGAACGATGCAAGCAGGGTATCTGCAAGTTTTTCATGGGCAGCTTGATCCATTTTGTAGAAATGATTGAAGTCTAAAATGACAATCTCTTTCGGATAATTGGCCACAAACCGGTTCACTTCGTCCAAGACTTGGTCTATCGTCCAACCATACAACCCGTGTAGCACACGTATCGTTTTCTCTTCGGCTCTGTAGGCGACTCGGAGATCCAGATAACGAATCCCTGACAAAAGCTGTTCGTAAATTGTCATTGACTGTGTGACAGACCAACTGTGGATGACAGACTTTGCTACCTTTCCAAAAATACTTCCGAGCGTTTGAATGGCAGATGACTCGTCTGGACCAATCTCCATGTTTTGATCGAGAAAAAATGTCCCCGAATCGTGAGACCCTGGGATCACTAAATCTTTCAATGGACATAGTTGTTTTTCATTTGGTAAATTCTCCATCCATTGAGAATAATCGTTGTCTTCCAGAGCCTTTATGTGAAGAACTTCAAAATCGTCGACTAAATTTTCCGCCATAATGTTTTGCTTCTTCAAGGCCACTCTGTGGGGAGGGGTAAGGAAGCAGTCGCTGTTGTGGAACTCAGTCCTCTTTCGATTTCGCTTGCTTGTACTTATTTAGTTCAAATGTCATGTATCCCGAATACCTAAAAGAGATCTCAGTAGAGTTTAATCCATGACATAGGTCCAGCGACTTTGCTAATGTCGAAAAAAGAAATCGTTGACTTTAAGTTGCTTCTCCGTGTGGACTCAATATTCACAAGAGGAAACATTACGTCAATCGAAAGCCAAATTTATAAATAGATTTTCACGTGAAGTAAAATACACGTGATCAAATAATAATTTACCATGGAAAACCGAAAATAAACTAGTGTTAATTTCACGAAACAAGCGATTTTTCGGCGTAGACTTTTTGTAGATACAAACTTTGAGAAAACCCAAATTTACAAATGGATTTTCAGGTGAAGTAAAATACACGTGACCAAATAAAATTACCATGGAAAACGATTAATAAATTAAAGTGTTAATTTCACGAAACAAGCGATTTTAAGGCGTACACTTGCTGTAGATATAAACTTTGAGAATATCGGCTTATGACAGGTGTTTTCTAATTAGGACATCACGGATAGTATGTCGTGTCGTAAAGAAACTGAAATGCTATTGGCATCCCGTTGTGATGGTTTCGTACAAATAAAAAGAGGTACAGTATGTTTCCTCTTTTAGAACTTTACTGCTAATGAAAAAGTCCTACCGGATTCATTTAAAAATGATGAACGATGGAATAGTCACTGTGGAAAAGCTGAATACTGCAATGACTTACGAAAAGAATGACGTTATATTCCAAAACTCTGAACAATACACCCACCTCTTACTGCAGTTTAATGCAGGCTTCGTTGAATATTGGTGGTTTAAAAGAACCCGCCGAGCTGAATAATTTATGCGATGCACGGATAATAGTAAAAAATTAAGGACAAATTTTACGTAGAATTGATACAGCAGAAAACCTGTATCAAAGAAGCAAGTTCTATTTTATATCAAGATAGGTGTTTAATTTCTTCAATTTTATTATTTACCTGAGACTATTTTCCATAAAATTGGTAATTGTTGTCAATATGTGTTTAAGGATTGGGAACTATATTTTTCACGGTTGTCAAACCTGTCAAATGACTTGGCCTGATCCGCGCCTTTGGGGGAAATTAATTCATAGCAAACAGGACTGACGTGGGCTAGTCTAAATTTGTGCTCAAACATGAATTTGAAAGAAGCCCTTTTCTTGATATTGCTCACAACTTTTGTTTTTGTTGCTGAAGGAAACTTAGTTCGTCGTTCATCGAATATTAAAACGATGGAGAATAAGCAGCTTTTAGGGTACGCTTTCAAACGTTTCAATTCTGCCAGTATGCTATCGTGCGGTCAAGAATGTTTGAGATCCGCGTCGTGTTCTTCCACAAACTTCAAGTTTTTCTCCAAGAAGGAGGACGAAGGAGTTTGTGAACTGAACAAACACGACATCTCCGTTGTAGATGAGAAAAACAACTTTGATGATCACGAAGGAGTAACATTTTCTATTTTCCTCAAGGTAAACAGCAGGATACTACAAGTTATTCGACATTTCGAAAGAGCAACTAGAAACACAAATTAAAGCTGAAAATTTCCTGGAAGATTCAACAAGTTAGTAGGAACGGATTGCGTTTATCGCATTGTTCAAAATTTCAAGGGACTCACAGACTTTATTTCGAAAAATGTGAAGTACTCGAAATGAAACACTTTCGCTCCTCATCTATAATGTTGACAGTATATTAAATATTAACCTCTCTTTTAAACTAATATACGTTCAATTCCTTTTTTTCCGTAATTTTCTGTCTAAATCCTTATGGTTTGTATCTTGACTTTCAACTTCTTTAACAAAGAAACTTCTCTTTCCAGTTTAAGTCTCTAACTGACAAGCAAAATAATATTCTCGGCATTTTTATTTTGCAATTTTTATTTTTTCAGGGATGTTTGTTCGCTAGCTGCCTTAACGGAGGATCATGTTTTCCCAGCAAAAAAAGCCAAACTTTTTCCTGCTTGTGCAAACTGCCTTGGACTGGTGAGAGATGCGAAACCGGTGGGTGATTACAAGCACTTTGATTTCCTCACTTGAAGAATCGAAGCAAAAACTTGAAATTAGGGATCACTTATAAGTTGCGAAATTAATTTTGATGTTTAATTAGCAATTGACAGCTTTCAGCTATTTCGATCAACCGAATTTGTTATTGGTTAAAAGTAATTAATATTGGCTTTTACAATCGTTTCCCCTCCCCTCCCTCCCCCCCCCCCCCCGCACACACCACACACACAAACAGAAATAAATCTTTAATTATCAGTCGTTTTTCTAACGGACCGCTTTAAATTGGTCATTTCCCGACGGAGTAAAAAGTCTTGAATACCAAGAAGATAAAAAATAGTAGTTTTAATAGAATTTTAATCTCACCGTAAAAAACAGTCGAACTTCAAGGAGCCGAGTCGTTTTTTAAATAAATTTATTGACAGTGTTCAAACCTAAACATTTTCTTCGACCAATTCAGGGCTTCTAAAGAAAGCCTTGGTTTCCTTTCTTTGTCAACAAAAGCGAATTCATTTTAAATAAAAAATCTGATTATAATGCTAACTGTGAAAAACTTGTCGAAAACGCTCTCATCTGAGTTTTAACTGATAGAGCCACGAATTTCAAGACCTTAGTTCTCTGCCGAGGTCAGATCTGTGTTTTGGGAGCTACCTATGTAGTTTTTGAAAGCATAAAACTCATAAATGTAGCTTAGTACGCTTAAATCTCTCCTTTTGCTTCATAAGAACGGGGAAGCTAAAGAAAAGCCGTCATCAATCAAATATCTCAGCTGAAAAAATGTTTTTAGTTGAGGACGTCGATTTGGCTTTGTGATGGTTGAATATACTGACCAATGAAACAATTATTTATTTCTATTCTTCAACAGCTCAGCTACGAAGCTGTGAAAACATTGTATGGCTGTATGCGTAGCTTCTTCAGCTTGAAGTTAATTGGCACCTGTCAATAACAAATTAAATAAGCGACGTTAAAAAAAGAACAACACTAGTAATAAAAGAAAATGGGTTTAAAAAATTGAACGACAGCTTTTGAAATAAACAGCCGCGATACTGAAAAAACTAAATCATTAAATTCATTTTGTCAGCGTGCTGAAAACTTCTGCCGTTAACTCACGATAGCAGGTAATGGGCTCCTGACGATAGCCTCAGCATAATTTTCTAAGAACTTGTGGCAGGGCCTGATGCGTAAAGTTCAACCTTGTTCCCAGGACTTTTTCCCTTAGTTGGCGGAAAAGGCCGTGGGAACGAGGTTAGCGTGAAAATGTGCTGGCTCTCTTACGATCACATACTGACAGGGTGTATTTCTTTTCAGAACTACTGACGTCTTGCAAGGAAATACATGGCAAGAAATTGTAAATAATAATTACTGAAATATCTGAAACTTTGTTTAGTAGATATACATTTAGCTACTGGCTAAACTGAGTACCGCGTAGGTATATTTAAGTGGTTATGTTTCGAACGTGATGACTCGCGGCAAAATAAAATAACTCGTGGCAAAATAAAATAATTCGCGGCAAAATAAAATAACTCGCGGCAAAATAAAATAACTCGGGGCAAAACATTGAACTCACGACAAAACAAAATTTAAAATTATTGTGAGGGTGAGCGGCTGATATCGCTCAAATACTGACTACGTATTGCGTATGACGCTGTGTATTTTAACATGGCGGATTACGAATCACCTTATATTCGTACCCTGGCCTAAAATTGTATTTCAACCAAAGCCTCTGTTTTTCGAGTCTTTTAAAATTCATTCAAGGGTCAGACACTGACTGCGCATGACACTGTGTATTTCAAAAGATGGGTTACGAAATTGTCCTTTACTGTGAGTCTAGCAAAGAAAGTGTGTTCTTGAATGACAATTTTTTGCTGTATGTGCGGTTTTTTCTTTTGCCGTGCGTCTTTTTCCTTTTGCCGTGACTCTTTTTTCTTTTGCCTCGAGGTTATTTTGTTTTGCTGCGAGGTTATTTCTTTTGCCGTGACTAGGCCTAGCCACAAGTTACCGATGAATCCCAAAAAAGTTGCCGATAAAAGTGTCTAAAATTTGCCAAAAAGTTACTACTTTTTCAAAAAGTTGCCGAAAAGTTGCTGAATTTCCAAAAAGATGGCGAAGACTTGCCAAAATTTTTCTGCTTTTGTTACCTTTTTTGGGTGTTAAAGATTAAAAATTCGCACATTGCTTCTCATCAAAACTTTATTTGTCAAAGTCCAGTGATAATATCAGAGGTTCTTTCCATTTCACCTGATCAACAAATAGTCACTGTAATTGTCCGCCATCTTGAAAAACGTGCAACGTGATACCGCTGACCTCGTGATAAGGCATCACAAAAATCAACCCATGGGGGGGGGGGGGGAACTAATTATTGTATTTTAGAATAAATTGAATAAATGTCTATCGAAAACTGACCAATGTGGCTCAAAACGCGAAGAAAGTGGCTTCAAAGAACCTCAAAAAGCCCAAAGTTGCCGAAAATTCTAAAAGTTGCCAAAATTCTAAAAAGTTGCCGAAAATCTCAAAAGTTGCCGAAAAGTTGCCGAACAACTTGTGGCTAGGCCTACCCGTGACAGTCGTGGGCCACCGTTAGTCTACACTTACTCCGCGGGGATCTGTTGTCATGATTGGTTGTTACTTTAGGTTAGAATTTCCTCGTGAAGTTATGAATTTTCCATGCACAGAATGTCAGTTTCAGGGCCATTGGCGGAAAACGAAAAACGACTTGACTTGACCTGCCATCCGTTTTCCAAATTCCATGAGAAAACGAAAAACGAAAATTGAAGTCTAATTTTGTTTTTTACAGTGCAGCGAAAAACGAAAAACAAAAAAACCAAAAAAGGAAAACGAAAAGGAAATTTGATTTTCATTTTCCTACGCAATTGAAAATCGGTTGGTACTAAGGTACACGCACTGTGTGCATCTTGCAAGTAATTTGAGAATATAACAGAACACCTGCAGAGTGCAAAAAGCACGAAAGAGATTTTCAACTTTTGTTTTGTGAATATGTCAAGATGGTAAAAAAAAACTTAGGCCCAGAAAAATATGTTTAAGAAACTAAGTTCCCTTTCATTATGATCCAATGGGTAGCGAAGTGCATGTGCTATATTTAACAATTATTCGCCGAGGGCGAGGTGAATATCGTCGAATAATCCCCGAGACGAAGTCGAGGGGATTATTCGACAATATTCACCGAACCTGAGGCGAATAATTGTTTTAGTATAATTTCAGAGCTGAACGACAGAGAAATTTCTAAAATCATAACATTTTAGTAACATTTATTAACTTTTTATTTTAACATTTTATATAAACCGCGTGGAGCAGTTTATATAGCGTCATATAAGGAACCACTCGACCAATCAGATTGCTTGAAACTCTTTGCTCAGCTCTGAAATTATACTAAATATATAAATATATATATCACAAGGTAAAACTATGTCTTAAAATTTTAGCTGCAATTCAGTTCCGATTAATATTTATCTTTTTTCTCGTTTGGGTTTACTAGCTTGTCTGTTTCATTGCTTTTTTTGTTTTGTTTGTTTGCTTGTTTATTTAAAATCAGGTCCACATTAAACAAAGCTCACTTACTGAGGGTAGAATCTGCGAAGGTTTCCGTGTACTGTCACATGACTAACCTTGACGGATGCGGTGGAGGCGGATGGACGCTGGTTATGAAAATGAATGGCACACAGGTGCGAAAATATATCTCTAGGCGACTGATCACTGAGTAAACCTGTGGGCCAATCTGTTTGTGGTCAGCCAGCCAGTAGGTTTGTCAGTCGGTCAGGCTATCTGCCCATTTATCACTTGTCTGTCTGTGTTCTTTGTCACAGTCCTTTGGCAATTCAGTCGCTTCAGTTCTGTATTACATTGATGTAATTCAGCTAATAAATTAAAGTCCTGAAGATTGTTGATATGCAAAATACTGGTGATAAATAAGGTCAACGAACAAACCAAAATTGTTAGCTTTTACCCTTTTTTTTTTTTTTTTTTTACCAATGCAGAACACTTTTCGTTACAACTCTGAACTCTGGAGCAACAATGAAACCTTTAATCTGGAAGGAGGAAAGACTGGGTTTGACTCACAAGAGGTTAAACTACCAACCTACTGGAGCACACAGTTCACCAAGATCTGCCTTGGTATGAAGATCGGACAACACATCAACTTCGCTGTTATCAATAAGCAAGCTAGCTCTCTGCACTCACTGATTGCTGATGGAAAACACCGTAACACTTCACTACATCGTGACACGTGGAAGTTGCTGATTGGTTCACAAGCTTCCTTGCAATCCAATTGCAACAAAGAAGGGTTTAACGTTGTGACCGAAAGTAACGAGACAAAGTGGCCAAAGGTGAGGATTGGTATCCTTGGTAACAATGAAGATGACTGTTTCACTTGTGATTCCAGGATTGGCTTTGGAGCGGAGTCGTCGATGGACGTAAGTGACAATTCATGTGGAAATGAAGCTTCTCGGGGTTACGGAGATACACATATCAAAGCGATGGGATACATCTTGGTACAGTAAGAAAACGGAATGGTAGCAAGCACTCAAGATTTATCGTTGACGTTTTTAAGGTCAGGCGCCAGTTCCAAGAAGAACTTTGGTCGGTAGGGTATCGGAAACATAAGAAAGGCAATGAAAAATTTGACAAAAGACATTTGTAGACGAAAAGTTTTTTCGTGTAGCTCAACTATTTTGAGAGCGGTAAGATTTGAGAAGCCATTGCCTTCAAACTCCGATCTGCAAGCTTTTGGATATATTTATTCCCAAGTTAAATGATGATTAGTTTGCCCCTCGATTGGTTGCGGATCTGTCCGTCAGCCTGCCTAGCAGCCAGTTATTTAATTGGTCGAGCTGTCAGTCAGTCAGTCAGTTGGTCGGATTGTTAGTTTGACAATCAGTCAGTTAGTAAGTTGTTTGTGCTGTCAATCAGGCATTCAGTCAGTTGTTCGGGCTTTCAATCAGTTGGTTGAACGGGCTGTCAGTCAGGCAGTCAGTCGGATGGTCGAGCTGTCGCTCAGTCAGTCAGTCAGCCAATCAGTCAGTTAGTCATTTCGTAGGTTGTCAGCGCACTCTTGTCATTAGTATTTTGGGATACATATGAAATATATAGAGGATATAACATAGCCACTTGAGGACACGAATTTTATCTTCGGGTGCTGTAAGTATCTCTTACGAGTGAGCGAAGCGAACGGGTGAGAGATATTTTCACCACTCGAAGATAAAATTGGTATCCCAAAGCGGCCATGTAATGTTCTTTTATTTATTTATTTATTTATTTATTTTATTTATTACAGTTTCTCCAAATCTAGATTAAATTAAATTACTAAATAGATGCATAAATAAATACATAGACATAAACAGAATAAATAAATAATGATGATGGAGAGGCAGCATCCAAAAGCGTCCTCGACACCATACGAGGGATGCTCTCAAGTAAGATATAATATTAAAAAACAGTTATCATAGTATAGAGTTTGATATCTAAGTATTACATTGAATCAAATCTAAAAATTCTAAGTATTACCAAGGAATGAAGTAACTTTATGTTTAAGGCTAGAAATACTAGCAGAATCCTTTATATTATTTGGAAGACTGTTCCATTCATTCACAACACGGATAAAAAAGCTATATTTAAAAATATTTGTTCTACTGTACACGCTAACTAGGTCAAGAGAATCATTCTTCCTTAAGTTATAATCTACACTACGATCTTCACAGAAAAGCAACTTATCAGAAATATCCATATCATAATGCCCATTCATTAAATTGAATAAAAAAACAACATCCCTGATGTATCTTCTATGAAATAAACTATGTGATTTTAATTTCTTTAATCTAACATCATAATCCTCATCAGATTTAAGAATAAACTTAGTTTCCCTCCTCTGAATTGCCTCTATTTTATTGATATTGCGTTCTGTATGAGGATTCCAGGTTTCACATGAATACTCGAGCAGGGGTCTGACAAGACTGCGGTATAATGTTTTCAATGTAGTGATATCTTTCAAATCTCTACATGTTCTTTTCACCAGACCAAGAATCTTATTAGCCCTAGCGCATACAGAATCTACGTGTGCGTTCCATGATAAATTGGAGCTGGTGAGAAGGCCTAAATCCCTATGTATATGTACACCGTTTAGGTAATAGTCCCAAACTAAAGGACTCTTTTTCATAGTAATTCTCATGATCTTACATTTCTTTGTGTTTATTTTCATTTTATAATCCTTACACCAATCAGCTATCTTATCCAAGTCACTCTGAAAGGACTTCATGTTCTGTTTATTTTACAGATACTGGTAAAATTTCACTTTGCAGACGCAGACAAAAATATTTTGTTTGACAGTGTATCCAATCAGCTTCTCATTTTTATAAGTTTCAAAAATTGAAAACGAGAAATTTTAGGGTTGTTTTCGGCGGAAAAACGTGCTGTGGTTACAAACAGAAATAACAACACAATTGTCTTCTTCGAAGCCATACCTCCCTTTAGTTCTAGTAAACTGTTGAATTGTAGTGAATATGATTCAGTTAATAAAGAATCATTGGAATTATGGGTTCGTGTTTAATTTGAAATAAAAAAATTGTTTCCAGACAAACAGTTTGTCGAGGGGGAAAAATTGGTGGGAAATGAAGAGTGCTAAAAGGAATTTGGCTTGGCTCTTTAAAGAAAGAATTAATGCGAATCATAGTTTTAAAAAGTTGAATAACGTGCAAACGGCTTGACCCTCCTGGTTTGCTATCATGCAGTCAGTGATAGTTAGAAATAGGTGGCGTTCTTCTACAAAATCATATTCAATTTGCCCTCTAAGAAGGACGGCAAAGTAACTTGGTAATGAACAAACACGACATTTCTGTTGTTGAGGAAATTATCAACTCTATCAATTTAAAATGTGTTACTTTTCCAATGCTGCTGAAGTCAATTCAGCTTTCTGTTTGTTTAAAAGCTGAGCTCTAATATACTCAGATCACTGAATAGAATTCTAAAATCTCTCGGTTCCTTAAGCTTCGTTCTGCTATTTTATTTACACAATTAATGTACGCTTCACTTAACCCTTTTATCAAATCCATTTATCACTCATCAGTACTCTCCAGCTCCCCAAAAAACTGGAGTGCTAACATCTTACAGCCTCAAACATCTGCCATTTTCTCATGAGAAGCTTACTGGTAGTTGCATGTTTGTTCATTTGTGTGATGACAAGTGAATTAGCAGTGTTCAAATTAAACTAAATTTTTCCTTAAACCAATCAAGGGCTTCTTCCGGATAAGATGAATTAACATGACATATCAGGCACAAAATAAAAAAGGTAGCACTTATTAAAGATGAAGCTCTGTGTCTACAAATAATATTTTCAAATGGAAGGGGTACAAAGTACGGTAGTCCTATTAACTTAAACATTTCCGTATACAAAATCAAAAAAACAAAAAAAATTTGACAAGAGTTATGTAAATAAACTTGCTGAAATTTTGAATTTCTATTTGCATGCCAATAATAAGTGAAAAGTTCCCCGAGGGACCTACAGCTTTCTATAGATACATTTAGATTGTTAACGTTGTACAATTAAGAGGCTGAGTCAGAATTAACAAATGGTAAACACCACAGCGTACACTATTGAGTTATGGATGTACTCGGGAGGTTGCTAAGCACGAAAGAAGCGTAAGAGTCGCTCGAGGCGATAGCCGAGAGCGACTCTAGCTTCTTGAGTGCTTAGCAAACCTCCCAAGTGCATCCATAACTCAGTAGTGTACGCTGTGGTGTTTACCATTTGTTTTATAACATAACATTAACACATTGTAGCTAAAGAGTTCCCTTTTATTTAGCAAATCTTACGTGACCAGAACAAAACAAGCGCGCGCGGAAAAATAGTCTGCATTTGTCACGTCAGCAGCGTACACCCATGGGCAAATGGGCGACGCTAAATTGACCAATCAGAGTGCGCGCTTTACTTTGGTTATGTTATAAAAAGATTTGTAGCCAGATCTTGACCATGTGCAGATAAAATTTATTTCTATTTTAATAGCTGTGAGATTTAAATCACGAAAAAAAAAAAACAAAATAAAAAGAGCTGAGCATTTGTTTCCTTTCTTTGTCCATAGTGGAAAATTCAATAAAATTCAACCTGATCATGATGCCACCGACGGAAAAATGTCGAAAACCCGCGCGACTTACGTTCAAGGCGAATAATTTCAAGGTCTTTTTTCTCTTAAAAAATGTCAGATTTGTGTTTTGGATCTTATCATGGGATCTCAGGTTTAAAAACATGAAATTCAACTTTTGTCCAGGAGGGGTAAATTTCTGGGGGGTATTAAAACATAATTTAGTTTTATTAAGAGTTGATAAGGTAGATTGACTACCGTGGAGATTTTCCAAAACCGACGTTTCAAGTGCGAGTTTCAGCGGACTTTTACTTCGACAACTCCATCTCACAAAGATTAACAAGCGCCCAGTCCATTTACTAGTAGATTAGAACACCGTGTATATATCTTTTTGCCTCGTGTTGACGCTTTCTACGTGGAGGCGCGGTGGCCTCATGGTTAGTGCGCTCGACTCCGGATCGAGTGGTCCGGGTTCGAACCCCGGCCGGGACATTGTGTTGTGTTCTTAGGCAAGACACTTTACTCTGACAGTGCCTCTCTTCACCCAGGTGTATAAATGGGTACCGGCAATTAAATGCTGGGGGTAACCCTGCGATGGACTGGTATCCCATCCATGGGGGAGTAGAAATACTCCTAATCGCTTCATGCTACAGAAACTGGAGTTAAGCACCGGCCTAATGGGCCACTAGGCTCGTAAACAGACTTCACCTTTACCTGACGCTTTCTACAAAAGCTAGAAAAGGTCTACATAGCGTCGAGATGGGGTCTATAGAGTCACAAAAAACCTTTCTGGCAAAGAACAAAAGGTGCATCCTGTTGGTTCTCTCGAGAAAAATTACAGATAACGTCGTTCCACTTTTCAGACGGGAGATACTTTCCGGCAAACATGTTGGCACATTTCTCCCTCTTGCTATGACTGTTCGGTTTTCCATTGGCCCATAAAGAAATCCATACGCCCATGTCTTGTACTGATTTTGAATCAGGTTGAGAATGAAACTGTTCTCATCAGCAGATCTGATTATTTGGAAGGTCTCCCCCGTGGCTCTGGCAAATCCTGCGGACCTCGGTCCAATTCTGCGTTGGGGTGTTGAGAATCAGATAACACGATTGAGAATGGAGAACCCATTTTCTCCGACAAACCTATTGTTATCAGCCGGTGGAAAATGAGATGGTTAGGTTAAAAATACTTAAGCCGATTAATTGAATATGATTTTTCGAAGTGGAGTTTAAGAGTGGTGAGGTAAATATCCATCATTAAACCGCAAAATAATCAGAAATTAAATTGTTGACGCGCGATTTTGTCTCTATGGCTGTTCGGAGGTGAATAGTACCTACTCATAGTCTGTTTCGATTGCGCTTGTAAACTGCTAGAAGCTTGCCCACCGAAATACTCAAATTTGCCACCTGAGTTTCTTGACGTTTTTATATAAACGTCAATCAGAAGCTTGATTTTACGTTGTTCACAATAATATTGCTAAGATCGTTGAGAAAACTAAAGGGAAACTTAGCTTTAAAGAATTGCTCACAATTATGAGACATATTTTTTAGGATATTCTAAAGTCTAACGATAGGCCTGCAAAGCGTTGTCAAGGAACAGGTTATGAGTTCAAATGGTTAATAAACATTAAAAGAAATTGCATAAAGTGAAGTCGTTGACCTTCATGAGTTTGATATATGTGCTCTGACCTATCATTATTTTGCCCAAAAATTGCTCAGAAAAGGAAATATTGCTCGAGGTTGCTAGAACCACAAACAGGTGCTCCAAACGCCAAAAGTTGGTCAAAAGTTATCGAGCACGATCAGAACAGGGCTATTTGCTTATCACTTCCTAATCAGCCAATCACGAGCGCAATAAGCACCTTTCACCCATGTTGTACATACTAAAAACACCTAGATCAGTACATATTTACAAATGACTGGACCACCAAATTATCACGTGCTATCGATGCAACGTGACAAGTGGACTTCCACTTCTCAGGGACCGGTCATTATTTATCACGGGGGGAGGGGGGGAAGGAAATTTTAAGAGCGTCAGAGGGCTCTGTAGTTCTCTTTTGACCCCACTCATTGGCAGTTCATTGCCAGTCAATTTTCCAGTCCCCCTCTTACTACTCTGTTGGCGGCAACTTTTCCCTCTTCTATTCCCCCTGTAATCCATGTGTCCCCCCCCCATCCTTCACCCCATCCTTCAGGCTACAAATAATGACAGGTCTCTTAGAACATGCGCAGTATAAATCTTACCTGTGAAAGCAATGTGAAAGTCGTTTCTTCCTGATCAGCAAAGTTACTTCTTTCGTTCACAACGGAAATGTCGTGCTTGTTCAGTTCACAAGTTCTTTCAATGCTTTTCTTCATGGAGGACAACTTGAAGTTGGTGGAACTACACCAGATGTTTCTCAGACATTCTTGACCGCACGATGACAAACTGGGTGAGTCAAACCGTTGCTAGCTCATGTTCATGCTCCCATAGAAACAGATACCTCCTTAAAAACTTCATAATCAAGTAACAATCTCCGAAATTATGCATACCAGTCACATGACTTATATGGATAAGTAGCGTTGTTTTCATATCTCCAGTAGCAACCGTACTCCAGCTTTTATAGCCAGTAATTGTAAGTTAACGGTCAATCGTTGAAATTACCTGATGAGTGTGGTCATTTTCGACCATACGAAACAGGGCTGTCGTAATAAAACGATGAACTACCTCTGAAGTCTTGAACCAGTTCGTAATAATTATTAATGCTCCTCTAAGAGTTGAGCGCTCTTCGAAATACATTCAAATCAAGTTCAAGAATATATATATATATATATATATATATATATATATATAGAAAGTTTAAAACATTGCGAGGATGGACAACTTCTGACGTAAAAAATATAAAAAATTTCACTAAGAAACGTTTCGGTCAGAGACCTTCAGTTATTCACAACTTTTGAAATGAAAAAAGAGCATTAAATAGGATCGAAGTGCTAATGATTACGTAATTACAGATAACGACTAATGAACTGGTGCTAATGAAAAGATAACAAAAAATCCAATTACAAAGAAAGGAATGGACAAAATACAAGAAACAAACCCTAAAAACTAAGAGATAAGAATACTAAATATGTTAATAAGAATACTAAATATTATCATATTTAGTATTCGTATCTCTTAGTTTTTAGGAATGAATAAAGGCTGATAGTTTCGAAAGAAACTGTTTGGGGCTGCGTCGGTGGGAGTAACGAAATAGTTTGGATATATCAACAAAGTTGAAATGGTAAATTGGCCACCGTAATGATTACAAAAGCTGACGTTTCGAGCGTTAGCCCTTCGTCGGAGTGACGCTCCGACGAAGGGCTAACGCTCGAAACGTCAGCTTTTGTAATCATTACGGTGACCATCTTAGTTTTTAGTTCTTGTATCCCTACAGACCTGTTTAGTGGTTGCCCACTCATCAAGGGATTTTAATGGTAGAATAATGCGATACCATCGCTTATATATTACACTAATTGCTAATTAATATATTGCTAATTATATATATTAATTGCTAATTGCTAATTTAACATTACTAATTATATTGCTAATTTAATATTACTAATAATATTGCTAATTTAATATTTACTAATATTAATTACTAATATTAATTGGCTTGTCGGGAAATGTAGTTACGTCCTTTTTTCCTCTCATAATATATATATATATATATATATATATATATATATATATATATATATATAACTAACTGCATAAACATTCCCGCCGGCATCAACAAACGACTGTCCTCCCTGTCATCTGACAAAGCATCCTTTGACCAAGCCGCACCCCCATACCAGAAAGCACTCGACGAAAGTGGATACCACTACACCCTAAAGTACGAACCAGCCAAAACAAGCAAACGGAGAAACCGACAACGCAATAACATCCTCTGGTACAACCCTCCTTTTAGCAAGAACACCAGCACCAACATCGGACACAAATTCCTCACCCTAGTAGACAAGCACTTTCCCAAAGATCACAAGCTCAGAAAAATCTTTAACCGAAACTCCATCAAAATCAGTTACAGCTGCATGAACAACACGGAACAGATAATCGACAACCATAACAAACGCATCCTAACAGCATCTATACAGTCTGATAACACCGCCGCCGCCGCCACTACCATTGATAACAACAAGACGTGGAACTGCCGACAAAAGAACACATGCCCGCTCGACGGAAACTGCCTGCAACCATCAGTAATCTACCAAGCCTCCGTTACACGCAAAGACAACAACACGACAGAAACGTACATCGGACTCACAGAGAATGACTTCAAAACAAGATACAGAAACCACACCGCATCATTCCGCCACGCTAAACACAGAAACTCTACAGAACTCAGCAAGCACATCTGGATCCTCAAAGACAACAACATCGATCACTTTATTTCCTGGCGCATTCTCTCATCGCACTCACCGTACAACAGTTCAAGTAAAAGATGTAACCTCTGCCTCAAAGAAAAATTCTTAATCATCTGCCGGCCCGAACTATCAACACTAAACAAACGTAATGAACTCGTGTCTTCTTGCCGCCACAGGAGCAAAGCCATCCTACGCAACAACTAAACTGTCAATTTCGCGCTGCATAAATTAGACTAGTTAGATCATGCAAATTATATTGTATATAAGCAATGGTAAAGTTTATTCTCATTAAATCCCCTGATGAGTGGGCGACGACGAAACAGGCTTGTAGGGATGAACTTGTAGTTTACTTGTCTTTTTCCTCTCACAATATACACTTCGCTCTACTTCTATGCATTGAGCACTGTCCAACGAGAATCAAGTCATACTTTATATATATATATATATCTAACCAATTGTTACGTTGGAATGCTATTATGCGTTATTATGTTGTTATATCTATTTAGTATACTTTCAGAGCTGAGCAAAGAGTTTCTAGCAATCTGATTGGTCGAACGGTTCCTTATATGACGCTACGTAAACCGATATACATCGGCGAAACAGGCAGAAGACTAGGTGACAGAATCCGAGAACACCTTCGTGACGTGGAAAGGAATGGCAGGGACACATCGAAACCAGTCGCTAGACATTTTAATTTACATCAGATACGATGAAAATATGAAGTTCGTATATTTTGAACTGCGGTTATAGATACGTATGATGCACGATCCTCGCAGTATATTAGAGAGCGCTATTTATGCAATAGCGAAAATCAGGCCTTTAAAAGATCAGGTCTCTACGGGATTCGAACCACTGACCTCTGCGATACTAGTGCAGCGCTCTACCAATTGAGCTAACAAGCCAACTGAGAGCAGGCCATTAAGTTGATTCGTAATAAACCCGTGATGATAAATCAGATACGATGAATATATGAAGTTCATATATTTTGAACTGCGGTTATAGATACGTATGATGCACGATCCTCGCAGTAGAGAGCGCTATTTATGCAATAGCGAAAATCAGACCTTAAAAAAAATCAGGCCTAATTAATTTATCTAATCATTCTAAGCAACATATGGCAATCTGCGGTCTTGCCTTACATTTAGGTAGCACGGAAAGCCGTAAAACTCTTGAACAAAAGCTCATCTTTCAAACCGGCAGTCTAAATCCCACAGGGAGCAACGAACGCTTTTCATTTCACTAATTTATTCGTGTTTTTCTCGTTGCCATGTTCCCACCAATAACGTAGCTCCCTTTTCTGCCTTTAAAAGCAAACACAACCCACAATTTCTCTATTCGCTCCGACGAAGGGCTAACGCTCGAAACGTCAGCTTTTGTAATCGTTACGGTGGCCAATTTACCATTTCAACTTTGTTGATATATCCAAATTATTTCGTTACCCCCACCGACGCAGCCCCAAACAGTTTCTTTAGAAACTATCAGCCTTTATTCTGTAGCATTCCTACTTTATATTCTGAGCTCCACAAGGTCTAACTCGATCGCAAAGGAACGAAAACTCCGACTTGATAATTTTGGAGGTCGGCCGCACGGACGCCATATGTTTTTAAATTTGATCATTTAGTGTGAACGCATGGAATAATACCCCTCTAGTACTCCCTAAAGCTATTAAAACATATGCGCAAACGACGGATTCTGATTGGTTTGTTGATCTCCTGACAAAAGTGGAGGTTTGGGGACAGAGTTCTGCTTAGTGGGGGAGGTAAGGGGAAAAAGCGTTTTCGCGCGAGCCAATCCCGTGGTCCAGGCGGCTACGAGCGGTTCAGGTGTCAATGTGCCGTGACATAATATATTTACACGATTAATTGCTTCTGGTTAAAATTGGATCATCCATTTAATAATATCTGCTCCCCCTATATAAGAAACTAGTCTTTGATTAAAATTAGCCAACACAAGTAAATCAACTATAAATAATCACGTAGATACATGCGCTCACAGACTGCCAATTTTTTAACTTCGCAGTAACAATTAGAAGTTACAGCGGTGTTTGGAAATCTACATACCAAATCATCAATAATAGAAAACAAACCTACAAGTTAAAACAAAAGTTAGTGGTCGCAGCAATCAAAATACAAATGAATAAAGGCTGATAGTTTCTAAAGAAACTGTTTGTTGCTGCGTCGGTGGGGGTAACGAAATAATTTGAATATTTCAACAAAGTTGAAATGGTAAATTGGCCACCGTTACGGTTATAAAAGCTGACGTTTCGAACGTTAGCCCTTCGTCGGTCGATGTCGGACGACGAAGGGCTAACGAAGGCTCCGACGAAGGGCTAACGCTCGAAACGTTAGCTTTTGTAACCGTAACAGTGGCCAATTTACCATTTCAACTTTTGTTGATATATTCAAATTATTTCGTTACCCTCACCGACGCAGCGCCAAACAGTTTCTTTAGAAACTATCAGTCTTTATCTACGAGTTAAACTTTACATTTAGAATTTGCATCATCATGATCCAAGTAAGGACAACATCTTCTCACAGAGCATGGGCCAACTAGGGTCCAGTCCATTTAACAACTACTCAGATGAAAGCGCATCTTAAAGCGTTCTTAATCACTTCATGTCGACACTTTTAACAAAAGTTACAACAGATCTACGCAACGCTAAGATGGGATTTGTTGATGAGTTGAATCAAAATAGGCCGCTCTTGCAAATAATTGAAGGGGCCGTAAGATGACTAATAAAGTTGCAGGGGACGTCATTCCATTTTCCAACTTGTGAATGCTCTCCAGCATACATCTGCACACAATCCTCATTCTGGTTTTCATAATTGTTTGGTTCTCCCTCTGCCCATAAAGAAAATCGACTTGTCAAAGGAGTATCATCAATCCAGTAAAACTCATTGTCCGGTTTTCTCTTAAGTCCAATCCATACACTCGAGCTTTGCACTGTATTGCGTATAAATTTGTTCTCATCGGCAGATTTGATTATTGGCAGATCTCCCCCGTGGCTCTTGCAAATCCTGCGGGCTTCAGTCCAATTCTGCGTTGGGGTGTCGAGGACAAGGTAACATGATCGAGAATGGAGAACCCATCCTTTTTGACAGACCTGTCGATAGCAGTAAGTGAAAATTAAAACACCCTATCAACTAGATTAGTACATATTGAGAAATGTGTGGATGATTGAATAAAGAATTTTGAACCAATAAACGTTTGATCCAAGTACGAACATCTTTACGGCTCTATTTTGTTACCCTCTCACCCGGAGACCTCAAGACTCGCGAATAGACTAAATGTGAAAAAGGACAAAGAAATATGACAATTGATGCATGCTTATCTAGAGGCGTCCTTATGATAGAGAACCGTCCAGCTTTCCCATCAAATTACGAACAACATGCGTGCATTTTAAAAATATGACAAAGTAATGTACCATCAATGCATCGTTAATAGCTGGTTTCAACTTACAACAAGGAGGGGGGGGGGATTTTGGGAGGATACACGTGGGTTGAGGCCAATTTCTCGATTTTCTTTCGCATTTCGTATGCTTCTGACACTTATTAATTTACGTGTATTCTTTTCTCGTTTTCACTCATTCATTTATTGACTATTATTTTCGCACTTTTAGTAAATACGCCGTCCCCAAAGTGCCATGTTTTTCTGGGTTCTGTTTAAACCCTTTCCGTGTAAGTGTGTTGTGTTTCCTAGATTTCCCTCAGCGTTTGGTAAGTTTCTGTCTCGTTGTAACTTTCTACTCATTTTCCCTCCTATTTAGTCGTCACCAACAGAGTTTAAAGGGCGGGGGGGGGGCTGTAGTTTAAACTGACTGTCAATAACTGCTTATTATCAGGGGGAGGGGGGAAGGGGGAGTCTAAAGAATATTACAGAGCTTAAGGGGATCATTTTTCGTGACACAAAAGTCCTTTCACCCCTCCCCCCCTCGATGGTAAATGATGACCGCTCCAAATGATAATCAGAGAACATATAATGTTGATTCTGACCTTAAGTAACAGCGAGAAAGTCGTTCCTTCGTCGTCGGAGAAATTGTTGTTTTCGTTAACAATGGACATGTCGTGCTTGTTCAGTTCACAAGTTCCATCGTCTTTCCCCTTGGAGGAAAACTTGAAGTTGGTGGAAGTGCACCAGGTGTTTCTTAGACATTGCTGACCGCACGATAACAAACTTGGTGAATCAAACCGTTTAGCAAGATATCCTTTCAACCTCTTATTTTCTAGGGTTTCAAAAAAGCCGAAATTTTGAGGGTTGCTTTCGGGGGAAAAATGTGCATTACCCAAAAGGAATAACAATACGACCGTCACCTTCGAAGCCATATCTTGTTCTGTTGCACTATGTAATGATAAATTCAGCCTGTAATAACACTTCCTGTGCTTCGCAATTAGAATAAAACATGTCGCACCATGTCATCACACCTGCAGCGCTTTTTAATGCCTGTCGAATTTTGTAATTACACCGGTAGCACTTTATTATAACACCTGAAGCATTTTGTAATACCTGTGGAACTTTGATAGTACTTTGTAACGAAAATGCTGACTCACTCTGTGATGACAAAACAAGTCACTTTGTTCTAAAATAAGCTGTCGCACTTAGTAACAACACATGCAAGTTTGAGTAAGTATCCCATAGTAGCTGTCTTTCCCGTCAATAATAATAATAATAACGATAATTATAGTAATAATCATGACAATGATAAAAATGATGGTAACAAAGAAACCAGCTGCAACATTCAAGCTTCTCATAGTATGAGAATTGTTATTGGAGACGTAGAAGTTAAATCAACTGCCTGCCTGAAATTGCTTGGAGTATCAATAGACAATGATCTCCGATTTGCTGAACATATTACTACAATCTGTAAGAAAAGCAGCCAACGTGTAGGAGTCTTAATGAGACTCAGAAACTTAATACCTACTAGCACCAAGTTGCAATTGTTTAAAGCTGCCATTCTTCCTTATTTAACTTACTCTCATCTTGTTTGGCACTTCTGTCGTGCTAGTGACAGCAGAAAACTCGAACGCATACAGGAAAGGGCACTTAGAGCCATCTATTGCGACAAAACGTCAAGTTATAACACACTATTGGGTATGGCTAATCTATGTACTTTACATAACAGAAGGTTACAGGACATGGCTACTCTCATGTACAAGGTCAAGAATAATATATGTCCTAAGTATATTGCTGACCTATTTCGGAGGTCTGATACGAAATATGCCCTACGTAGCAAAGAATTTGTTATTCCTAGATTTAATACAGCAACATATGGTAAGCACTCTATCAGATATACTGGACCTAAGTTATGGAATATTGTACCTAAGAACATTAGAGATCTGCCAACATTATCATCTTTCAAGATAAATATCCGTAAGATTGATCTAAATACTTTACTGACCGATAATTACTGTACCAACTGTATTTTATGCAGTACTTAATGTAAAAAAGTTTTTAATGTAAATTTTATCTTGTACATATTGTAAATATTTTAGCATGTTAACCAATCTTAGTATTTTTAGCTCAATTAGCATTTTAACTTTAATTAATATATGGATTTAGTCATTTTTAATTTATTTTGTAGTGTCCCCATTTAGTGGTTATGTACTGCTATTTTAGTCTGACACTTAAATAAAGGTATTCATTCATTCATTCAGCTTCAACTGGCTCTTGCAAGGAAAGCTCAGCTATTAACTGAGGCACTGTCAGTAAAAATCCGATATGATCATCAAAATCGCGGACACAGCCAAAAAATCGATTTCGCTCATACTTTCTATATTGATAGACCCTTGTACCAAAGTAACCAAAACGGGGTTAGTTTTTTTCTTATCTTTTTTTTTTTTAGAGTAATTAAATAAAAACGGTCGAGTACGGATCGAGCCAAATTTCGATATTCGAAATATCGAAATTCTGTCATATTCATGGCTTGCCAGCGTAAGTCGAAAATGATCTGTGAATTTTCCTTTGCAATAACATAATAGTTAGGGCCTTGAAAAATTCATTGATGTCATGAAAGCAGATATGTTCTCGTTATAAATATTTTATGAATTTTTTCTCGATGACACCTTGCGGCTGTTTTTCAATAGCTCATGATGGTACCCTAAAACAGCTGCCAAAACCGCTTGTCGGTACGCGAAGAAGAATCCAATAACTATATTGCAGATACAGTTTAAGGATAGACGTTCTCAGATATACTTTCAATTTTTTGGGATAGTTTTTGGTTTTGCAGTAACCCTTGTTTGAAGTTTGCTTATTTTCGAGATTTGATACAACCGCCAAATTTAAAGTGCTACTACGACGAAAATTTTTGGTTTTGTTTCCGGGTTTTTTCAACATAAATCTTTTCTATATGTTCAAAATTATGCAAATAGCGAAAAACTGGATCGATACTTGCGTACGGCGGCTGGAAATTTCCCACTGAAAAGTGCGTAGATACCGTCCGTCATTACAAAGTTCGCAAAACAATAGCCCGCGAGATCTCTTAAACCGGTCTTGCGTTTGACCACGTGATTTATCCACTGCTACGTAGAAACATCAACCAAAATATTCGCATTTGGGAAAAGCTTGTGTGTTGAGAGCCGTTTATAAGACGTTTAAGATGTCATCTCCGTCGGATTTCTCTTCCTGCACATCTGAAAGTGATCAAGAAAGTTTTATAGTTGACGAAGTGATTGGGGATTTTTCTGAATTTGCGCCGTACGACGACAGTTACGAACCTCTTGCCACCGAGGAAGTAGCCGCGGTCTACAACGAAAGAGTTCACCGCGAAGAAGAAGAGGAGCAACAGTTTCAGCGAAGATATTCGGGAGAGGTGCCGGCGAATGAATGGTATGGTATTATCATGGAATGTAGATTTATATTTTTATTTTCCAATTTCAAATACCCGTCGTAAAATCGTTGCTATGTGATTAACTGTGGTCCTGATTTTATACGGTAATTTTATTAAAGCGGTCAGACAAGTAATGGTTTTATACAGACGTATTTTTCTTTCGTTTGAAAAATTTTTCACATTATTTTGCAGGTGTTCGTGCTCGAACTGCTCTGTCAGCCTTGTGAGCTTTATGTCGATGTTTTCAAAACTAGAAATGGAAGCAAGGTGTAACCACATCTTTGCCTTAAAATGTATGCATCATTTGCAGGCAGTGAGAATAGAATTGAAATACAGACAAAAAAAAAAAAAAAAAACCCGCAAACAGTAACCGAACTTATAGAATGTAGAAATCAGACTAAGTCCATTTTTGGTCGTTTTAAAAGACTCGCGTGTAACTCAAAATTTGCTGATTTCTTGGAGGGAACTTTGAAGTACTGTCAAATCTCAAAGTAACAGCAAGGTAATATCTCAAAAAATAGAGAGCCGGATTTCTATGTAGCTTCACTTTTTCTAAATTTTACGCTTGAGTGGAAAGGTCTGGGAATTGGGGAATTGACTTCACGTTCACTCAGCGCAAATACCCAATTTTTCGCCAACGCCCGTTTTACTGTAACTATGAGAAGAAAGCGGAAAAGTATGAAAACACATGCAGCCATCATGGGGAAGTCTAAATAGTCGGAGCATTCCTTACACGAATATTGAACAACGATGCCAGAAAAAAATCATGTCACAGGTAAGTGAGGAAATAAATATTATGGTGATAAGCACAGCGCAAATACATTGTAATTTCACTCACCGATCGTCGACTCCGCTTTGATATTGTTTCAAAGGATCTTTTCCAAATAGTTGGAAACGTCCCCTTCTTCAACTTTCTTTTCATGCCTTTCATCGGAAAAGCAAGCGTAAAACAATCCCTTGTGAAATGCTCGGAGCACACAGCAAATTTTCCCACTGGCTTGAAGTCCTTCCAATGAATAGACACGAACCTTTTCCACTTTAGTCTAACGCTGCCCGAAGCAGGAGAATTATGATTAGAAATCCCCAATTCCTCGTTCTTTATATTTCCACAGTCCTGAAAAACACAACGTCTACCAGGCATACTTTCGCTTTAGTCAAAAAAGCGAAGAAAGAACCTCCAAAAACTTCCAAGAATATCTCGTCCTGAATGCGAAATTAGCCGCGTTTGTGTACCTTGTTTTGCCGTATTGATGTTTCTACGTCACATCTCGCCCCAACTCCTTCAAATACTACTCCCGGTCATTTTCTGAATCGAGTCATGATGGCGGTAGGACATTTACGAAAATTGTAGTGCAAATAAACACACTTCCAGATCATATTTCGACTCCAAACTTGGCACGGTAAGTCACTTTCACATATATTTTCGAACTATGTAATAAAAAACGAAACCCCAAATTTGATCGTAGTAGCACTTTAAGTTTCAACTAACTTGACCATCAAGAAACAATTGATCACATGTCGAAAAGTACATTTGAAGTTAAAACATGACAAGCTAAGTTACGATGATAATTTGATATATCAACAAAGTTGAAATGGTAAATTGGCCACCGTTACGGTTATAATAGCATATGAGGTAGGTTTACATTTATTCTGAGTTTTAACCCAGACATTTCATGATATAAGTTTACGGTAGTAAGACTCTTCAATATTCTCCCATACATTCCTTTATATTTCGAATAAACAACCAGACTCGTCGCTTGTCTGGGATCCCTGTGGTTTAATGACAAAGCTACCCGATATTTAATTGAACATTATAATAGTTATAGTAGTTGGGGATTTCTTCAGTATTACATATTTTATATATAGATCGGGCTAGAAGGGACGGTTAATTAATGATGAGTTATACATCATAGTAGTTATAGTAGTTTGGGATTTCTTACTGCACATTTTCGGGTTGGAAGGGATGGGCCATAAATCATAAATTGTAAAGATTACGGTTTTCGTACTTTTTATTACATGTTATAGCATATTTTTTAGTATTTAACACGTGCACGTTCTTACGAGCTTCGTCGTAAGCTCTTGTGTGTTACACGTGAATAGATATACTTACTTACTTACGCTTGTCCAGAGATCAGTATCACTGGCATGAGGAAGTTCGCTGATTTAAACCTTATCAATATTTTAAAAAGCAGGATATGTCCAAGTTTTATTCATTTAGTTATGTCTGCAAGGTTTATCTGAACGTAATCGTACGTATCTTACTCCAGAGACAGTTCTTTTCGTCTGCTTGCGTGACACTGTGAAGTGTGAATTCTGAAGCTGTCAATTTCAATTTTCCTTGAGAACTTTTCAGAAAATTGTCTCATAACATTGCGTCATTAAACAATAAACCTTTCTCAAGCATGACTTCATCGATGGTCGGGAGAATGTGGACCTGATCCAAGATCGGTAAATCAATCTTGTCAGGGACTCCCCTTCGTATCTTGTAACAAGAATATTACATGCCACATAAAAAACTGTTGAAGATTAGTGGATGTGACACGGAAATTGAGCTTATTTTAGCAAGGAATACTCTCTGATGTTTTCACAGTACCACGCTTTGCCTGTTCAAGCGTCAACAGTGTTTCAAAAACCCCCAGACACTGCAGAACAAATAATGGCCGAGCGTTTGAATGGCAGATGATTCGTCTGGACCAATCTCCATATTTTGATCGAGAAAAAATGTGCCCGAATCGTGGGACCCTGGGATCACTAAATCTTTCAATGGAAACAGTTGTTTTTCATTTGGTAAATTTTCCATCCACTGAGAATAATCGTTGTCTTCCAGAGCGTTTATGTGAAGAACTTTAAAATCGTCGACTAAATTTTCCGCCATAATGTTTTGCCTAGGCAAGGCCACTCTGTGGGGAGGGGTAAGGAAGCAGTCGCTGTTGTGGAACTCAGTCCTCTTTGGATTTCGCTTGCTTGTACTTATTTAGTCCGAATGTCATTAATCCCGAATACCTAAAAGTGATCTCAGTAGAGTTTAATCCATGACAGGTCCAGCGAATTGCTTATGTTGAAAAAAAAAATCGTTGACTTTAAGTTCCTTCTCCGTGTGGACCCAAAATTCACAAGAGAAAACATTACTTCATTCGAAAGCCAAATTTATAAATAGATATTCACGTGAAGTAAAATACACGTGATCAAATGGTAACTTACCATGGAAAACCAAATATGAATTAAAGTTATAATTTCGCGAAACAAGCGACTTTGCGGCGTAGACTTGCTGTAGATATTAACTTTGAGAATATCCAAATTCATAAATGGATTTTCACGTGAAGTAAAATACACGTGATCGAATAATAACTTACCATGGAAAACGATTAATAAATTGAAGTGTTAATTTCACGAAACAAGCGATTTTAAGGCGTTTATTTGCTTTAGATATAAACTTTGAGAATATCGGCTTATGACAGATGTTCTATAATTAGGACATCACGGATAGTAAGTCGTGTCTTAAATTGAAATTCTATTGGCATCCAGTTGTGATGGTTTTGTACAAATAAAAAGATGTAGGTTTCGTCTTTTACAACTTTATTGCTAATGAAAAAGTCCTACCGGATTCATTTAAAAATGATGAACGATGGAATAGTCACTGTGGAAGAGTGGAATACTGCAACGACGTACGAAAAGAATGACGTTACATATTCCAAAACTCTGAACAATACACCCACCTCTTAACTAATGCAGTTTAATGCAGGTTTCGTTAAATATTGATGTTATAAAAGAACCCGCCGAGCTGAATAATTTATGCGATGCGCGGATAACAGTAAAAAATTAAGGACAACTTTTACGTAGAATTGATACAGCAGAAAACCTGTATCAAAGAAGCAAGTTATATTTTATATCCCAAGTTAGGATGTGTTTAATTTCTTCAATTTTAGTATAAAAAATAGAGATTGCATACACAATTTACCTGAGGCTATTTTGCATAAAAATATATTGGTAATTGTTGACAATGTGTTTAAGGATTGGGAACTATTTTTGTTGTCAAACCTGTCAAATGACATGGCCTTATCTGTACTTTTAGGGGAATTAATTCAAAGCGAACTGAACTGACGTGCGTGGAAACTAGATCAAACTGTTGCTAAATTAGAACTGAAGTGGGCTGAATTTGTGTTCAAAAATGGATTTGAAAGAAGCCCTTTTCATGACATTGCTCACAACTTTTGTTTTTGTTGCTGAAGGAAACTTAGTTCGTCGTTCATCGTATATTAAAACGATGGAGAATAAGCAGCTTTTAGGGTACGCTTTCAAACGTTTCAATTCTGCCAGTATGCTATCGTGCGGTCAAGAATGTTTGAGATCCGCGTCGTGTTCTTCCACAAACTTCAAGTTTTTCTCCAAGAAGGAGGACGAAGGAGTTTGTGAACTGAACAAACACGACATCTCCGTTGTAGACGAGAAAAACAACTTTGATGATCACGAAGGAGTAACATTTTCTATTTTCCTCAAGGTAAACAGCAGGATACTACAAGTTATTCGACATTTCGAAAGAGCAACTAGAAACACAAATTAAAGCTGAAAATTTCCTGGAAGATTCAACAAGTTAGTAGGAACGGATTGCGTTTATCGCATTGCTCAAAATTTCAAGGGACTCACAGACTTTATTTCGAAAAATGTGAAGTACTCGAAATGAAACACTTTCGCTCCTCATCTATAATGTTGACAGTATATTAAATATTAACCTCTTTTAAACTAATATACGTTCAATTCCTTTTTTTCCGTAATTTTCTGTCTAAATCCTTATGGTTTGTATCTTGACTTTCAACTTCTTTAACAAAGAAACTTCTCTTTCCAGTTTAAGTCTCTAACTGACAAGCAAAATAATATTCTCGGCATTTTTATTTTGCAATTTTTATTTTTTCAGGGATGTTTGTTCGCTAGCTGCCTTAACGGAGGATCATGTTTTCCCAGCAAAAAAAGCCAAACTTTTTCCTGCTTGTGCAAACTGCCTTGGACTGGTGAGAGATGCAAAACCGGTGGGTGATTACAAGCACTTTGATTTCCTCACTTGAAGAATCGAAGCAAAAACTTAAAATTAGGGATCCGTTCGCCGTTCCCCGTTCGCCGTTCCCCGTTCCCCGTTCCCCGTTCGCCGTTCCCCGTTCTCCGTTCCCCGTTCCCCGTTCCCCGTTCCCCGTTCCCCGTTCTCCGTTCCCCGTTCCCCGTTCTCCGTTCCCCGTTCCCCGTTCCCCGTTCGCCGTTCGCCGTTCGCCGTTCGCCGTTCGCCGTTCGCCGTTCGCCGTTCGCCGTTCGCCGTTCGCCGTTCGCCGTTCGCCGTTCGCCGTTCGCCGTTCGCCGTTCGCCGTCCCCCGTTCCCCGTTCCCCGTTCCCCGTTAGTCGTTTTCCGTTCCCCGTTCCCCGTTCCCCGTTCCCCGTTCCTCGTTCCCCGTTCCCCGTTCCCCGTTCCCCGTTCTCCGTTTCTCGTTCTCCGTTCCCCGTTACTCGTTCCTCGTTCCTCGTTCCTCGTTTCTCGTTTTAGTAACATACCAAGAGTTGCTCAAATTGCTGTCAAACTATATATTGATGTTGTTTTTCAAGTTTTAGTAGTTTTTATCGGTCCAAGTGTTTTCGATTCGTGGCGCGACGCTCCGAGATTCATCTGAAATTTTGAGCTTCAAAAGCGGCATTTGGTCGAACTTCAGTTATTATCGATTTTCTCCAAAATAAATCGATATTCAGCCAAACGAAGTATGCTGTGCTTTGTTTCACCATAAGGCCTACCTAACTTGAGAATAGGAGCCGAATCGATCACTAATGATCTGCCCGCCGCCATTACCACGGGATCCCTGTTCATGTACGCGGACGATACGTCAATTTTCAGCATCGGAGAGTCTGCAGACGCAGCGATTGCTTCCTTGAACTGTGCTTTGCAAGAGGTCTACAGGTGGTGCCTAGAGAATCGCTTAACACCTCACCCGGCTAAGAGCGAACTCATGTTAATTAGTACACCAACCATTGTAGGACCGCTACCTCCAATATTTTTGGGTAAATCTGTTTTAGGCTATGTCAAAAAATCGCGTCTTCTTGGAATGATTGTAGATGACAAGCTTACCTGGATACCGCATATGCTAGAACTAAAGAAAAACTTTGCGAACAAAATAGACTTATTGAAGCGCTCAATTCTTGCCCAAAAATGTCCTTTTAAAGTTTTATTTAAGTGTAATATTACCTTCTGTAAAGTATGGTATTATATTATGGGGTTCGTGTACAAATTCGGATCTTCTGTACTCAATTGAGAAACTTCACTGTAGAGCAGCAAAAATTGTCTACAACTTATCCAAAGATACGGAATCTAATGTAGCTCTCGACGTTTCAGGATGGGATACGATCAATTTAGAATACAAATTTCAGATGGTTAACCTTTTTTGTAGAGCAAGTAAAGTCTACCTCAGTCTCTAATTAATAGCGTATTCATAAAACGGGAATGTAGCTATTCACTAAAGGTAAAGGTAAGGGTAAAGATCTTCATAGCTCTAAACAAGATGGTAAAAAAACTTAGGCCCAGAAAAATATGTTTAAGAAACTAAGTTCTCTTTCATTACGATCCAATGAGTAGCGAAGTGTGCTATATATATATATATATATATATATATATATATATATATATATATCACAAGGTAAGACTGTGGCTTAAAATTTTAGCTGCAATTCAGATCCGATTAATTTTTATCTTTTTTCTCGTTTGGGTTTATTTGCTTGTTTGTCTCATTGCTTGTTTGTTTTGTTTGTATGCTTGTTTATTTAAAATCAGGTCCACTTTAAAACAAAGTTCACTTACTGAGGGTAGAATCTGCGAAGGTTTCCGTGTACTGTCACATGACTAACCTTGACGCATGCGGTGGAGGCGGATGGACGCTGGTTATGAAAATGAATGGCACACAGGTGCGAAAATATATCTCTAGGCGACTGATCACTGAGTAAACCTGTGGGCCAATCTGTTTGTGGTCAGCCAGCCAGTAGGTTTGTCAGTCGGTCAGGCTATCTGTCCATTTATCACTTGTCTGTCTGTGTTCTTTGTCACAGTCCTTTGGCAATTGCAACAAAGAAGGGTTTAACGTTGTGACCGAAAGTAACGAGACAAAGTGGCCAAAGGTGAGGATTGGTATCCTTGGTAACAATGAAGATAACTGTATCTCTTGTGATTCCAGGATTGTCTTTGGAGCGGAGTCGTCGATGGACGTAAGCGACAATTCATGTGGAAATGAAGCTTTTCCGGATTACGGAGATACACATATCAAAGCGATGGGATACATCTTGGTCCAGTAAGAAAACGGAATGGCAGCAAGCACTCAAGATTTATCGTTGACGTTTTTAAGGTCAGGCGCCAGTTCCAAGAAGAACTTTGGTCGGTAGGGTATCGGAAACATAAGAAAGGCAATGAAAAATTTGACAAAAGACATTTGTAGACGAAAAGTTTTTCGTGTAGCTCAACTATTTTGAGAGCGGTAAGATTTGAGAAGCCATTGCCTTCAAACTCCGATCTGCAAGCTTTTGGATATATTTATTCCAAAGTTAAATGATGATTAGTTTGCCCCTCGATTGGTTGCGGATCTGTCCGTCAGCCTGCCTAGCAGCCAGTTATTTAATTGGTCGAGCTGTCAGTCAGTCAGTCAGTTGGTCGGATTGTTAGTTTGACAATCAGTCAGTTAGTAAGTTGTTTGTGCTGTCAATCAGGCATTCAGGCAGTTGTTCGGGCTTTCAATCAGTAGGTTGAACGGGCTGTCAGTCAGGCAGTCAGTCGGATGGTCGAGCTGTCGCTCAGTCAGTCAGCCAGCCAATCAGTCAGTTAGTCATTTCGTAGGTTGTCAGTGCACTCTTGTCATTAGTATTTTGGGATACATATGAAATATATAGAGGATATAACATAGCCACTTGGGGACACGAATTTTATCTTCGGGTGCTGTAAGTATCTCTTACGAGTGAGCGAAGCGAACGGGTGAGAGATATTTTCACCACTCGAAGATAAAATTGGTATCCCAAAGCGGCCATGTAATGTTCTTTTATTTATTTATTTATTTATTTATTTTATTTATTACAGTTTCTCCAAATCTAGATTTAATTAAATTACTAAATAGATGCATAAATAAATACATAGACATAAACATAAACAGAATAAATAAATAATGATGATGGAGAGGCAGCATCCAAAAGCGTCCTAGACACCATACGAGGGATGCTCTCAAGTAAGATATAATATTAAAAAACAGTTATCATAGTATAGAGTTTGATATCTAAGTATTACATTGAATCAAATCTAAAAATTCTAAGTATTACCAAGGAATGAAGTAACTTTATGTTTAAGGCTAGAAATACTAGCAGAATCCTTTATATTATTTGGAAGACTGTTCCATTCATTCACAACACGGATAAAAAAGCTATATTTAAAAATATTTGTTCTACTGTACATGCTGACTAGGTCAAGAGAATCATTCTTCCTTAAGTTATAATCTACACTACGATCTTTACAGAAAAGCAACTTATCAGAAATATCCATATCATAATGCCCATTCATTAAATTGAATAAAAAAACAACATCCCTGATGTATCTTCTATGAAATAAACTATGTGATTTTAATTTCTTTAATCTAACATCATAATCCTCATCAGATTTAAGAATAAACTTAGTTTCCCTCTGAATTGCCTCTATTTTATTGATATTGCGTTCTGTATGAGGATTCCAGGTTTCACATGAATACTCGAGCAGGGGTCTGACAAGACTGCGGTATAATGTTTTCAATGTAGTGATATCTTTCAAATCTCTACATGTTCTTTTCACCAGACCAAGAATCTTATTAACCCTAGCGCATACAGAATCTACGTGTGCGTTCCATGATAAATTGGAGCTGGTGAGAAGGCCTAAATCCCTATGTATATGTACACCGTTTAGGTAATAGTCCCAAACTAAAGGACTCTTTTTCATAGTAATTCTCATGATCTTACATTTCTTTGTGTTTATTTTCATTTTATAATCCTTACACCAATCAGCTATCTTATCCAAGTCACTCTGAAAGGACTTCATGTTCTGTTTATTTTACAGATACTGGTAAAATTTCACTTTGCAGACGCAGACAAAAATATTTTGTTTGACAGTGTATCCAATCAGCTTCTCATTTTTATAAGTTTCAAAAATTGAAAACGAGAAATTTTAGGGTTGTTTTCGGCGGAAAAACGTGCTGTGGTTACAAACAGAAATAACAACACAATTGTCTTCTGCGAAGCCATACCTCCCTTTAGTTCTAGTAAACTGTTGAATTGTAGTGAATATGATTCAGTTAATAAAGAATCATTGGAATTATGGGTTCGTGTTTAATTTGAAATAAAAAAGATTGTTTCCAGACAAACAGTTTGTCGAGGGGGAAAAATTGGTGGGAAATGAAGAGTGCTAAAAGGAATTTGGCTTGGCTCTTTAAAGAAAGAATTAATGCGAATCATAGTTTTAAAAAGTTGAATAACGTGCAAACGGCTTGACCCTCCTGGTTTGCTATCATGCAGTCAGTGATACTTAGAAATAGGTGGCGTTCTTCTACAAAATCATATTCAATTTGCCCTCTAAGAAGGACGGCAAAGTAACTTGGTAATGAACAAACACGACATTTCTGTTGTTGAGGAAATTATCAACTCTATCAATTTAAATTGTGTTACTTTTCCAATGCTGCTGAAGTCAATTCAGCTTTCTGTTTGTTTAAAAGCTGAGCTCTAATATACTCAGATCACTGAATAGAATTCTAAAATCTCTCGGTTCCTTAAGCTTCGTTCTGCTATTTTATTTACACAATTAATGTACGCTTCACTTAACCCTTTTATCAAATCCATTTATCACTCATCAGTACTCTCCAGCTCCCCAAAAAACTGGAGTGCTAACATTTTGCAGCCTCAAACATCTGCCATTTTCTCATGAAAAGTTCACTGGTAGTTGCATGTTTGTTCATTTGTGTGATGACAAGTGAATTAGCAGTGTTCAAATTAAACTAAATTTTTCCTTAAACCAATCAAGGGCTTCTTCCGGATAAGATGAATTAACATGACATATCAGGCACAAAATAAAAAAGGTAGCACTTATTAAAGATGAAGCTCTGTGTCTACAAATAATATTTTCAAATGGAAGGGGTACAAAGTACGGTAGTCCTATTAACTTAAACATTTCCGTATACAAAATCAAAAAAAAAAAAAACAATTTGACAAGAGTTATGTAAATAAACTTGCTGAAATTTTGAATTTCTATTTGCATGCCAATAATAAGTGAAAAGTTCCCCGAGGGACCTACAGCTTTCTATAGATACATTTAGATTGTTAACGTTGTACAATTAAGAGGCTGAGTCAGAATTAACAAATGGTAAACACCACAGCGTACACTATTGAGTTATGGATGTACTCGGGAGGTTGCTAAGCACGAAAGAAGCGTAAGAGTCGCTCGAGGCGATAGCCGAGAGCGACTCTAGCTTCTTGAGTGCTTAGCAAACCTCCCAAGTGCATCCATAACTCAGTAGTGTACGCTGCGGTGTTTACCATTTGTTTTATAACATAACATTAACACATTGTAGCTAAAGAGTTCCCTTTTATTTAACAAATCTTACGTGACCAGAACAAAACAAGCGCGCGCGGAAAAATAGTCTGCATTTGTCACGTCAGCAGCGTACACCCATGGGCAAATGGGCGACGCTAAATTGACCAATCAGAGTGCGCGCTTTACTTTGGTTATGTTATAAAAAGATTTGTAGCCAGATCTTGACCATGTGCAGATAAAATTTATTTCTATTTTAATAACTGTGAGATTTAAATCACGAAAAAAAAAAAAAAACAAAATAAAAAGAGCTGAGCATTTGTTTCCTTTCTTTGTCCATAGTGGAAAATTCAATAAAATTCAACCCGATCATGATGCCACCGACGGAAAAATGTCGAAAACCCGCGCGACTTACGTTCAAGGCGAATAATTTCAAGGTCTTTTTTCTCTTAAAAAATGTCAGATTTGTGTTTTGGATCTTATCATGGGATCTCAGGTTTAAAAACATGAAATTCAACTTTTGTCCAGGAGGGGTAAATTTCTGGGGGGTATTAAAACATAATTTAGTTTTATTAAGAGTTGATAAGGTAGATTGACTACCGTGGAGATTTTCCAAAACCGACGTTTCAAGTGCGAGTTTCAGCGGACTTTTACTTCGACAACTCCATCTCACAAAGATTAACAAGCGCCCAGTCCATTTACTAGTAGATTAGAACACACCGTGTATATATCTTTTTGCCTCGTGTTGACGCTTTCTACGTGGAGGCGCGGTGGCCTCATGGTTAGTGCGCTCGACTCCGGATCGAGTGGTCCGGGTTCGAACCCCGGCCGGGACATTGTGTTGTGTTCTTAGGCAAGACACTTTACTCTGACAGTGCCTCTCTTCACCCAGGTGTATAAATGGGTACCGGCAATTAAATGCTGGGGGTAACCCTGCGATGGACTGGTATCCCATCCATGGGGGAGTAGAAATACTCCTAATCGCTTCATGCTACAGAAACTGGAGTTAAGCACCGGCCTAATGGGCCACTAGGCTCGTAAACAGACTTCACCTTTACCTGACGCTTTCTACAAAAGCTAGAAAAGGTCTACATAGCGTCGAGATGGGGTCTATAGAGTCACAAAAAACCTTTCTGGCAAAGAACAAAAGGTGCATCCTGTTGGTTCTCTCGAGAAAAATTACAGATAACGTCGTTCCACTTTTCAGACGGGAGATACTTTCCGGCAAACATGTTGGCACATTTCTCCCTCTTGCTATGACTGTTCGGTTTTCCATTGGCCCATAAAGAAATCCATACGCCCATGTCTTGTACTGATTTTGAATCAGGTTGAGAATGAAACTGTTCTCATCAGCAGATCTGATTATTGAAAGGTCTCCCCCGTGGCTCTGGCAAATCCTGCGGACCTCGGTCCAATTCTGCGTTGGGGCGTTGAGAATCAGATAACACGATTGAGAATGGAGAACCCATTTTCTCTGACAAACCTATTGTTATCAGTCGGTGGAAAATGAGATGGTTAGGTTAAAAATACTTAAGCCGATTAATTGAATATGATTTTTCGAAGTGGAGTTTAAGAGTGGTGAGGTAAATATCCATCGTTAAACCGCAAAATAATCAGAAATTAAATTGTTGACGCGCGATTTTGTCTCTATGGCTGTTCGGAGGTGAATAGTACCTACTCATAGTCTGTTTCGATTGCGCTTGTAAACTGCTAGAAGCTTGCCCACCGAAATACTCAAATTTGCCACCTGAGTTTCTTGACGTTTTTATATAAACGTCAATCAGAAGCTTGATTTTACGTTGTTCACAATAATATTGCTAAGATCGTTGAGAAAACTAGAGGGAAACTTAGCTTTAAAGAATTGCTCACAATTATGAGACAGATTTTTTAGGATATTTTAAAGTCTAACGATAGGCCTGCAAAGCGTTGTCAAGGAACAGGTTATGAGTTCAAATGGTTAATAAACATTAAAAGAAATTGCATAAAGTGAAGTCGTTGACCTTCATGAGTTTGATGTATGTGCTCTGACCTATCATTATTTTGCCCAAAAATTGCTCAGAAAAGGAAATATTGCTCGAGGTTGCTAGAACCACAAACAGGTGCTCCAAACGCCAAAAGTTGGTCAAAAGTTATCGAGCACGATCAGAACAGGGCTACTTGCTTATCACTTCCTAATCAGCCAATCACGAGCGCAATAAGCACCTTTCACCCATGTTGTACATACTAAAAACACTTAGATCAGTACATATTTACAAATGACTGGACCACCAAATTATCACGTGCTATCGATGCAACGTGACAAGTGGACTTCCACTTCTCAGGGACCGGTCATGATTTATCACGGGGGGAGGGGGGGAAGGAAATTTTAAGAGTGTCAGAGGGCTCTGTAGTTCTCTTTTGACCCCACTCATTGGCAGTTCATTGCCAGTCAATTTTCCAGTCCCCCTCTTAATACTCTGTTGGCGGCAACTTTTCCCTCTTCTATTCCCCCTGTAATCCATGTGCCCCCCCCCCCCCGATCCTCCACCCCATCCTTCAGGCTACAAATAATGACAGGTCTCTTAGAACATGCGCAGTATAAATCTTACCTGTGAAAGCAATGTGAAAGTCGTTTCTTTCTGATCAGCAAAGTTACTTTTTTCGTTCACAACGGAAATGTCGTGCTTGTTCAGTTCACAAGTTCCTTTAATGCTTTTCTTCATGGAGGACAACTTGAAGTTGGTGGAACTACACCAGATGTTTCTCAGACATTCTTGAACGCACGATGACAAACTGGGTGAGTCAAACCGTTGCTAGCTCATGTTCATGCTCCCATAGAAACAGATACCTCCTTAAAAACTTCATAATCAAGTAACAATCTCCGAAATTATGCATACCAGTCACATGACTTATATGGATAAGTAGCGTTGTTTTCATATCTCCAGTAGCAACCGTACTCCAGCTTTTATAGCCAGTAATTGTAAGTTAACGATCAATCGTTGAAATTACCTGATGAGTGTGGTCATTTTCGACCATACGAAACAGAGCTGTCGTAATAAAACGATGAACTACCTCTGAAGTCTTGAACCAGTTCGTAATAATTATTAATGCTCCTCTAAGAGTTGAGCGCTCTTCGAAATACATTCAAATCAAATCCAAGAATATATATATATATATATAGAAAGTTTAAAACATTGCGAGGATGGAAAACTTCTGACGTAAAAAATATAAAAAATTTCAATAAGAAACGTTTCGGTCAGAGACCTTCAGTTATTCACAACTTTTGAAATGAAAAAAGAGCATTAAATAGGATCGAAGTGCTAATGATTACGTAATTACAGGTAACGACTAATGAACTGGTGCTAATGAAAAGATAACAAAAAATCCAATTACAAAGAAAGAAATGGACAAAATACAAGAAACAAACCCTAAAAACTAAGAGATAAGAATACTAAATATGTTAATAAGAATACTAAATATTAACATATTTAGTATTCTTATCTCTTAGTTTTTAGGGTTTGTTTCTTGTATCCCTAGAGACCTGTTTCGTGGTTGCCCACTCATCATGGGATTTTAATGGTAGAATAATGCGATACCATCGCTTATATAATAAACTAATTGCTAATTAACATGGTTTATGCAGTGTGAAAAGTGTCAAGTCAGTTGTTGCGTAGGAGTGCTTTGTTTCTGTGTCGGCAGGAAGAGACGAGTTCGTTACGCTTGTTGAGTGTTGATAGGTCTGGGTGGCAGATGATTAGGAATTTCTCTTTAAGGCATAGGCTGCATCGTTTGCTTGAGCTGCTGACTAACGCCACCGCCACAACCGACACCTCTACTGCAAACAACAACAAGAAATGCAACTGCCGACAGAAAAACTCATGTCCTCTAGACGGAAACTGCCTCCAACAATCTGTCATATACCAAGCTACCATTACACGTAAAGACAACAGCACGACAGATACATACATCGGGCTCACTGCAAACGACTTTAAGTCGCGCTACAACAACCACGCCTCATCATTCCGACACGCAAAACACCGCAACTCCACCGAACTCAGCAAACACATCTGGACACTTAAATACAACAACATCAATTATTTCATCACCTGGCGCATTCTATCTTCCTGCCTGCCCTACAACAGCTCAAGCAAACGATGCAACCTATGCCTTAAGGAGAAATTCTTAATCATCTGCCACCCAGACCTATCAACACTCAACAAGCGTAACGAACTCGTCTCTTCCTGCCGACACACAAACAGAGCACTCCTACGCAACAACTGACTTGACACTTTTCACACTGCATAAACCATGTTAATTAGCAATTTGTGTAATATATAAGCGATGGTATCGCATTATTCTACCATTAAAATCCCCTGATGAGTGGGCAACCACGAAACAGGTCTGTAGGGATGTATCTCTAGTTGTTTTTTTCCGACTACCACATATTATACCCGCTCTACTATTTGTATCGAGCACTGTTTCACGGACACCAAGCTTAATCTCTCTCTCTCTCTCTCTCTCTCTCTCTCTCTCTCTCTCTCTCCCTATATATATATATATATGCGCATGCTCGCTAGTTTACTCTAGTTTGAGCACTCTGGCATGGCTTAGACGAAACCACAAAGGTTGGGTTGTTTGGGGTGACCGTCTCGGTTCTCCTCCATCCTAGCATCAGCACTGCACTGATGAGACCCAGAAGGCCGAAACAGTTCTGTCTGCAGTTAGTTATATATATACATATATATACATATATATGAAATACATATATATGAACTGCGGTTATGAAACGTATATGTGCACAATCCTTCGCAGTAAAGCACTATTTAAGCAATAGTGAAAATCAGACCTGGAAAAAAATCCAGGCCTGTACGGGATTCGAACCACTGACCTCTGCGATACTAGTGCAGCGCTCTACCAATTGAGCTAACAAGCCAACTGGGAGCAGGCCATCAAATTAATTCGACATAAACTCGTAAGATGATAAATCAAACAACAAACATATGAAATACATATATATGAACTGCAGTTATGAAACGTATATGTGCACGATCCTTCGCAGTAAAGCACTATTTAAGCACTATTGACTGCGAAGGATCGTGCACATATACGTTTCATAACCGCAGTTCATATATATGTATTTCATATGTTTGTTGTTTGATTTATCATCTTACGAATTTATGTCGAATTAATTTGATGGCCTGCTCCCAGTTGGCTTGTTAGCTCAATTGGTAGAGCGCTGCACTAGTATCGCAGAGGTCATTGGTTCGAATCCCGTACAGGCCTAAATTTTTTTCAGGTCTGATTTTCACTATTGCTTAAATAGTGCTTTACTGCGAAGGATCGTACACATATACGATACATATATATGTATGATGCACGATCCTCGCAGTAGATAGCGCTATTTATGCAATAGCGAAAATCAGACCTGAAAAAAATCAGGCCTGTACGGGACTCGAACCACTGACCTCTGCGATACTAGTGCAGCGTTCTACCAATTGAGCTAACAAGCCAACTCGGAGCAGGCCGTTAAGTTGATTCGTAATAAACCCGTGAAAGTGATAAATGAGATTCCATGAATATATGAAGTTCATGTATTTTGAACTGCGGTATTAGACACGTATGATGCACGATCCTCGCAGTAGATAGCGCTATTTATACAATAGCCTGATTTTTTTCAGGTCTGATTTTCGCTATTGCATAAATAGCGCTATCTACTGCGAGGATCGTGCATCATACGTATCTAATACCGCAGTTCAAAATATATGAACTTCATATATTCATTGTATCTCATTTATCACTTTCACGGGTTTATTACGAATCAACTTAACGGCCTGCTCCGAGTTGGCTTGTTAGCTCAATTGGTAGAGCGCTGCACTAGTATCGCAGAGGTCAGTGGTTCGAGTCCCGTACAGCCCTGATTTTTTTCAGGTCTGATTTTCGCTATTGCATAAATAGCGCTATCTACTGCGAGGATCGTGCATCATACGTATCTAATACCGCAGTTCAAAATATATGAACTTCATATATTCATTGTATCTCATTTATCACTTTCACGGGTTTATTACGAATCAACTTAACGGCCTGCTCCGAGTTGGCTTGTCAGCTCAATTGGTAGAGCGCTGCACTAGTATCGCAGAGGTCAGTGGTTCGAGTCCCGTACAGGCCTGATTTTTTTTCAGGTCTGATTTTCGCTATTGCATAAATAGCGCTACCTACTGCGAGGATCGTGCATCATACGTATCTAATACCGCAGTTCAAAATATATGAACTTCATATATTCATTGTATCTCATACATATATATATAATCAATTATTACGTTGGAATGCTATTATGCGTTATTATGTTGTTATATATATTTAGTATAATTTCAGAGCTGAGCAAAGAGTTTCTAGCAATCTGATTGGTCAAACGGTTCCTTATATGACGCTACATAAACCGATATACATCGGCGAAACAGGCAGAAGACTAGGTGACCGAATCCGAGAACACCTTCGTGACGTGGAAAGGAATGGCAGGGGCACATCGAAACCCGTCGCTAGACATTTTAATTTACATCAGATACGATGAAAATATGAAGTTCATATATTTTGAACTGCGCTTATAGATACATATGATGCACGATCCTCGCAGTATATTAGAGAGCGCTTTTTATGCAATAGCGAAAATCAGACCTGAAAAAAATCAGGCCTGTACGGGATTCGAACCACTGACCTCTGCGATACTAGTGCAGCGCTCTACCAATTGAGCTAACAAGCCAACTGGGAGCAGGCCGTTAAGTTGATTCGTAATAAACCCGTGATGATAAATCAGATACGATGAATATATGAAGTTCATATATTTTGAACTGCGGTTATAGATACGTATGATGCACGATCCTCGCAGTAGAGAGCGCTATTTATGCAATAGCGAAAATCAGACCTTAAAAAAAATCAGGCCTGATTAATTTACCTAATCATTCTAAGCAACATATGGCAATCTGCGGTCTTGCCTTACACTTAGGTAGCACGGAAAGCCGTAAAACTCTTGAACAACAGCTCATCTTTCAAACCGGCAGTCTAAATCCCACGGGGAGCAACGAACGCTTTTCATTTCACTAATTTATTCGTGTTTTTCTCGTTGCCATGTTCCCACCAATAACGTAGCTCCATTTTCTGCCTTTAAAAAACACAACACAACCCACAATTCCTCTATTCGCTCCGACGAAGGGCTAACGCTCGAAACGTCAGCTTTTGTAATCGTTACGGTGGCCAATTTACCATTTCAACTTTGTTGGTATATCCAAATTATTTCGTCACCCCCCACGACGCAGCCCCAAACAGTTTCTTTAGAAACTATCAGCCTTTATTCTGTAGCATTACTACTTTATATTCTGTGCTCCACAAGGTCTAACTCGATCGCAAAGGAACGAAAACTCCGACTTGATGATTTTGGAGGTCGGCCGCACGGACGCCATATGTTTTCAAATTTGATCATTTAGTGTGAACGCATGGAATAATACCCCTCTAGTACTCCCGAAAGCTATTAAAACATATGCGCAAACGACGGATTCTGATTGGTTTGTTGATCTCCTGACGAAAGAGGAGGTTTTGGGACAGAATTCTGCTTAGTGGGGGAGGTAAGGGGAAAAAGCGTTTTCGCGCGAGCCAATCCCGTGGTCCAGGCGGCTACGAGCGGTTCAGGTGTCAATGTGCCGTGACATAATATATTTACACGATTAATTGCTTCTGGTTAAAATTGGATCATCCATTTAATAATATCTGCTCCCCCTATATAAGAAACTAGTCTTTGATTAAAATTAGCCAACACAAGTAAATCAGCTATAAATAATCACGTAGATACATGCGCTCACAGACTGCCAATTTTTTAACTTCGCAGTAACAATTAGAAGTTACAGCGGTGTTTGGAAATCTACATACCAAATCATCAATAATACAAAACAAACCTACAAGTTAAAACAAAAGTTAGTGGTCGCAGCAATCAAAATACAAATGAATAAAGGCTGATAGTTTCTAAAGAAACTGTTTGGCGCTGCGTCGGTGGGGGTAACGAAATAATTTGAATATATCAACAAAGTTGAAATGGTAAATTGGCCACCGTTACGGTTATAAAAGCTGACGTTTCGAGCGTTAGCCCTTCGTCGGACGAGGTCGGACGACGAAGGGCTAACGAAGGCTCCGACGAAGGGCTAACGCTCGAAACGTCAGCTTTTGTAACCGTAACAGTGGCCAATTTACCATTTCAACTTTTGTTGATATATTCAAATTATTTCGTTACCCCCACCGACGCAGCGCCAAACAGTTTCTTTAGAAACTATCAGTCTTTATCTACGAGACTAACTTTACCTTTAGAATTTACATCATCATGATCCAAGTAAGGACAACTTCTTCTCACAGAGCATGGGCCAACAAGGGTCAAGTCCATTTACCAACTACTCAGATGAAAGTGCATCTTAAAGCGTTCTTAATCACTTCATGTCGACACTTTTAACAAAACTTACAACAGATCTACGCAACGCTAAGATGGGATCTGTGGATGAGTTGAATCAAAATAGGCCGCTCCTGCAAATAATTGAAGGGGCCGTAAGATGACTAAAAAAGTTGCAGGGGACGTCATTCCATTTTCCAAGTTGTGAATCCTCTCCACCATACATCTGCACACAATCCTCATTCTGGTTTCCATAATTGTTTGGTTCTCCCTCTGCCCATAAAGAAAATCGACTTGTCAAAGGAGTATCATCAATCCAGTAAAACTCATTGTCCGGTTTTCTGTAAAGTCCAATCCATACACTCAAGCTTTGCACTGTATTGCGTATAAATTTGTTCTCATCGGCAGATTTGATTATTGGCAAATCTCCCCCGTGGCTCTTGCAAATCCTGCGGGCTTCAGTCCAACTCTGCGTTGGGATGTCGAGGACAAGGTAACATGATCGAGAATGGAGAACCCATCCTTTTTGACAGACCTGTCGATAGCAGTGAGTGAAAATTAAAACACCCTATCAACTAGATTAGTACATATTGAGAAATGTGTGGATGATTTAATAAAGAATTTTGAACCAAGAAACGTTTGATCCAAGCACGAACATCTTTACGGCTCTATTTTGTTACCCTCTCACCCGGAGACCTCAAGACTCGCGAATAAACTAAATGTGAAAAAGGACAAAGATATATGACAATTGATGCATGCTTATCTAGAGGTGTCCTTATAATAGAGAACCGTCCAGCTTTCCCATTAAATTACGAACAACATGCGTGCATTTTGAAAATATGACAAAGTAATGTACCATTAATGCATCGTTATAGCTGGTTTCAACTTACAACAAGGATGGGGGGATTTTGGGAGGATACACGTGGGTTGAAGCAAATTTCTCGATTTTCTCTCGCATTTCGTATCTTTCTGACACTTATTAATTTACGTGTATTCTTTTCTTGTTTTCACTCATTCATTTATTGACCATTATTTTCGCACTTTTAGTAAATACGCCGTCCCCAAAGTGCCATGTTTTTCTGGGTTCTGTTTAAACCCTTTCCGTGTAAGTGTGTTGTGTTTCCTAGATTTCCCTCAGCGTTTGGTAAGTTTCTGTCTCGTTGTAGCTTTCTATTCATTTTCCCTCCTATTTAGTCGTCACCAACAGAGTTTAAAGGGCGGGGGGGGGCTGTAGTTTAAACTGACTGTCAATAACTGCTTATTATCAGGGGGAGGGGGGAAGGGGGAGTCTAAAGAATATTACAGAGCTTAAGGGGATCATTTTTCGTGACACAAAAGTCCTTTCGCCCCTCCCCCCCTCGATGGTAAATGATGACCGTTCCAAATGATAATCAGAGAACATATAATGTTGATTCTGACCTTAAGTAACAGCGAGAAAGTCGTTCCTTCGTCGTCGGAGAAATTGTTGTTTTCGTTAACAATGGACATGTCGTGCTTGTTCAGTTCACAAGTTCCATCGTCTTTCCCCTTGGAGGAAAACTTGAAGTTGGTGGAAGTGCACCAGGTGTTTCTTAGACATTGCTGACCGCACGATAACAAACTTGGTGAATCAAACCGTTTAGCAAGATATCCTTTCAACCTCTTATTTTCTAGGGTTTCAAAAAAGCCGAAATTTTGAGGGTTGTCTTCGGGGGAAAAATGTGCATTACCCAAAAGGAATAACAATACGACCGTCACCTTCGAAGCCATATCTTGTTCTGTTGCACTATGTAATGATAAATTCAGCCTGTAATAACACTTCCTGTGCTTCGCAATTAGAATAAAACATGTCGCACCATGTCATCACACCTGCAGCGCTTTTTAATGCCTGTCGAATTTTGTAATTACACCGGTAGCACTTTATTATAACACCTGAAGCATTTTGTAATACCTGTGGAACTTTGATAGTACTTTGTAACGAAAATGCTGACTCACTCTGTGATGACAAAACAAGTCACTTTGTTCTAAAATAAGCTGTCGCACTTAGTAATAACACATGCAAGTTTGAGTAAGTATCCCATAGTAGCTGTCTTTCCCGTCAATAATAATAATAATAACGATAATAATAGTAATAATCATGACAATGATAAAAATGATGGTAACAAAGAAACCAGCTGCAACATTCAAGCTTCAACTGGCTCTTGCAAGGAAAGCTCAGCTATTAACTGAGGCACTGTCAGTAAAAATCAGATATGATCATCAAAATCGCGGACACAGCCAAAAAATCGATTTCGCTCATACTTTCTATATTGATAGACCCTTGTACCAAAGTAACCAAAACAGGGTTAGTTTTTTCTTATCTTTTTTTTTTTTAGAGTAATTAAATAAAAACGGTCGAGTACGGATCGAGCCAAATTTCGATATTCGAAATATCGAAATTCTGTCATATTCATGGCTTGCCAGCGTAAGTCGAAAATGATCTGTGAATTTTCCTTTGCAATAACATAATAGTTAGGGCCTTGAAAAATTCATTGATATCATGAAAGCAGATATGTTCTCGTTATAAATATTTTATGAACTTTTTCTCGATGACACCTTGCGGCTGTTTTTCAATTCTCGGTTTTCAGCTGACGTCATAAGTTTATGCAAATTTGGTTTCCGCCATGTTGGTGCCCATGCGAGGTGTGAAATTATATGGAAATGTATGCCATTTCTGAGCGCTCGCGTTCAAAGTCTTCAAATAATTCATCTTTCCAATGGATATTTCCCAAGAAAACGACCCAAAATCACAAGGTCAGATACCAGTGCTTTCATCCTACGCAAATAACCTCGAAAGCCACGTCCGAGAGCGCTATTTGAAGAAAATTTCTGTGGTTGGCGTAGATCCAGCGGCCATACCGAGCGAGCAGTTCAGTTCAGAATGTTTGCCTCCTATAGAAGTCTCGGACTTGCTGTCCTATTTAGTTTTGGAGACAAGCTATTACACAAACAAGCAGTTCAAGGCCTTCAAAAGTTTGGAGGCGTACAATCAGATGGTTTCTGGATTTGTTGCGTCAGTTCAAGGGAAAGAAATAGCGGGCAAGATTGTTGTTGTGGCCAAGGTGAGACATTCGCAGCGAATGAACGATCCTCTTGTGAACATTTGGATCATTGTAGAAAAGGACGGCACCATTATTTCTGCCCATTGCTTAGGCTGCAAGGCAGGACTAGCTGAATCCTGTTCCCATGTAGCGAGCGTGATGTTTTACATCGAAGCTGTGACACGGATTCAAGGAAAGCTCGCCTGTACTCAAACAAAATGCACGTGGATTTTGCCAACATATGTCAACGGAGTACCATATGCAAAGGTAAGGGACATTGACTTTTCCTCGGCAAAAAAACTCAAAAGCTCGCTTGAACAGAAAATCGAGACATCACATCAAAATACTGGCGAAGGAAGCAAAATCCTGGACGAACGGTGTGATCAAACATTTATATCTAATGCGATTCCATCAGATGGGGAAATGCAGCAGGTCTATGCCAAGCTAAACGCTTGCAAAATCAAAGCTGTAGCACTTAGCTTAATTGATCCCCATGCTGACCAATTTATTGATGAAAGCCGCACACTGCCAATCATTCCTGATTTATTTGAAACGAAAAATCTTGAGCTGGATTACCCGGAATTAATCAAAATGTGTGTTGAGGTAACATTGGGTGTTTCTGAGGAACACATCAGAAAAGTAGAAATCAGCACACGAACTCAAGCAAGTGGTTCTGGTTTTTATAGACATCGTGCTGGTAGAATTGGTGCATCTCAGTGCTTTTCAGCCTTTCACACAAACCTTGCCCAGCCCTCCCAGTCTTTGATAAAGACAGTTTGTTATCCAAGCCTCTATAAAGTCAACACTAAAGCTACGAGGTATGGGCAGAAGCACGAAGTCGATGCCATAAAGGCATATGAAGCATCCATGAAAGCTCGTCATGTGAACTTAGAAGTCAAGAAGTGCGGGTCATTCATCAACCAAGAGAATCCATTTCTTCATGTCACTCCTGACTTTCTCGTGTCATGTGACTGTTGTGGAAGTGGATGTGGGGAAGTTAAATGTCCAGTAGTCATCATTGACAGCAACTTTGATGACTATGTTCAACATAAAAATTCCTGCCTGGAAAAAGTAAATGGGAATTTACAGCTGAAACAGAGCCACAGCTACTACTATCAAGTACAGCAGCAGCTTTTCTCAGTTCCAGATCTTCAGTATGATGACTTTGTGGTGTATGCCATTGATAAGGCAAAAAACACTAACTTGTTTGTGCAGCATGTATATCCAGATGTGCAGCACTGGAACTCTGTTTTGCCTAAACTAGAAACTTTCTGGAGAATATGCATTCTCCCAGAGATTTTGGGACGGTGGTACACCCGAAGGTGCACACTACCACCTACATTACCGAGCAAGGATGCCATTTGTTTTTGCCGAAGAGAAAGAGACGAGGACAGCATTTTGTGTAGTAACAGTGACTGCCCTTATCAAAGGCTTCACCCTTCTTGTCTCTCTCTCACCTCCATTGCAATGCCAAAGACCTGGTACTGCCCTCACTGCTGCAGACTGCCTCAGTTCAAGAGGAAAGGGAATACCAGAAAATCCCCAAGACCTACTGTTGTGTCACATCAAGCAGTAATGAAACATGACAGCATTTGTATTTGCAAGGCAAAGCCTACCCCTACAGACAAGTTAGTTGAGTGCCATGGAGAAAGCTGCACAAATGGAAAATACTTCCACCTTGCTTGTCTTGGTTTGAAGCGATATCCAAACAATCACAGAACAACCTGGAAATGCCCTCCATGCAAAAAGGTCACCCCTGCCCAAGCTAATGACACCTTTATCACTTGTTCTTCTTCATCAGATTCCTCCAGTAGTGAGGATGAAAGTGATGTTGTCATTACGAAAGTCCTCCAGGGTGAAACTGGTAAGACCAGTGCATTAGCAAATCTATCGGACAACCATTTTGATTTAATTGTTAATCCTACTGGATGGCTGGACTGTGATATCATCCAACAAGCCCATGTATTATTAAAACAGGAGAATCCGACAATCGCAGGTTTTCAGCGACCGACACTTGGCCCCGTTAGAAATTTTGATGTTGTTAGTGGTGAATTCGTTCAAATTTTGCACACTGGGAACGATCATTGGGTGTGTATTAGCTCAATAGGATGTGTGCCTGGACATGTAAACCTTTTTGATAGCCTCTATCATGACTCAGTCATTATTCAAGAAGTAGAGGAACAAACAAATGATTTATTAGGGGGACGCTTGATTGCTCTTGACCCAAAGCCAGTGCAGCAACAAACAAATGGCAGTGACTGTGGGGTTTTTGCAGTTGCATTTGCTACCTGCTTGGTCTTTGGAGTAGACCCCACATATATAAATTTTGATGTTCAAGGTATGAGACCTCATTTGGCAGCATGTCTAAGAAGTGACAGAATCAGCTTGTTTCCTTCATTTTGAAAACATATGCCTATTTTTCAACATGAAAAGGAACATGGAAAATCCTCTGTAATTTTGTATAATATAATTTTGAGATATTTCAGTTTTGAATCTGTGGCTTTGAGTTAAAGCAATTCAGACAAAGCCTTCTCATAGGATATCTGGCAGCTATTGTGTGGTTCCAGAAAATATCCATACCTCCCCCATGGAAGGTTTTTTGTTTGAACCCACCCCCCTCCTCAAAATTTCTAATGACCTTCCATGGGGTGGGTATAGATATTGTCTAAAAACACACATTCCCACCTCCCTAGGATGTAGCCTACAGGCCCTTACTTGGCTGTAGCTGTGAAAATATGTGAAAAACAGAAAATATTGTAATGATGAAACTGTTAAAGCCTGCAAATTTTAAACTGAACCCCCAATTTTTACATCCTAAGTATATCCCTGGCTAAGACTATGTACACTACAATTCACAATTACATAAATTTTGCAATCTAGTCCTACCCCACTAAGGAAGAACAATAACATGTGAACTGCATATAATGAATGAATGTTTATTTATTTTTTAATTTTCATTCCTTGGCTGCCTCATTTGCTTAATGAAACTGGTGGCAACTTGACAACTAATTGTAATAATCGAGACCAGAGGCAGTTCAATAAAACTTTTGCAGTTGTAATTCAAAAGTGTATGTATTGTCTCAGAGGTTGAAAACAATAGCTATGGTTGTCAATTACACTTGTAAGAGTTTTATTGAATTGAACCCTGAATTACATTCAGACATATTAAGTTTCCCTTATTTAGTTGTTTTTTGTTTGTTTCAAAAGGCGAAATTCAAAGAAAATGTTATACCTAAACATAAAAGGGAAAGGACTTTTAAAAGGGCAGAGGTCGTTCATTTTACAGGGGAAGTAAATTCTGTTGTAAAATGAGGAAATCCAGTGGCCAAAGTGATGATATAAAAAATCTTTCATATTTCATATCCAAAATCATACCACACATTGGATCTACTGTAAATCCTCTATTAAGCCAGCCCTCTTTAGAGGAAGAAATTTATGAAACCACCCACAAAAAGATACCTTATACATGGAACTTTAGCCACACCTTTATTTTGTGATTTTGAGGTTCACAAATAATTTTCCATGACATTTAAATTTAGTGATTGTGTGAAAATTCTGTATTTTGAGTCATTTTAATGTCACATTTTTGAGTGAGAGGATCTTTGCTCTTAGCAATGTTATGCAAAAAGTCTTTGAACTAAGAAATGATTTTAAAAATTCACACATTTTCAACAGCCCAGTTGCATGAAATTGGTTTAAAAAGCTACTTATGTAGCTGAAGGTCAAATATTCAGATTTAAGTTAACGCCCACAATTTACTTTCTTTTGGACTTGCAATCTGCTTTTAATACACTCAGTAGTAATAACTTATTCTTTCTTGATTTTCATGTTGTATTCACAACACTTATCTGAGGACTGTCACTTAAATGTTGCGACTAAAAAATAAGGTGTCATGAAAATGTTATGTAATTAGATATCTTGGGAGCTTGTTTTGATCAAGTACATTTGGAAGCAAAACTTTGCAGCTTTAAATCATATCAGGATCTATGTCCTAATCTCATTCCCCTGTGTATCCCTAAAATAAATGAAAAATACACAGGTGGCTTAATGGAAGACTTAAGGTATTTAAATGTGAAGTTGATCTAATCAAATGGCACAATTGGAGGACAAAAATTAACAAGAGCTGCACAAACTCTTATCATATGATCCACCAGTGCAGTACACCTGTCAGAGTTTTCATGATTACAGATAAGGAAGTCAGTTGGCAAGGTACCTTCCAGTATTGTATACTTCCGTCTAAGTAGTCCAATGACGCGTTCAACATGAATTCTGACATTTGCAATGCCTCTGGTCTGCTCCACATCCACTGGGTCGAGCTGAGATTTACCCTTTGTGAAAGCTGGTATAACCAGTTTAGCATGTTTCAGTCCAACACTTTCAGTGATGGTGAATCCCCGGTCAGCCATCACCATGTCTCCTGGACTCAGTTTGTCTAGGAAGCCACAGTTCTCAGTTAAAAATTTATCTGAGACACGACCTCCCCAGGCTTCAGACACATATGAAATAGTTCCTTGTGGTGTTATCCCTACCAGAATTTTGATTGTATTGTGATGTTTGTAACTTGAAAAGGTCTGTGCCCTGGCTAGCAAGTTTGAAGGCCTCTCGATAAATACTTCAAAGCAGTCGATCACAACAGTTGTTTTCTTTCCGAATGCATACTGAAAGCACTGAGGCATTGTTCTCCACAGTTGATCCCTGTCTGGCCAGTACACAAAGCGAAATAACCTCGTGTCCATCGCAACAATCCAGTGGGAAAATATTCTGGAAATTGTTGACAGTGAAACAACAAACCGGTATGCAAGATCCTGCAGCGGTGCATTTAGTCTTAGTTTCATAAGAACAATGATGAATTCTTGAAATCTGTTGAGCGACTGTGTTTGCCGTGTAACATGTGAGGAGACGTGCTCGAAAACAACCATCAGTACTTCCATAGATGGTAGCCCAGTGTAAAAGCGAACTTTATCGTCAGTGTCAAAGAAATCCTTGTTTGGGGCTTGATATTTGCTTGTCTGAAACATGTAGTCAAACTCGGTAGTTTGGCACTCGGCGTCCTTAACAGTTTCTGGTTCGATTTGTTCACCTTCCCTAACTGCTATGGCCGACATATCAGAAGAAAAGGCCTCCTCGTTCCCTTCGTTTCGATTTCCCTCTTCTTCTGTCGAAGTACTTGGCTGACTAAAGTCGATCTGAGCAGCACGACGGCTGCTTTCCACAAGCTTTTGACGTTTCTCTGCCGCTTCTCGTTCTTGTCGTTCGACCGCAAGTTGCTTTCGCTTCTTTGCCCTTTCCGCTCTCTCTGCGTTTGCAACATGGTCTAACGTAGGGCGATAATTTCTCTTGCCAAGTTGCAATGTGGGCACCCAATCTACGTCGTGCTTATGCCAGGAAGGAGCTGGCTTCCCAGAAACAAAATGCTTGCCACATACCCGTTCGCTGTTTAGCACGCCTTTCGATTCCGTGTCGTCGCGACTGATCGCTTTTATCCATTTTTCTCTCCGCTCTGTAGTCAGTTCTTCTTCAAATTCTCCTTTGTTGGTTACCACTGAAGGTATTCGATAAAATCCAATCCCTTTATCTCGGTCACTTCTACTTCCACATCCAAAAACAACGCAAAGGACCATGTTAAGCTCGCTTTTCTCACTGTCATCTCTCTAAATGGGCGCGTTTGTTTGGGCACCAACATGGCGGATAGCAACCGTCGTCAAGGTAGAAGTCACGTGGGTGAAAACCAAGGATAGCTCATGATGGTACCCTAAAACAGCTGCCAAAACCACTTGTCGGTACGCGAAGAAGAATCCAATAACTATATTGCAGATACAGTTTAAGGATAGACGTTCTCAGATATACTTTCAATTTTTTGGGATAATTTTTGGTTTTGCAGTAACCCTTGTTTGAAGTTTGCTTATTTTCGAGATTTGATACAACCGCCAAATTTAAAGTGCTACTACGACGAAAATTTTTGGTTTTGTTTCCGGGTTTTTTCAACATAAATCTTTTCTATAAGTTCAAAATTATGCAAATAGCGAAAAACTGGATCGATACTTGCGTACGGCGGCTGGAAATTTCCCACTGAAAAGTGCGTAGATACCGTCCGTCATTACAAAGTTCGCAAAACAATAGCCCGCGAGATCTCTTAAACCGGTCTTGCGTTTGACCACGTGATTTATCCACTGCTACGTAGAAACATCAACCAAAATATTCGCATTTGGGAAAAGCTTGTGTGTTTAGAGCCGTTTATAAGACGTTTAAGATGTCATCTCCGTCGGATTCCTCTTCCTGCACATCTGAAAGTGATCAAGAAAGTTTTATAGTTGACGAAGTGATTGGGGATTTTTCTGAATTTGCGCCGTACGACGACAGTTACGAACCTCTTGCCACCGAGGAAGTAGCCGCGGTCTACAACGAAAGAGTTCACCGCGAAGAAGAAGAGGAGCAACAGTTTCAGCGAAGATATTCGGGACAGGTGCCAGCGAATGAATGGTATGGTATTATCATGGAATGTAGATTTATATTTTTATTTTCCAATTTCAAATACCCGTCGTAAAATCGTTGCTATGTGATTAACTGTGGTCCTGATTTTATACGGTAATTTTATTAAAGCGGTCAGACAAGTAATGGTTTTATACAGACGTATTTTTCTTTCGTTTGAAAAATTTTTCACATTATTTTGCAGGTGTTCGTGCTCGAACTGCTCTGTCAGCCTTGTGAGCTTTATGTCGATGTTTTCAAAACTAGAAATGGAAGCAAGGTGTAACCACATCTTTGCCTTAAAATGTATGCATCATTTGCAGGCAGTGAGAATAGAATTGAAATACAGACGAAAAAAAAAAAAAACCCGCAAACAGTAACCGAACTTATAGAATGTAGAAATCAGACTAAGTCCATTTTTGGTCGTTTTAAAAGACTCGCGTGTAACTCAAAATTTGCTGATTTCTTGGAGGGAACTTTGGAGTACTGTCAAATCTCAAAGTAACAGCAAGGTAATATCTCAAAAAATAGAGAGCCGGATTTCTATGTAGCTTCACTTTTTCTAAATTTTACGCTTGAGTGGAAAGGTCTGGGAATTGGGGAATTGACTTCACGTTCACTCAGCGCAAATACCCATTTTTTTCGCCAACGCCCGTTTTACTGTAACTATGAGAAGAAAGGGGAAAAGTATGAAAACACATGCAACCATCATGGGGAAGTCTAAATAGTCGGAGCATTCATTACACGAATATTGAACAACGATGCCAGAAAAAAATCATGTCACAGGTAAGTGAGGAAATAAATATTATGGTGATAAGCACAGCGCAAATACATTGTAATTTCACTCACCGATCGTCGACTCCGCTTTGATATTGTTTCAAAGGATCTTTTCCAAATAGTTGGAAACGTCCTCTTCTTCAACTTTCTTTTCATGCCTTTCATCGGAAAAGCAAGCGTAAAACAATCCCTTGTGAAATGCTCGGAGCACACAGCAAATTTTCCCACTGGCTCGAAGTCCTTCCAATGAATAGACACGAACCTTTTCCACTTTAGTCTAACGCTGCCCGAATCAGGAGAATTATGATTAGAAATCCCCAATTCATCGTTCTTTATATTTCCACAGTCCTGAAAAACACAACGTCTACCAGGCATACTTTCGCTTTAGTCAAAAAAGCGAAGAAAGAACCTCCAAAAACTTCCAAGAATATCTCGTCCTGAATGCGAAATTAGCCACGTTTGTGTACCTTGTTTTGCCGTATTGATGTTTCTACGTCACATCTCGCCCCAACTCCTTCAAATACTACTCCCGGTCATTTTCTGAATCGAGTCATGATGGCGGTAGGACATTTACGAAAATTGTAGTGCAAGTAAACACACTTCCAGATCATATTTCGACTCCAAACTTGGCACGGTAAGTCACTTTCACATATATTTTCGAAATATGTAATAAAAAACGAGACCCCAAATTTGATCATAGTAGCACTTTAAGTTTCAACTTACTTGACCATCAAGAAACAATTGATCACATGTCGAAAAGTACATTTGAAGTTAAAACATGACAAGCTAAGTTACGATAATAATTTGATATATCAACAAAGTTGAAATGGTAAATTGGCCACCGTTACGGTTATAAAAGCATATGAGGTAGGTTTACATTTATTCTGAGCTTTAACTCAGACATTTCATGATATAAGTTTACGGTAATAAGACTCTTCAATATTCTCCCATACATTCCTTTATATTTCGAATAAACAACCAGACTCGTCGCTTGTCTGGGATCCCTGTGGTTTAATGACAAAGCTACCCGATATTTAATTGAACATTATAATAGTTATAGTAGTTGGGGATTTCTGCAGTATTACATATTTTATATATAGATCGGGCTAAAAGGGACGGTTAATTAATGATGAGTTATACATCATAGTAGTTATAGTAGTTTGGGATTTCTTACTGCACATTTTCGGGTTGGAAGGGATGGGCCATAAATCATAAATTGTAAAGATTACGGTTTTCGTACTTTTTATTACATGTTATAGCATATTTTTTAGTATTTAGCACGTGCACGTTCTTACGAGCTTCGTCGTAAGCTCTTGTGTGTTACACGTGAATAGATATACTTACTTACTTACTTACTTACTTACGCTTGTCCAGAGATCAGTATCATTGGCATGAGGAAGTTCGCTGATTTAAACCTTATTAATATTTTAAAAAGCAGGATATGTCCAAGTTTTATTCATTTAGTTATGTCTGCAAGGTTTATCTGAACGTAATCGTACGTATCTTACTCCAGTGACAGTTCTTTTCGTCTGCTTGCGTGACACTGTGAAGTGTAAATTCTGAAGCTGTCAATTTCAATTTTCCCTGAGAACTTTTCAGAAAATTGTCTCATAACATTGCGTCATTAAACAATAAACCTTTCTCAAGCATGACTTGTACGTTTTCATTGATGGTCGGGAGAATGTGGACCTGATCCAAGATGGGAAAATCAATCTTGTCAGGGACTCCCCTTCGTATCCTGCAACAAGAATATTACATGCCACATAAAAAACAGTTGAAGATTATTATTGGATGTGACGCGGAAATTGAGCTTATTTTAGCAAAGAGTACTGTCTGATGTATTCGTAGTACCACGCTGTGCCTCTTCAAGCGTCACCAGTGTTTCAAAAAATCGCAGACACTGCAGAACAAATAATGGCCGAGCGTTTGAATGGCAGATGATTCGTCTGGACCGATCTCCATATTTTGATCGAGAAAAAATGTGCCCGAATCGTGGGACCCTGGGATCCCTAAATCTTTCAATGGACACAGTTGTTTTTCATTTGGTAAATTTTCCATCCATTGAGAATAATAGTTGTCTTCCAGAGCTTTTATGTGAAGAACTTTAAAATCGTCGACTAAATTTTCCGCCATAATGTTTTGCCTAGGCAAGGCCACTCTGAGGGGAGGGGTAAGGAAGCAGTCGCTGTTGTGGAACTCAGTCCTCTTTGGATTTCGCTTGCTTGTACTTCTTTAGTCCGAATGTCATGAATCCCAAATACCTAAAAGAGATCTCAGTAGAGTTTAATCCATGACATAGGTCCAGCGAATTGCTTATGTTGAAAAAAAAATCGTTGACTTTAAGTTCCTTCTCCGTGTGGACCCAAAATTCACAAGAGAAAACATTACTTCATTCGAAAGCCAAATTTATAAATAGATATTCACGTGAAGTAAAATACACGTGATCAAATGATAACTTACCATGGAAAACCAAATATGAATTAAAGTTATAATTTCGCGAAACAAGCGACTTTGCGGCGTAGACTTGCTGTAGATATTAACTTTGAGAATATCCAAATTCATAAATGGATTTTCACGTGAAGTAAAATACACGTGATCGAATAATAACTTACCATGGAAAACGATTAATAAATTGAAGTGTTAATTTCACGAAACAAGCGATTTTAAGGCGTTTATTTGCTTTAGATATAAACTTTGAGAATATCGGCTTATGACAGATGTTCTATAATTAGGACATCACGGATAGTAAGTCGTGTCTTAAATTGAAATTCTATTGGCATCCAGTTGTGATGGTTTTGTACAAATAAAAAGATGTAGGTTTCGTCTTTTACAACTTTATTGCTAATGAAAAAGTCCTACCGGATTCATTTAAAAATGATTAACGATGGAATAGTCACTGTGGAAGAGTGGAATACTGCAACGACGTACGAAAAGAATGACGTTACATATTCCAAAACTCTGAAAAATACACCCACCTCTTAACTAATGCAGTTTAATGCAGGTTTCGTTAAATATTGATGTTATAAAAGAACCCGCCGAGCTGAATAATTTATGCGATGCGCGGATAACAGTAAAAAATTAAGGACAACTTTTACGTAGAATTGATACAGCAGAAAACCTGTATCAAAGAAGCAAGTTATATTTTATATCCCAAGTTAGGATGTGTTTAATTTCTTCAATTTTATTATAAAAAATAGAGATTGCATACACAATTTACCTGAGGCTATTTTGCATAAAATTATATTGGTAATTGTTGACAATGTGTTCAAGGATTGGGAACTATTTTTGTTGTCAAACCTGTCAAATGACATGGCCTTATCTGTACTTTTAGGGAATTAATTCAAAGTGAACTGAACTGATGTGCGTGGAAACTAGATCAAACTGTTGCTAAATTAGAACTGAAGTGGGCTGAATCTGTGTTCAAAAATGGATTTGAAAGAAGCCCTTTTCATGACATTGCTCACAACTTTTGTTTTTGTTGCTGAAGGAAACTTAGTTCGTCGTTCATCGTATATTAAAACGATGGAGAATAAGCAGCTTTTAGGGTACGCTTTCAAACGTTTCAATTCTGCCAGTATGCTATCGTGTGGTCAAGAATGTTTGAGATCCGCGCCGTGTTCTTCCACAAACTTCAAGTTTTTCTCCAAGAAGGAGGACGAAGGAGTTTGTGAACTGAACAAACACGACATCTCCGTTGTAGACGAGAAAAACAACTTTGATGATCACGAAGGAGTAACATTTTCTATTTTCCTCAAGGTAAACAGCAGGATACTACAAGTTATTCGACATTTCGAAAGAGCAACTAGAAACACAAATTAAAGCTGAAAATTTCCTGGAAGATTCAACAAGTTAGTAGGAACGGATTGCGTTTATCGCATTGTTCAAAATTTCAAGGGACTCACAGACTTTATTTCGAAAAATGTGAAGTACTCGAAATGAAACACTTTCGCTCCTCATCTATAATGTTGACAGTATATTAAATATTAACCTCTCTTTTGAACTAATATACGTTCAATTTCTTTTTTTCCGTAATTGTTCTGTCTAAATTCTTATGGTTTGTATCTTGGCTTTCAATTTTTAACCAAGAAACTTCTCTTTCCAGTTGATTCCTTTTAAGTCTCCAACTGACAAGCAAAATAATATTCTCGACATTTTTATTTTGCAATTTTTATTTTTATCAGGGATGTTTCTTCGCCAGCTGCATTAACGGAGGATCATGTTTTCCCGACAAAGAAAGACAAACTTTTTCCTGCTTCTGCAAATTGCCTTGGACCGGAGACAGATGCGAAACCGGTGGGTGATTACAAGCACTTTAATTTCCTCACTTGAAGAATCGAAGCAAAAACTTAAAATTAGGGATCACTCATAAGCTGCGAAATTAATTTTGATATTTCAGCAGATGACAGCTTTCAGCTATTTCGATCAACCGAATTTGTTATTGGTAAAAACTAATTGATATTGGCTTTTACAATCGTTTCCTCTCCCCTCCCCTCCCCCCCCCCCACACACACACCACACACAGACACAAATAAATCTTTAATCATCATTCGTTTTTCTAACGGACCTCTTTAAGAGGAAATGTGGTCAAAAATGGAACATTTTCAAAATATGGTGGCAACTGCCAAAAAATCGATTCGGCTCCTATTCTCAAGTTAGGTAGGCCTAACCATCTGGTGAAACAAAGCACTGCATACTTCGTTTGGCTGAATATCGATTTATTTTGGAGAAAATCGATAATAACTGAAGTTCGACCAAATGCCGCTTTTGAAGCTCAAAATTTCAGACGAATCTCGGAGCGTCGCGCCACGAATCGAAAACACTTGGAACGATAAAAACTACTAAAACTTGAAAAACAACATCAATCATAGTTTGACAGCAATTTGAGCAATTCTTGGGATGTTACTAAAACGGAAAACCCCTGTACACCCGTTCCCCGTTCCACGTTCCCCGTTCCCCGTTCCCCGTTCCTCGTTCCCCGTTCGCCGTTCGCCGTTCCCCGTTCGCCGTTCCCCGTTCGCCGTTCCCCGTTCCCCGTTCCCTCTTCCCCGTTCCCCCTTCCCCCTTCCCCGTTCTCCGTTCCCCGTTCCCCGTTCTCCGTTCCCCGTTCCCCGTTCCCCGTTCGCCGTTCCCCGCTCCCCGTTCCCCGTTCCCCGTTCCCCGTTCGCCGTTCGCCGTTCCCCGTTCCCCGTTCCCCGTTCCCCGTTCCCCGTTCCCCGTTCACCGTTCCCCGTTCGCCGTTCGCCGTTCCCCGTTCGCCGTTCCCCGTTCCCCGTTCCCCGTTCGCCGTTCCTCGTTCTCCGTTCTCCGTTCTCCCCGTTCCCCGTTCCACGTTCCCCGTTCCTCGTTCACCGTTTCTCGTTCTCCGTTCCCCGTTACTCGTTCCTCGTTCCTCGTTCCTCGTTCCTCGTTTCTCGTTTTAGTAACATACCAAGAGTTGCTCAAATTGCTGTCAAACTATATATTGATGTTGTTTTTCAAGTTTTAGTAGTTTTTATCGGTCCAAGTGTTTTCGATTCGTGGCGCGACGCTCCGAGATTCATCTGAAATTTTGAGCTTCAAAAGCGGCATTTGGTCGAACTTCAGTTATTATCGATTTTCTCCAAAATAAATCGATATTCAGCCAAACGAAGTATGCTGCGCTTTGTTTCACCATAAGGCCTACCTAACTTGAGAATAAAAGCCGAATCGATCACTAATGATCTGCCCGCCGCCATTACCACGGGATCCCTGTTCATGTACGCGGACGATACGTCAATTTTCAGCATCGGAGAGTCTGCAGACGCAGCGATTGCTTCCTTGAATTGTGCTTTGCAAGAGGTCTACAGGTGGTGCCTAGAGAATCGCTTAACACCTCACCCGGCTAAGAGCGAACTCATGTTAATTAGTACACCAACCATTGTAGGACCGCTACCTCCAATATTTTTGGGTAAATCTGTTTTAGGCTATGTCAAAAAATCGCGTCTTCTTGGAATGATTGTAGATGACAAGCTTACCTGGATACCGCATATGCTAGAACTAAAGAAAAACTTTGCGAACAAAATAGACTTATTGAAGCGCTCAATTCTTGCCCAAAAATGTCCTTTTAAAGTTTTATTTAAGTGTAATATTACCTTCTGTAAAGTATGGTATTATATTATGGGGTTCGTGTACAAATTCGGATCTTCTGTACTCAATTGAGAAACTTCACTGTAGAGGAGAAAAAATTGTCTACAACTTATCCAAAGATACGGAATCTAATGTAGCTCTCGACGTTTCAGGATGGGATACGATCAATTTAGAATACAAATTTCAGATGGTTAACCTTTTTTGTAGAGCAAGTAAAGTCTCACTACCTCAGTCTCTAATTAATAGCGTATTCATAAAACGGGAATGTAGCTATTCACTAAAGGTAAAGGTAAAGGTAAAGATCTTTATAGCTCTAAACAACATACGTGTTTAGTTACAATTTTAAGGTTGAAATCAGACAGGCGCCTCTGGCAGCCGTGTTTACTCCGTAGCGATTTCACCTACCCACCCAACCCACCCAACCCACCCCAGGGAGGACATCCATCACACAGTAATCTCGTGCGTGGGAAATTAACGTCTCTTACCCCAACCCTGCAGGAGACGGGACCTCCATTTATTCGTCCCTATCCAAGAAAACTAGAATATCTAACCATTTCTTGATGTTAAAGAAAGGAAGCATATTCTTCTCAATTAATTTTAAGACCGTGAGATTTGGTCCGGCCGGTATTGAACTCTCGACCTCCCGCACAGCAGTCCGGCGCTCTCCCAATTGAGCTAACTAGGCGGCGGTTAAACTAAGAGACCAAGAAGCAATAACCACTCCTAGATTCAACACTAGATTGTTAAAGGACTCTTTAGCATATAGAGGTTCCGTGCTATGGAACTATGTCAACCATCGTGTCAAAAATGTAGGTATTTTCGCCCTGAAGAATCTTAGGAGGCTACTCAGGAGAAATAATCACTTCACAAGCTTTACTTTTACTAGTTTATCAGGTTCGACGGCTAGGAATAGATTAATTGAGTACAAGTACTTTTAAGTTGAGAGGAAATTGAATGTTTTATTGTATTATAGTTTCTTATTTAGTTTGAAATGTGTCTTAGTATAATCGTAAGTTGGCTAGATACTATTTTGTTAAGTACACGACCCCACAAGCTTTTTATCTTTAATTCTTATCGTGTATAAATAAAGATTCTACTACTACTACTACTATCGATTTTTTGGCTGTTGCCACCAAATGTTTGACCGTTGGTAACATTCGCTCTTAAATTGGTCATTTCCCGACGGAGTAAAAAGTCTTGAATACCAAGGAGAGAGAAAAATAGTAGTTTTAATAGAATTTTAATCTCACTGTAAAAAAAAAGTCGAACTTTATGGACCTTAGTTTTTTAAATAAATTTACTGACAGTGTTCAAACCTATATATTTCCTTCGACTAATTCAGAGCTTCGAAAGAAAGCCTTGGTTTCCTTTCTTTGTCAACAAAAGCGAATTCATTTTGAATAAAAAAATCCGATTATAATGCTAATTGTGAAAAAATTGTCGAAAACGCTTTCAACTGAGTTTCGACGAATAGAGCCACGAATTTCAAGACCTTATTTCTCTGGCGAAGTCAGATCTGTGTTTTTGGGAGTTACGTATGTAGTCTTTGAAAGCATAAAACTCCTTGTAGCGTTGTGAGCTTAAACCTTTCCTTTTGATTCATAACAACGAGGAAGCTAAAGCAAAAGCCGTCGTCAATCAAATATCTCAGCTGAAAAAATGTTTTTAGTTGAGGACGTTGATTTGGCTTTGTGACGGTTGAATATACTGACCAATGAAACATTTATTTCTATTCTTCAACAGCTCAGCAACGAAGCTGTAAAAACATTGTATGGTCGTCTGCGTAGCTTCTTCAGCTTGAAGTTAATTGGCACCTGTCAATAACAAATTACATCAGCGACGTTAAAAAAGAACAACAACACTAATGATAAAAGGAAATGGGTTAAAAAAATTGAACGACAGGTTTTGAAATAAACAGCCCTGATAAAAAGCTAAATTATTAAATTCATTTTGTCGGTGTGCTGAAAACTTCTACTGTCAACTCATGATGTTGCCTCAGCATAATTTTCTGAGAACTTGTGACAGGGCATGATGCGTAAAGTTCAACCTTCTTCCTAGGGCTTTTTCCCTTAGTTGGAAAAGGCCGTGGGAACGAGGTTAGCGTAAAGTTGTGTTGGCTCTTACGATCACATACTGACAGGGTGTATTTCTTTTCAGAACTACTGACGTCTTGCAAGGAAATACATGGCAAGAAATTGTAAATAATAATTACTGAAACATCTGAAACTTTGTCTAGTAGATATGCATTTAGCTACTGGTTAAACTGAGTACCGCGTAAGTATAGTTAAATGATTATCTTTCGAACGTGATAACTCGCGGCAAAATAAAGTAACTCGAAGCAAAACATTGAACTCAAAGCAAAACAAAATTTAAAATTCATGTAAGGGTGAGCGGCTGATATCGTTAAATACTGACTACGTCTTGCGCATGACGCTGTGTATTTTAACACGGCGGATTACGAATCACCTTGTATTCGTACCCTTGCCTAAAATTGTATTTCAACTAAAGCCTCTGTTTGTCGAGTCTTTTAAAATTTATTTGAGGGTCAGACACTGACTGCGCATGACACTGTGTATTTCAAAAGATGGGTTACGAAATTGTCGTTTACTGTGAGTCTAGCAAAGAAAGTGTGTTCTTGAATGACAATTTTTTGCTGTAAGTGCGGTTTTTTCTTTTGCCGTGAGCTATTTTCTTTGAACGTGCGTCTTTTTCCTTTTGTTGTGAGTATTTTTCTTTTGCCCCGAGGTTATTTCTTTTGCCGCGGCAGTAGTGGGACACCGTTAGTCTGCACTTATTTCGCGGGGATCTGTTGTCATGATTTGTTGTTATTTTAGGTTAGAATTCCCCCGTGAAGTAAAGAATTTTCCCACACAATGTCAGTTTAAGGGCCATTGGTGGAAAACGAAAAACGACTTGACTTGACTTGCAATCCGTTTTCCAAATTCCATGAGAAAACGAAAAATGAAAGTGGAAGTCAAATTTCGTTTTTTACAGTGCAGCGAAAAACGAAAAACAAAAAACCAAAAAAGGAAAACGAAAAAGAAATTTGATTTTCATTTTCCTACGCAATTGAAAATCGGTTGGTACTAAGGTACACCCATTGTGTACATCTTGCAAGTAATTGGAGAATATGACAGAACACTTGCAGAGTGCAAAAAGCACGAAAGAGATTTTCAACTTTTGCTTTTGAATATGTCAAGATGGTAAAAAAACTTAGGCCCAGAAAAATATGTTTAAGAAACTAAGTTCTCTTTCATTATGATCCAATGAGTAGCGAAGTGTGCTATATATATATATATATATATATATATATATATATATAACTAACATATATATATATATGTGATATATATATATATATATATATATATATATATATATAACTAACTGCAGACAGTACTGTTTCGGCCTTCTGGGCCTCATCAGTGCAGTGCTAATGCTAGGATGGGGGAGAACCGAGACGGTCACCCCAAACGACCCAACCTTTGTGGTATCGTCTAAGCCATGCCAGAGTGCTCAAACTAGAGTAAACCAGCGAGCATGCGCAATTGCAACGGCAATGACTCATCCTAGATAGAGTGCTCAATTTGGACATGAAAGCAAAGCTTTGTATGCCAAAGAGCTATATATATCACAAGGTAAGACTGTGGCTTAAAATTTTAGCTGCAATTCAGATCCGATTAATTTTTATCTTTTTTCTCGTTTGGGTTTATTTGCTTGTTTGTCTCATTGCTTGTTTGTTTTGTTTGTTTGCTTGATTATTTAAAATCAGGTCCACATTAAACAAAGCTCACTTACTGAGGGTAGAATCTGCGAAGGTTTCCGTGTACTGTCACATGACTAACCTTGACGCATGCGGTGGAGGCGGATGGACGCTGGTTATGAAAATGAATGGCACACAGGTGCGAAAATATATCTCTAGGCGACTGATCACTGAGTAAACCTGTGGGCCAATCTGTTTGTGGTCAGCCAGCCAGTAGGTTTGTCAGTCGGTCAGGCTATCTGCCCATTTATCACTTGTCTGTCTGTGTTCTTTGTCACAGTCCTTTGGCAATTCAATCGCTTCAGTTCTGTAAGCAGTCCCTTGATGTAATTCAGCTAATAAATAAAAGTCCTGAAGATTTTAGGTATGCAAAATACTGGTGATAAATAAGGTCAACGAACAAACCAAAATTGTTAGCTTTTTCCCTTTTTTTTTTCTTTTTCTACCATTGCAGAATACTTTTCGTTACAACTCTGAACTCTGGAGCAACAATGAAACCTTTAATCTGGAAGGAGGAAAGACTGGGTTTGACTCACAAGAGGTTAAACTACCAACCTACTGGAGCACACCGTTCACCAAGATCTGCCTTGGTATGAAGATCGGACAACACATCAACTTCGCTGTTATCAATAAGCAAGCTAGCTCTCTGCACTCACTGGTTGCTGATGGAAAACACCGTAACACTTCACTACATCGTGACAGGTGGAAGTTGCTGATTGGTTCACAAGCTTCCTTGCAATCCAATTGCAACAAAGAAGGGTTTAACGTTGTGACCGAAAATGAGGATAAAAAGTGGTCAAAGGTGAGGATTGGTATCCTTGGTAACAGTGAAGATGACTGTTTCACTTGTGATTCCAGGATTGGCTTTGGAGCGGAGTCGTCGAAGGACGTAAGCGACAATTCGTGTGGAAATGAAGCTTCTCGGGGTTACGGAGGTACACATATCAAAGCGATGGGATACATCTTGGTCCAGTGAGAACACGAAATAGCAGCAAGCACTCAAATAATAATAATAATAATAGTAATAATAATAATAACAATAAAGCGTTTATTCCATCATAAGATAAAACTACATATCTTATGTTACAAGGAATTCGGAAAAACTACAGCAGAAATCTACATGCACGCTATGAATTAAAAAGTATGTCATTACAATAAATGGAGGTTAAATATCAACTTATTTACAAAGGTGTTCATAAAGCGCTGTGTAATAATTTTCGGGCGTGCGCAGCCTTTTTTCTTAAGATTATGTACATATGTGTTTTAAAAAGGAATGATGTCTCTCAGGGGGTGGCAATCCGTTGATTTTAGTTTCTTCAAAATGTTTCGGTCTTGTTTGTTTAAAAGGTTCTTGATAAAAACTGGAAATGAGATAAAACGGCGTTTATGACATCGGTCTAAAAAATTTTGTACAACCGTAAGATCGGACTCAGATGCCCCATAGACTGAAAGTGCATAGCTAAAATTAGGCAAAACAATGGATATAAAAAGATGATCAATCTCTGCCTGAGAGTAATGTTCCTTTCTCAATGTTCATAGGACGTGTAAACACTTGTTTGCTTTGTCAAGCTTAGTTCTTACATGCTCATCAAATTTTTCTGCACTCTGTAAAGTTACTCCTAGTAAAACGAAGCTATCACACTGGGGAATAATATTAATTGGAGAGTAGAGTACATTATGATTTTTCTTTCTAACAACCAGCTCTTTACATTTGCAAGGGTTGCAGACCATTCTATTGTCTTTACACCATGTTAAGAACTGTCCTACTAAGTCGGCAGACGGGTCACTATTCCTAGTGATAGGCGAAAGAATAGTGGAATCATCGGCATATTTAAAAAGCACAGGGCAATTATTAAAAAAATCTCCAAATCATTCAAAAATATATTAAAAAGATACGGTACGCTTATACTACCTTGTGTGGTTCCTCTATTGACAGATTTCCACTGTCCTAAAAAATTATAACAAACAACACGTTGCTGTCTTGCATAGAGGAAACTATGATACCAATTGATAATGTACGGATTGAGAGGTAGCTGTTTCAAGATTTATCGTTGGCGTCTTTAAGGTCAGGCGCCAGTTCCAAGAAGAAATTTGGTCGGTAGGGTACCGGAAACATAAGAAAGGCAATGAAGAAATTTGACAAAAGACATTCGTAGACAAAAAGATTTTGGTATAGCTCAACTTTTGTGAGAGCAGTAAGATTTGAGAAGCCATTGCCTTCAAACTCCGGCCGCGATCTGCAAGCTCTTGGATATATTTATGACCAAGTTAAAATATGATTAGTTCACCCCTTTGGTTGGTTGATTAATCGATCAGCCTGCCAGCCAGTTATTTAGATGGTCGAGCTGTCAGTCAGTCAATTGGTCGGATTGATAGTCTGACAGTCGGTCAGTCAGCAAGTTGGTTGTGCTGTCAATCAAGCATTCACTCAGTTGGTCGGGCTTTCAATCAGCCGGTTGGACGGGCTAGCAGTCAGGCAGTCAGTCAGATGGTCGAGTTGTTACTCAATCAGTCAGTCAGCCAGCCAACAGTTAGTTAGTCATCTGGTAGGTTGTCAGCACTCTTGTCAGTAGTGTTTGGGGATACATATGAAATATATAGAGGATATTGCATGGCCGCGCTGGGATACGAGTTTCATCTTCTAGTGCTGTAAGTATCTCTCACGAGTGAGCGAAGCAAACGAGTGAAAGATACTTTCTGCACGAGGAGATAAAATTCGTATTCCCAAGCGGCCATGTAATGTTCTGTTTATTTTACAGATACAGATAAAATTTCCGCATAACGCACAACTTCGCCTGAGCGGGAAGCTTCTTGTAATTGGCTAATCATGTTAGTAACCATGACGACACCAATATCCTCACACCTGAAAGGTAAAAATAGAATCTTCACTGCGCACGCTGAAAAATATGATTTTTTTAGTAAAAAGAAAAATCCTGGTATTTCATCAGTATCTATATAATAAGTATGTATATGTATATATAGAAAAAAAACTTAGTATCTAGTAATGGGTACCCCATGTAATGTCTCTTATTCCGCAAGCAAATTCATTGGATAGAAATTCGTAATACATAGAAAAGACGTGTACCCCAAATCCTTTGGTATTAATATTGCATTCTCTGTGAAAAAAGAATCAAATATTTCTTAAATCTTATTAAGAGCTAGGACAGAAACATCATAAACTTAACCGATTTGAAAGTTGCAACATCATTATCAAAGTACTGGACTTTTTGTTTAAACAGCTTCTTCTCGGCAAAAAGGCCTACTAGCGCCTAGTTCATTTATAAGTTAGTCAGAGCGCACGGTTAGTCGTTTTTCTTTGCTCTTTGTTAACGCTCTTCACAAAGGTACAACAGATCGATCTACGCAGCGTTGAGATGCGGTCCTTGGATGGGCTAATTCAAAATAGGCCTTTTTTGGCAAAGTATAAAAGGTGCCCGATGTTGATTTTCAAGAAAAATATTACAGATCAGCAGATCTGATTACCGACAGATCTCCCCCGCGGCTCTTGCAGATCCTGCGCCGGACTTCAGTCCAATTCTGTGTTGGAGTGTCGAGAAAGGTAACATGATCGAAAGTGGAAAATCCATCTTTGACAAACCCACGGAAATCACTTAGTAAAAGATTAAACACTAAGCTGATTAGTTAATATTGATTAAATCAGTTCATTTTGAGGAATGAGTGGATAAGTGGAAAAAGGAATCTTGATCCAAGAAGCTTTTGATCTAAACATTAACATTAATCATTAACAACTTTATGGCTGTGAGTTGCCACTTCTTTCCCCTGAGACCTCAAGATTCACAAACTAACCTAAATTTGTAATTTTGATTCTAAAAGTGGATGTGCAAGCAGGTGGAGATAACATTATAACTAATAAACGATAGATTAAAAGCGTACCAATAGAAAATTTCCACTTTTCTCATTAAGTTGCACATATTAAGACTGCATTTTTTAAATATGATATTATCATATACCATCAGTGCATCGTCACGTACGATTTCAACTTGTAGGCAATAATGCAACTGTTATAAAAATCATCTACTTGTGAAAAAAAAATACTTCATGGCTGGTATGACGCGGAGTTTCGTCTCAGCCAAGAGAGACTCTCAGGTGCTGTTCGGAAGTGTTAAGTAAACTCGTCGAACATTGCGCTCAAAGTCCCGTTCATAAATTCAAGACGCTACCAGACAGGCCTTGTATTATGCAGCATTCCGAACCGCACATTCACGAGTTACAATATATCAAAATTAAAATTATAACATAACTAGCAAATTCGTGCAAACAAATTCAATTGCGCGAGCGTGCTTCAATTTTCCATTGTGCACGCTGGTGGCGTCAGCAAACAAATGCCTCGCTAAAAGAAATTTTTCTCACGAGTGACTTCAGCATTTTTCTTTAAAAAACGGGAAAAATTTCTGCAAAAAAGTTTAATTAGATATGGCAACAAGCGAACAAGCCGACGAGGATCTGGGATGTTACTAAAAGTGGTAACGGGGAACGGGGAACGGGGAACGGCTAACGGCAAACGGGGACCGGGTGTACAGCGGTAACCCACCTGAGAATTCAAAATGGCGGAGTCACGATGTTTACAAACACTGATTTTATCGCTAGGTCGCTGCTTGCAGCGAAATTAGACCACTCGCTTTTATTTAACTATTGCCCAGGCGAAGCCACGAAGCCTAGTATTCCGATGCGGGGATTCCAAGTCAACGTTTCTGCAATGGCTACCACCATTTGTTCTGACGTCTCTCTTTGTTTTTCCTTCCTGAAATCTGCATCTTTTGGCAGAGTTTGGGTATGTTAGTTGTTTGCATTGCCCAACAGCATTTTTTGCAGATAAGTGGCAAGGAGGTAATATCTTAGATTAACAGAAATGAGCTAGAAAACGTAATAACCAGCCTAGTTATCAAAATTACTACATGCAGATATCTTCTTACCTTACCGCAAAATAATATCAGGAACATATCTTTGTATCGGCCCATAAACTTCCATGTAAACAATAGAGAAATCGAACATTGACAGAACTTTTAATAACATTTAATTTAACAGGGAAACATGAGTTATGTCTCCAAGAATGTAGGTGTCTGAATTCACATTCATGCTAATGCTTACAATAATATTTACACTGCATTGATCATATTCAAGAGAAAATGATTCCCATAATGGGCGTGAAAGTCATTCAGCTGTTTGCTTTACAACATTATTGATATTGCTAGGTTGTAACGGTGAAGATATTGGAGGTGAACTTCATTACCTTGCAGTACAATTACTCTATGAATATAAGAATAAATGCCGCGAGCTTGTATTTCTGAGTTGATTGTTCAAATGTTGTGCATGAATTGTAAGATACTTACCTCTCCGAGGACTTGATTTCTATGCAACCTGCAATGTGTGCCAGACAAAAACTAAATTTATGAGGCACTCAACATTTCAAAGTAAAATCCTTCAATAAAACCTACGCTTACCGTCCATGCTTTTTGCTCCGAAGATCGCGTTCGAAGAGCGTGCTCAACACGAGTTGCCAGACCTTTTTAGTTCCCTTTACTCCGCCATTTTGAATTATCAGGCGGGTTACCGTTGTACACCCGTTCCCCGTTCCCCTTTCCCCGTTCCCCGTTCCCCGTTCCTCGTTTTAGTAACATCCTGAGGATCTGCCTACTTTTTCTTTGGGAATGGACTTTTTACCTCCTGAGAAAGAACTCAGAGAAAGGGAAAACAAAACAATCAACGGTTTCATCTCGTTTCGCAACTCATTTCATTTCCACGCTTGAATTCACCTGTCAGTTTTTGACCAATCAGAGACAAGCTCATTGAAGCATAGCGAAATACTTTTCCGAAACAAAATAAACAACGCATCGAAGCGTAGGAGAGGGAATTTCTGGCCTTTAAACATAAACTACAGCGATGAAAATGTTATATAACAATTGTTTCATACGTCAGCTGTACATTCATCGAGATACGAAGGACTCAGGAAGTTTGGAGAGCACTCAAGAAGCTAGAGTTTCTCTCGGCTACGTCTCAAGCAACTCTTACGCATTTTTCGTGTTCTCCAAACTTCCCTTGTGCTTCATATCTCGTTGAACGCACGATGACGTATGAACCAATTGTTAATTTCAAATACTTGTGAAAAAATAATTTGTGGCTGGTATGACTATATACATGTTAAGTTATCAGAGAGACACGCACATGAATCTCACCTCCAGTAACAGCTCCATAGGAATAGCATCTATTGTGTTATGCTTCGTTCTTCAAAGTCTCCCGACACATGTAAATGAGGTGGAAGGTATTCTGAAGTTGCTCTCAGCGAGAGAGTCCTTTTTTCATCGTCAGCAAAGTGGTTGTTTTCGTTAAAAATGGACATGTCGTGTTTGCTTAGTTCACAAGTTCCTTCGTCTTTCTTCGTGGAGGACAACACGAGGTTGATAGAAATAATTTGGATATATCAACAAAGTTGAAATGGTAAATTGGCCACCGTAACAACGCTCGAAACGTCAGCTTTTGTAACCGTTACGGTGGCCAATTTACCATTTCAACTTTATTGATATATCCAAATTATTTCGTTACTCCCACCGACGCAGCCCCAAACAGTTTCTTTCGATACTAACAGCCTTTATTCATCGTTGATAGAAATAAGCCAGGTATTCATTAATGCGGACTCATTCTTTAATGACAAAACAAGTCACGTTGTCCTAAAATAAGCTGTCGCACTTTGTAACAACACAAGCAAGTTGTTGTAAGTATCCCATAATAGCTGTCTTTCCCGTCAATAATAATAATAATAATAATAATAATAATAATAATAATAATATTAATAATGATATTGTAAGAAATAGAAACTTTTTTGAGAGACATGTTTCGGCATGCTTATGCCATCTTCAATCATAGTTAATAGAGGGGACTATGCTTCAATCAATGAGGAACAGAACGTGAGTAATTATATAACAGACAAGTAGATGAATAAAATATTTACAGTATGATGTAATACAAGGGCGTGTACTAATTACAACGTGACACCAAACATCAAAGGTGTGTACTAAAACGCTAGAAAAGTGTTATAATGCTGTAATTGTTTGTTAAGTTCAGGTTCGATCTTATTTATATAAAAAAGCTTCTTTGGGTTTTAAATCAATTGAGTTGTTAGCAGAATCCAGAATACTAAAGCAAGAAAGAAAGTATTTGTTCTTACAAGATGGAGATGTGTTAAAATGCTTAAAAATATGCGAGTTTTTATCGCTTTCCGTTTACTCCTTTATCCTAGTAGAGAAGTGGCGACTAGTTTCGCCAATATAACGGGAATTACATCCCGCACAAGAAAATTGATAAACTACCATGGATTTTAGAGCATCAGGAGTACGATCTTTAACACTGAACATGTTTTTGATTTAAAAAGAAGTGAAAATTAGTTTGATATTTAGGTCTGATTTACAAAAGCGCTTAGTGAGTTGTCGGAGTTTGAAATTTATTTAGTTTGAAAGTGCCAAATCATACTCCAGCATCCTTACATCTCGTGACGAATTGGTCGACAGCGAATCAGCAAAAACTTCAGCCCTTAAGAAACATTTTCCGCTACTTTGACATGGGACAGGTGGGGAGGGGGGGATGGTTGGTACAGGTGGGGGAAGGGGGGAAGGTATGATAACCTTTTATTTTCTATGCTTTCGAAATAAGAGTGAATATTGTTCAAGCGACATTCTTTTGTAGCCAATCACTCTTGTTGAGGTTAAGTAGATCAGTATATGTCGCACAAGTAAGCCTTACAAGAAACGCAATAATGACACTTTGCAAACGTAGACAAAAATATTTTGTTAGAGCTCAAGTTTCTTGAGAACGGCAAGATTTCAGTAGACGCTGCTTTCTATATCGAGCTCCAAACTGCTAACTCTGGGATGTATTCATGCCCAAATTAAATGATAACTTGTCGGTCAGTCGGTCGGTTATATTAGCCACCCAGCCAATCATTTAGTTGGTTGAGCTGTCAATCAGTTGGTCGGAATGTCAGTCAGTCAGACAGTCAGTCACTTAGTTATCCGGGCTGTCAGTCAATCACTCAAGTCAGTCACTCACTCACTTGGTCGGGCTGTCAGTCAATCAGTCAAGTCAGTCACTCACTCACTTAGTCGGGCTGCCAGTCAGTCAGTCAGTCAGCCAGTCAGTCAGTCATTTACTTCGTTGGTCGGGTTGTCTGTCAGTCAGTTAAGTCAGTCAGTTAGTCAGTCGGTCGGGCCTTCCGTCATTCAGTAGTGAGTACTCCTGTATTGCTTTGGGATAGTACTGAGTTAAATAAAGGAAAAAATGCAAGGAAATATTCAGCACCTAATCAAAGTCTCCTAAACAGCTAGAAAAGTCCTTGCTTTTCCGTTTTAGGCCTTTTTATTGTTCTTCCTTAGATTAATCCTCCTTTTTTAACTTCGTGATAAACAGTTACAAGTTACAGCCGTTTTTGGAAATCTACGTATAAATCGTTAAAAATCTAAAATAAACAAACGAATCAAACTTTACGTTTAATTTGGCAGTTGTAACGTCATGAACTAAGAGTTAAACTCACTGTAAAGACACCTTCTTTTCGCGAAGGCCTACTAGGACCGAGTCCATTTACTAGCTACTTCAGGTACAATTTAAATGGCTCTTATTTCACTCACGCTGACGCAGTCTTAAAAGCTACAACAATTTTACGCAACGCTAAGATGGGGTCTGTGGATGGGTTGAATCAAAAGGTGCTCCCACTTGGTTGCAGGGGAAGTTGTTCCACTTTGCAAATGGTGAATCCTTTCCAACACTAGTGGCAGACTTGCCAATTTGTCCACTAGTGGCCGATTTTCCATTTTGTCCACTAGTGGCAGATTTGCCATTTTGTCCACTAGTGGCCGATTTGCCATTTTGTCCACTAGTGGCCGATTTGTCATTTTGTCCACTAGTGGCACAATTGCCATTTTGTCCACTGGTGGCCGATTTGCCATTTTGTCCACTAGTTGCATATTTTCCATTTTGTCCACCAGTGGCAGATTTGCAATTTTTTCCACTAGTGGCCGATTTGCCATTTTGTCCACTAGTTGCATATTTGCCATTTTGTCCACTAGTTGCCGATCTGCCATTTTTTCCACTAGTTGTATATTTGCCATTTTGTCCACTAGTTGCCGATTTGAATTTTGTCCAGTAGCGTCACATTTTCCATTTTATCCACTAATGGCTGATTTGGTAATTTTTCCACTGGTTGCAGATTTGCTATTTTGTCCACTAGTGGCAGATTTGCCATTTTGTTCACTAGTGGCCGATTCGCCATTGTGTCCACTAGTTCCGGATTGGCCATTTTTTCCACTAGTGACCGATTCCCCAATTTGTTCACTAATGGCAAATTTGCCAATTTTGCCACTAGTGGCAGATTTTCCATTTTGTCCACTAGTGGCAGATTAGCCATTTTGTCCACTAGGGGCGCATTTGTCATTTTGTCCACTAGTGGCAGATTTGCCAGTTTGTCTACTAGTGGCACATTTGCCATTTTTTCCACCAGTGGCAGATTTGCAATTTTGACCACTAGTTATCGATTTCCCATTTTGTCCACTAGTGACACATTTGCCATTTCGTCCACTAGTGGCAGATTTGCCATTTTGTCCACTAGAGGCAGATTTTCCATTTTTCCACTAGATGCACATTTGAAATTTTGTCCACTAGTGGCCGATTTGCCATTTCGTCCACTAGTATACATTTGTACGCAATTCTCATTCTGGTTTCCATAATTGTTTGGTTCTCCCTCTGCCCATGAAGAAAATTGGCTTTTCACAGGAGTGTCGTCAATCCAGTAAAACTCATTGTCCGGTTTTCTGTAAAGTCCAATGTATACACTCAAATCTTGCATTGTATTGCTTATGAATTTGTTCTCATCGGCATATTTGATTACTGGTACACCTCCCCCGTGGCTCTTGCAAATCCTGCGGTCTTCAGCCCAACTGAACGCTGGGATGTCGAGGAGAAAAGGTAACATAATCGAGAATGGAGAACCCATAGTTTTTCACTTACCTGTTGTTATCAGCGAGTAAAAATTAAAACACCCAAGCAGATTGAAATCAGCTAGATCAGTATAGATTGAGAAACGTGTGCATGATTGAATGAAGAATTTTGAACCAAGAAACGTTTGATCCAATTATGAAAACCTTTAAGGCTCTATTTTGTCAGCCCATCCCCGGAGACCTCAAGATTCGCGAATTAACTAAGTTGAAAAAGGACGACGAAAAAATATTGCAATTGATGATTGTTTATCTAGAGGTGTCCTTATGATAGAAAATCGTACACCTTTCCCATTAAATTGCGGACAACATTTGTGCATTTTAAAAATATGATAGGATGATGTACCATCAGTGCATCGTTATAGCTGGCTTCAACTTATAATAATAATAATAATAATAATAATAATAATAATAATAATAATAATAACGTTTATTCAAACCATAACAAGGAAGGGGAAGTTATTTTGGGAGGATACATATGTGATAAGGCGAATTGTTAATTTCTCGATTTTCTTTTCGCATTTCGTATGCTTATAGCACTTTTTAATTTACGCGTATTCTTTTATCGTTTTCACTAATTAATTTATTCACCATTATCTTTCCGCTCTAGGTAAATACGCCATTCCAAAGTGCCATATTTTATTTTGGGTTCTGTTTAAACCCTTTCCGTCTAAGTGTATTGTGTTTCCTAGATTTCCCTCACTATTTGGTAAGTTTCTGTCTCGTGGTACCTTTCTACTTGTTTTAACGTTTTATTGAGTCGTCACCAACAAAGTTCAAAGGGCGGGGGGGGGGGGCTGTAGTTTAAACTGACTGTCAATAACTGCTTATTCTTAGGGAGAGGGTGGGGGAGAGTCTAAAGAATATTACAGAGCTTAAGGGATCATTTTTTGTGACACAAAAGTCCTCTAGCCCCTCTCCCCCCTCGACGATAAGATAGTAAGAGAACATATAATATTGATTCTGACCTTCTGTAACAGCGAGAAAGTCGTTCCTTCGTCGTCAGAGAAATTGTTGTTTTCGTTAACAATGGACATGTCGTGCTTGTTCAGTTCACAAGTTCCATCGTCTTTCCCCTTGGAGGACAACTTGAAGTTGGTGGAAATACACCAGGTGTTTATGAGACATTGCTGACTACACGATAACAAACTGCGTGCATCAAACCGTTTACCGACACATCTTTTAAGGCTCGTATATTCTAAGGTTTCAAAAAAGGAAAAACGAGAAATTTTGGGGTTGTCTTTGGCGGAAAAACGTGCATTACCCAACAGAAATAATAAAACAACTGTCGTCTTCGAAGCCATATCTTGTTCTGTTGCACTATGTAATAATCTTTGCAGCTTGTAATAACACTCTCTGTACTTCGTAATTAGAATATAACTTCTCAAACTCATTAACAATTTATAACTCGAGCCCACCAATCAACAACTGTATACCACATCACGTGGCTGCGTTTGGATATCCAGCGAAAAACTAGATGAAAATCTTTTAAGATTTGGATACAATATCCAACTGTCTATTGATTCTCGAAAAATCCTGCGACATTAATAAATTAATTCCAACTATACAACGTCTCACGCAAAAAAAAATCTATTTACTTCAAAGAATGTAACAGAATGATTGGGAAATTCACATATTATAGCAGTTCGTAGAATTTATAACGACTTTGAAATTACTGTTATCGAAAGTTACACTCTGAAATACTGAACTGACATGATCAACTCTTGCACATCCTGTCTTGAATTTTAAACAGTCTGCCTGACTCCATGGTGCAAATCTTGAGCGTTGAGCCAATGCCGGAAAATCTGTAATGCCTATTTGTTCTTGTAAACCGTAGATTTTGGAACAGAATTGATAACACACTCCTTCATGAGGATCTTTGGCCCCGGAAAAAATTCGCAGCATTTATTCTACAGAGGCGCCATCATTTCTGTTATCAACGTAGATAACTAATCAACACTTGCAGTCGGCAGGTTTCTATGCGGTTAATCAAAAGGGGCATGCCATGAAATCTACAGCTCACAAAGAATTAAAGAACCCTTTAATTACATGAGTAGTGTATTAAAACAAAAAATTGGAGAAAATATTTGAGGCGATGGAGAATGCCGAAAAAAAAAGATACAAATGCTTGTAGCCTCCTCAGCTGTAATTTAAAATTCGTGGCAAAACATTGCTGCATTTTTAAAATACTCTTGCCTTTCGTGGTATCTTTTAACCTTGCCTCATAAAAAATGAGGAGTTACTGAAAATATAAAAGTTTCAGTTATCGATGTCTTTTGTACTTTGTGAACAAGAACGCGCGCGTTAACGTTAAGAACCCAGATCACCTGTTTCGTTCGCATGTATAATACATAACGTCAGGTAATGTACTTGTGCGCTACGAACAGCTCGGCAAGGAACCTTCCGTCCATTGTGGTTATTATTTTATAAAGGTTCAAGCTTTTATAAAAGTTTATAAAAGTTTTTATCAAAGGTTGACCAATTAATCCACAATTCACAATGAATCTTGGATCGGAATCACTTAGCGCCATCTCACCATGGAGGCCGAAGTCTTCGATCAATTTTTAATATTTTTTTAAACAAAAATAGCTACTCATTCAGTCAGTCATCCAGCTAACCGCCCTTTCAGTGAGTCAGTTGGTACAGCTCTCAGTCAGTCAGTCAGTGCTTCTGTAGTGTTTTGGAAGACGTATAAAATACTGACAAAAAAAAAAGGTCACATCTGTATTTAGGATATAATTAAAGTCTTCTCATCAGCCAGAAAAGTTCTTTTTTTTTCGTTACAGGCCTTTATCATTCTTCTATGCTCCATTTTGGCGCTTTCTACAAAAGTTACAGCAGATCTACGTAGCCTTTAGTAAAGACCTTAAGATGATTTACAGTTAATTCAAATTACAGTGCGCCTTTCTGGCAAAGAACAAAAGGTGCACCCTCTTGGCTCTTTGGAGAAAAAATTACAGATATTGTCGTTCCACTTTCCCGGTACGAGATGCTTTCCGGCAAACATGTTGAGACATCTCTCTCTCTTGCTATGATTGTTCGGCCATCCCTGCCTTTAGTTAAAGTAAACTGTTAGATTGTAGTGAATATGATTCAGTTATCAAAGAATCATTGAAAGGGCTCGCCCCATCTTTCAATTAGAGTTAATGGTTGGGGTTCAATTTGAAATAACAAGAATGTTTTTTAGGTCAACCTTTCTAGACAAACATTTTGTCGAAGGGGAAAAATTGGCAGGAAATGGAGAATGCTAAAAAGGAGTTACGCTCGGCTCGTTAAAGAGGGAATTAATGTAGATCATAATTTTAAAAGGTGGAATAAGTTGAAAACGATTTGACACTCCTGGTTTGCTATCTTGCAGTCAGTAATTACTTTGAAATAGATCGTGTTATTCTACAAAATTACATTCAAGTTACCCTCTAAGAAGGACGGCAAAGCAACTTGGAAATGAGCAAACACGATATTTCTGTTGTTGAGGAAATTATCACTGACCCTGTCAATTCAAAATGTGTTACTTTTCCAATCGGCCGCAGAAGTCACTTCAGCTTTCTGTTTGTTTAAAAGCTGAGCTCTAACTTACCCAGATCAAAAGAATTCTAAAATTTTTCGGTTCCTTAAGCTTCGTTCTCCTATTTTAATTACACAATTAACGTACACTTCACTTAACCCTTTTATCAAATCCATTTATCATTCATCAGTACTCTCCATCGCCCCGAAAAATTGGAGTGCTAACATTTTGCAGCCTCAAACATCCACCATGAGAGGCTTACTGGTAGTTGCATGTTTGCTCATTTGTGTGATGGCAAGTAAATTAGCAGTGTTCAAAACTAAATTTTTCCTTAAACCAATCAAAGGCTTCTTCAGATAAGATAAATTAACATGCCATATCAGGCACAAAATCAAAAAAGTTAGTACCTATTAAAGATGAAACTCTGCGTCTACAATTAATATTTTTAAATGAAAGGGTTCAAGGTACGGTAGTCCTACTAGCTTAAACATTTCCGTTTACAAAATAAAAAAAAAATTGACGAGATCTAGAGTTTTCAAATAAACTTGCTGAGATCTTGAATTTCTATTTGCAGACCAATGATAAATGAACAGTTCCCCGAGGGACCTAAAACTTTCTATAGATATATTTAGATTGTTAACGTCGTACAATTTAGCAGCTGAATAGGCAAAAGAAGTTGAAGCCAGATTTTTCCGTGCGCAGATAAGGTTTATTTCTATTTTGATAACTGTTTAATTTGTTTTCTACCTTTGTCCATGGCGGTAAATTCAATTAAATTCAACCTGATCATGACGCTACCGACGGAAAAATGTCGAAAACCCGCGCGACTTACGTTCAAGGCGAATAATTTCAAGGCCTTTTTTCTCCGGCCTAAAAACGTCAGATTTTTTTTTTGGATCTTATGGATCTCAGGTTTCAAAACACGAATTCGAAATTCAACTTTCGTCCAGGAGGGGTAAATTTCTGGGGGGTATTAAAACATAATTTGGTTTTATCAAACGAGTTGGCGAAGATCGATTACGGTAGAGATTTTCCAAAGATGACGTTTCAAGCGCGAGTTTCAGCGGACTTTTACTTCGACAGCTCCATCTTACAAAGATTAACTAGCGCCCAGTTCATTTACTAGTAAATCAGAACACACCGTGTATGTACTTTTTTGGCCTTGTGTCGACGCTTTCCACAAAAGCTAGAAAAGAACTACATAGCGTCGAGAAAGGGTCCACAGATTCACAAAAAACTTTTCTGGCAAAGAACAAAAGGTGCATCCTGTTGGTTCTCTCGAGAAAAATTACAGATAACGTCGTTCCACTTTCCAGGTGGGAGATACTTTCCGGCAAACATGTTGGCACATTTCTCTATCTTGCTATGACTGTTCGGTTCTCCATCTGCCCATAAAGAAAACTGGCCTGCCACAGGAGTATCGTCAATCCAGTAGAACTCATTGTTCGGTTTTCTGTAAAGTCCAATCCATACACCCATGTCTTGTACTGATTTCTGATTTTGAATCAGGTTGAGAATGAAGTTGTTCTCATCAGCAGATCTGATTATTGGCAGGTCTCCCCCGTGACTCTGGCAAATTCTTCGAGCCTCGGTCCAATTCTGCGTTGGGGTGTCGAGAATCAGATAACATGATCGAGAATGGAGAACCCATTTTTTCTGACAAACCTATCGTTATCAGTCGGTGGAAAATGAGATGGTTAGGTTAAAAATACTTAATCCGATTAATTGAATATGATTTTTTGAAGTGCATGGAGGTGAAGGGTGGCGAGGTAAATATTTATCATTAAACCGAAAAATAATCGGAAATGAAATTGATGACGCGCGATTTAGTCTCTTAGAAGTTCGGCGATGAATGGCCTGTCTCAATTGCGCTCGTAAAATGCTGAAACCTTGCCCACTGAAATGCTCAAAATCTTAGTATTTTTATATAAACGTCAATCAGAAGCTTGATTTTTCGTTGTTCACAATAATTGCCGAGATCGGACAAGGAAAATTGAGTGAAACTTAGCTGTAAAGAGTTGCTCAAAATTATGAGAGAGATCTAAATATTTTCTAAAGTCTACCAATAGGCCTGCGAAACGTTGTCAAGGGAAAGGTGAATGAGTTCAAATGGTTGGTAAACATTAAAGGAAACTGCATACTTTGAAGTCGCTGACTTTCATGAGCTTGATATGTGCTCGTTTGATCCAAGCACGAACATCTTTACTGCTCTATTTTGTTACCCGCTCCCCTGGAGACCTTACGAATTGCGAATAAACTAAATGTGAAAAAGGACAAAGAAATATGACAATTGATGCATGTTTTATAGAGGTGTCCTTATGATAGAGAACCGTCCAGCTTTCCCATTGAATTACGAACAACATGCGTGCATTTTAAAAATATGACATAGTAATGTACCATCAATGCATCGTTATAGCTGGTTTCAGCTAACAACAATGAGGGGGGATTTTGGGAGGATACACATAGGTTGAGGCCAATTCCTCTATTTTCTTTCGCATTTTGTGTGGTTCTGACACTTATTAGTTTACGTGTATTCTTTTCTCGTTTTCACTCATTCATTTATTGACCATTATTTTCGCACTTTTGGTTAATACGTCGTCCCCAAAGTGCCATGTTTTTCTGGGTTCTGTTTAAACCCTTCCGTGTAAATGTGTTGTGTTTCCTAGATTTCCCTTAGCATTTGGTAAGTTTCTGTCTCGTTGTATCTTTCTACCCATTTTCCCTCCTATTTTGTCGTCACCAACAGAGTTTAAAGGGCGGGGGGGAGGGGCTGTAGTTTAAACTGACTGTCAATAACTGCTTGTTATCAGGGGGAGGGGGAAGGGGGAGTCTAAAGAATATTACAGAGCTTAAGGGATCATTTTTCGCGTCACAAAAGCTCTTTAACCCCTCCCCCTCTCGATGGTAAATGATGACCGCTCCATATGATAATCAGAGAACATATCATGTTGATTCTGACCTTAAGTAACAGCGAGAAAGTCGTTCCTTCGTCGTCGAAGAAATTGTTGTTTTCATTAACAATGGACATGTCCTGCTTGTTCAGTTCACAAGTTCCATCGTCTTTCCCCTTGGAGGAAAACTTGAAGTTGGTGGAAGTACACCAGGTGTTTCTTAGACATTGCTGACCGCACGATAACAAACTTGGTGAATCAAACCGTTTAGCTAGATATCCTTTCAACCTCTTATTTTGTAGGGTTTTAAAAAAGCCGAAATTTTGGGGGTTTTCTTCGGGGGAAAAATGTGCATTACGCAAATGGAATAACAATACGACCGTCACCTTCGAAGCCATATCTTGTTCGGTTGCACCATTTAAACAATAGAGTGTTTCTGTCGAGGAACGCGGCATGTGATCGATTTCAACCATTAAGAACCGGAGAAAATTTAGTGGTGAACTATAAGTAATGATATTTGCAATCTGTAATAACACTTCCTGTGCTTCGCAATTAGAATGAAACATGTTGCACCATGTCATCACACCTGCAGCACTTTGTAATGCCTGTCGAATTTTGTAATTACACCGGTAGCACTTTGTTATAACACCTGAAGCACTTTGTAATATCTGTCGAACTTTGGTAGTACTTTGTAACGAAAATGCTGACTCACTCTGTGATGACAAAACAAGTCACTTTGTTCTAAAATAAGCTGTCGCACTTACTTAAAACACATGCAAGTTGGAGTAAGTAGCCCATAGTAGCTGTCTTTCCTGTCAATAATTATAATAATAACGATAATAATAGTAATCATGAAAATGATAAAAATGATGGTAACAAAGAAACCAGCTGCAACATTCAAGCTTCAACTGGCTCTTCCAAGGAAAGCTCAGCTATTAAGAGGTACTGTCAGTAAGACCAGACATGATCATCAAAATCACGGACACAGCCAAAAAATCGATTTCGCTCATACTTTCTATGTTGATAGACCCTTCTACCAAAGTAACCACAACAGGGTTAGTTTTTTCTGATCTTTCTTCATTTTGTTTAGAGTAATTAAATAAAAACGGTCGAGTGCGGATCGAGCCAAATTTCGATATTCAAAATATCGAAATTCTGTCATATTCATGGCTTGCCAGCGTAAGTTGAAAATTATCTGTGAATTTTCCTTTGCAATAACATTATAGTTAGGGCCTTGAACAATTCATTGATGTCATTAAAAGCAGATATGTTCTCGTTATAAATATTTTATGAATTTTTTCTCGATGACACCCTGCGGCTGTTTTTCAATAGCTCTATGGTACCCTAAAACAACTGCCAAAACTGCTTGTCGGTACGCGAAGAAGAACCCAATAACTATATTGCAGATACAGTTTACGGATAGACGTTCTCAGATATATTTTCAATTTTTTGGGATAATTTTTGGTTTTGCAGTAACCTTGTTTGAAGTTTGCGTATTTTCGAGATTTGCTGCAGCCGCCATATTGAAGTTTCAACTAACTTGACCATCAAGAAACAATTGATCGCATGTCGAAAAGTACATTTGAAGTTAAAACATGAAAAGCTAAGTTATGATAAGACTTGGTTTCCGTTTCTTATCTAGAAAATTAATTAAATTGGTGGTAGATTCTGGCAGATTTTTGCTTGTTGTCAGTTTGTTTACACAAGATATTTGGTGACTACTTTACCAAAAAGTTACGTTTTGTTGATACCTTCGGTTTCGGTTGCAAATCTACTTTCTAGGCATTTCAGTTATTATTAGTTTAACCTTTCAGAATTTACAATCCACGAGAACTCTTTTCCATAACAAACACTGATCAAATGATGAATAATTTAAACTATGTAGCGTGTGAAACGACCTGTGTCTATAACAGTATCCGTCGGCAGACTGTCCACAGCATGAAATTTTGAATTTACGGTTCCGTAAAGACGTCGTAAAGAAAGCGTTAAGATCCTCTTTACTTATCTTTACGAGCTTCTTTAGACTTTCGTAAAGAAAGTATTTACGCGATGTAAACGGTTGAATATAAAGATCACGTAATGAGACTATAAACGGTTTCTTTACGCGTATTGTAAAAAATCGTAAGTAGTGTAAGGCGTCTACTCCGGCAATCCCGCGGAGCCTGGGACCGAGTTTAAATAAGAATTAAAAAATCGCTCGGCCAAAGTATTGGGTTCGAGTTTAACGGAGGATCATGTTTTCCCGACAAAGAAAGACAAACTTTTTCCTGCTTGTGCAAACTGCCTTGGACGGGAGACAGACGCGAAACCGGTGGATGATTACAAGCATTTTGACTTCCTCACTTGAAGAATCGAAGCAAAAACTTAAAATTAGGGATCACTCATAAGCTGCGAAATTAATTTTGATGTTTCAGCAAATGACAGCTTTCAGCTATTTCGATCAACCGAATTTGTTATTGGTAAAAACTAATTAATATTGGCTTTTACACTCGTTTCCTCTCCCCTCCCCCTCCCCTCCACACACACACCACACACAAACATAAATAAATCTTTAATCATCATTCGTTTTTCTAACGGACCGCTTTTAGAGGAAATGTGGTCAAAAATGGAACATTTTCAAAATATGGTGGCAACAGCCAAAAAATCGATTCGGCTCCTATTCTCAAGTTAGGTAGGCCTAACCATCTGGTGAAACAAAGCACTGCATACTTCGTTTGGCTGAATATCGATTTATTTTGGAGAAAATCGATAATAACTGAAGTTCGACCAAATGCCGCTTTTGAAGCTCAAAATTTCAGACAAATCTTGGAGCGTCGCGCCACGAATCGAAAATACTTGGACCTATAAAAACTACTAAAACGTGAAAAACAACATCAATCATAGTTTGACAGCAATTTGAGCAATTCTTGGGATGTTACTAAAACGGGAAACAGCTGTACACCCGTTCCCCGTTCCCCGTTCCCCCTTCCTCGTTCTCCGTTCCCCGTTCTCCGTTCCCCGTTCTCCGTTCCCCGTTCTCCGTTCCCCGTTCTCCGTTCCCCGTTTCCCGTTCCTCGTTCTCCGTTCCCCGTTCCCCGTTCCTCGTTCTCCGTTCCCCGTTCCTTATTCCCCGTTCCCCGTTCCTCGTTCTCCGTTCCTGGTTCTCGTTCTCGTTTTTCGTTCCCCGTACCCCGTTCCCCGTTCCCCGCTTCCCGTTCCTCCTTCTCCGTTCATCGTTTCCCGTTCCTCCTTCTCCGTTCCCCGTTCCTCGTTCCCCGTTCCTCGTTCCTCCTTTCTCGTTTTAGTAACATCCCAAGAATTGCTCAAATTGCTGTCAAACTATATATTGATGTAGTTTTTCAAGTTTTAGTAGTTTTTAGTATCGGTCCAAGTGTTTTCGATTCGTGGCGCGACGCTCCGAGATTCGTCTGAAATTTTGAGCTTCAAAAGCGGCATTTGATCGAACTTCAGTTATTATCGATTTTCTCCAAAATAAATCGATATTCAGCCAAACGAAGTATGCAGTGCTTTGTTTCACCATAAGGCCTACCTAACTTGAGAATAGGAGCCGAATCGATCACTAATGATCTGCCCGCCGCCATTATCACGGGATCCCTGTTCATGTACGCGGACGATACGTCAATTTTCAGCATCGGAGAGTCTGCAGACGCAGCGATTGCTTCCTTGAACTGTGCTTTGCGAGAGGTCTACAGGTGGTGCCTCGAGAATCGCTTAACACCTCACCCGGCTAAGAGCGAAGTCATGTTAATTAGTACACCAACCATTATAGGACCGCTACCTCCAATATTTTTGGGTAAATCTGTTTTAGGCTATGTCAAAAAATCGCGTCTTCTTGGTATGATTGTAGATGACAAGCTTACCTGGATACAGCATGTGCTAGAACTAAAGAAAAACTGTGCGAACAAAATAGACTTATTGGAGCGCCCAAGGTTCTTGACCAAAAATGTCCTTTTAAAGTTTTATTTTAGTGTAATATTACCTTCTGTGAAGTATGGTATTATATTATGGGGTTCGTGTACAAATTCGGATCTTCTGTACTCAATTGAAAAACTTCACTGTAGAGCAGCAAAAATTGTCTACAACTTATCCAAAGATATGGAATCTAATGTAGCTCTCGACGTTTCAGGATGGGATACGATCAATTTAGAATACAAATTTCAAATGGTTAACCTTATTTATAGAGCAAGTAAAGTCTCACTACCTCAGTCTCTAATTAATAGCGTATTCATAAAACGGGAATGTAGCTATTCACTAAAGGTAAAGGTAAAGGTAAAGATCTTTATAGCTCTAAACAACATACGTGTTTAGTTACAATTTTAAGGTTGAAATCAGACAGGCGCCTCTGGCAGCCGTGTTTAGTCCGTAGCGATTTCACCTACCCACCCAACCCACCCCAGGGAGGACATCCATCACACAGTAATCTCGTGCGTGGGAAATTAACGTCTCTTACCCCAACCCTGCAGGAGACGGGACCTCCATTTATTCGTCCCTATCCAAGAAAACTAGAATATCTAACCATTTCTTGATGTTAAAGAAAGGAAGCATATTCTTCTCAATTAATTTTAAGACCGTGAGATTTGGTCCGGCCGGTATTGAACTCTCGACCTCCCGCACAGCAGTCCGGCGCTCTCCCAATTGAGCTAACCAGGCGGCGGTTAAACTAAGAGACCAAGAAGCAATAACCACTCCTAGATTCAACACTAGATTGTTAAAGGACTCTTTAGCATATAGAGGTTCCGTGCTATGGAACTATGTTAACCATCGTGTCAAAAATGTAGGTATTTTCGCCCTGAAGAATCTTAGGAGGCTACTCAGGAGAAATAATCACTTCACAAGCTTTACTTTTACTAGTTTATCAGGTTCGACGGCTAGGAATAGATTAATTGAGTACAAGTACTTTTAAGTTGAGAGGAAATTGAATGTTTTATTGTATTATAGTTTCTTATTTAGTTTGAAATGTGTCTTAGTATAATCGTAAGTTGGCTAGATACTATTTTGTTAAGTACACGACCCCACAAGCTTTTTATCTTTAATTCTTATCGTGTATAAATAAAGATTCTACTACTACTACTACTATCGATTTTTTGGCTGTTGCCACCAAATGTTTGACCGTTGGTAACATTCGCTCTTAAATTGGTCATTTCCCGACGGAGTAAAAAGTCTTGAATACCAAGGAGAGAGAAAAATAGTAGTTTTAATAGAATTTTAGTCTCACTGTAAAAAAAAAGTCGAACTTTATGGACCTTAGTTTTTTAAATAAATTTACTGACAGTGTTCAAACCGATATATTTCCTTCGACTAATTCAGAGCTTCGAAAGAAAGCCTTGGTTTCCTTTCTTTGTCAACAAAAGCGAATTCATTTTGAATAAAAAAATCCGATTATAATGCTAATTGTGAAAAAATTGTCGAAAACGCTCTCAACTGAGTTTCGACGAATAGAGCCACGAATTTCAAGACCTTATTTCTCTGGCGAAGTCAGATCTGTGTTTTTGGGAGTTACGTATGTAGTCTTTGAAAGCATAAAACTCCTTCTAGCGTTGTGAGCTTAAACCTTTCCTTTTGATTCATAACAACGAGGAAGCTAAAGTAAAAGCCGTCGTCAATCAAATATCTCAGCTGAAAAAATGTTTTTAGTTGAGGACGTTGATTTGGCTTTGTGACGGTTGAATATACTGACCAATGAAACATTTATTTCTATTCTTCAACAGCTCAGCAACGAAGCTGTAAAAACATTGTATGGTCGTCTGCGTAGCTTCTTCAGCTTGAAGTTAATTGGCACCTGTCAATAACAAATTACATCAGCGACGTTAAAAAAGAACAACAACACTAATGATAAAAGGAAATGGGTTAAAAAAATTGAACGACAGGTTTTGAAATAAACAGCCCTGATAAAAAGCTAAATTATTAAATTCATTTTGTCGGTGTGCTGAAAACTTCTACTGTCAACTCATGATGTAGCCTCAGCATAATTTTCTGAGAACTTGTGACAGGGCATGATGCGTAAAGTTCAACCTTCTTCCTAGGGCTTTTTCCCTTAGTTGGAAAAGGCCGTGGGAACGAGGTTAGCGTAAAGTTGTGTTGGCTCTTACGATTACATACTGACAGGGTGTATTTCTTTTCAGAACTACTGACGTCTTGTAAGGAAATACATGGCAAGAAATTGTAAATAATAATTACTGAAACATCTGAAACTTTGTCTAGTAGATATGCATTTAGCTACTGGTTAAACTGAGTACCGCGTAAGTATAGTTAAATGATTATCTTTCGAACGTGATAACTCGCGGCAAAATAAAGTAACTCGAAGCAAAACATTGAACTCAAAGCAAAACAAAATTTAAAATTCATGTAAGGGTGAGCGGCTGATATCGTTAAATACTGACTACGTCTTGCGCATGACGCTGTGTATTTTAACACGGCGGATTACGAATCACCTTGTATTCGTACCCTTGCCTAAAATTGTATTTCAACTAAAGCCTCTGTTTGTCGAGTCTTTTAAAATTTATTTGAGGGTCAGACACTGACTGCGCATGACACTGTGTATTTCAAAAGATGGGTTACGAAATTGTCGTTTACTGTGAGTCTAGCAAAGAAAGTGTGTTCTTGAATGACAATTTTTTGCTGTATGTGCGGTTTTTTCTTTTGCCGTGAGCTATTTTCTTTGAACGTGCGTCTTTTTCCTTTTGCTGTGAGTATTTTTCTTTTGCCCCGAGGTTATTTCTTTTGCCGCGGCAGTAGTGGGACACCGTTAGTCTGCACTTATTTCGCGGGGATCTGTTGTCATGATTTGTTGTTATTTTAGGTTAGAATTCCCCCGTGAAGTAAAGAATTTTCCCACACAATGTCAGTTTAAGGGCCATTGGTGGAAAACGAAAAACGACTTGACTTGACTTGCAATCCGTTTTCCAAATTCCATGAGAAAACGAAAAATGAAAGTGGAAGTCAAATTTCGTTTTTTACAGTGCAGCGAAAAACGAAAACCAAAAAACCAAAAAAGGAAAACGAAAAAGAAATTTGATTTTCATTTTCCTACGCAATTGAAAATCGGTTGGTACTAAGGTACACCCATTGTGTACATCTTGCAAGTAATTGGAGAATATGACAGAACACTTGCAGAGTGCAAAAAGCACGAAAGAGATTTTCAACTTTTGCTTTTGAATATGTCAAGATGGTAAAAAAACTTAGGCCCAGAAAAATATGTTTAAGAAACTAAGTTCTCTTTCATTACGATCCAATGAGTAGCGAAGTGTGCTATATATATATATATATATATATATATATATATATATATATATACATATATATATCACAAGGTAAGACTGTGGCTTAAAATTTTAGCTGCAATTCAGATCCGATTAATTTTTATCTTTTTTCTCGTTTGGGTTTATTTGCTTGTTTGTCTCATTGCTTGTTTGTTTTGTTTGTTTGCTTGATTATTTAAAATCAGGTCCACATTAAACAAAGCTCACTTACTGAGGGTAGAATCTGCGAAGGTTTTCGTGTACTGTCACATGACTAACCTTGACGCATGCGGTGGAGGCGGATGGACGCTGGTTATGAAAATGAATGGCACACAGGTGCGAAAATATATCTCTAGGCGACTGATCACTGAGTAAACCTGTGGGCCAATCTGTTTGTGGTCAGCCAGCCAGTAGGTTTGTCAGTCGGTCAGGCTATCTGCCCATTTATCACTTGTCAGTCTGTGTTCTTTGTCACAGTCCTTTGGCAATTCAATCGCTTCAGTTCTGTAAGCAGTCCCTTGATGTAATTCAGCTAATAAATAAAAGTCCTGAAGATTTTAGGTATGCAAAAGACTGGTGATAAATAAGGTCAACGAACAAACCAAAATTGTTAGCTTTTTCCCTTTTTTTTTCTTTTTCTACCATTGCAGAATACTTTTCGTTACAACTCTGAACTCTGGAGCAACAATGAAACCTTTAATCTGGAAGGAGGAAAGACTGGGTTTGACTCACAAGAGGTTAAACTACCAACCTACTGGAGCACACCGTTCACCAAGATCTGCCTTGGTATGAAGATCGGACAACACATCAACTTCGCTGTTATCAATAAGCAAGCTAGCTCTCTGCACTCACTGATTGCTGATGGAAAACACCGTAACACTTCACTACATCGTGACACGTGGAAGTTGCTGATTGGTTCACAAGCTTCCTTGCAATCCAATTGCAACAAAGAAGGGTTTAACGTTGTGACCGAAAATGAGGATAAAAAGTGGCCAAAGGTGAGGATTGGTATCCTTGGTAACAATGAAGATGACTGTTTCACTTGTGATTCCAGGATTGGCTTTGGAGCGGAGTCGTCGAAGGACGTAAGCGACAATTCGTGTGGAAATGAAGCTTCTGGGGGTTACGGAAATACACATATCAAAGCGATGGGATACATCTTGGTCCAGTGAGAACACGAAATAGCAGCAAGCACTCAAATAATAATAATAATAATAATAATAATAATAATAACAATTAAGCGTTTATTCCATCATAAGATAAAACTACATATCTCATGTTACAATGAATTCGGAAAAACTACAGCAGAAATCTACATACATATTATGAATTAAAAAGTACGTCATTACAATAAATGGAGGTTAAATATCAACTTATTTACAAAGGTGTTCATAAAGCGCTGTGTAATAATTTTCGGGCGTGCGCAGCCTTTTTTCTTAAGATTATGTAAATATGTGTTTTGGACAGGAATGATGTCTCTCAGGGGGTGGCAATCCGTTGATTTTAGTTTCTTCAAAATGTTTCGGTCTTGTTTGTTTAAAAGGTTCTTGATAAAAACTGGAAATGAGATAAAACGGCGTTTATGACATCGGTCTAAAAAATTTTGTACAACCGTAAGATCGGACTCAGATGCCCCATAGACTGAAAGTGCATTGCTAAAATTAGGCAAAACAATGGATATAAAAAGATGATCAATCTCTGCCTGAGAATAATGTTCCTTTCTCAATGTTCATAGGACGTGTAAACACTTATTTGCTTTGACAAGCTTAGTTCTTACATGCTCATCAAATTTTTCTTCACTCTGTAAAGTTACTTCTAGTAAAACGAAGCTATCACATTGGGGAATATTATTAATTGGAGAGTAGAGTACATTATGATTTTTCTTTCTAACAACCAGCTCTTTACATTTGCAAGGGTTGCAGACCATTCTATTGTCTTTACACCATGTTAAGAACTGTCCTACTAAGTCGGCAGACAGGTCACTACTCCTAGTGATAGGCGAAAGAATAGTGGAATCATCGGCATATTTAAAAAGCACAGGGCAATTATTAAAAAAATCTCCAAATCATTCAAAAATATATTAAAAAGATACGGTACGCTTACACTACCTTGTGTGGTTCCTCTATTGACAGATTTCCACTGTCCTAAAAAATTATAACAAACAACAAGTTGCTGTCTTGCATAGAGGAAACTATGATACCAATTGATAATGTACGGATTTAGATGTAGCTGTTTCAAGATTTATCGTTGGCGTCTTTAAGGTCAGGCGCCAGTTCCAAGAAGAAATTTAGTCGGTAGGGTACCGGAAACATAAGAAAGGCAATGAAGAAATTTGACAAAAGACATTCGTAGACAAAAAGATTTTGGTATAGCTCAACTTTTGTGAGAGCAGTAAGTTTGAGAAGCCATTGCCTTCAAACTCCGGCCGCGATCTGCAAGCTCTTGGATATATTTATGACCAAGTTAAAATATGATTAGTTCACCCCTTTGGTTGGTTGATTAATCGATCAGCCTGCCAGCCAGTTATTTAGATGGTCGAGCTGTCAGTCAGTCAATTGGTCGGATTGATAGTCTGACAGTCGGTCAGTCAGCAAGTTGGTTGTGCTGTCAATCAAGCATTCACTCAGTTGGTCGGGCTTTCAATCAGCCGGTTGGACGGGCTAGCAGTCAGGCAGTCAGGCAGATGGTCGAGTTGTTACTCAATCAGTCAGTCAGCCAGCCAACAGTTAGTTAGTCATCTGGTAGGTTGTCAGCACTCTTGTCAGTAGTGTTGTAGGATACATATGAAATATATAGAGGATATTGCAGGGCCGCGCTGGGATACGAGTTTCATCTTCTAGTGCTGTAAGTATCTCTCACGAGTGAGCGAAGCAAACGAGTGAAAGATACTTTCTGCACGAGAAGATAAAATTCGTATTCCCAAGCGGCCATGTAATGTTCTGTTTATTTTACAGATACCGATAAAATTTCCGCATAAAGCACAAGTTCGCCTGAGCGGGAAGCTTCTTGTAATTGGCTAATCATGTTAGTAACCACGACGAAACCAATATCCTCACACATGAAAGGTAAAAATTGTTTAGAACATAGCTAGCAGAGTCGCGCAATCAAATTCATTATACGTAAGCGTGCTCAAAATCCCGATAGTGCACGCTGACAGCGTCAGCAAATCCGACTTCGCCAGAAAAAAATTTTTTTCGCGCGAGCGGCCATTGCTAGTGCGGGGAAAAACAATACATTTCGCGACAATAATGGATACAAACAGAAACTCGGCCTGCTATTCCGAAAACGAAGACAATGTTTCGACCTTTTCCCATGGGCTAGAGTTCTTAAATGAGGCAGAAAAAGAGAAAAACAAAGGAAAAGGAGACTCGGCATCAGCGCCGTCACGATTCGCTTCAACTGATATTGTTGTCCGTTTTTCGCGTCGCATTTGATGCACAATTCCACCGGCTATGTTCTAAAACAATTGGTTCATGCTTTCAGCTGTGCACTATTGAGTTATGGAGCACGCGGGAAGTTTGGAGAGCACTCAAGAAGCTAGAGTTGCCCTCGGCTATCGCCTCGGGCAACTCTTACGCTTCTTGAGTGCTCTCCAAACTTCCCGCGTGCTCCATAACTCGATAGTGCACGCTAAAGCATGAACCAATTGTTAAATCTTCACTGCGCACGATGAAAAATATGATTTTTTTAGTAAAAAGAAAAATCCTGGTATTTCATTAGTATCTATATAATAAATATGTATATGTATATATAGAAAAAAAACTTACTATCTAGTAATGAGTACCCCATGTAATGTCTCTTATTCCGCAAGCAAATTCATAGGATAGAAATTCGTAATACATAGAAAAGACGTCTACCCCAAATCCTTTGGTATTAATATTGCATTCTCTGTGAAAAAAAAATCAAATCTTTCTTAAATCTTATTATGAGCTAGAACAGAAACATAATAAACTTAACCGATTTGAAAGTTGCAACATCATTATCAAAGTACTGGACTTTTTGTAAGGCAAAAAGGCCTTCTAGCGCCTAGTTCATCTATAAGTTAGTCAGAGCGCACCGTTAGTCGTTTTTCTTTGCTCTTTGTCAACGCTCTTCACAAAGGTACAACAGATCGATCTACGCAGCGTTGAGATGCGGTCCTTGGATGGGCTAATTGAAAATAGGCCTTTTTTGGCAAAGTATAAAAGGTGCCCGATGTTGATTTTCAAGAGAAATATTACAGATCAGCAGATCTGATTACCGACAGATCTCCCCCGCGGCTCTTGCAGATCCTGCGCCGGACTTCAGTCCAATTCTGCGTTGGAGTGTCGAGAAAGGTAACATGATCGAAGGTGGAAAATCCATCTTCTTTGACAAACCTACGGAAATCACTTAGTAAAAGATTAAACACTAAGCTGATTAGTTAATATTGATTAAATCAGTTCATTTTGAGGAATGAGTGGATAAGTGGAAAAAGGAATCTTGATCCAAGAAACTTTTGATCTAAACATTAACATTAATCATTAACAACTTTATGGCTGTGAGTTGCCACTTCTTTCCCCTGAGACCTCAAGATTCACAAACTAACCTAAATTTGTAATTTTGATTCTAAAAGTGGATGTGCAAGCAGGTGGAGATAACATTATAACTAATAAACGATAGATTAAAAGCGTACCAATAGAAAATTTCCACTTTTCTCATTAAGTTGCACATATTAAGACTGCATTTTTTAAATATGATATTATCATATACCATCAGTGCATCGTCACGTACGATTTCAACTTGTAGGCAATAATGCAACTGTTATAAAAATCATCTTCTACTTGTGCAAAAAAAATACTTCATGGCTGGTATGACGCGGAGTTTCGTCTCAGCCAAGAGAGACTCTCAGGTACTGTTCGGAAGTTTTAAGCAAACTCGTCGATCATTGCGCTCAAAGTCCCGTTCGTAAATTCAAGACGCTACCAGACAGGCCTTCTATTATGCAGGATTCCGAACCGCACATTCACGAGTTACAATATATCAAAATTAAAATTATAACATAACTAGTAAATTCGTGCAAACAAATTCAATTGCGCGAGCGTGCTTCAATTTTCCATTGTGCACGCTGGTGACGTCAGCAAACAAATGCCTCGCGAAAAAAAATTTTTCTCACGAGTGACTTCAGCATTTTTCATTAAAAAACGGGAAAAATTTCTGCAAAAAAGTTAAATTAGATATGGCAACAAGCGAACAAGCCGACGAGGATCTGGGATGTTACTTAAAGTGGTAACGGGGAACGTGGAACGGGGAACGGCTAACGGCAAACGGGGAATGGGTGTACAGCGGTAACCCACCTGAGAATTCAAAATGGCGGAGTAAACGATGTTTCCAAACACTAATTTTATCGCTAGGTCGCTGCTTGCAGCGATATTAGACTACTCGCTTTTATTTAACTATTGCCCAGGCGAAGCCACGAAGCCTAGTATTCCGATGCGAGAATTCGAAGTCAACGTTTCTGCAATGGCTGCCACCATTTGTTCTGACGTCTCTCTTTGTTTTTCCTTCCTGAAGTCTGCACCTTTTGGCAGAGTTTGGGTATGGTGGTTGTTTGTATTGCCCAACAGCATTTTTTGCAGATGAGTGGCAAGGAGGTAATATCTTAGATTAACAGAAATGAGCTAGAAAACGTAATAACCAGCCTAGTTATTAAAATTACTACATGCAGATATCTTCTTACCTTACCGCAAAATAACATCAGGAACATATCTTTGTATCGGCCCATAAACTTCCATGTAAACAATAGAGAAATCAAACATTGACAGAACTTTTAATAACATTTAATTTAACAGGGAAACATGAGTTATGTCTCCAAGAATGTAGGTGTATGAATTCACATTCATGCTAATGCTTACAATAATATTTACACTGCATTGATCATATTCAAGAGAAAGTGATTCCCATAATGGGCGTGAAAGTCATTCAGCTGTTTGCTTTACAACATTATTGATATTGCTAGGTTGTAACGGTGAGGATATTGGAGGTAAACTTCATTACCTTGCAGTACAATTACTCTATGAATATAAGAATAAATGCCGCGAGCTTGTAGTTCTGAGTTGATTGTTCAAATGTTGTGCATGAACTGTAAGATACTTACCTCTCCGAGGACTTGATTTCTATGCAACCTGCAATGTGTGCCAGACAAAAACTAAATTTATGAGGCACTCAACATTTCAAAGTAAAATCCTTCAATAAAACCTACGCTTACCGTCCATGCTTTTTGCTCCGAAGATGTTCGGAGCAAACTAACAACTGTTAGTTAATGTTCGGAGCAACTGCTAACTCTGGGATGTATTCATGCTCAAATTAAATGATAACTTGTCGATCAGTCGGTCGGTTATATTAGCCACCCAGCCAATCATTTAGTTGGTTGAGCTGTCAATCAGTTGGTCGGAATGTCAGTCAGTCAGACAGTCAGTCACTTAGTTATCCGGGCTGTCAGTCAATCACTCAAGTCAGTCACTCACTCACTTGGTCGGGCTGTCAGTCAATCAGTCAAGTCAGTCACTCACTCACTTAGTCGGGCTGCCAGTCAATCAGTCAGTCAGCCAGTCAGTCAGTCATTTACTTCGTTGGTCGGGTTGTCTGTCAGTCAGTTAAGTCAGTCAGTTAGTCAGTCGGTCGGGCCTTCCTTCAGTCAGTAGTGAGTACTCCTGTATTGCTTTGGGATAGTACTGAGTTAAATAAAGGAAAAAATGCAAGGAAATATTCAGCACCTAATCAAAGTCTCCTAAACAGCTAGAAAAGTCCTTGCTTTTCCGTTTTAGGCCTTTTTATTGTTCTTCCTTAGATTAATCCTCCTTTTTTAACTTCGTGATAAACAGTTACAAGTTACAGCCGTTTTTGGAAATCTACGTATAAATCGTTAAAAATCTAAAATAAACAAACGAATCAAACTTTACGTTTAATTTGGCAGTTGTAACGTCATGAACTAAGAGTTAAACTCACTGTAAAGACACCTTCTTTTCGCGAAGGCCTACTAGGACCGAGTCCATTTACTAGCTACTTCAGGTACAATTTAAATGGCTCTTATTTCACTCACGCTGACGCAGTCTTAAAAGCTACAACAATTTTACGCAACGCTAAGATGGGGTCTGTGGATGGGTTGAATCAAAAGGTGCTCCCACTTGGTTGCAGGGGAAGTTGTTCCACTTTCCAAATGGTGAATCCTTTCCAACACTAGTGGCAGACTTGCCAATTTGTCCACTAGTGGCCGATTTTCCATTTTGTCCACCAGTGGCAGATTTGCCATTTTGTCCACTAGTGGCCGATTTGCCATTTTATCCACTAGTGGCCGATTTGTCATTTTGTCCACTAGTGGCACAATTGCCATTTTGTCCACTGGTGGCCGATTTGCCATTTTGTCCACTAGTTGCATATTTTCCATTTTGTCCACTAGTGGCAGATTTGCAATTTTTTCCACTAGTGGCCGATTTGCCATTTTTTCCACTAGTTGCATATTTGCCATTTTGTCCACTAGTTGCCGATCTGCCATTTTTTCCACTAGTTGTATATTTGCCATTTTGTCCACTAGTTGTCGATTTGAATTTTGTCCAGTAGCGTCACATTTTCCATTTTATCCACTAATGGCTGATTTGGTAATTTTTCCACTGGTTGCAGATTTGCTATTTTGTCCACTAGTGGCAGATTTGCCATTTTGTTCACTAGTGGCCGATTCGCCATTGTGTCCACTAGTTCCAGATTGGCCATTTTTTCCACTAGTGACCGATTCCCCAATTTGTTCACTAATGGCAAATTTGCCAATTTTGCCACTAGTGGCAGATTTTCCATTTTGTCCACTAGTGGCAGATTAGCCATTTTGTCCACTAGTGGCGCATTTGTCATTTTGTCCACCAGTGGCAGATTTGCCAGTTTGTCTACTAGTGGCACATTTGCCATTTTTTCCACCAGTGGCAGATTTGGAATTTTGACCACTAGTTGTCGATTTCCCATTTTGTCCACTAGTGACACATTTGCCATTTCGTCCACTAGTGGCAGATTTGCCATTTTTTCCACTAGTGGCAGATTTTTCCATTCTTCCATTAGATGCACATTTGTAATTTTGTCCACTAGTAGCCGATTTGCCATTTCGTTCACTAGTATACATTTGTACGCAATTCTCATTCTGGTTTCCATAATTGTTTTGTTCTCCCTCTGCCCATGAAGAAAATTGGCTTGTCACAGGAGTGTCGTCAATCTAGTAAAACTCATTGTCCGGTTTTCTGTAAAGTCCAATCTATACACGCAAATCTTGCATTGTATTGCGTATGAATTTGTTCTCGTCGGCATATTTGATTACTGGTACACCTCCCCCGTGGCTCTTGCAAATCCTGCAGGCTTCAGTCCAACTGAGCGCTGGGATGTCGAGGAAAAGGTAACATAATCGAGAATGGAGAACCCATCGTTTTTCACTTACCTGTTGTTATCAGCGAGTAAAAATTAAAACACCCAAGCAGATTAAAATCAGCTAGATCAGTACAGATTGAGAAACGTGTGCATGATTGAATGAAGAATTTTGAACCAAGAAATGTTTGATCCGATTATGAACTCCTTTAAGGCTCTATTTTGTCAGCCCTTCCCCGGAGACCTCAAGATTCGCGAATTAACTAAGTTGAAAAAGGACGACGAAGAAATATGGCAATTGATGTTTGTTTATCTAGAGGTGTCCTTATGATAGAAAATCGTACACCTTTCCCATTAAAGTTCGGAAAACATTTGTGCATTTTAAAAATATGATAGGATGATGTACCATCAATGCATCGTTATAGCTGGCTTCAACTTATAATAATAATAATAATAATAATAATAATAATAATAATAACGTTTATTCAAACCATAACAAGGAGGGGAAGGTTATTTTGGGAGGATACATATGTGATAAGGCGAATTGTTAATTTCTCGATTTTCTTTTCGCATTTCGTATGCTTCTAGCACTTCTTAATTTACGCGTATTCTTTTATCATTTTCACTAATTCATTTATTCACCATTATCTTTCCGCTCTAGGTAAATACGGCATTCCAAAGTGCCATATTTTATTTTGGGTTCTGTTTAAACCCTTTCCGTCTAAGTGTATTGTGTTTCCTAGATTTCCCTCACTATTTGGTAAGTTTCTGTCTCGTGGTACCTTTCTACTTATTTTAACGTTTTATTCAGTCGTCACCAAAAAAGTTCAAAGGGCGGGGGGGGGGGCTGTAGTTTAAACTGACTGTCAATAGCTGCTTATTCTTAGGGAGAGGGTGGAGGAGAGTCTAAAGAATATTACAGAGCTTAAGGGATCATTTTTTTTGACACAAAAGTCCTCTAGCCCCTCTCCCCCCTCGACGATAAGATAATAAGAGAACATATAATATTGATTCTGACCTTCTGTAACAGCGAGAAAGTCGTTCCTTCGTCGTCAGAGAAATTGTTGTTTTCGTTAACAATGGACATGTCGTGCTTGTTCAGTTCACAAGTTCCATCGTCTTTCCCCTTGGAGGACAACTTGAAGTTGGTGGAAATACACCAGGTGTTTCTGAGACATTGCTGACTACACGATAACAAAATGCGTAAATCAAATCGTTTACCGACATATCTTTTAAGGCTCGTATATTCTCAGGTTTCAAAAAAGGAAAAAGGAGAAATTTTGGGGTTGTCTTTGGCGGAAAAACGTGCATTACCCAACAGAAATAATAAAACAACTGTCGTCTTCGAAGCCATATCTTGTTCTGTTGCACTATGGAATAATCTTTACAGCTTGTAATAACACTCCCTGTACTTCGTAATTAGAATATAACTTCTCAAACTCATTAACAATTTATAACTCGAGCCCACCAATCAACAACTGTATACCACATCACGTGGCTGCGTTTGGATATCCAGTGAAAAACTAGATGAAAATCTTTTAAGATTTGGGTACAATATCCAACTGTCTATTGATTCTCGAAAAATCCTGCGACATTAATAAATTAATTCCAACTATATAACGTCTCACGCAAAAAAAAATCTATTTCCTTCAAAGAATGTAACAGAATGATTGGGAAATTCCCATATTATAGCAGTTCGTAGAATTTATAACGACTTTGAAATTACTGTTATCGAAAGTTACACTCTGAAATACTGAACTGACATGATCAACTCTTGCACATCCTGTCTTGAATTTTAAACAGTCCGCCTGACTCCATGGTGCAAATCTTGAGCGTTGAGCCAATGTCGGAAAATCTGTAACGCCTATTTGTTCTTGTAAACCGTAGATTTTGGAACAGAATTGATAGCACACTCCTTCATGAGGATCTTTGGCCCCGGAAAAAATTCGCAGCATTTATTCTACAGAGGCGCCATCATTTCTGTTATCAACGTAGATAACTAATCAACACTTGCAGTCGGCAGGTTTCTATGCGGGTAATCAAAAGGGGCATGCCATGAAATCTACAGCTCAAAAAGAATTAAAGAACCCTTTAATTACATGAGTAGTGTATTAAAACAAAAAATTGGAGAAAATATTTGAGGCGATGGAGAATGCCGAAAAAAAAAGATAATAAAGCTGTAATTTAAAATTCGTGGCAAAACATTGCTGCATTTTTAAAATACTCTTGCCTTTCGTGGTATCTTTTAACCTTGGCTCATAAAAAATGAGGAGTTACTGAAAATATAAAAGTTTCAGTTATAGATGTCTTTTGTACTTTGTGAACAAGAACGCGCGCGTTAACGTTTAGAACCCAGGGCCGGGTTGTTCAAAGCTGTGTTAAGATAACCCAGGGTTAGTGTGAAATTTGATTTCAGATCTGAAAGCTCTGAAAGAAAATTCAGCTTAATTCCATTTGTCTACAATTTGATCACTGAATGTCCTAAAAAGAACTAGGAAAAATTATCCCAAAATGGCTTTTGATTAGAGAAATTTAGAAACCTGGATTAAAATTTAACCCTGGGTTAGAGCTAATCGGCCTTTGAACAACTGGGCCCAGATCACCTGTTTCGTTCGCATGTATAATACATAATGTCAGGTAATGTACTTGTGCGCTACGAACAGCTCGGCAAGGAACCTTCCGTCCATTGTGGTTATTATTTTATAAAGGTTCAAGCTTTTATAAAGGTTTATAAAAGTTTTTATCAAAGGTTGACCAATTAATCCACAATTCACAATGAATCTTGGATCGGAATCACTTAGCGCGATGTCATCATGGAGGCCGAAGTCTTCGATCAGTTTTATAATATGTTTTTAAACAAAAATAGCTAAAAATAGCTACTCATTCAGTCAGTCATCCAGCTAACCGCCCCGTCAGTGAGTCAGTTGGTACAGCTCTCAGTCAGTCAGTCAGTGCTTCCGTAGTGTTTTGGAAGACGTATAAAATACTGACAAAAAAAAGGTCACATCTGTATTTAGGATCTAATTAAAGTCTCCCCATCAGCCAGAAAAGTTCTTTTTTTTTTACGTTACAGGCCTTTATCATTCTTCTATGCTCCATTTTGACGCTTTCCACAAAAGTTACAGCAGATCTACGTAGCCTTTAGTAAAGACTTTAAGATGATTTACAGTTAATTCAAATTACAGTGCGCCTTTCTGGCAAAGAACAAAAGGTGCACCCTCTTGGCTCTTTGGAGAAAAAATTACAGATATTGTCGTTCCACTTTCCTGATACGAGATGCTTTCCGGCAAACATGTTGAGACATCTCTCTCTCTTGCTATGATTGTTCGGCCATCCCTGCCTTTAGTTAAAGTAAACTGTTAGATTGTAGTGAATATGATTCAGTTATTAAAGAATCATTGAAAGGGCTCGCCCCATCTTTCAATTAGAGTTAATGGTTGGGGTTTAATTTGAAATAACAAGAATGTTTTCTAGGTCAACCTTTCTAGACAAACATTTTGTCGAAGGGGAAAAATTGGCAGGAAATGGAGAATGCTAAAAAGGAGTTACGCTCGGCTCGTTAAAGAAGGAATTAATGTAGATCATAATTTTAAAAGGTGGAATAACTTGAAAACGATTTGACACTCCTGGTTTGATATCTTGCAGTCAGTAATTACTTTGAAATAGATCGTGTTATTCTACAAAATTACATTCAAGTTACCCTCTAAGAAGGACGGAAAAGCAACTTGGAAATGAGCAAACACGATATTTCTGTTGTTGAGGAAATTATCACTGACCCTGTCAATTTAATATGTGTTACTTTTCCATTTGGCCGCCGAAGTCATTTCAGCTTTCTGTTTGTTTAAAGGCTGAACTCTAATTTATTCAGATCAATAGAATTCTAAAATTTCTCGGTTCCTTAAGCTTCGTTCTCCTATTTTAGTTACACAATTAACGTACGCTTCACTTAACCCTTTTATCAAATCCATTTATCACTCATCAGTACTCTCCATCGCCCCGAAAAATTGGAGTGCTAACATTTTGCAGCCTCAAACATCCACCATGAGAGGCTTACTGGTAGTTGCATGTTTGCTCATTTGTGTGATGGCAAGTAAATTAGCAGTGTTCAAAACTAAATTTTTCCTTAAACCAATCAAAGGCTTCTTCAGATAAGATGAACTAACATGCCATATCAGACACAAAATCAAAAAAGTTAGTACTTATTAAAGATGAAGCTCTGCGTCTACAATTAATATTTTTAAATGAAAGGGTTCAAGGTACAGTAGTCCTACTAGCTTAAACATTTCCGTTTACAAAATAAAAAAAAATTGACGAGATCTAGAGTTTTCAAATAAACTTGCTGAGATTTTGAATTTCTATTTGCAGACCAATAATAAATGAACAGTTCCCCGAGGGACCTAGAGCTTTCTATAGATATATTTAGATTGTTAACGTCGTACAATCTAGCAGCTGAATAGGCAAAAGAAGTTGAAGCCAGATTTTTCCATGCACAGATAAGGTTTATTTCTATTTTGATAACTGTTTAATTTGTTTTCTTCCTTTGTCCAGGGCGGTAAATTAAATTAAATTCAACCTGATAAAGATGCTACCGACGGAAAAATGTCGAAAATCCGCGCCACTTACGTTCAAGGCGAATAATTTCAAGGCCTTTTTTCTCCGGCCTAAAAACGTCAGATTTTTTTTTTGGATCTCATGGATCTCAGGCTTCAAAACACGAATTCGAAATTCAACTTTCGTCCTGGAGGGGTAAATTTCTGGGGGGTATTAAAACATAATTTGGTTTTATCAAACGAGTTGGTGAAGATCGATTACGGTAGAGATTTTCCAAAGATGACGTTTCAAGCGCGAGTTTCAGCGGACTTTTACTTGGACAGCCCCATCTTACAAAGATTAACAAGCGCCTAGTTCATTTACTAGTAAATCAGTACACACCGTGTATGTATTTTTTGGCCTTGTGTTGACGCTTTCCACAAAAGCTAGAAAAGAACTACATAGCGTCGAGATAGGGTCCACAGATTCACAAAAAACTTTTCTGGCAAAGAACAAAAGGTGCATCCTGTTGGTTCTCTCGACAAAAATTACACGTAACGTCGTTCCACTTTCCAGATGGGAGATACTTTCCGGCAAACATGTTGGCACATTTCTCTATCTTGCTATGACTGTTCGGTTCTCCATCTGCCCATAAAGAAAACTGGCCTGCCACAGGAGTATCGTCAATCCAGTAGAACTCATTGTTCGGTTTTCTGTAAAGTCCAATCCATACACCCATGTCTTGTACTGATTTCTGATTTTGAATCAGGTTGAGAATGAAGTTGTTCTCATCAGCAGATCTGATTATTGGCAGGTCTCCCCCGTAGCTCTGGCAAATATTACGGGCTTCAGTCCAACTCTGTATTGGGGTGTCGAGTATCAGATAACATGATTGAGAATGGAGAACCCATTTTCTCTGGCAAACCTATCGGTATCATTTGGTGGAAAATGAGATGGTTAAGGCAACAATACTCCAGCCGATTAATTGCATATGATTTTTCGAAGTAATGTTGAGTAGTGGTGAGGTAAATGTCTATCATTAAACCGTAAAATAATCAGAAATTAAACTGTTGACACGCGATTTTGTCTCTTTGCCGTTCGGAGATGTATGGTACCTGCTCAAAAGCTTGTCTCGATTGCGCTCCTAAAATGCTGGAAACATGTACACCGAAATGCACAAAATTCGCCTCCTGACTTTCTTGATATTTTCATATAAAAGCCAATCAGAAGCTTGATTTTTATTTGTTCAGAATAGTTGCTAAGATCGGTCAAGAAACTTAGAGTGAAACTTAGCTTTAAAGAGTTTCTCATAATTATAAGAGAGATTTAAGCAGAAAATTTCTTAAATCTATCAATAGGCCTGCGAAACGTTGTCAAGGGAAAGGTCAGTGAGTTCAAATGGTTGATAAAAAAAAAAATTGCATAGATTGAAGTCGTTGACTTTAATGAGTTAGATATATGTGCTCTTTACCTACAATTTCCTTAAAACTTTCTCACAAAAGTAAAAATCATTCGATCGACGCTGCCAGAGCCATAAGCAATTACTCCAAACGCCAAAAGTTGATCTAAAGTTATCGAGCACGATCGAGGCAGCCCACTTTTTTATGACTTCCAAATTAGCATATCAGCGCGCGCAAAAAGCACTTTTCAACTGCCTTGTATATACTAGAAACACTTAGATCAGTACATATTTACAAATGAGTGGGTCCTAAAATTATCACGTGCTATCGATGCAACGTGACAACTGGACTTCCACTTCTCAGGGGCCGGTCATTATTCATCAGGGGGGGAGGGGAGGGAAGGGGAGCTTCGGAGGACTTGGAGTTTAAAGAGTGTCAGAAGGCTCTGTAATTCTCTTCTGACTACACTCATTGGCAGTTGATTGGCAGTCAAATTTTTTACAGTCTCCCCCTAATGCTCTGTTGGCAGCAACCCTTCCTTCCTCCGTCCCCCCTGTAATTCGCGTGTCACCCCCGACCCTCCACCCCTTTCCTCAGGCTAAAAATAGTGACAGGTCTCTTAAAACAGGCACAGCGTAAATCTTACCTTTAAAAACAATGTGAATATCGTTTCTTCCTGATCAGCAAAGTTACTTCTTTCGTTCACAACGGAAATGTCGTGCTTGTTCAGTTCACAAGTTCCTTCCATGATTTTCTTCTTGGAGGACAACTTGAAGTTGGTGGAACTACACCAGATGTTTCTCAGACATTCTTGACCGCACGATAACAAACTGGGTGAGTAAAATCGTTTGAAAACGTATCCTATCAGCCTCTTATTTTTGAAGGTTTCGAAATATGAGCAATGAGAATTTCTAGAGTAGCCTTCGGCGAAAAGACGTGCCGCAGTTCCCATCAGCATCAACAACACAGCTGTTTTCCGCGCAGCCATGACTGTTGGTTAGACAAAATTAAACAATCTATTGAAGGCATATTATGCATGGATTATATCCAGCCTATCTTTCATTCGAACTAGTTGGGTCTGAATGATGTTTCCCTGACAGGTCTTTGTTCGTTGATGTCAGGTCAGCCTTTCTAAACAATTATTTTGCCGGGGGAAAATTCAGCAGGAAGTGAAATAAATGCTTAGAAGAGTTTCGCGTAGCTAGACAAACAGATAATTCATTTGAAAGCGAATTAAAAAAAAATAAAATATATTTTACACCAGATCACTTGTTATAAAGTGTAGAAAAGGTTGAAATAAAAACAACAACAGCTGAACCCGTTGTTCAGACGTAACCAAGGAAGCATGGTAATCCATATGATAATTTCTGTAATACAATTGTCTTGAGTTAATTAAAAAACGCACAAACAAACACACTTTGAAAAAAACTTTGTTAGATCTACATATTGTTGAGATGGAGTCTATAGATGGTTTGATTTACAATAATCCTTTCTGGCAAAGAACAAATTTAAAGGTGCCCACCCTTAGTAGTGACGGGGAAAAGTGCAGTCAATGTCATTCCACTTTTCCAATTGTAGATGTTGACACATTTCTCAATCTTATGAAAGTCGCTGTTGGAGATATAAGAATTACTAACGTTGCTGGGTAGGGAAGGGTTCAGCGGTCATGACGTGCAGAATAGATTCGTTCATGTAATCCTTTCACAAAGATGCGCTGACAAGGACTGGGTACTAATAATTAGATACTTGTAAGCAATCCTGTAAATTCGTACTCGGCGTGAAAGTCAATATTTTACCTAACGAGATATCCTCCGAGCAACAATGGCTACAAGGGATTGTCGGGTTGTTGGCGTCCTCTTAGATCGTGACAGTCATCACAAGTAATTAAATGGTTAATCCGTCTTGAGAACAAGACTAGCTGGGTTGGAATCCTTGCTGTCTTTAGATCCCATTAATATATAAGTTAATTTACCTCTAGTTACGTTGCATTTTACCCTCTGAAATAATCTCATGCTGCACGTGGACTGATCAGAAAGGATTCGCCGGTTTAGAGTTTATTTCGATCTGAGTTACGATTTAGCTTACCATGGTAAATGCAATTAAACTGTGGAGGGAAAAAGTCATTGCTTTTATCGCATTGTGATAAAATTATGATCTAATATATGATCAGTGCATAGCTTATTCAGTTCGTCTTTATGTCACGGTCTCGATTATGATGACCAGAAGTTACCGAAACTGCATAATTTTTCATTGCTTTACGGGATTTACAACGGCCACTTTTAATCGCCTCCCGGTTAGCTCAATGGATAGAGCGCTGGACTGTTGTGCGGGAGGTCGAGGGTTCGAGCCCCGGCCGGACCAACACTCAGGGTCTTAAAATAATTGAGAAGAATTTGCTGCCTTTCTATAACATCAAGAAATGGTTAGATATTCTAGTCTTCTCGTATAGGGACGAATAAATGGACGTCCCGTCTCCTGCAGGGTTGGGGTAGGAGACGTTAATTTACCACACACGAGATGACTGTGTGATGGATGTCCTCCCCTGGGTGCGATGGGTGGGTTTACAGAGGGCCATGTGTTAGAAAACTCTTTACTGAGTTAATCATGTATTTACCCTCTTGAAATAAAGAACATTGTATTGTATTGTATTGTATTGCACGTAGGCGTATTTTGAACTTTTCGATTTTTCCGAGGAATAAAAGGGCAATGTAACTTTTTGATATAATTTTCGATATAGGTTCATTAAAAGGGTTCTTTAGTAGAACAAAAATGAACTGCGAAATTTTGCAACTGTCGGCGGATTCTCGATATTTATGGTCAGTGACTCTCAGGACCTTGATATCCATTGTTTTCTAAACAGAGTATTCTATGGCATCACTACTGAATATTCTGAGTTCCACAAGGTCTAGCTCGTTCGCAAAGGAACGAGAAATGCGACTTGAAAATTTTGAAGATTGGCCGCGCGGACGCCATATTTTCAAAGTTGATCATTTAGTGTGAAAGCATGGAATGATGCCCCTCTAGTACTCCCTAAAGCTATCAAAGCATATGTGCAAACGACGGATTGTGATTGGCTTGGTGATCTCCTAACAATAGAGGAGGTTTGGGGAGAAAATTCTGCTTAACAGGGAAGGTAGAGGGGACTAGCTTTTTCGCGGAAGCCCCTCACGTGGTTCGGGCGGCTACGGGTGGTTCAGGTGTCAATGCACTAAGATAATATATTTACACGATTAACTGCTTCTGATTATAATTGGGTTATTCCGTTTAATAATATCTGCTCCCCCTACATAAGAAACTAGTTTTTGATTAACATTAGCCAACACAAGTCAATCAACTAGAAATGATTCCGCAATACATGCGCTCACTTTTAACTTCGCGGTAACAATTATAAGTTACAGCGGTGTTTGGAAATCTACATACCAAATTGTCAATAATACAAAACAAACCTACCAGGCTAGCAAAGGCTAACTAGGGCCAAGTCCAATAAACTAGTTTAATTTAATTTAATTTAATTTATTAGATTCGCCGACAGACAGGGACACCGCAACAACCTGCGCCAATTACTGCAGGCCCAGTAAACCCACCCATCCCACCCTAGGGGAGAACATCCACCACACAGTAATCTCGCGTGTGGGAAATTAACGTCTCCTACCCCTAACCCTACTCAGATCAAAGTGCATCGTAAAGCATTCTTAATCACTTCATGTTGACGTTTTTCACAAAAGTTACACTAGATCTACGCAACGCTAAGATGGGATTTGTGGATGACTTGAATCAAAATAGGCCTCTCTGGCAAATAATTGAGGGTTCCGTAAGGTGACCAGGCAAGTTGCAGGAGATGCCAAATTGTGGATCCTTTCTGGCATGCATATGCACACAACCCTCACTGTGATTGTTCGGTTCTCCATTTCGCCATAACGAAAATTGGCCTGTCATAGGAGTATCATCAATCCAGTAAAACGCATTTTTTGATCTTCTGTAAAGTGCAATCCATACACCCAAGTCTTTCATTGATTTGCGTATGAATTTGTTCTCATCGGCAGACCTGATTAATAGTAGATCTACCCCGTGGCTCTTGCAAATCCTGCGGGCTTTAATCCATTTCTGCGTTGAAGTATCGAGGACAAGGTAACATGATCGAGAATGGAGAACGCATCCTTTTTGACAAACCTGGTGTTATCAGTGAGTAAATTAAAACACCCAAGCAGTTTGAAATCAACTAGATCAGTACGTAATGAGAAATGTGTGGTTGATTAAATAAAGAATTTTGAACCAAGAAATGTTTGATCCAATCATGAACACATTTAAGGCTTTACTTTGTAACCACTTCCCCCGCAGACCTCAAGATTTGCGGATAAACTAAATGTGAAAAAGGACGAAGAAATATGACAATTGATGTTTGTTAATCTAGAGGTGTCCTTATGATAGAAAACCGTCCACCTTTCCCATTAAATTGCGAAAAACATGCATGCATTTTAAAAATATGATACTACCAATGCATCGTTACAACTGGTTTCAACTTATAACAAGGAGAGGGGGTTTTGTGAGGATACACATGTGATGAGGCGAAAATCCCGATTTTCTTTCGTATTTCGTAGGCTTCTGACACTTATTAATTTAGGCGTATTCTTTTCTCGTTTTCACTCATTTATTTATTCACCAATATTTTCGTGCTTTAAGTAAATACGCCGTCCCCAAAGTGCCATGTTTTATTTTAGGTTCTGTTTAAACCATTTCGGTGTAAGCGTGTTGTGGCAGGAAATGGAGAATGCTAAAAGGAATTTGGCTTGTCTCGTTAAAGAAAGAATTAATGCGAATCATAGTTTTAAAAAGTGGAATACTTTGCAAACGGCTTGACCCTCCTGGTTTGCTATCATGCAGTCAGTAATACTTAGAAATAGATGGCGTTCTTCTACAAAATCATATTCAAGTTGCCCTCTAAGAAGGACGGCAAAGTAACTGGGAAATGAACAAACACGACATATCTGTTGTTGAGGAAATTATGAACTCTATCAACTTAAAATGTGTTATTTTTCCAATAACACATTTTAAGTTGATTCTCGAGTTAATTCAAGTTTTTGTTTGCTTAAGGGCTGAGCTTTAATTTACTCAGATCAATAGAATTCTAAAATCTTTCGGTTCCTTCAGTTTCGTTCTCCTATTTTATTTACACAATTAACGTACACTGCAGTTAACCCATTTATCAAACCCATTTATCCGTTCATCAGTACTCCCCAGCTCAACAAAAAACTGGAGTGTTATCATCTTCAAGCCTCAAACATCTGCCATTTTCTCATGAGAAGCTTACTGGTAGCTGAATGTTTGTCTATTTGTGTGATGTTTGTTTTGCGTGGCGCGCAGAATATAGCTCAATTGGTTAGTACGCCGGATTGTGTTGTGCGGGAGGTCGAGGGTTCGTGCCCCGGCCGGACCAATACTCATGCTCTTAAAAATGACTGAGGAGAATTTTGGACGAATAAACCTAAACCCAGTCTCCTGCATGGTTAGAGGTGGGAGACGTTAATCTCACACGCACGAGACTACTGTGTGGTGGATGTCTTTCCCTAGGGTAGGATGGGTGGTTGTTGGCCCTGAAAAGCCCTTATGGGGAGTGGCCAATTAACCTATGTGTGTGTGTATGTATGTATGTATGTATGTATGTATGTATGTATGTATGTATGTATGTATGTATGTATGTATGGTAGCATTTTCCTGAAAGGTCAAACTATCCTTTTGACGAAACGATTAAGCGGTTTTACCGCGTGACAAAGTTTTATCCTATAGGAGACATCAGCATTTGGCGACAGGTTATGTTAAGTTTTTACTCATATTTCACGTAGGTGGGTGGTTCGGATGCGTCAATCAGATATTTCCTGCCTTCAAGATGAGTGATATGAATTTTGACACAAAGACGAATAATTTCAAGGCCTTTTTTTCTCCTAAAAACGTCAGATTTGTATTTTGGATGTTATGGTTCTCAGGTTTGAAAACATGAAATTCAACTTTCGTGCAGGTGGGGTAAATTTCTGGGGGGTATTAAAACATAATTTGGTTTTTTAAAATGAGTTGATAATGTAGGTTGACAACCGTAGAGATTTTCCAAAGCTGACGTTTCAAGCGCGAGTTTTTCAGCGGACTTTTACTTCGAGAACTCCATCTCACAAAGATCAACAATGGCCCAGTCCATTTACTAGTAAATTACACACCGTATATACATTTTTTTGCCTCGTGTTGACGCTTTCCATAAAAGCTAGAAAGATCTACATAGCATCGAGATGGGGTCTATAGATTCACAAAAAATCTTTCTGGCAAATAACAAAGGGTGCAGCCTGTTGGTTCTCTTGAGAAAAATTACAGATAATGTCCTTCCACTTTCCAGATGGGAGGTGCTTTCCGGCAAACATGTTGGCACATTTCTCCCCATTCTTATTGTTCGGTTCTCCATTTGCCCATAAAGAAAACTGGCCTGCCACAGGAGTATCATCAATCCAGTAGAACTCATTGTCTGGTTTTCTGTAAAGTCCAATCCATACACCCAGGCCTTGTACTGATTTCTGATTCTGAATCAGGTTGAGAATGAAATTGTTCTCATCAGCAGATCTGATTATTGGCAGGTCTCCCCCATGGCTCTGGCAAATCCTTCGGGCCTCGGTCCAATTCTGCGTTGGGGTGTCGAGAATCAGATAACATGATCGAGAATGGAGAACCCATTTTTTCTGACAAACCTATCGTTATCAGTCAGTGGAAAATGAGATGGTTAGCTTAACAATACTTAAGCCTATTAATTGAATATAATTTTTCGAAGTGCATGGAGGTGAAGGGTGGCGAGGTAAATATTTATCATTAAACCGAAAAATAATCGGAAATGAAATTGTTGACGCGCGATTTAGTCTCTTAGAAGTTGGGGGATGAATGGTACCTTCTCATAGGCCTGTCCTATTTGCGCTCGTAAAATGCTGGAACCTTGCCCACCGAAATACTTAAAATCTTAATATTTTTATATAAACGTCAATCAAAAGCTTGCCTTTTCGTTGTTCACAATAATTACCGAGATCGGACAAGAAAAATAGAGTGGAACTTAACTGTAAAGAGTTGCTCAAAATTATGCGAGAGATCTAGGTATTTTCTAAAGTCTAACAATAGGCCTGCGAAACGTTGTAAGGGGAAAGGTAATGAGTTCAAATAGTTGATAAACATTAAAAGAAATTGCATACTTTGAATTCGTTGACTTACTTGAGTTTGATATGTGCTCTTAACCTACAATTTCCTTAAGAACTGCTGAGAAAAGCAATTAGAACATAGCTAGCAGAACCGCGCAATCAAATTCAATCTACGTACGTGTGCTCAAAATCCCTATAGTGCAAGCCGATAGCGTCAGCAAATTGCTTCGCCAGAAATTTTTTTTTTCGCGCGGGCGCCATTGTTAGCGTGGGGAAAAATAATATATTTCGCGATAATAATGGATACAAACAGAGACTCGGCCTACTTGTCCGAAAACAAAGAATGTTTCGACCTTTTCCCTTGGGCTAGAGTTCTTAAGTGAGGCAGAAAAAGAGAAAAACAACGGAAAAGGAGACTCGGCATCAGCACCGTCACGATTCGCTTCAACTAATGTTGTTGTCCGTTTTTCGCGTCGGATTTGATGCACAATTCCACCGGATATGTTCTAAAACAATTGGTTCATGCTCTCAGCTAGAGAAGAAGCTAGAGTTTCTCAAGAAGCTAGAGAAGCTCAAGAAGCGATTCGCTTCAACTAATGTTGTTGTCCGTTTTTCGCGTCGGATTTGATGCACAGTTCCACCGGATATGTTCTAAAACAATTGGTTCATGCTCTCAGCTAGAGAAGAAGCTAGAGCTTCTCAAGAAGCTAGAGTTGCCCTCGGCTATCGCCTCGGGCAACTCTTACGCTTCTTTCGTGCTCTCCAAACTTCCCGCGTGCTCCATAACTCGATAGTGCACGCTAAAGCATGAACCAATTGTTAAATATTAGTCGATCGACGCTGCCAGAGCCCTATGCAATTACTCAAAACGCCAAAAGTTGATCAAAAGTTATCGAGCATGCACGATCGGGGCAGGTCCATTTGCTTATCACTTCCGAATTAGCGTATCAGCGCGCGCAAAAAGCACTTTTCACCTGCGTTCTATATACTAAAAACACTTAGATCAGTACATATTTACAAATGATTGGATCATAAAATTATCATGTGCTATCAATGCATTCAGGGGCTGGTCTTTATCACGGGGGAAGGGGGGAGCATCGAAGGAAATTAAAAGAGTGTCAGAAAGTTCTATAATTCTCTTATGACCCCACTCATTGGCAGTTCATTGACAGTCCATTTTCCATAGTCCCCCCCTCCCTAATAGTTATACTCTGTTGGCGGCAGCTTTTCCCTCCTCTGCCCCCCCTGTAATCCATGTGTCCCCCCCGATCCTCCACCCCATCCCTCAGGCTACAAATAATGACAGGTCTCTTAAAACATGCAAAGTATAAATCTTACTTTTAAAAGCAATGTGAAAGTCGTTACTTCCTGATCAGCGAAGTTACTACTTCTTTCGCTCACAACAGAGATGTCGTGCTTGTTCAGTTCACAAGTTCCTTCCATGATTTTCTTCTTGGAGGACAACAACTTAAAGTTAGTGGAACTACACCAGATGTTTCTCAGACATTCTTGACCGCCCGATAACAAACTGGGTGAGTCAAAACGTTTGAAAACGTATCCTATCAGTCTCTTATTTTTAAAGGTTTCGAAATAGGAAAAATGTGAATTTCTGGAGTAGTCTTCGGCGGAAAGACGTGCTGCAGTTTCTATCAGTATCAACAACACAACTGTTTTCTGCGCGGTCATGACTGTTGGTGAGACGAAGCAATCTATTGAAGGCATATTAAGCTAGGACTACATATCTCGCCTATCTTTCATTTGAACTAATTGTTGGTCTGAATGAAGTTTCCCTAACAGGCTGTCTTCAGGTCTTTTATTCGTTGATGTCAGGTCAGCCTTTCTAAACAATTATTTTGCCAGTGGGAGTTTAGAAGGAAATGAAATAAATGCTTAGTAGAGTTACGTGTTGCTAGACAAACAGACAATTCATGCGAAATCCAATTAAAAAAATTACATTAAAAAATTTTATACCCGACCGCCGTTATAAAGTTCAGAAAAGGTTGAAATAAACAACAACAGGTGAACCCGTTAAAAAAAAAAAAAATTCAGACGTAACCAAGGAAGTAGGGTAATTCATATGATAATATCCGTAATACAATTGTCATAACTTAATTAAAAAACAAACAAATAGACACATTTTGCAAGGAACTTTGATAGATCGTTGAGATTGAGTCTACAGATGGTTCGATTTACAACGAGTAGTTCAATGTGAAAGTGGGTGCTGGCGTCAGAGCTGGAAGGAAATACTGACAATACGATCTCAATAAATAGTATAGCAAGGGTTGGTGTGGCTTTTTAAAAGAGAATTATGGTTTTTTTTCCGACTAGTTTAGTTTTAAAGGGTTTTTTCGAAACAACAACAGGGCCCCCAATTTTTTTTCTTGAATTAAGGAAAGAACGTGTTCTCCGAATGGAAGCATTTTTGCCTATCACGTCACTGCTGCTGTATGCACTGAGAAAAAAAGGATCTCCATGAAGTATGATATCGGCAAAAATTGCTCACATAATAGGGCAGCCATTAGGGTAATCCATATGATAATATCCGTAATACAATTGTCATAACTTAATTAAAAAACAAACAAATAGACACATTTTGCAAGGAACTTTGATAGATCGTTGAGATTGAGTCTACAGATGGTTCGATTTACAACGAGTAGTTCAATGTGAAAGTGGGTGCTGGCGTCAGAGCTGGAAGGAAATACTGATAATACGATTTGAAGTAAACAGAATAATAAGGGTTGGTGTGGCTTTTTAAAAGAGAACTACGATTAATTCCGACTTGTTTAGTTTTAAAGCCTTTTGCGAAACAACAACAGGCTCCCGCAAAACTTTTTTCTTGAGTTAAGGAAAGAACGTTTATTCCAAATGGAAGCATTGATTTTTTTGTCCATCACGTCACTGCTGCTGAATGCACTAAGAAAAAAAGGATCTCCATGAAGTATGATATCGGCAAAAATTTCTTATAGAATAGGGCAGCCAAACACATAAACGTCTTTTGTCTTCCTTTAAGGGAAAGGCAATGAGTTCAAAATGTTGATAAACATTAAAAGAAATGGTATACTTTGAAGTCGTTGACTTTCATGAGTTTGATATGTGCTCTTAACCTACAATTTGCTTAAGAACTGCTGAGAAAAGCAAATATTACTCCATGGACGCTGCCAGAGCCATATGCAATTACTCAAAACGTCAAAAGTTGATCAAAAGTTATCGAGCACGATCGGGGCAGGCCCATTTGCTTATCACTTCCGAATTAGCTTATCAGCGCGCGCAAAAAGCACTTTTCACCTGCGTTCTATATACTAAAAACACTTAGATCAGTACATATTTACAAATGATTGGATCATAAAATTATGTGCTATCAATGCATTCAGGTACTGGTCTTTATCACGGGGGAAGGGGGGCAGCATCGAAGGAAATTAAAAGAGTGTCAGAAAGTTGTATAATTCTCTTATAACCCCACTCACTGGCAGTTCATTGGCAGTCAATTTTCCATAGTCCCCTTCCTCTTAATGCTCTGTTGGCGGCAACTTTTCCCTCCTCCGCCCCCCCCTGTAATCCTTCCCCCCCAGTCCTCCACCCCATCCCTCAGGCTACAAATAGTGACTGGTCTCTTAGAACATGCGCAGTATAAATCTTACCTTTACAATCAATGTGAAAGTCGCTTCTTTCTGATCAGCAAAGTTACTTCTTTCGTTCACAACAGAAATGTCGTGCTTGTTCAGTTCACAAGTTCCTTCGATGCCTTTCTCCTTGGAGGACAACTTGAAGTTGGTGGAACTGCACCAGGTGTTCCTCAGACACTCTTGACCGCACGATAACAAACTGGGTGAGTGAAACCGTTTGAAAACGTATCCTGTCAGTCTCTTATTCTTAAAGGTTTTGAAATATGAAAAATGAGAATTTCTGGAGTAGCCATTGGCGAAAAGACGTGCTGTAGTTCCCATCAGTATCAACAACACAGCTGTTTTCTGCGCAGCCATGACTGTTGGTTAGACGAAGCAATCTATTGAAGGCATATTATGCTAGGATGCCTGTCTTTCATTTCAACTAATTGTTGGGCCGGAATGAAGTTTCCCTGACAGGCTGTCTTCAGCTCTTTGTTCGTTGATGCCAGGTCAACCTTTTTAGTCAAATATCTTGCCAGGGGAAATTTAGCAGGAAATGAAATGAATGCTTAGAAGAGTTTCGCGTAGCTAGACAAACAGTTAATTCATGCGAAATCGAAGTAAAAAAATTAAATTATATATATTTTACTCCAGACCACACGTTATAAAGTTTAGAAAAGGTTAAAATAAACAACAACAGGTGAACTCGTTAAAAAAAAATTTCAGAGGCAACCAAGGAAGTAGGGTAATCCGTATGATAATGTCTGTAATACAATTGTCAAAACTTAATTAAAAAACAAAAAACAGACACATTTTGGAAGGAACTTTGATAGATCATTGAGATTAAGTCTACAGATGGTGCGATTTACAACGAGTAGTTCAATGTGAAAGTGGGTGCTGGCCTCAGAGCTGGAAGGAAATACTGATAATACGATTTGAAATAAACAGAATAATAAGGGTTGGTGTGGCTTCTTAAAAGAGAATTACGATTTATTCCGACTAGTTTAGTTTCAAAGGGCTTTTGCGAAACAACAACAGGCTCCCGCAAAACTTTTTTCTTGAGTTAAGGAAAGAACGTTTATTCCGAATAGAAGCATTGATTTTTTTCTCCATCACGTCACTGCTGCTGAATGCACTAAGAAAAAAATGATCTCCATGAAGTATGATATCGGCAAAAATTTCTTACATAATAGGGCAGCCAAACACATAATAATCTCTTGTCTTCCTTTAGAGTCATCACTAAACCGTCCATGACCTTGATGAGTACTTCCACAAGCTATTAAAGACATCGATATTAAAAGCTCACCTCGTTTATCGTGTCCTTGATTTCTAGCAGAGCGGGACGGCTGTACACAGCTATTGCTCGAAATCGAACGATATATCCACGTGCATTTTGCGTGATGTCATCACAAGCATTCCGGATATAAAAAACGCAATCGACTGCGCATGTCTCCAATCTTACACCCGACAAATTTCGGGTTTTTCTCGCGTGAAGAAAAGGCTGCTGCCTCGCTAGGGCTCGCCAGCAATATGCCTATCTGGCTGTTACTGTGACAAAATATTATTAATGATTGACAATGATCGCAAACAATTTAAACCACACTTTTAATCGTTTCATATATAAGGCTCATTAGGTCTCAGCTCAGTTCAGTTCTTACACGTGTTTGCTACTAGTTTTGAAGAGTTACACAGAATGATCAATGACGTTAGCAGGAACCCGGCGACAGAAGTAAACCTCAGTTAGTTTAGTTTGTATTGTCGGTTCATTATCCACTTTTTAAAATCGGTGTTGTAAATACCCGAATGTTTCATAATTATATCGCATAATTGTATGTTTCAGATCGAATAATTCCTTCAAATAAACTTCTTGAATATACGATCAATGGTTTGCCGGCGTTATTGTCTCAATTATCCAACAGTCCACCGGCCAAAGAACCAATGGTGCCCACCCTTGGTGGACACGAGGAGACTTTTTGGAACAACGCTATCGGAGTTGGTATACTTGTTGTCTTTAGATCACATTAATGTATAATTTAATTTACCTCTAGTTATGTTTCATTTTACCCTCTGAAATAATTTCATACTGCACGTGGACTGATCAGAAAGGATTCGCCGATTTAGAGTTTATTTCGAGTCTTATCACAGTCTTTTATAACCTTGATCCTGATGACTAGATGTTAGTTGGCGTACGAAGTTACCGAAGTTGCATAATTTTTCTTTGCCTTACGGGAGGGGGGGGGGGGGGGTGGCGACAACGGCCATTTAGGCGTATTTCGAGCTTTTCGATTTTTCGGAGAAGTAAAAAGGACGACGGAACTTTTTGATATAGTTATGTATAAAGGTTTATTAAAAGGGTCCTTTAGAAAAAATAAAATGAAGTACGAAATTTTGCAACTGTCGGTGGGTACTTGACATTTACGGTCTGTGACTCTTAAGGCCTTGATATCCATTATTTCCCAAACAGAGTATTCTATAGCATTACTTCTTTATATTCTGAGTTCCACAAGGTCTACCTCGATCGCAAAAGAACGAAAACTCCGACTTGGTAATTTTGAAGGTCGGCCGCGAAGACACCATGTTTTCAGATTTGATCATGTGTGTGAACGCACGGAATGATGCCCCTCTAGTACTCCCTAAGGCTTTTAAAAACATGTGCACAAACGACGGATTCTGATAGGTTTGTTCATCTCCGGACAATACAGGAAGTTTGGAGACAAAACTCCGCTTAGTATGGGAGGTAGGGGGGAAAAGCTTTCTCGTGCGAGCCAATTGCGTGGTTCGGGCGGCTACGAGCGGTTCAGGTGTCAATGTGCTAACATAATATATTCACACGATTAATTGCTTCTGGTTACAATTGGTTCATTCCATTTATAAATAATAATATCTGCTCCCTTATATAAGAAACTAGCCTTTGATTAAAATTAGCCATTGTAAAGTCAATCAACTATAACTAATCCCGTAGAGACACGTGCGCACACAGACTGCTTATTTTTTAACTTCGCGGTAACAATTAAAAGTTACAGCGGTGTTTGGAAATCTATATACTGAATCATAAATAATACAAAACAGACCTACGAGTTAAACTTTACATTTGGAATTTGCATCATCATGATCAAAGGAAGGACAACTCTTCTTCATAAAGGCCAACTAGGGCCAAGTCCACTTACTAGCTACTCAGATCCGCCTAACCGCGTAACCGCCTCCTAACCCCCTCCCGGTTAGCTCAATGGATAGAACGCTGGACTGTTGTGCGGGAGGTCGAGGGTTCGAGCCCCGGCCGGACCAACACTCAGGGTCTTAAAATAATTGAGAAGAATTTCCTGCCTTTCTATAACATCAAGAAATGGTTAGATATTCTAGTCTTCTCGGATAGGGACGAATAAATGGAGGTCCCGTCTCTTGCAGGGTTGGGGTAGAAGACGTTAATTTTCCACAGACGAAATTACTGTGTGATGGATGTCCTCCCCTGGGGTGGGATGGGTGGGTTTATTGGTTCCACAGTCTTTGGCGAAAGCTGTTGCGGTGTCCCGGCCGGTTGGCAAAGCGATTAAAAAAAAATTAAATTAAATTAAACTAAATAGATCAAAGTGCATCTTAAATCGTTCTTAATTACTTCATATTGGCGCTTTTCACAAAAGTTGCAACAGATCCACGCAACGCTAAGATGGGGTCTGTGGATGAGTTGAATCAAAATAGGCCCCTCTGGCAAATAATTGACGGTGCCTTAACGCGACTAGGAAGGTTGCAGGGGACGTCATTCCACTTTCCAAATTTTGGGTCCTTTCCAGCATACATATATGCACAATTCTCATTCTTTTTTTTATGATTGTTCGGTTCTCCAGCTGCCCATGAAGAAAATTGGCTTGTCACAGGAGTATCGTCAATCCAGTAAAACTTACTGTCCGATTTTCTGTAAAGTCCAATCCATACACGCGAGTCTTGCACTGATTTGCTTATGAATTTGTTCTCATCTGCAGATCTGATTACTGATAGATCTCCCCCGTGGCTCTTGCAGATCCTGCGGGCTTCAGTCCAACTCTGCGTTGGGGTGTCGAGGACAAGGTAACATGATCGAAAATGGAGAACCCATCCTTTTTCACAAACCTGTTGTTATCAGCGAGTAAGAGTTAAAACACCCAAGCAGATTGAAATCAACTAGATTAGTACATATTGAGAAATGTGTAGATGATTGAAAAACGAATTTTTAGCCAAGAGGCGTTTGATTAAATCATGAACATCTTTAAGACTCTATTTTGTCAGCCTTCCCACAGATACCTCAAGATTCGCGACTGAACTAAATGTGAAAATGGACGAGGAATTATGACAACTGATGTTTGTTAATCTAGAGGTTTCCTTATGATAGAAAATCGTCCACCCTTCCCATTAAATTGCGAACAAAATGCGTGTATTTTAAAAATATGATATGATGATGTACCATCAGTGCATCATTATAGCTGGTTTCAACTTATAACAAGGAGGGGGGGGATTTTGGGAGTATACACATGGGTTAAGGCGAATTGGTAATTTCTCGATTTTCTTTCACATTTCGTATTTTTCTGAGACTTATTAATTTACGCGCATTCTTTTCTCGTTTTCACTTATTCATTTATTCACCATTATTTTCGCGTTTCAGGTAAATACGCTGTCCCCAAAGTGCCATATTCAGTTTATTTTGGGTTCTCTTCAAACCCTTTTCCGTGTAAGGGTATTGTTTTTCCTAGATTTCCTCAGTATTTGGTAAGTTTCTGTCTCGTTGTACCTTTCTACTTATTTTCCTGTCTTATTCAGTCGTCACCAACGAAGTTCAAAGAACCAGGGGACTGTAGTTTAAACTGACTGTCAATAACTGTCTGTTATTGAAGAGGATGGTGGAGTGGGGGGGGGGGGGAGTCTAAAGAATATTACAGAGCTTAAGGGGATAATTTTTCGTGACACAAAAGACCTCTAGCCCCTTTCCCCTCGAGGGTAAATGGTGAGCGCTCCATAAGATGATCAGAGAACATATACTGTTGATTCTGACCTTATGTAACAGCGAGAAAGTCGTTCCTTCGTCGTCAAAGAAATTGTTGTTTTCGTTAACAATGGACAGGTCGTGCTTGTTCAGCTCACAAGTGCCTTCTTCTTTCTTCTTGGAGGAAAACTTGAAGTTGGTGGAGGTGCACCAGGTGTTTCTCAGACATTGCTGACCGCACGATAACAAACTTGGTGAATCAAAGCGTTTAGCAAGATATCCTTTCCGCCTCTTATTTTCTAAGGTTTGAAAAAAAGAAAAACGAGAAATTTTGGGGTTTTCTTCGGCGGAAAAACGTAATGTAGTTACCAACAGAAATAACCACACAATTGTCTTCTGCGAAGCCATACCTGCCTTTAGTTAAAGTAACTGTCAAGCTGTAGTGAATATGATTCAGTTAATAAAGGATCGTTGACAGGGCTCGTCCCATCTTTCACTTAGAGGTAATGGTTGGGGTTCAAATTGAAATAACAAAAATGTTTTCCGGGTCGACCTTTTTATACAAACATTTTGTCATAGTGGAAAACTGGCAGTAAATGGAGAATGCTAAAAGGAATTTGACTTGTCTCGTTAAAGAAAGAATTAATGCGAATCATAGTTTTAAAAAGTGGAATACTTTGCAAACGGCTTGACTCTCCTGGTTTGCTATCATGCAGTCAGTAATACTTAGAAATAGATGGCGTTCTTCTACAAAATCATATTCAAGTTGCCCTCTAAGAAGGTCGGCAAAGTAACTCGAAAATGAACAAACACGACATATCTGATGTTAAGGAAATTATGAACTCTACCAACTTAAAGTGTGTTATTTTTCCAATAACACATTTTAAGTTGATCCTCGAGTTAATTCAGGTTTTTGTTTGCTTAAGGGCTGAGCTTTAATTTACGCAGATCAATAGAATTCTAAAATCTTTGGGTTCCTCAAATTTCGTTCTCCTATTTTATTTACACAATTAACGTACACTGCAGTTAACCCATTTATCAAACCCATTTATCCGTTCATCAGTACTCTCCAGCTCAACAAAAATTTGGAGTGTTAACATTTTTTAGCCTCAAACATCTGCCATTTTCTCATAAGAAGCCTACTGGTAGCTGAATGTTTGTCTATTTGTGTGATGTTTGTTTTGCGTGGCGCGCAGAATATAGCTTAATTGATTAGTGCGCCGGATTGTGTTGTGCGGGAGGTCGAGGGTTCGTGCCCCGGCCGGACCAATACTCATGGTCTTAAAAATAACTGAGGAGAGTTTGGCACCTTGCGGTGACAAGAAATGGATATTTTAGTCTCCTCGGATAAGGAGGAATAAACCTAGGCCCCATCTCCTGCAGGGTAAGGGGTAGGAGACGTTAATTTCACACGAACGAGACCACTGTGGGTGGGTGTTAGCCCTGAAAAGCCCCTATGGGGAGTGGCCAATTAACGTAAAGTATGTATGTATATGTGTATGTATGTGTGTATGTATGTGTGTATGTGTGTGTGTATGTATGAGTATGTATGTGAGTATTTATGGTAGTATTTTCCTGAAAGGTCAAACTATCCTTTTGACGAAACGATTGAGCGGTTTTACCGTGTGACAAAGTTTTATCCTGTAGGAGACATCAGCAGTTGGCGACAGGTTTTCACTCATATTCCACTTAGGCGGGTGGTTCGTGATGCCTCAATCAGATATTTCCTGCCTTCAAGATGAGTGGTATGAATTTTGACACAAAGGCGAATAATTTCAAGGCCTTTTTACTCGTAAAAACGTCAGATTTGTGTTTTGGATGTTATGGTTCTCAGGTTTGAAAACAGGAAATACAACTTTCGTGCAGGTGGGGTAAATTTCTGGGGGGTATTAAAACTTAATTTAGCTTTTTCAAATGAGTTGATAATGTAGATTGACTACCGTAGAGATTTTCCGAAGGTGACGCTTCAAGCGTGAGTTTTTCAGCGGACTTCTACTTCGAGAGCTCCATCTCAGTCCATTTACTAGTAAATAAAACACACCGTATATAAATTTTTTTTGCCTCGTCACTCTTTCCACAAAAGCTAGAAATGATCTACATAGCATCGAGATGGGGTCTATAGACTCACAAAAAACCTTTCTGGCAAGGAACAAAGAGTGCATTCTGTTGGTTCTCAAATACTTAAGCCATCATATTCATAATTGAATATGATTTTTTGAAGTGCAGGGAGGTGAAGGGTGGCGAGGTAAATATTTATCATTAAAACGAAAAATAATCGGAAATGAAATTGTTGACGCGCGATTTAGTCTCTTAGAGGTTCGGCGATGAATGGCCTGTCTCAATTGCGCTCGTAACATGCTGGAACCTTGCCCACCGAAATGCTCAAAATCTTAGTATTTTTACATAAACGTCAATCAGAAGCTTGATTTTTCGTTTTTCACAATAACTGCCGAGATCGGACAAGAAAAATAGAGTGAAACTTAGCTGTAAAGAGTTGCTAAAAATTATGAGAGAGAACTAAGTATTTTCTAAAGTCGAACAATAGGCCTGCGAAACGTTGTCAAAGGAAAGGTAATGAGTTCAAATGGTTGATAAACATTGAAAGAAATTGCATACTTTGAAGTCGTTGACTTTCATGAGTTTGATATGTGCTCTTAAACTACAATTTGCTTAAGAACTGCTGAGAAAAGCAAATATTACACGATGGACGCTGCCAGAGCCATATGCAATTACTCCAAACGCCAAAAGTTTATCAAAAGTTATCGAGCACGATCGGGGTAGACCCATTTGCTTATCACTTCCGAATTAGCGTATCAGTGCGCGCAAAAAGCACTTTTCACCTGCGTTGTATATACTAAAAACACTTAGATCAGTACATATTTACAAATGATTGGATCATAAAGTTATCATGTGCTATCAATGCATTTAGGGGCTGGTCTTTATCACGGGGGAAGGGGGCAGCATTGAGGGAAATTAAAAGAGGTTCAGAAGGTTCTCTAATTCTCTTATGACCCCACTCACTGGCACTTCATTGGCAGTCAATTTTCCATAGTCTACTTCCTCTTAATGCTCTGTTGGCGACAACTTTTCCCTCCTCCGTCCCCCCTGTAATCCTTCCCCCCCCCCCTAATCCTCCATCCCTGCCCTCAGGCTACAAATAATGACAGGTCTCTTAGAAAATGCGCAGTATAAATCTTACCATTAAAATCAATGTGAAAGTCGCTTCTTTTGTTCACAACAGAAATGTCGTGCTTGTTCAGTTCACAAGTTCCTTCAATGCCTTTCTCCTTGGAGGACAACTTGAAGTTGGGGGAACTACAACAGATGTTTCTTAGACATTCTTGACCGCTCGATAACAAACTGGGTGAGTCAAACCGTTTGAAAACGTATCCTGCCAGTCTCTTATTCTTAAAGGTTTTGAAATATGAAAAATGTGAATTTCTGGAGTAGCCATTGGCAAAAAGACGTGCTGTAGTTCCCATCAGTATCAACAACACAGCTGTTTTCTGCGCAGCCATGACTGTTGGTTAGACGAAGCAATCTATTGAAGGCATATTATGCTTGGATTATATCCCGCCTATCTTTCATTTGAAATAATTCCTGGATCTGAATGAAGTTTCCCTGGCAGGCTGTCTTCAGGTCTTTGTTGGTTGATGTCAGGTCAGCCTTTCTAAACAAATATCTTGCCAGTGTAAATTTAGCAGGAAATGAAATAAATGCCTAGAAGAGTTTCGCGTAGCTAGACAAACAGATAATTCATGCGAAATCGGAGTAAAAAATTTAAATTAAATGTATTTTACACGAGACCACACGGTATAAAGTTTAGAAAAGGTTGAAATAAACAACAACAGGTGTTTATTGCATGGAAGTAGGGTAATCCGTATTATAATGTCTGTAATACAATTGTCATGACTTAATTAAAAAGCAAACAAACAGACACATTTTGGAAGGAACTTTGATAGATCGTTGAGATGGAGTCTAGATCGTTCGATTTACAACTAGTAGTTCAATTTGAAAGTGGGTGCTGGCGTCAGAGCTGGAAGGAAATACTGATCTTACGATTTGAAATAAACAGAATAATAAGGGTTGGTGTGGCTTTTTAAAAGAGAATTACGATTTTTTCCGACTAGTTTAGTTTTAAAGGGCTTTTGCGAAACAACAACAGGCTCCCGCAAAACGTTTTTCTTGAGTTAAGGAAAGAACGTTTATTCCAAATGGAAGCATTGATTTTTTTTGTCCATCACGTCACTGCTGCTGAATGCACTAAGAAAAATAAGGATCTCCATGATGTATGATATCGGCAAAAATTTCTTACATAATAGGGCAGCCAAACACATAAACGTCTTTTGTCTTCCTTTAAGGGAAAGGTAATGAGTTCAAAATGTTGATAAACATTAAAAAAAAATTGTATACTTTGAAGTCGTTGACTTTCATCAGTTTGATATGTGCTCTTAAACTACAATTTGCTTAAGAACTGCTGAGAAAAGCAAATATTACTCGATGGACGCTGCCAGAGCCATATGCAATTACTCAAAACGTCAAAAGTTGATCAAAAGTTATTGAGCACGATCGGGGCAGGCCCACTTGCTTATCACTTCCGAATTAGCGTATCAGCGCGCGCAAAAAGCACTTTTCACCTACGTTGTATATACTAAAAACACTTAGATCAGTACATATTTACATATGACTGGATCATAACAATGCATTCAGGGGCTGGTCTTTATCACGGGGGAAGAGGAGGAGCATCGAAGGAAATTAAAAGAGTGTCAGAAGGTTCTATAATTCTCTTATGACCCCACTCACTGGCAGTTCATTGGCAGTCAATTTTCCATAGTCCCCTTCCTCTTAATGCTCTGTTGGCGGCAACTTTTCCCTTCTCCTTCCCCCCTGTAATCCTTCCCCCCTGTAATCCTTCCCCCCCCCCCAATCCTCCACCCCATCCCTCAGGCTACAAATAATGACTGGTCTCTTAGAACATGCGCAGTATAAATCTTACCTTTAAAATCAATGTGAAAGTCGCATCTTCCTGATCAGCAAAGTTACTTCTTTCATTCACAACAGAAATGTCGTGCTTGTTCAGTTCACAAGTTCCTTCAATGCCTTTCTCCTTAGAGGACAACTTGAAGTTGGTGGAACTACACCAGGTGTTTCTCAGACATTCTTGACCGCACGATAACAAACTGGGTGAGTCAAACCGTTTGAAAACGTATCCTGCCAGTCTCTTATTCTTAAAGGTTTTGAAATATGAAAAATGTGAATTTCTGGAGTAGCCATTGGCAAAAAGACGTGCTGTAGTTCCCATCAGTATCAACAACACAGCTGTTTTCTGCGCAGCCATGACTATTGGTAAGACGAAGCAATCAATTGAAGGCATATTATGCTTGGATGCCTGTCTTTCAATTGAACTAATTGTTGGGCCGGAATGAAGTTTCCCTGATAGGCTGTCTTCAGGTCTTTGTTCGTTGATGTCAGGTCAGCCTTTCTAAACAAATATCTTGCCAGGGGAAATTTAGCAGGAAATGAAATGAATGCTTAGAAGAGTTTCGCGTAGCTTGACAAACAGATAATTCATGCGAAATCGAAGTAAAAAATTTAAATTAAATGTATTTTACACCAGACCACACGTTATAAAGTTTAGAAAAGGTTGAAATAAACGACAACAGGTGAACCCGTTAAAAAAAAATTTCAGACGTAACCAAGGAAGTAGGGTAATCCGTATGATAATGTCTGTAATACAATTGACATAACTTAATTAAAAAGCAAACAAACAGACACATTTTGGAAGGAACTTTGATTGATCGTTGAGATAGAGTCTAGCTGGTTCGTTTTACAACTAGTAGCTCAATGTGAAAGTGGGTGCTGGCCTCAGAGCTGGAAGGAAATACTGATAATACGATTTGAAATAAACAGAATAATAAGGGTTGGTGTGGCTTTTTAAAAGAGAATTACGATTTTTTCCGACTAGTTTAGCTTTAAGGAGGCAGTTAACCCTAAATCAGTCTAATCAGATAAAAATTCATAATTTATTATAGAATTGACCAAACTTAATAAAACTTGGCATATGGAAGTTGCATCAACAGCAGCATCATAAAATCTACTTTTGATGTTGTAACAATCTGTCGTTTCCATAGAAACTCCGATAAACAAATGAGAAGGTTGCGCCTAAAGACATACATTTCTCAAAGAATATTCAATTATTTGACTCAAAAATTGCTGTAAATTATCAAAACACATTGTTCTGTGCAATGAATTACTAACTTTCTATTTCTTTAAAATCCTTGCCATTTAAGGCTTGGCACCTTTGTTTCCATAGCAACAATGATCAAAAGCGACAAATTAAGAAAATTATAATTCATTGCATAGAACATCACTCCAGGAACAAGCCCTGGAAATTTTGTATAATATAGGTAAATAGCAAACCAACTATGCCTGTTTTAGTACTCGGTGTGTAAAAAATTGCTAATTTAAGAAAATGCAAGACAAAGTTCAACACATAATGATAGAGCACTAAAATGATTCAAACAAAACACTAAGCATAGCCTTAATGGGTACAAGTGGTCTAGCATGTCCACATTTGATGAGTGAATGTTTTCTAAACCAAATAGGGAAAAAACTGGTTTGAATAGGTTACTGTTGCCCAGTTCTTTCTTTAGCTATAAACTCCACATCCGGGACAACAAACACAATGTCAAGTCCACTTGAAGAAGATGGAGCAGGCAAAGCTACTGTTGATTTCTTTTGCTTGGGAGGATTTTTCTTTTTCTTTCTTCCAGCTGTCTCTGGTTTGGAACCTGTGCCAAATGCTCCAGCCTGATAAGCCAACTTGTCAGCCTTTGAATTTTTCATAGACCGAATGGTCTGTCGCCGCTTTCGATATTTTGAACTGATCTTGTGAGGAGCAGAGGCAATTCTTTCCTGGTCCTCATTCTTCAGTGCTTTTAACATATTCCTGCCAGGAGAGATTCCACAGGATTCCAGAAGGGATGCTTTACTTGCAGCTCCTGTGTTTAACACCCCAACAGTCTCACAAACTGCAATGACAACTTGTCTCTTTCCACAATACCGGCTCTTGGGGCATCTTGACCATAACTGTCCATTAATGCTCTCATTTTGATTCTGGGTTTGCCCCTGCAAATACCTCTTCAATAAATCATCATTAGTAAGCCTAATGAAAATTGGCTTCAGTTCATCAATAAAAACACAAGGAAGACAGTTGTCCTCTTTATATTCTTCTGGAGCCTTCCAAAATTTGCACCAGGTACCTTCACCTTTGGGGCATAGCTTGTGCTGCTCCTCTAGGGAACATGAATCATCCTTTATCATGTGATGATAGATTGCCCATACACTGTTCTTCATTTGGTGTAAGTCACCTGCATTCTCACGTATGGCTCTTCCATAATATTTTTGCATTCTGTCCACAAAATTGTCAGTTAGCCGACCCCTTCCATCAACCTTTCCTCCATCCGACATCTTTAGGCCAGCCATCTTCACATTTTTTTTGTAATTTCTGAGGGCAGTCCCTAATCTCTTCTGAACATGGCCAACACATTCAGAGGAGTTATGATACCACAATACGAGCATTTCAAATACATCAATACAGCAAGGCCATTTCTGCTTCCGCTATCTTGAAATAGCTGCAGTTTCGACTTTGAATTTCGGCACGAGCTGCAAATAGCTGAAACAGCAAAGCACTCTGATAGTAGCTGCGCATCTTGTAGCCATGTGCCTCCTCATGAACACACATTTCTGCTGAACTACTTTGAGAACGAGTAGTAACTGCTTCTTGTTGATCCAACTTTTCAAAAGAACTGTTCATAAGTTTCAACTCCGACATATTTTTCTGCGCAGTGCGGTCTAGAAAGTCATCGTACTCACTTTGAGCCTTGGACGTGCTCGGTTGTGGTTCCTCGTGTGATTCTACGCTGGTGTCATTTCTCCCATTTTCCTCAGTTTCCCTTCGCACTTCCCAGGCTTTTTTCCCGTGAAAACCTTTCCTTTTCTTCCTTCGACTCGATCTAAACTTCCCTTTTCTCTTAATACTGGTTTCTCCCTCGACTTCCATAGACAAATTTAAAATCACATAACCTTGACGATAAATACACTCCAGCACTCGCTCGCGATACTCGGTAAAAAAATCGACCGGAGTACGCGCAAAGCCTTCTGGGCTGGAAAATTAGAACTAAGTCATGTAGTATAGGACTTATGGATTACGGGAGAACAAATTTGGATCGTTTCTCGAGAAACCCAAATCTGTAAACCCCATAGCAACCAAAATCAACAACGTGTAAACAATGGTAACTAAGGCCTTTTTTAATGAGTTCCATTGATTAAAAATCAGTTTTTAGGCGGGATTTTCAAAAATATTGTAATACGCTCTCAGAACTAAAAAGCCAGTATTATGAACTTCCTTCTTAGGCTTCTTTTCAAGTTTGACCGAATTTTACATTTTTTTCGAATTTTAGGGTTAACTGCCTCCTTAAAGGGCTTTTGCGAAACAACAACAGGCTTTCGCAAAACTTTTTTCTTGAGTTAAGGAAAGAACGTTTATTCCGAATAGAAGCATTGATTTTTTTGTCCATCACGTCACTGCTGCTGAATGCACTAAGAAAAAAAAGGATCTCCATGAAGTATAATATCGGCAAAAATTTCTTACATAATAGGGCAGCCAAACACATAAAAATCTCTTGTCTTCCTTTAGAGTCATCACTAAACCGTCCATGACCTTGATGAGTACTTCCACAAGCTATTAGAGACATCTATATTAAAAACTCACCTCGTTTATCGTGTCCTTGAGCAGAGCGGGACGGCCGTACACAGCTATTGCTCGAAATCGAACGATATTTCCACGTGCATTTTGCGTGATGTCATCACAAGCACCCCGGATATAAAAAACGCAATCGATTGCGCGTGTCTCCAATCTTACACCCGACAAATTTTGGGTTTCTCTCGCTATTGTAAAGAATAGGCTGCTGCCTCGCTAGGGCTCGCCAGCAATAAGCCTTTCTGGCTCTTACTGTGATAAAATATTATTAATGATTGACAATGATCGCAAACAATTTAAATGAAGCTTTTAATCGTTTCATATATAAGGCTCATTAGGTCTCAGCTCAGTTGCTACCAGTTTTGAAGAGTTACACGGAATGATCAATGACGTTAGCGGGAACCCGGCAACAGAAGTAAACCTCAGTTAGTTTAGTTTGTATTGTCGGTTCATTATCCACTTTTTAAAATCGGTGTTGTAAATACCCGAATGTTTCATAATTATATCGCATAATTGTATGTTTCAGATCGAATACTTCGTTCAAATAAACTTCTTGAATATACGATCAATGGTTTGCCGGCGTTATTGTCTCAATTATCCAACGATCCACCGGCCAAAGAACCAAAGGTGCCCACCCTTGGTGGACACGAGGAAAAGTGCAGTAAATGTCATTTCACTTTTCCAACTGTAGATGTCGGCACATTTCTCAATCCTAAGAACGTCGCTGTTGGAGATACAAGTATTACAAACACAACTATCATTGTTGGTTGATTTCGAACGGTTCTGTCCGGATCATCAGGTAGTGAAGGGGTCAGCGGTCATAAGGTGACCGAATAGATTCGCTCATGAAATCCTTTCACAAAGATGCAGTGACAAGGACTGGGTACTAATAAAGAGATACTTGTAAACAATCCTGTAAATTCTTACTCGGCGCGGAAGTCAATCTTTTACCTAACGAGATATCCTCCGAACATCCATGGCTACAAGGAATTGTCGGGTTATTGGCCTTCCTGAAGATTGTGACAGTCATGGCAAGTAATTAACTGGTTAATCCGTGTTGTTCATTAACGAGGTCAGAGTATGTAATTTCGCGAGAGCTTCCGATTCCACCCTTGTGTACATTTTCGCGGTACCATTACTTGATCAAGACATTTAACGCAATCAAATCATGATACCAAATTGCGTCAGGAGAAAACTCACCGAGACATTTATTGTAGTTCCGTGGATGATTATTTTTGGTTTGAATCCAGCGGCTATCCAATAACCTGACAATCCAGCGGCAAATAAATCTAGATGTAAACAAGGAAGTTCGTTTTGGGGCATCAGCTGATCAGTATGGGAGTGAAGGAACTGTGGGAATTATTAGAACCGGTGGTACGGCCAGTTACACGAGAGACCTTTTAGAACAACACTATCGGAGTTGGTATACTTGGTATACCCTCTGGTTATGTTGCATTTTACCCTCTGAAATAATTTCATGCTGCACGTGGACTGATCAGAAAGGATTCTCCGATTTAGAGTTTATTTCAATGTGAGTTACGATATAGCTTACCATGCTAAATGCAATTAAATTGTGGAGGAAAAAGTCATGCTCTTATCAGTCTTTTATAACCTTGATCCTGATGACTAGATGTTAAAAAGGACGACGGAACTTTTTGATATAGTTATCGACAAAGGTTTATTAAAAGGGTCCTTTAGAAAAAATAAAATGAAGTATGAAATCTTGCAACTGTCGGCGGGTACTTGATATTTACGGTCAGTGACTCTTAAGGCCTTGATATCCATTATTTCCCAAACAGAGTCTTCTATAGCACTACTACCTTATATTCAGAGTTCCACAAGGTCTAATTGGATCGCAAAAGAACGAAAACTCCGACTTGGTAATTTTGAAGGTCGGCCGCGCGGACGCCATGCTTTCTGATTTGATCATGAGTGTGAAAGCATGGAATGATGCCCCCCCTAGTACTCCCTAAAGCTTTTAGAAACATATGCGCAAACGACGGATTCTGATAGGTTTGTTCATCTCCTGACAATAGAGGAAGTTTGGAGACAAAACTCCGCTTAGTAGGGGAGGTAGGGGGGGAAAGCTTTCTCGTGCGAGCCAATTGCGTGGTTCGGGCGGCTACGAGCGGTTCAGGTGTCAATGTGCTAACATAATATATTTACCCGATTAATTGCTTCTGGTTACAATTGGTTCATTCCATTTATAAATAATAATATCTGCTCCCTTATATAAGAAACTAGCCTTTGATTAAAATTAGCTATTGTAAAGTCAATCAACTATAACTAATCCCGTAGAGATATGTGCGCACACAGACAGCTTATTTTTTAACTTCGCGGTAAGAATTAAAGGTTACAGCGGTGTTTGGAAGTCTACATACTGAATCATAAATAATACAAAACAGACCTACAAGGTAAACTTTGCATTTGGAATTTGCATCATCATGATCAAAGTAAGGACAACTTCTCCTCATAAAGGCCAACTAGGGCCAAGTCCACTTACTAGCTACTCAGATCCGCCTAACCGCCTAACCGCCTCCTAACCCCCTCCCGGTTAGCTCAATGGATAGAGCGCTGGACTGTTGTGCGGGAGGTTGAGGGTTCGAGCCCCGGCCGGACCAACACTCAGGGTCTTAAAATAATTGAGAAGAATTTGCTGCCTTTCTATAACATCAAGAAATGGTTAGATATTCTAGTCTTCTCGGATAGGGATGAATAAATGGAGGTCCCGTCTCCTGCAGGGTTGGGGTAGAAGACGTTAATTTTCCACACACGAGATTACTGTGTGATGGATGTCCTCCCTGGGGTGAGATGGGTGGGTTTATTGGGTCCACAGTCTTTGGCGCAAGCTGTTGCGGTGTCCCTGCCGGTTGGCGAAGCGATTAAAATAAAATAAAATTAAATTAAATTAAATAGATTAAAGTGCATCTTAAATCGTTCTTAATTACTTCATATTGGCGCTTTTCACAAAAGTTGCAACAGATCCACGCAACGCTAAGATGGGGTCTGTGGATGAGTTGAATCAAAATAGGCCCCTCTGGCAAATAATTGATGGTGCTTTAACGCGACTAGGAAGGTTGCAGGGGACGTCATTCCACTTTCCAAATTTTGGGTCCTTTACAGCATACATATATGCACAATTCTCATTCTTATTTTTGTGACTGTTCGGTTCTCCATCTGCCCATGAAGAAAATTGGCTTGTCAAAGGAGTATCGTCAATCCAGTAAAACTTATTGTCCGATTTTCTGTAAAGTCCAATCCATAAACGCGAGTCTTGCACTGATTTGCTTATGAATTTGTTCTCATCTGCAGATCTGATTACTGATAGATCTCCCCCGTGGCTCTTGCAGATTCTGGAGGCTTCAGTCCAATTCTGCGTTGGGGTGTTGAGGACAAGGTAACATGATCGAGAATAGAGAACCCATCCATTTTTGCAAACCTGTTGTTATCAGCGAGTAAGAATTAAAACACCCAAGCAGATTGAAATCAACTGGATTAGTACATATTGAAAAATGTGTAGATTATTAAAAAACGAGTTTTTAGACAAGAGGCGTTTGATTAAATCATAAACATCTTTAAGGTTCTATTTTGTCAGCCCTTCCCTCAGATACATCAAGATTCGCGACTGAATTAAATGTGAAAAAGGACGGAGAATTATGACAACTGATGTTTGTTAATCTAGAGGTTTCCTTATGATAGAAAATCGTCGACCTTTCCCATTAAATTGCGAGCAAAATGAGTGTATTTAAAAATATGATGTGATGATGTACCGTCAGCAGTGCATCATTATAGCTGGCGAGTTGCTAATTTCTCGATTTTCTCTCACATTTCGTATGCTTCCGAGACTTAATTTACGCGCATTCCTTTCTCCTTTTCACTTATTCATTTATTCACCGTAATTTTTGCGTTTCAGGTAAATACACTGTCCCCAAAGTGCCATATTTTGTTTAGTTTGGGTTCTCTTTAAACCCTTTTCCGTGTAAGGGTATTGTTTTTCCTAGATTTCCTCAGTATTTGGTAAGTTTCTGTCTCGTTGTACCTTTCTACTTATTTTCCCATCTTACACAATCGTCACCAACAAAGTTCAAAGAACCAGGGGACTGTAGTTTAAACTGACTGTCAATAACTGTCTGTTATTGAGGTGGATGGTGGAGTGGAGTGAATCCAAAGAATATTACAGAGCTTAAGGGGATAATTTTTCGTGACACAAAAGACCTCTAGCCCCTTTCCGCTCGAGGGTAAATGGTAAGCGCCCCATAAGATAATCAGAGAACATATACTGTTGATTCTGACCTTATGTAACAGCGAGAAAGTCGTTCCTTCGTTGTCAAAGAAATTGTTGTTTTCGTTAACAATGGACAGGTCGTGCTTGTTCAGCTCACAAGTGCCTTCTTCTTTCTTCTTGGAGGAAAACTTGAAGTTGGTGGAGGTGCACCAGGTGTTTCTCAGACATTGCTGACCGCACGATAACAAACTTGGTGAATCAAACCGTTTAGCAAGATATCCTTTCAATCTCTTATTTTCTAAGGTTTCAAAAAAAGAAAAACGAGAAATTTTGGGGTTTTCTTCGGCGGAAAAACGTGCTGTAGTTTCCAACAGAAATAACCACACAATTGTCTTCTGCGAAGCCATACCTGCCTTTAGTTAAAGTAACTGTCAAGCTGTAGTGAATATGATTCGGTTAATAAAGAATCGTTGACATGGCTCGTCCCATCTTTCAATTAGAGTTAATGGTTGGGGTTCAAATTGAAATAACAAAAATGTTTTCCGGGTCGACCTTTTTAGAGAAACATTTTGTCGTGGGGGAAAAGTGGCAAGAAATAATAATAAGAAGAAATGATAAAAGGAATTTGGCTTGTCTCGTTAAAGAAAGAATTAATGCGAATCATAGTTTTAAAAAGTGGAATACTTTGCAAACGGCTTGACTCTCCTGGTTTGCTATCATGCAGTCAGTAATACTTAGAAATAGATGGCGTTCTTCTACAAAATCATATTCAAGTTGCCCTCTAAGAAGGACGGCAAAGTAACTCGGAAATGAACAAACACGACATATCTGTTGTTGAGGAAATTATGAACTCTATCAACTTAAAATGTGTTATTTTTCCAGTAGCACATTTTAAGTTGATTCTCGAGTTAATTCAGGTTTTTGTTTGCTTAAGGGCTGAGCTTTAATTTACTCAGATCAATAGAATTCTAAAATCTTTCGGTTCCTCAAGTTTCGTTCTTCTATTTTATCTACACAATTAACGTACAGTGCACTTAACCCATTTATCAAACCCATTTATCCGTTCATCAGTACTCTCCAGCTCAACGAAAAACTGGAGTGTTAACATTTTTTAGCCTCAAACATCTGCCATTTTCTCATGAGAAGCCTACTGGTAGCTGAATGTTTGTCTATTTGTGTGATGTTTGTTTTGCGTGGCGCGCAGAATATAGCTCAATTGGTTAGTGCGCCGGATTGTGTTGTGCGGGAGGTCGAGGGTTCGTGCCCCGTTCCGACCAATACTCATGGTCTTAAAAATGACTTAGGAGAATTTTCTACCTTTCTATGACAAGAAATGAGTAGATAATCTAGTCTTCTCGGATAAGGACGAATGAACCTAACATAACCTAACATATCACTCATCTTAGGTTTTCACTCATATTCCACTTACGCGGGTGGTTCGTGATGCCTCAATCAGATATTTCCTGCCTTCAACATGAGTAATATGAATTTTGACACAAAGGTGAATAATTTCAAGGCCTTTTTACTCGTAAAAACGTCAGATTTGTGTTTTGGATGTTATGGTTCTCAGGTTTGAAAACATGAAATACAACGCTCGTGCAGGTGGGGTAAATTTCTGGGGGGTATTAAAACATAATTTGCTTTTTTCAAATGAGTTGATAATGTAAATTTTCCAAAGCTGACGTTTCAAGCGCGAGTTTTTCAGCGGACTTCTACTTCGACAGCTCCATCTCAGTCCATTTACTAGTAAATAAAACACACCGTCTATAAATTTTTTTGCCTCGTCACTCTTTCCACAAAAGCTAGAAAAGATCTACATAGCATGGAGATGAGGTCTATAGATTCACAAAAAACCTTTCTGGCAAAGAACAAAGGGTGCATGCTGTTGGTTCTCTAGAGAAAAATTACAATTAATGTCCTTCCGCTTTCCAGATGGGAAATGCTTTCCGGCAAACATGTTGGCACATTTCCCCCCCAAATGACTGTTCAGTTCACCATTTGCCCATAAAGAAAACTGGCCTGCCACAGGAGTATCGTCAATCCAGTAGAACTCATTGTCCGGTTTTCTGTAAAGTGCAATCCATACACCCAGGCCTTGTACTGATTTCTGATTCTGAATTAGGTTGAGAATGAAATTGTTCTCATCAGCAGATCTGATTATTGGCAGGTCTCCCCCGTGACTCTGGCAAATCGTTCGGGCCTCGGTACAATTCTGTATTGGGGTGTCGAGAATCAGATAACATGATCGAGAATGGAGAACCCATTTTTTCTGACAAACCTATCGTTATCAGTGGGTAGAAAATGAGATGGTTAGGTTAAAAATACTTCAGCCATCATATTCATAATTGAATATGATTTTTCGAAGTGCAGGGAGGTGAGGGGTGGCGAGGTAAATATTTATCATTAAACCGAAAAATAATCGGAAATGAAATTATTGACGCGCGATTTAGTCTCTTAGAAGTTCGGCGATGAATGGCCTGTCTCAATTGCGCTCGTAAAATGCTGGAACGTTGACAACCGAAATGCTCAAAATCTTAGTATTTTTATATAAACGTCAATCAGAAGCTTGATTTTTCGTTGTTCACAATAATTGCCGGGATCGGACAAGAAAAATAGAGTGAAACTTAGCTGTAAAGAGTTGCTCAGAATTATGAGAGAGAATTAAGTATTTTCTAAAGTCTAACAATAGGCCTGCGAAACGTTGTCAAGGGAAAGGTAATGAGTTCAAATGGTTGATGAACATTAAAAGAAATTGCATACTTTGAAGTCGTTTACTTTCATGAGTTTGATATGTGCTTTTAACTTACAATTTGCTTAAGAACTGCTGAGAAAAGCAAATATTACTCATTGGACGCTGCCAGAGCCATATGCAATTATTTCAAACGCCAAAAGTTGATCAAAAGTTATCGAGCACGATCGGGGCAGACCCATTTGCTTATCACTTCCGAATTAGCGTATCAGCGCGCGCAAAAGGCACTTTTCACCTGCGTTGTATATACTAGAAACACTTAGATCAGTACATATTTACAAATGATTGGATCATAAAAATATCATGTGTTATCAATGCATTCAGGGGATGGTCTTTATCACGGGGGAAGGGTGGCAGCATCGAAGGAAATGAAAAGAGTGTCAGAAGGTTCTATAGTTCTCGTATGACCCCACTCACTGGCAGTTCATTGGCAGTCAATTTTCCATAGTCCCCTTCCTCTTAATGCTCTTTTGGCGGCAACTTTTCCCTCCTCCTTCCCCCTGTAATCCTTTCTCCCCAATCATCCATACCTTCCCTCAGGCTACAAATAATGACAGGTCTCTTAGAACATGCACAGTATAAATCTTACCTTTAAAATAAATGTGAAAGTCGCTTCTTCCTTATCAGCAAAGTTACTTCTTTCGTTCACAATAGAAATGTCGTGCTTGTTCAGTTCACAAGTTCCTTCAATGCCTTTCTCCTTGGAGGACAACTTGAAGTTGGTGGAACTACACCAGGTGTTTCTCAGACATTCTTGACCGCACGATAACAAACTGGGTGAGTCAAACCGTTTGAAAACGTATCCTGCCAGTCTCTTATTCTTACAGGTTTTGAAATATAAAAAATGAGAATTTCTGGAGTAGCCTTCGCCGAAAAGACGCGCTGTAGTTCCCATCAGTATCAACAACACAGCTGTTTTCTGCGCACCCATGACTGTTGGTTAGACGAAGCAATCTATTGAAGGCATATTATGCTAGCATTATATCCCGCCTGTCTTTCATTTCAACTAAAATTTGGGCCTGAATGAATTTTCCCTAACAGGCTGTCTTCAGGTCTTTGTTCGTTGATGTCAGGTCAGCCTTTCTAAACAAATTTTTTTCCAGGGGAAATTTAGCAGGAAATGAAATAAATGATTAGAAGAGTTTCGCGTAGCTAGACAAAAAGATAATTCATGCGAAATCGAAGTAAAAAAAATTGAATTAAATACATTTTACACCAGACAACACGTTATAAAGTTTAGAAAAGGTTGAAATAAACAACAACAGGTGAACCCGTTAAAAAAAAATTTGAGACGTAACCCAAGGAAGTAGGGTAATCCGTATGATAATGTCTGTAATACAATTGTCATAACTTAATTAAAAAGCAAACAAATAGACACATTTTGGAAGGAACTTTGCGGATAGATCGTTGAGATTGAGTCTACAGATGGTTCGATTTACAACGAGTCGTTCAATATGAAAGTGGGCGCTGGCGTCAGAGCTGGAAGGAAATACTGATAATACGATTTGAAATAAATAGGATAGTAAGGGTTGGTGTGGCTTTTTAAAAGAGAATTATGATTTTTTTTCTGACTAGTTTAGTTTTAAAGAGCTTTTTTGAAACAATAACAGGGCCCCCAATTTTTTTTCTTGAGTTAAGGAAAGAACGTGTACTCTGAATGGAAGCATTTTTGCCTATCACGTCACTGCTGCTGAATGCACTGAGAAAAAAAGGATCTCCATCATGAAGTATGATATCGGCAAAAATTGCTCACATAACAAGGCAGCCATTAGGGTAATCCATATGATAATGTCTGTAATACAATTGTCATAACTTAATTAAAAAGCAAATTAAACAGACACATTTTGGAAGGAACTTTGATTGATCGTTGAGATGGAGTCTAGATGGTTCGATTTACAACTAGTAGCTCAATGTGAAAGTGGGTGCTGGCCTCAGAGCTGGAAGGAAATACTGATAATATGATTTGGAAATAAAAAGTATAATAAGGGTTGGTGTGGCTTTTTAAAAGAGAATTACGATATTTTTCTTTTCCGACTACTTTAGTTTTAAAAGGCTTTTGCGAAACAACAACAGGCTCCCGCAAAACTTTTTTCTTGAGTTAAGGAAAGAACGTTTATTCCGAATAGAAGCATTGATTTTTTTGTCCATCACGTCACTGCTGCTGAATGCACTAAAAAAAAAGGGTCTCCATGAAGTATAATATCGGCAAAAAATCTGTTACATAATAGGGCAGCCAAACACATAAAAATCTCTTGTCTTCCTTTAGAGTTATCACTAAACCGTCCATGACCTTGATGAGTACTTCCACAAGCTATTAAAGACATCTGTATTAAAAACTCACCTCGTTTATCGTGTCCTTGATTTCTAGCAGAGCTGGACGGCTGTACACAGCTATTGCTCGAAATCGAACGATATTTCCACGTACATTTTGCGTGATGTCATCACAAGCACCCCGGATACAAAAAACACAATCGACTGCGCATGTCTCCAATCTTACACTCGACAAATTTTGGGTTTCTCTCGCTATTGTAAAGAATAGGCTGTTGCCTCGCTAGGGTTCGCGAGCAATAAGCCTTTCTGGCTCTTACTGTGATGAAATATTATTAATGATTGACAATGATCGCAAATAATTTAAATGACACTTTTAATCGTTTCATATATAAGGCTCATTAGGTCTCAGTTCAGTTCAGTTGTTACACGTGTTTGCTACCAGTTTTGAATAGTTACACAGAATGATCCATGAAGTTAGCGAGAACCCGGCGACAGAAGTAAACCTCAATTAGTTTAGTTTGTATTGTCGGCTCATTATCCACTTTTTAAAATCGGTGTTGTAAATACCGGAATCGTATATGTGCACGATCCTTCGCAGTAAAGCACTATTTGAGCAATAGTGAAAATCAGACCTGAAAAAAAAAAACGGGTTTATGTCGAATTAATTTGATGGCCTGCTCCCAGTTGGCTTGTTAGCTCAATTGGCAGAGCGCTGCACTAGTATCGCAGAGGTCAGTGGTTCGAATCCCGTACAGGCCTGAAATTTTTTTTCAGGTCTGATTTTCACTATTGCTCAAATAGTGCTTTACTGCGAAGGATCGTGCACATATACGTTTCATAACCGCAGTTCATACATATGTTTCATATGTCTGTTGTTGTTTGATTTATCATCTACGGGTTTATATCGAATTTATTTGATGGCCTGCTCCCAGTTGGCTTGTTAGCTCAATTGGCAGAGCGCTGCACTAGTATCGCAGAGGTCAGTGGTTCGAATCCCGTACAGGCCTGAAATTTTTTTCAGGTCTGATTTTCACTATTGCTCAAATAGTGCTTTACTGCGAAGGATCGTGCACATATACGTTTCATAACCGCAGTTCATACATATGTTTCATATGTCTGTTGTTGTTTAAATACCCGAATGTTTCATAATTATATCGCATAATTGCATGTTTCAGATGGAATAATTCCTTCAAATAAACTTCTTGAATATACGATCGATGGTTTGCCGGCGTTATTGTCTCAATTATCCAACAGTCCACCGGCCAAAGAACCAAAGGTGCCCATCCTTGGTGGACACGAGGAAAAGTGCAGTAAATGTCATTCCACTTTTCCAACTGTAGATGTCGGCACATTTCTCAATCTTAAGAACGTCGCTGTTGGAGATACAAGTATTACAAACACAACTATCATTGTCGGTTGATTTCGGCCGGTTCTGTCCGGATCATCATATAGTCAAGGGATCAGCGGTGATAAGGTGACCGAATAGATTCGCTCATGAAATCCTTTCACAACGATGCAGTGACAAGGACTGGGTACTAATAAAGAGATACTTGTAAACAATCCTGTAAATTCTTACTCGGCGCGGAAGTCAATCTTTTACCTAAGCAGATATCTTCCGAACATCCATGGCTACAAGGAATTGTCGGGTTATTGGCCTTCCCGAAGATCGTGACAGTCATGGCAAGTAATTAACTGGTTAATCCGTGTTGTTCATTAACGAGGTCAGAGTATGTAATTTCGCGAGAGCTTCCGATTCCACCCTTGTGTACATTTTCGCGGTACCATTACTTGATCAAGACATTTAACGCAATCAAATCATGATCCCAAATTGCGTCAGGAGAAAACTCACCGAGACATTTATTGTAGTTCCGTGGATGATTATTTTTGGTTTGAATCCATCGGCAATCCAATAACCCGACAATCCAGCGGCAAATAAACCTAGATGTAACCAAGCAAGTTCGTTTTGGGGCATCAGCTGATTAGTATGGGAGTGAAGGAACTGTGGGAATTATTAGAACCGGTGGTACGGCCTGTTACATGAGAGACTTTTTGGAACAACGCTATCGGAGTTGGTATACTTGTTGTCTTTAGATCACATTAATGTATGATTTAATTTACCTCTAGTTATGTTTCATTTTACCCTCTGAAATAATTTCAAGCTGCACGTGGACTGATCAGAAAGGATTCGCCGATTTAGGGTTTATTTCGAGTCTTATCACAGTCTTTTATGACCTTGAACCTGATGACTAGGTGTTAGTTGGCGTACGAAGTTGCATAATTTTTTTTTGCCTTACGGGAGAGGGGGGGGGGGGGGGCGACAACGGCCATTTAGGCGTATTTCGAGCTTTTCGATTTTTCGGAGAAGTAAAAAGGACGACGGAACTTTTTGATATAGTTATCGATAAAGGTTTATTAAACGGGTCCTTTAGAAAAAATAAAATGAAGTACGAAATCTTGCAACTGTCGGCGGGTACTTGACATTTACGGTCTGTGACTCTTAAGGCCTTGATATCCATTATTTCCCAAACAGAGTATTCTATAGCATTACTACTTTATATTCTGAGTTCCACAAGGTCTAACTCGATCGCAAAAGAACGAAAACTCCGACTTGGTAATTTTAAAGGTCGGCCGCGCGGACACCATGTTTTCAGATTCGATCATGAGTGTGAACGCATGGAATGATGCCCCTCTAGCACTCCCTAAAGCTTTTAAAAACATATGCGCAAACGACGGATTCTGATAGGTTTGTTAATCTCCTGACAATAGAGGAAGTTTGGAGACAATGCTCCGCTTAATATGGGAGGTAAGGGGGAAAAGCTTTCTCGTGCGAGCCAGTTGCGTGGTTCGGGCGGCTACGAGCGGTTCAGGTGTCAATATGCTAACATAACATATTTACACGATTAATTGCTTCTGGTTACAATTGGTTCATTCCATTTATAAATAATAATATCTGCTCCCTTATATAAGAAACTGGCCTTTGATTAAAATTAGCTATTGTAAAGTCAATCATGCAACTATAACTAATCCCGTAGAGACATGTGCGCACACAGACTGCTTATTTTTTAACTTCGCGGTAACAATTATAAGTTACAGCGGTGTTTGGAAATCTACATACCGAATAATAAATAATACAAAACAGACCCACGAGGTAAACTTTACATTTTGGAATTTGCATCATCATGATCCAAGGAAGGACAACTTCTCCTCATAAAGGCCAACTAGGGCCAAGTCCACTTACTAGCTACTCAGATCAAAGTGCATCTTAAATCGTTCTTAATTACTTCATCTTGGCGCTTTTCACAAAAGTTGCAACAGATCCACGCAACGCTAAGATGGGGTCTGTGGCTGAGTTGAATCAAAATAAGCCTCTTTCGCAAATAATTGATGGTGCCGTAACGTGACAAGGAAGGTTGCAGGGGGCGTCATTCCACTTTCCAAATTTTGGGTCCTTTCCGGCATACATATATGCACAATTCTCATTCTTATTTTTATAATTGTTCGGTTCTCCAGCTGCCCATGAAGAAAATTGGCTTGTCACAGGAGTATCGTCAATCCAGTAAAACTTACTGTCCGCTTTTCTGTAAAGTCCAATCCATACACGCGAATCTTGCACTGATTTGCTTATGAATTTGTTCTCATCTGCAGATCTGATTATTGATAGATCTCCCCCGTGGCTCTTGCAAATCCTGCGGGCTTCAGTCCAATTCTGCGTTGGGGTGTCGAGGACAAGGTAACATGATCGAGAATGGAGAACCCATCCTTTTTCACAAACCTGTTGTTATCAGCGAGTAAGAATTAAAACACCGAAGCAGATTGAAATCAACTGGATTAGTACATATTGAGAAATGTGTAGATGATTGAAAAACGAATTTTTAGCCAAGAGGCGTTTGATTAAATCATGAACATCTGTAAGGCCCTATTTTGTGAGCCCTTCCCACAGATACCTCAAGATTCGCGACTGACCTAAATGTGAAAAAGGACGAGGAATTATGACAACTGATGTTTGTTAATCTAGAGGTTTCCTTATGATAGAAAATCGTCCACCTCTTCTATTAAATTGCGAGAAAAATGCGTGTATTTTAAAAATATGATATGATGATGTACCGTCAGTGCATCATTATAGCTGGTTTCAACTTATAACAAGGAGGGGGGGGGGTGGGATTTTGGGAGGATACACATGGGTTGAGGCGAATTGGTAATTTCTCGATTTTCTTTCACATTTCGTATTTTTCTGAGACTTATTAATTTACGCGCATTCTATTCTCGTTTTCACTTATTTATCTATTCACCATTATTTTCGCGTTTCAGGTAAATACACTGTACCCAAAGTGCCATATTCAGTTTATTTTGGGTTCTGTTTAAACCCTTTTCCGCGTAAGGGTATCGTTTTTCCTAGATTTCCTCAGTATTTGGTAAGTTTCTGTCTCGTTGTACCTTTCTACTTATTTTCCCGTCTTATTCAGTCGTCACCAACAAAGTTCAAAGAACCAGGGGACTGTAGTTTAAACTGACTGTCAATAACTGTCTGTTATTGAGGAAGATTGTGGAGTGGGGGGGGGGGGAGTCTAAAGAATATTACAGAGCTTAAGGGGATAGTTTTTCGTGACACAAAAGACCTCCAGTCCCTTACCCCTCGAGGGTAAATGGTGAGCGCTCCATAAAATGATCAGAGAACATATACTGTTGTTTCTGATCTTATGTAACAGCGAGAAAGTCGTTCCTTCGTCGTCAAAGAAATTGTTGTTTTCGTTAACAATGGACATGTCGTGCTTGTTCAGCTCACAAGTGCCTTCTTCTTTCTTCTTGGAGGAAAACTTAAAGTTGGTGGAGGTGCACCAGGTGTTTCTCAGACATTGCTGACCGCACGATAACAAACTTGGTGAATCAAAGCGTTTAGCAAGATATCCTTTCAACCTCTTATTTTCTAAGGTTTCAAAACGAGAAAAACTAGAAATTTTGGGGTTGTCTTCAGCGGAAAAACGTGCTGTAGTTACCAACAGAAATAACCACACAATTGTCTTCTGCGAAGCCATACTTGCCTTTAGTTAAAGTAACTGTCAAGCTGTAGTGACTATGATTCAGTTAATAAAGGATTGTTGACAGGGCTCGTCCCATCTTTCAATTAGAGGTAATGGTTGGGGTTCAATTGAAATAACAAAAATGTTTTCCGGGTCGACCTTTTTAGACAAACATTTAGTCGTGGGGGAAAAAGCGGCAGGAAATGGAGAATGCTAAAAGGAATTTGGCTTGTCTCGTTAAAGAAAGAATTAACGCGAATCATAGTTTTAAAAAGTGGAATACTTTGCAAACGGGTTGACCCTCCTGGTTTGCTGTCATGCAGTCAGTAATACCTAGAAATAGATGGCGTTCATCTACAAAATCATATCGAAGTTGCCCTCTAAGAAGGACGGCAAAGTAACTCGGAAATGAACAAACACGACATATCTGTTGTTAAGGAAATTATGAACTCTATCAACTTAAAATGTGTTATTTTTCAAATAACACATTTTAAGTTGATCCTCGAGTTAATTCAGGTTTTTGTTTGCTTAAGGGCTGAGCTTTAATTTACTCAGATCAATAGAATTCTAAAATCTTTCGGTTGCTCAAGTTTTGTTCTCCTATTTTATTTACACAATTAACGTACACTGCACTTAACCCATTTATCAAACCCATTTATCCGTTCGTCAGTACTCTCCAGCTCAACAAAAAACTGGAGTGTTAACATCAGTTTTTCAGCCTCAAACATCTGCCATTTTCTCATGAGAAGCCTACTGGTAGCTGAATGTTTGTCTATTTGTGTGATGTTTGTTTTGCGTGGCGCGCAGAATATAGCTGCATTGGTTACTGCGCCGGATTGTGTTGTGCGGAGGTCGAGGGTTCGTGCCCTGGCCGGACCAATACTCATGGTATTAAAAATAACTGAGGAGAGTTTGGTACCTTTCTGTGACAAGAAATGGATAGATATTTTAGTCCTCTCGGATAAGGAGGAATAAACATAGGCCCCATCTCCTGTAGGGTAAGGGGTAGGAGACGTTAATTTCACACGAACGAGACTACTGTGTGGTGGATGTCCTTCCCTGGGGAGGATGGGTGGGTGTTAGCCCTGAAAATCCCCTATGGGGAATGGCCAATTAACCTAAAGTATGTATGTATGTATGTATGTATGTATGTATGTATGTATGTATGTGTGTATGTATGGTAGTATTTTCCTGAAAGGTCAAACTATCCTTTTGACGAAACGATTAAGCGGTTTTACCGCGTGACAAAGTTCTATCCTATAGGAGACATCAGCAGTTGGCGACAGGTTTTCACTCATATTCCACTTAGGCGGGTGGTTCGTGATGCCTCAATCAGATATCTCCTGCCTTCAAGATGAGTGGTATGAATTTTGACACAAAGACGAATAATTTCAAGGCCATTTTAGTCGTAAAAACGTCAGATTTGTGTTTTGGATGTTATGGTTCTCAGGTTTGAAAACATGAAATTCAACTTTCGTGCAGGTGGGGTAAATTTCTGGGGGGTATTAAAACATAATTTGGTCTTTTGAAATGAGTTGATAATGTAGATTGACTACAGTAGAGATTTTCCAAAGCTGACGTTTCAAGCGTGAGTTTTTCAGCGGACTTCTACTTCGACAGCCCCATCTTAGTCCATTTACCAGTAAATTCGAACACACCGTATATATATATATTTTTTTTTTGCCTCGTCACTGTTTTCACAAAAGCTAGAAAAGATCTAAATAGCATAGAGATGAGGTCTATAGATTCACAAAAAACCTTTCTGGCAAAGAACAAAGAGTGCATCCTGTTGGTTCTCTAGAGAAAAATTACAAATAATGTCGTCCCACTTTCCAGATGGGAAATGCTTTCAGGCAAACATGTTGGCACATTTCTCCCCAAATGACTGTTCGGTTCTCCATTTGCCCATAAAGAAAACTGTCCTGCCACAAGAGTATCATCAATCCAGTAGAACTCATTGTCTGGTTTTCTGTAAGGTCCAATCCATACACCCATGCCTTGCACTGATTTCTGATTCTAAATTAGGTTGAGGATGAAATTGTTCTCATCAGCAGATCTGATTATTGGCAGATCTCCCCCGTGACTTTTGCAAATCCTGCGGACCTCGGTCCAATTCTGCGTTAGGGTGTCGAGAATCAGATAACATGATCGAGAATGGAGAACCCATTTTTTCTGACAAACCTATTGTTATCAGTCAGTGGAAAATGAGATGGTTAGCTTAAAAATACTTAAGCCTATTAATTGAATATAATTTTTCGAAGTGCATGGAGGTGAAGGGTGGCGAGGTAAATATTTATCATTAAACCGAAAAATAATCGGAAATGAAATTGTTGACGCGCGATTTAGTCTCTTAGAAGTTGGGGGATGAATGGTATCTTCTCATAGGCCTGTCCTATTTGCGGTCGTAAAATGCTGGAACCTTGCCCACCGAAATACTTAAAATCTTAATATTTTTATATAAACGTCAATCAAAAGCTTGCCTTTTCGTGGTTCACAATAATTACCGAGATCGGACAAGAAAAATAGAGTGAAACTTAGCTGTAAAGAGTTGCTCAAAATTATGAGAGAGATTTAAGTATTTTCTTAAGTCTAACAAAAGGCCTGCGAAACGTCAGGGGAAAGGTAATGAGTTCAAATGGTTGATAAACATTAAAAGAAATTGCATACTTTGAATTCGTTGACTTTCATGAGTTTGATATGTGCTCTTAACCTACAATTTGTTTAAGAACTGCTGAGAAAAGCAATTAGAGCATAGCTAGCAGAACCGCGCAATCAAATTCAATCTACGTACGTGTGCTCAAAATCCGGATAGTGCAAGCCGATAGCGTTAGCAAATTTTGAAGGTGTAGTCTGATCGTCCGGGTGAGTGTAGTCCTGAGAAGAACTGTTGTCGGTGGTAGTGACTGACGTTTCGACAACCTGTGCGGAAGTCATCAGGTTGTCGAAACGTTAGTCACTATCACCGACAACAGTCTTTCTCAGGACTACACTCACCCGGACGATCAGACTACACCTTCACATGTTACCCTCGGGTTCAAACCATTTACTGCGTCAGCAAATTGCTTCGCCAGAAATTTTTTTTTTCGCGCGAGCGCCATTGTTAGCGTGGGGAAAAATAATATATATCGCGACAATAATTGATACAAACAGAGACTCGGCCTACTTGTCCGAAAACAAAGAATGTTTCGACCTTTTCCCTTGGGCTAGCGTTCTTAAGTGAGGCAGAAAAAGAGAAAAACAACGAAAAAGGAGACTCGGCATCACTACCGTCACGATTCCCTTCAACTAATGTTGTTGTCCGTTTTTCGCGTCGGATTTGATGCACAATTCCACCGGATATGTTCTAAAACAATTGGTTCGTGCTTTCAGCTGTGCACTATGGAGTTATGGAGTACGTGGGAAGTTTGGAGAGCACTCAAGAAGCTAAAGTTGCCCTCAGCTATCGCCTCGGGCAACTCTTACGCTTCTTTCGTGCTCTCCAAACTTCCCGCGTGCTTCTTAACTCGATAGTGCACGCTAAAGCATGAACCAATTGTTAAATATTACTCGATCGACGCTGCCAGAGCCCTATGCAATTACTCCAAACGCCAAAAGTTGATCAAATGTTATCGAGCACGATCGGGGCAGGCCCATTTGCTTATCACTTCCGAATTAGCGTATCAGCGCGCTCAAAAAGGACTTCTCACCTGTGTTGTGTATCCTTAAAACACTTAGATCAGTACATATTTACAAATGACTGAATCATAAAATTATCATGTGCTATCAAAACATTCAGGGGCTGGTCTTTATCACGGGGGAAGGGGGCAGCATCGAAGGAAATTAAAAGAGTGTCAGAAAGTTCTATAATTCTCTTATGACCCCACTCATTGGCAGTTCATTGACAGTCCATTTTCCATAGTCCCCCCCTCCCTAATAGTTATACTCTGTTGGCGGCAGCTTTTCCCTCCTCTGCCCCCCCTGTAATCCATGTGTCCCCCCCGATCCTCCACCCCATCCCTCAGGCTACAAATAATGACAGGTCTCTTAAAACATGCAAAGTATAAATCTTACTTTTAAAAGCAATGTGAAAGTCGTTTCTTCCTGATCAGCAAAGTTACTACTTCTTTCGCTCACAACAGAGATGTCGTGCTAGTTCAGTTCACAATTTCCTTCTATGATCTTCTTCTTGGAGGACAACAACTTAAAGTTCGTGGAACTACACCAGATGTTTCTCAGACATTCTTGACCGCACGATAACAAACTGGGTGAGTCAAACCGTTTGAAAACGTATCCTATCAGCCTCTTATTTTTAAAGGTTTCGAAATAGGAAAAATGTGAAATTCTGGAGTAGTCTTCGGCGGAAAGACGTGCTGCAGTTTCCATCAGTATCAACCACACAATTGTTTTCTGCGCGGTCATGACTGTTGGTGAGACGAAGCAATCTATTGAAGGCATATTAAGCTGGGATTACATATCCCGCCTATCTTTCATTTGAACTAATTATTGGTCTGAATGAAGTTTCCCTAACAGGCTGTCTTCAGGTCTTTTGTTCGTTGATGTCAGGTCAGCCTTTCTAAACAATTATTTTGCCAGTGGGAGTTTAGAAGGAAATGAAATAAATGCCTAGAAGAGTTACGTGTAGCTAGACAAACAGACAATTCATGCGAAATCCAATTAAAAAAATTGAATTAAAAAATTTTATAACCCACCGCCCTTATAAAGTTCAGAAAAGGTTGAAATAAACAACAACAGGTGAACCCATTAAAAAAAAAAAAAAACAAACAAACAAACGTAACCAAGGAAGTAGGGTAATTCATATGATAATATCCGTAATACAATAGTCCATTTTACAGTTGTGTGCTTGGTTGCCAAGCCTTTGAACGGGAGTGAGGCTAGGGGTGACCTTGTTATGATACAAACTTGCTGCCTTTCAAATGTTAATCACTTTGTTATCATGCTAAGTTGATACAGGTCTCTATCACAACAAGGTCACCTTCAGCCTCACTCTGAATCAAAGGCTTGGCAACTAAGTACACAACTGTAAAATGGCCTATTGTCATAACTTAATTAAAAAGCAAACAAATAGACACATTTTGCAAGGAAATTTGATAGATCGTTGAGATTGAGTCTACAGATGGTTCGATTTACAACGAGTAGTTCAATGTGAAAGTGGGTGCTGGCGTCAGAGCTGGAAGGAAATACTGACAATACGATCTCAATAAATAGTATAGTAAGGGTTGGTGTGGCTTTTTAAAAAAGAATTATGGTTTTTTTCCAACTAGTTTAGTTTTAAAGGGTTTTTTCGAAACAAGAACAGGGCCCCCAATTTTTTTTCTTGAGTTAAGGAAAGAACGTGTACTCCGAATGGAAGCATTTTTGCATATCACGTCACTGCTGCTGTATGCACTGAGAAAAAAAGGATCTCCATGAAGTATGATATCGGCAAAAATTGCTCACATAATAGGGCAGCAATTAGGGTAATCCATATGACAATGTCTGTAATACAATTGTCATAACTTAATTAAAAAACAAACAAACTGACACATTTTGGAAGGAACTTTGATAGATCGTTGAGATGGAGTCTAGATGGTTCGATTTGCAACTAGTAGTTCAATGTGAAAGTGGGTGCTGGCGTCAGAGCTGGAAGGAAATACTGATAATACGATTTGAAATAAACAGAATAATAAGGGTTGGTGTGGCTTTTTAAAAGAGAACTACGATTTTTTCCGACTAGTTTAGCTTTCAAGGGCTTTTGCGAAACAACAACAGGCTCCCGCAAAACTTTTTTCTTGAGTTAAGGAAAGAACGTTTATTCCAAATGGAAGCACTGATTTTTTTTTGTCCATCACGTTACTGCTGCTGAATGCACTAAGAAAAAAAAGGATCTCCATGAAGTATGATATCGGCAAAAATTTCTTATATAATAGGGCAGCCAAACACATAAACGTCTTTTGTCTTCCTTTAAGGGAAAGGTAATGAGTTAAAAATGTTGATAAACATTAAAAGAAATTGTATACTTTGAAGTCGTTCACTTTCATGAGTTTGATATGTGTTCTTAAACTACAATTTGCTTAAGAACTGCTGAGAAAAGCAAATATTACTCGATGGACGCTGCCAGAGCCATATGCAATTACTCAAAACGTAAAAAGTTGATCAAAAGTTACCCAGCACGATCGGGGCAGGCCCATTTGCTTATCACTTCCGAATTAGCGTATTAGCGCGCCCAAAAAGCACTTTTCACCTGCGTTGTGTATACTAAAAACACTTAGATCAGCACATATTTACATATGATTGGATCATAACAATGCATTCAGGGACTGGTCTTTATCACGGGGGAAGGGGAGGAGCATCGAAGCAAATTAAAAGAGTGTCAGAAGGTTCTATAATTCTCTTATGACCCCACTCACTGGCAGTTCATTGGCAGTCAATTTTCCATAGTCCCCTTCCTCTTAATGCTCTGTTGGCGGCAACTTTTCCCTCCTCCTTCCCCCCTGTAATCCTTCCCCCCCAGTCCTCCACCCCATCCCTCAGGCTACAAATAATGACAGGTCTCTTAGAACATGCGCAGTATAAATCTTACCTTTAAAATCAATGTGAAAGTCGCTTCTTTCTGATCAGGAAAGTTACTTCTTTCGTTCACAACAGAAATGTCGTGCTTGTTCAGTTCACAAGTTCCTTCGATGCCTTTCTCCTTGGAGGACAACTTGAAGCTGGTGGAACTGCACCAGATGTTTCTCAGACATTCTTGACCGCACGATAATAAACTGGGTGAGTCAAACCGTTTGAAAACGTACCCTGTCAGTCTCTTATTCTTAAAGGTTTTGAAATAAGTAAAATGAGAATTTCTGGAGTAGCCATTGGCGAAAAGACGTGCTGTAGTTCCCATCAGTATCAACAACACAGCTGTTTTCTGCGCAGCCATGACTGTTGGTTAGACGAAGCAATCTATTGAAGGCATATTATGCTAGGATGTCTGTCTTTCATTTCAACTAATTGTTGGGCCGGAATGAAGTTTCCCTGACAGGCTGTCTTCAGGTCTTTGTTCGTTGATGTCAGGTCAACCTTTCTAATCAAATATCTTGCCTGGGGAAATTTAGCAGGAAATGAAATGAATGCTTAGAAGAGTTTCGCGTAGCTAGACAAACAGTTAATTCATGCGAAATCGAAGTAAAAAAAATTAAATTATATATATTTTACTCCAGACCACACGTTATAAAGTTTAGAAAAGGTTAAAATAAACAACAACAGGTTAACCCGTTAAAAAAAAATTTCAGACGCAACTAAGGAAGTAACGTAATCCGTATGATAATGTCTGTAATACAATTGTCATAACTTAATTAAAAAACAAACAAATAGACACATTTTGGAAGGAACTTTGATAGATCGTTGAGATTAAGTCTACAGATGGTGCGATTTACAACGAGTAGTTCAATGTGAAAGTGGGTGCTGGCGTCAGAGCTGGAAGGAAATACTGATAATACGATTTGAAATAAACAGAATAATAAGGGTTGGTGTGGCTTTTTAAAAGAAAATTACGATTTTTTCCGACTAGTTTAGTTTTAAAGGGCTTTTGCGAAACAACAACAGGCTCCCGCAAAACTTTTTTTTTGAGTAAAGGAAAGAACGTTTATTCCGAATAGAAGCATTGATTTTTTTGTCCATCACGTCACTGCTGCTGAATGCACTAAGAAAAAAAGGATCTCCATGAAGTATGATATCGGCAAAAATTTCTTACATAATAGGGCAGCCAAACACATAATAATCTCTTGTCTTCCTTTAGAGTCATCACTAAACCGTCCATGACCTTGATGAGTACTTCCACAAGCTATTAAAGACATCTATATTAAAAACTCACCTCGTTTATCGTGTCCTTGATTTCTAGCAGAGCGGGACGGCTGTACACAGCTATTGCTCGAAATCGAACGATATATCCACGTGCATTTAACGTGATGTCATCACAAGCATCCCGGATATAAAAAACACAATCGACTGCGCATGTCTCCAATCTTACACCCGACAAATTTCGGGTTTTTCTCGCGTGAAGAAAAGGCTGCTGCCTCGCTAGGGCTCGCCAGCAATATGCCTATCTGGCTGTTACTGTGACAAAATATTATTAATGATTGACAATGATCGCAAACAATTTAAACTACACTTTTAATCGTTTCATATATAAGGCTCATTAGGTCTCAGCTCAGTTCAGTTCTTACACGTGTTTGCTACACGTTTTGAAGAGTTACACAGAATGATCAATGACGTTAGCAGGAACCCGGCGACAGAAGTAAACCTCAGTTAGTTTAGTTTGTATTGTCGGTTCATTATCCACTATTTAACGTCGCTGTTGGAGATACAAGTATTACAAACACAACTATCATTGTCGGTTGATTTCGACCGGTTCTGTCCGGATCATCAGGTAGTAAAGGAGTCAGCGGTCATTGTATTGCATTCGGATGCAACAACTGGAGCGGTAAACCACATTGCAAGCATCTTTGGTGGCATTCACTGCCACTGAACGTAGTTAGCAGAGGTAGTCTCCTCTACTAACTATGCACTGAACAACAAGAAACTTCTGGCGACTTGGCTAGTCAAGGTCAAACAGGAAAACACGCCCTTCAGTAAAAATTCATTTTTACGCAGTGAACATTTTGAAAAGGAATGCTTTTCCAAGTCATATGCTGGCCGGAAAGTCATCATCAATCGAACGTCTTTCCTTCGGAGCCTTCCAGCATATGACTTGGAAAAGCATTAGTTTTCAAAATGTTCACTGTATAAAAGGAATTTTTACTTACGGGCGTGTTTTCCCGTTTGATCTTGACTCTGCCAAGTCGCCAGAAGTTTCAGTTGCAGCGAATGCCACGAAAGATGCTTCCAATGTGGTTTATCGCTCCGGTTGTTGCATCCGAATGCAATACAATTTGTAACCATTGCTATCTTTGCCTTTTGAATGCCTCAGGTTGTCGATAAAAGTAAAAAAATAGAGGAAAAAGCGAGTTTTTTTTTAAATACAGTGATACCTTTAAGAATTTACAAAGCCTTTGCCCCAAGTGCCTCGATTCCGTGCACCTTTAAACAAAACTGCTTTTACGTGGGCTCAGATCTAATATCTGCCATTGTGGAGGAAAAAGTCATGCTTGTATCACGTTGGGACAAAATTATGATCTAATATATGATCAGTACATAGATTATCCAGTTCATCTTTATGTCACAGTTTTTTATAACCTTGATCCTGATGACTAGATGTTAGTTGGCGTAAGTTGCATAATTTTTCTTTGCTTTACGGGTGGGGGGGGGGGGGGGGAGCAACGGCCATTTAGGCGTGATTTGCCCTTTTCGATTTTTCGGAGAAATAAAAAGGGCGACGGAACTTTTTCATACAATTATCGATAAAGGTTTATTAAAAGGGTCCTTTAGAAAAAATAAAATGAAATACGAAATCTTGCAACTGTCGGCGGGTTCTTGATATGTACGGTCAGTGACTCTTAAGGCCTTGATAGCCATTATTTCCCAAACAGAGTATTATATAGCATTACTAGTTTATATTCTGAGTTCCACAAGGTCTAACTCGATCGCAAAGGAACGAAAACTCCGACTTGGTAATTTTGAAGGTCGGCCGCGCGGACGCCATGTTTTCAGATTTGATCATGAGTGTGAACGCATGGAATGATGCCCCTCTAGTACTCCCTTAAGCTTTTAAAAACATATGCACAAACGACGGATTCTGATAGGTTTGTTCATCTCCTGACAATGGAGGAAGTTTGGAGACAAAGCTCCGCTTAGTAGGGGAGGTAGGGGGGAAGCTTTCTCGCGCGAGCCAATTTCGTGGTTCGGGCGGCTACGAGCGGTTCAGGTGTCAATGTGCTAACATAATATATTTACACGATTAATTGCTTCTGGTTACAATTGGTTCATTCCATTTAATTATATCTGCTCCCCCTAAATAAGAAACTAGCCTTTGATTAAAATTAGTCACCGTAAAGTCAATCAACTATAACTAATCCCGTAGAGACATTTGCGCACACAGACTGCTTATTTTTTAACTTCGCGGTAACAATTATAAGTTACAGCGGTGTTTGTAAATCTACCTACCGAATCATAAATAATACAAAACAGACCTACGAGGTAAACTTTACATTTGGAATTTGCATCATCATGATCCAAGGAAGGACAACTTCTCCTCATAAAGGCCAACTAGGGCCAAGTCCATTTAATAGCCATTCAGATCAAAGTGCATCTCAAATCTTTGTTAATTACTTCATATTGGGGCTTTTCACAAAAGTTGCAACAGATCCACGCAACGCTAAGATTGGGTGTGTGGATGAGTTGAATCAAAATAGGCCCCTCTGGCAAATAATTGATGATGCCCTACGGTGACTACGAAGGTTGCAGGGGGCGTCATTCCACTTTCCAGATTTTGGGTCCTGTCCGGCATACATATTTACACAATTCTCATTCTTTTTTTTATGATTGTTCGGTTCTCCATCTGCCCATGAAGAAAATTGCCTTGTCACAGGAGTATCGTCAATCCAGTAAAACTTATTGTCCGCTTTTCTGTAAAGTCCAATCCATACACGCGAGTCTTGCACTGATTTGCTAATGAATTTGTTCTCATCGGCAGATCTGATTACTGATAGATCTCCCCCGTGGCTCTTGCAAATCCTGCGGGCTTCAGTCCAATTCTGCGTTGGGGTGTCGAGGACAAGGTAACATGATCGAGAATGGAGAACCCATCCTTTTTCACAAACCTGTTGTTATCAGCGAATAAGAATTAAAACTCCCAAGCAGATTGAAATCAACTAGATTAGTACATATTGAGAAATGTGTAGATGATTGAAAAACGAATTTTTAGCCAAGAGGCGTTTGATTAAATCATGAACATCTTCAAGGCTCTATTTTGTCAGCCCTTCCCACAGATACCTCAAGATTCGCGACTGAGCTAAATGTGAAAAAGGACGAGGAATTATGACAACTGATGTTTGTTAATCTAGAGGTTTCCTTATCATAGAAAATCGTCCACCTTTTCCATTAAATTGCGAGCAAAATGCGTGTATTTTAAAAATATGATATGATGATGTACCGTCAGTGCATCATTATAGCTGGTTTCAACTTATAACAAGGAGGGAGGTGGGATTTTGGGAGGATACACATGGGTTGAGGCGAATTGGTAATTTCTCGATTTTCTTTCATATTTCGTATGCTTCTGAGACGTATTAATTTACGCGCATTCTTTTCTCGTTTTCACTTATTCATTTATTCACCATTATTTTCGCTTTTCAGGTAAATACACTGTCCCAAAGTGCCATATTCAGTTTATTTTGGGTTCTTTTTAAACCCTTTTCCGTGTAAGGGTATTGTTTTTCCTAGATTTCCTAAGTATTTGGTAAGTTTTTGTCTCGTTGTACCTTTCTCCTTATTTTCCCGTCTTATTCAGTCGTCACCAACAAAGTTCAAAGGGTGGGGGGGGGGACTGCAGTTTAATCTGACTATCAATAACTGTTTATTATTAGGGGGAGTGGAGAAGGAGGAGTCTAAAGAATATTACAGAGCTTGAGGGGTTACTTTTTCGTGACACAAAAGACCTCTAACCCCTCCCCCCCTTGACGGTAGATGGTGACCGTTCCATAAGATTATCAGAGAACATATAATGTTGATTCTGACCTTATGTAACAGCGAGAAAGTCGTTCCTTCGTCGTCAGAAAAATTGTTGTTTTCGTTAACAATGGACATCTCGTGCTTGTTCAGTTCACAGCTTCCTTCGCCTTTCCTCTTTAAGAAAAACTTGAAGTTGGTGGAAGTACACCAAGTGTTTCTGAGACATTGCTGACCGCATGATAACAAACTGCGTGAATCAAATCGTCTAACAACATATCCTTTCAGCCTCTTATTGTCAAAAAAGGAAAAACGAGCCGAAATTTTGAGGTTGTCTTCGGCGGAAGAACGTACATTACCTAACAGGAATAATAATACAACTGTCGCCTTCGAAGCCATATCTTGTACTGTTGCACTATGTAATAATCTTCGCAGCTTCCTTTAACTCGTAACTAGACTAAAACTTCTCAACTTGAACTCATTTCTGGAGTAGCCTTTAGCGAAAATACGAGCTGTAGTTCCCATCAGCGACACAGCTGCAGCTGTTTACTGCGTAGCCATGACTGTTGGTTAGACGAAACAATCTATTGAAGGTATATCATGCATGGATTATATCCCGCCTGTCTTTCATTTCAACTAGTTGTTGGGTCTGAATGAAGTTTCCTTGACAGGTTGTCTTCAAGTCTTTGTTCGTTGATGTCAGTTCAGCCTTTCTAAATGGAATTATTTTGCTGGGGGAGAATTCAGCAGGAAGTGAAATAAATGCTTTTTAGAAGAGTTTCGCGTAGCTAGACAAACAGATAATTTATGCGAAAGCGAATTGAAAAAATTGAATTAATTATATTTTACACCTGATCACTCGTTATAAATTTTAGAAAAGGTTGAAATAAACAACAACAGCTGAACCCGTTGAAAAATAATAAATTTCAGACGTGACCAAGGAAGTAGGGTAATCCATATGATAATAAACAATTACTGGATGAGGTTTTTGTAACATCCGGAATAATCAAGGTCGAGGTAAGTGTTATCAGGCGAAGTCGAAGGTTGAGGCTGATAACACTAACGGCATAGGATAAAATATAGACAGGACTGGACTATTTTTTTGGACCATATTTTGGACCATTTTATAAGGGGGGAAGCACACCATTAGTATTCAGGGAGGGGTGGGTGCAGGGTGGGAGGTGGTTGTAATCATAAACACTACTGGTTAATGGAGATTTTACTCGATCGTGCAATTTACTTTGATCGGTTTTTCGACTGACTTTTTGTATATCCAAGTTTTTGCGCTGGGCCGTGGCGTGAATTAATTTTTTTGTCATGCGAAAGCGAACTGCCACGTAAACACTGGACCTAAATTTTTTTTTGAAAATATCGTGTTTACGATCCTCCACTGTTGAGTTACCAGTCTGGCATAGGTTATGCGTGTGCCTTTTGAGGCGACTTGTGCACCATCAGTTTTCCTTTGTGTATACATTATGTAATTACCAGATTTATCTATCTTCCTTTGTCACTGATGTCATCAGACGAGATCACGGAATTTCCGGTCCTTAGCCGAATATAGAATTCACAACCGCAATCGCAATTTTAACTTTTATACGTTTACTATATAAATTCATTGTTGGTACAGTCGTACAAAACAACCTTCTCTCGGGTGTCTCGAAAACACAGACCTCGAAAACGCAGTCCTCTAAAACGCAGACCTATAAAACGTAGACCTCGAAAACGGAAACCTCGAAAAATTTGTTTTCGACATTTCGAAGAGAACATTACATTTACGTGCGGAAGTCCAACGTTGAGCGCGGACAAACCACATATGGCTACCGAAAAAGACATTCGTGGCGTACCACCTTCCTTGAATGCAAAAATTCAAGTCCCTCGGCGATATCAATCACTGCCTTGAGAAAAAGCGGGAAAAAATGTTGAAAGGCTTCGTATACTATCGAGGCAAGGCAATAATTCGAGGAGATCTAAACCTAAACATCAAGACTGAATGGCAGGAAATCAAAATACCCGTATTCCATCGTTATAGCAACTGGTTTAAGACCGATTAAAATAATTTGTAGATCGAGTTAAAGCTCCATTAACCAGTAGTGTTTACAATTACAACCACCTCCCGCCCCTCCCTTAGTAATAACAGTCGGCCTCTCACCCCTCCCTCAGTACTTATAGACTGCACCCACCCCTCCCTGAGTACTAATGGTGTGCTTCCCTAAAATGGTCCAAAAAAAGGGTCGAAAAAATTGTCCAAAAAAATAGTTCAGTCCAGTCCATATTGTACCCTATGCCAACACTAACCGAGACCTTGATTATTCCGGATATCACAAAAACTGAATCCAATAATTGTTTTCTTATACATTGCTTCAAAGAAGATAACGCCAAACGCATTGTCGCAGCGAACACAGTTTATTTTCGAACACTTAAAAATGTACAACTGTGTAGTAAACAAATTCTCACCGTTTTTGTAAAACAATCAAGTGCAGAAAATTTAAATGCATTTCTAAAGAAAGTATCATTGAAGAAAACTGTCGATCTTTTAGTATTTTCTGAATAATTATCGTCAAGTAATTTCTCAATAACTGTTTGGGTCGATGAAGATAATCGAGAAGCCATTCTTACTTCAGAAATCATGCATTGCGCGCGCAACCTACAGATTTATTCACTAATCTGTAGGTACAGATTAGTGAATAATCTGTAGGTTGTGCTGTTTCCCAGAATTAACTGAGGGCTTTTAGCCAATAAGAAGACAGATGGTAACTACAATGTATAATAATATCTGTAATACATTTGTCTTAAATTAATTAAAAAACACACAGACAAACACATTTTGGAAAAGACTTTGGTAGATCTACATCTCGTTGAGATGGAGTCTATAGTTGGTTTGATTTACAATAATCCTTTCTGGCAAAGAGCACAAGGTGTCAACCCTCAGTGGGGACGGGGAAAAGTGCAGTAAAATTCATTTCACTTTTCCAGTTGTAGATGTCGGCACATTTCTCAGTCTTATGAACGTCGCTGTTGGAGATACAAGTATTACAAACAGAACTAATGTTGCCAGTTGATTTCGGACGGTTCTGTCCGGATCCTAGAGAAGGGTTCAGCGGTCATGACGTGACCGAATAAATTCACTCATGTAATCCTTCACAAAGATGCGCTGACAAGGACGGAGTACTAATAAATACTTGGCGTGGAAGTCATTTTACCCAACGAGATCCTCCGAACATCCATGCCTATAAGATATTGTCGGGTTAATGGCCCCGCTCAGATCGTGACCGTCATGGCCGAGTTATTTTTAACTGGTTAATCCGTGTTGTTCATTAACGAGGTCACAGAATGTAATTTCGCGAAAGTTCCAGTTCCACCCTCGTGTACATTTTCGCGGTTCCATTACTTGATCAGGACATTTAACGCGATCAGATCGTGATCCCCAGTCGCTTCAGGAGAAAACTTACCGAGACATTCATTGTAGTTCCCTAGATGGTTATTTCTGGGTTGAATCCAGTGGCAATCCAATAACCCAACAATCCAGCGACAACAAAATCTAGATGTAAACAAGCAAGTTCGTGTTGGGGCATCAGCTGATCAGTAGGGGAGTCGCAAGGGACTGTGGGAATTATTAGAACCGGTGAGACGGCCTGTTATACGAGAGACGCTTGAGAACAAGACTATCGGAGTTGGTATCCTTGCTGTCTTTAGATCACATTAATATATAAGTTAATTTACTTCTAGTTATGATACATTTTACCCTCTGAAATAATCTCATGCTGCACATGAACTGATGAGAAATAAAAGGATTCACTGATTTAGAGTTTATTTTGATGTGAGTTACGATTTAGCTTACCATGCTAAATGGAATTAAACTGTGGGGGGGGGGGGGGGGGGGCGAGTCATTGCTTTTATCGCGTTGTGTTAAAATTTAGGATCTGGTATAATCAGTTCATCTTTATATTAGTCATCTATAACCTTGATCCTGATGACCAGATGTTCGCTTGCTGCTGAATCAGTCTGTAAAGGGAATGCGGGGCAAGCATGGTAATCCTCTGGCCACAGCATACCTTGCAGGATTGTTCAAGTCAACCTGCAAGCTGCTGTCCCATATAATAAAGCCAATATTTGTATTTGATGGTGCAGCTCCAGAGCTCAAGGACAAGACTCTGGTGATAAAGCAGTAAACAATGGATCATGCAAATCAGTTGTCAAATGTAAACCACTTTTACAATCATGGTGATAAATGTGTCTAATACCTTGAAACAACAATTCTTATGGAAAACAGCTATAATAATGACTTTGAGATAGAATAAATATATGAAAATCATATATTTTGAACTGCGGTATTTGATACGTATGATGGACGATCCTCGCAGTAGATAGCGCTATTTGAGCAATAGCGAAATTCAGACCTGAAAAAAATCAGGCCTGTACGGGACTCGAACCACTGACCTCTGCGATACTAGTGCAGCGCTCTAACCAAGGCTAAGGATAAAGAATCATCTCTTTCGAGCGACTTATTTATGTATTTTCTCCAGGGTTGTCAGATGACCAGTTGCCTTAATGGTGGTTCCTGTATTCGCGACATAAAAAGGCAAACCTTCTCGTGCGCTTGTCAACAACCTTGGATCGGGGAAAGATGTCACATGATCAGTCTCGGCGCATGCGGTGGGGGTGAATGGACACTGGTTATGAAAATAAGCGGATTTCATGTATAAATTTGTTAAACTGTAATGTTCTCAAATTTCACTGGCCACGGACAACTATAGTGTGGAGGCTTCATTTAGAAATATTAGTCGGAGGGGATGCCTAAGTTATACGACCAGTAAAGTCTTTTAAGTTTATTATCAAAACTCTCTCTTGTTTATTTACCCTGAATAGGGAACCTTTCATTACCATTCTAATCTCTGGAGCAACAATGAAACCTTCAATATTGACGGAGGAAAGAGTGGCTTTGACTCCCAAGAGACCAAGTTAACGGCCTATTGGAACACATCTTTCACCAAGATCTGCCTCGGTATGAAGATCGAACAACATATTAACTTCATACTCATCAACCGGCAAGCTAATTCCCTCTACTCATTAATCGCCGATGGAAACCGTCGCACGACCTCGTTGAGCCATGACACGTGGATAAAGCTGATCGGTTCACAGGCATCATTACAGCCCAATTGCAGCCGAGAGGGGTTTAATGTGAAATGCGATGGATCAGAAAGACCGAAAGCTCGCATTGGAATCCTCGGAAATAAAGAGAACGACTGCAACAGTTGTGACTCCAGAATTGGGTTTGGCACAGGAGGTAAGCACGATGACTCCAGCACCTGCGGAAGCGAAGCTAAATATGGTAATATACATATCAAAGCGATGGGATACATTTTGGTGCAATGAGATAAGAACAAGCAATGGAGATGTGCTTCAAGGGTTCTGCCGAGTTTTGTAGGGTGCAACCTTCCTGTGCATTGTATGAAGTATGCAAGTAATCTTGTTCCTCAGGGACTTAGTTCCTTAACTCAACACTCGGGGCACAGGACACTCGGCTCCGCATCCGCTGGGGCTGGGAACGAGATTAGTGTAATAGGCTTGCGCTCATTAGATAAATTATGCTTTCTTCTTTACAGCTAAAGCTCGCTATTGAAAGAAGTAAATTGTTACTTTTTCGAAAAAAGTAAGTGGCGACTAACTGTTTCTTTATATCTTCTTTCTTTGAAATAAAGGTGGAAAACTTCTCCGGCAATATGGGAAACCTTAATAAACTCGATTTACTTGCTGCCTAGATAACTGGACGATGCTATAAATGAGTAGCTTTAGAAAACTTTTACGGTCCAATAACATTTATATCTACAGCCTGACCGTGCACATGTCCCGGAGGAATTTGCAGTGCGGACGTCTCATTAGGACGAGTTAACGTCAAGAAGCGCGCGATCGTTCATTCAACCAGCTATGTTTATTATTTGTTTATTTATTTATTTACTGATTTAACGATTTGCACACTAATTACAATGTACGGATAGTGCGAATAATAAGACATTATTTTTCTACAAGATTCAACTACCTGCCCAGCCCTTTGGTAATAATAATTAAAAATAAGAAAGAAAAAAAAAAAACCTTCCCCGATCCATCAACCAAAACTAAATAAGTTAACTGATTAATTTATAATTAGCAAGTGCATGCACCATATAACTTTACTCTTCTACATTTGTGGCAAATAATCTTAAATGAACGAACGTTGCCCCCATCGAAAACATTCTAAAAACGCTTAAAAGATTATGATTTAAGTTGGCACTTCAATAAACCCAAGGATTCAGCCAACTTGATATCATCAGGGATACTATTCCACATGATACAAATTCTACTAAAGAAATTCACCGAATCGAAATAAGGCGTCCAATTTGAATTACCATTGCTTTGGACTTACTAGCTTCGTCTTGACGTGGAAACACAAAATGATTATCACATGTGTGAGAGGCATGCATAGTCTCGAAAACGCGAGATACGATTTTTATTTGTCCTGAGATAAAGCTTAATTAACCTGTGATTTGGAGTTAGAGTCCACGGTAGAGAGAGGGGGCGGGAAGGGGTATTCCCCTATCCTCACCCCCTCAATATTTTTTCACAGTCGCTCACCCCAAATGGTTCAAATTTCTTTCTCTCCGCAGCGCCCTCTGCTTCCGTTAAACTCAATGATGATCGCCGTAATTCTCCACAGGAAAATACTTAGCACACTCCCGCCAAAATTACTCGTGCTCTGCAGGCTACAATTTGGAGTTTAAAGACAGTGCCCGCTGAAACTTTCCTGGTTGCTAGATCCTTGAATTCTACCATATATTTTTGTCGAGTAATGTCGTCTGTTAAATTTCTTATCGATACCCACCAGTCTATTTGAAGAAAGTTTTTTTCTCTTTGATTTCCAATAAAACATTTGATCAAGAAAGCAGTAGCATCTCCTGTAACATATGCAAACCTTTTCATTGCATGGAATTTTATATTTTTTTGTCCGATAAGGAGTCGAAGAGTTGGATTACCTTTTTCAATTACCGGAATTTTTTCTAATTTGCTGTCAGCCAACTCATCACTTTCAAAGCGAAATATGTTCATGACATAAGACTGCTAAAGCAGAATTAGCTATAGAGGCTTTCAAACTGAATGAAAAAACTGGAGACTCAGTGAATCGCCATGATACAATTTCTCCCAGAGTGTCGACATTTTTGTTGATATTTTTGTTGAAGTAGTGGGGCAATTGCGCTGTGCGCTGTTACTATTTATAGACCCGAAACTCAGACGAAAAAATTGAAATTAACATTAATCATTCTCTCACTTTTGTCTCCCTTTTTTCATTAAAGTGAGAAAAAATGTCAAAAGACTGACAAAAATCGCATTTTTGCGCGGCGCTATTAGTTATTACAACAAGATACAAGTGTGTTCAAATGGTGCGACAAGTTTTATTCTAATTACGAAGCACAGGAAGTGTTATCACAAGTTGTTATTATTATTAGTTATCACAAAAAGGCACAGGTGTGTTCACATGGTGCGACAAGTTTTATTCAAGCTGCATAGAGTATTCCACAGTGCAACAGAACAAGACATGGCTTCGAAGACGACAGTTGTATTGTTCTTCTTGTTGGGTAATGTACGTTTTTCCGCCGAAGACAACCCCGACACTTCTCGATTTTCCTTTTTTGAAACCTTGCAAAATAGGAAGCTCCTTGGATATGTTGCCAAACGGTTTGATTCACCCAGCTCGTTATCTTGCGGTCAGCAATGTCTGAGAAATACCTGGTGTACCTCCACCAACTTCAAGTTTTACTCCAAGGCGAAAGACGAAGGCACTTGTGAACTGAACAAGCATGACATGTCCATTAACGAAAAAAACAATTTCTCTGACGACGAAGGAACGACTTTCTCGCTGTTACTTAAGGTCATAATTAACATTATATTTTCTCTGTTTACCTTTAGGAGCATTCAATATTTATTTCTAAGAAGCAGTTGTTGGCAGTTAATTTTCTACAATCCCTCGGCCCTTTATACTTTGTTGGTGACGACTGCATAAGACAGGGAAATAAATTAAATACAAAGATACGACGAGACAGAAACTTACCAAATAGTGAAGGAACTAGGAAAAACGACACACTTAAACAGAAACAAAAATAATTAATATGCCACGCACTGCTATGAGGCGTGAAACATGACACATATGGGAAAGCGTAATTTACCTAAAGGGCCAAAATAATGGTGAATAAATGAATGAGGGAAAAACAAAAAAGAATGCGCGTAAATAAAGTTAGTCGTTTCTACCGTTTCATAGTGGATATCACAAGCATACAATAATTCCTATTTAAATTCACGACTCATACACAAGAGTGGGTGTGTAGCTCGAACTAGGATCCCGAGTATTTAATGCCGTCCGACAAAGTTACACAGAATAGTAAACAACTAGTCATCAGCTCTCGGGCACACCGACCTCTGGGGGTTAGAGGTAAAAAACCTTAATTACGTACGAGACAAAATTTAATATAAAACTAGGAAAGTTCGAGAGCTGAGATGCATACATTACAAATGTCAAACCTTAAATACACCATACAATAAAAGACTCAATTAACGCCATAGCGGCCCACGTGCTAACATAACAATAGGAAAATATTTACATTCTTTGTCACTGCCACTTACAGTTTAGTTCCGCGGAATATAAATACGTTAGTCTGCTCATCATATTTCAAAATCTTCTGATAAAAACTACTTTTCCTCTTCAAAAATATTTAATTAAAAAAAAGTTAAAAGCTATTCATGGAAAGTAGATCGCTATATTGATAAGCTCGGTTGCCATGACGACGCTGTTTCCTGAAAACGTGAAAAAAATTAATGTTACGCTCACTCCACGTACTGAAGATATCATGTTCTGAAACAAGAGATATTCTGGCTTGCTGACTGGCTCCCCCTGCTAACTATCACAATGGCCGTTTCTTATTAAGAGCTGAGGATAAAGTATCAACTCTTATGAGAGTGTTATTGTTATCTATATTCCTAGGGTTGTCAGATGACAGGTTGCCTCAATGGTGGTTCCTGTGTTCGCGACATAAAAAGGCATACCTTCTCGTGCGCTTGTCAACAACCTTGGATCGGGGAAAGATGTCACATGATCAGTCTCGGCGCATGCGGTGGGGGTGAATGGACGCTGGTTATGAAAATAAACGGCTCTCAGGTATAAATTTGTTAAACTGTAATGTTCTCAAATTTCACTGGCCACGGACAACTATTGTGTGGAGGCTTCATTTAGGAATATTAGTCGGAAGAGATGCCTAGGTTATACGACCATTAAAGTCTTTTAAGTCTGTTATCAAAACTCTCTCTTGTTTATTTACGCTAAATAGAAAACTTTTCACTACGATTCTAATCTCTGGAGCAACAATGAAACCTTCAATACCGACGGAGGAAAGACTAGCTTTGACTTCCAAGAGACCAAGTTAACGGCCTATTGGAACACATCTTTCACCAAGATCTGCCTCGGTATGAAGATCGGACAACATATTAACTTCATACTCATCAACCGGCAAGCTAATTCCCTCTACTCATTAATCGCCGATGGAAACCGTCGCACGACCTCGTTGGGCCGTGACACGTGGACAAAGCTGATTGGTTCACAGGCATCGTTACAGCCCAATTGCAACCGAGAGGGGTTTAATGTGAAGTGCGATGAATCAGGAAGACCGAAAGCTCGCATTGGAATCCTTGGAAACAACGAGAACGACTGCAACACTTGTGACTCCAGAATCGGGTTCGGCACAGGAGGTAAGCACGATGACGACAATACCTGCGGAAGCGAAGCTAAATATGGTAATATACATATCAAAGCGATGGGATACATTTTGGTACAATGAGATAAGAACAAGCAATGGAGATGTGCTTCAAGGTTGCTGCTGAGTTGTGTAGGGTGCAACCTTCCTGTGCATTGTATGACGCATGCAAGTAATCTTGTTCCTCAGGGACTTAGTTCCTTGTCTCAACACTCGGGGCACTGAACACTCAGCTCCGCATCCACTCGGACTGGGAACGAGATTAGTGTAATAGGCCTGTGCTCATTAGATAAATAATGCTTTCTTCTTTACAGCTAAGGCTCGCTATCGAAAGAAGTAAATTGTTACTTTTTCGAAAAAAGTATGTGGCGACTAACTGCTATTTTTAAATCTTCTTTCTATGAAATAAAGTTGGAAAAGTTCTCGGGCGATATGGGAAACCTTGAAAAACTCGAATTACTTGCTTGCTGGCAGGCTAACTGGAAGACGCACTACGGTACAATTACATTTATATCTACAACCTGACCGTGCGCATGTCCCGGAGGAATTTGCAGTGTTGACGTCTCATTAGGACGAGTTGACGTCAAGAAGCGCGCGATCGTTCATTCAACCGGCTATGTTTATTATTTATTTATTTATTTATTTATTTATTTATTTACTTATTTAACGATTTGCACACTAATTACAATGTACGGATAGTACGAATAACAAGACATTTTTTTTTCTACAAGATTCAACTACCTGCCCAGCCCTTTGGTACTAATAATTAAAAATAAGAAAGAAAAAAAAAAAACCCTTCCCCGATCCATCAACCAATACTAAATAAGTTAACTGATTAACTTTTAATTAGCTAGTGCATGCACCATATAACTTTACTCTTCTACATTTGGGGCAAATAATCTTAAATGAACGAACGTTGCCCCCATCGAAAACATTCTAAAAACGCTTAAAAGATTATGATTTAAGTTGGCACTTGGATGAACCTAAGGATTCAGCCAACTTGATATCATCAGGGATACTATTCCACATGATACAAATTCTACTAAAGAAATTCACCGAATCGAAATATGGCGTCCAATTTGAATTACCATTGCTTTGGACTTACTAGCCTCGTCTTGACGTGGAAACACAAAATGATTATCACATGTGTGAGAGGCATGCATAGTCTCGAAAACACGAGATACGATTTTTATTTGTCCTGAGATAAAGCTTAATTAACCTGTGATTTGGAGTTAGAGTCCACGGTAGGGGGAGGGGGCGGGAAGGGGTATTCCCCTATCCTCACCCCCCTCAATATTTTTTCACAGTCGCTGACCCCAAATGGCTCAAATTTCTTTCTCTCCGCAGCCCTCCGCTTCCGTTAAACTCAATGATGATCGCCGTAATTCTCGACAGGAAAATACTGAGCACACTCCCGCCAAAATTACTCGTGCTCTTTAGGCTACAATTTGGAGTTTAAAGACAGTGTCCGCTGAAATTTTCCTGCTCGCTAGATCCTTGAGTTCTACCATATATTTTTGTCTAGTAATGTCGTCTGTTAAATTTCTTATCGATACCCACCAGTCTATTTGAAGAAAGTTTTTTTTCTTTTTCATTTCCAATAAGACATTTGATCAAGAAAGCAGTAGCATCTCCTTTAACATATGCAAACCTTTTCATTGGAATTTTGTAGTTTTTTGTCCGATAAGGAGTCGAAGAGTTGGATTACCTTTTTTAATTACCGGACTTGCTAATTCGCTGTCAGCCAATTCATCACTTTCAAAGCGAAATATATTCATGACATACGACTGCTAGAGCATAATTAGCTATAGAGGCTTTCAAACTGAATGAAAAAACTGGAGATTCAGTGAATCGCCAGGATACAATTTCTCCCAGAGCGTCAACATTTTTGTTGATATTTTTGTTAAAGTAGTGGGGCAATAGCGCTGTGCGCTGTTACTATTTATAGACCCGAAACTCAGACGAAAAAATTGAAATTAACATTGATCATCTCTTCACTTTTGTCTCCCTTTTTTCATTAAAATGATAACAAATGTCAAAAGTCTGACAAAAATCGCATTTGTGCGCGGCGCTATTAGTTATTGCAAAAAGATACAGGTGTGTTCACATGGTGCGACAAGTTTTATTCAAGCTGCATAGACTATTCCATATGCAACAGAACAAGACATGGCTTCGAAGACGACAGTTGTATTGTTCTTCTTGTTGGGTAATGTACGTTTTTCCGCCGAAGACAACCCCGAAACTTCTCGTTTTTCCTCTTTTGAAACCTTGCAAAATAGGAAGCTCCTTGGATATGTTGCCAAACGGTTTGATTCACCAAGTTTGTTATCTTGCGGTCAGCAATGTCTGAGAAATACCTGGTGTACTTCCACCAACTTCAAGTTTTCCTCCAAGTGGAAAGACGAAGGCACTTGTGAACTGAACAAGCATGACATGTCCATTAACGAAAACAACAATTTCTCTGACGACGAAGGAACGACTTTCTCGCTGTTACTTAATGTAAGAATTAACATTATATTTTCTCTGATTATCTTAAGGAGCATTCAATGTTTATTTCTAATAAGCAGTTGTTGACAGTTAATTTTCTAAAATCCTCGGCCCTTTATACTTTGTTGGTGACGACTGAATAAGACAGAGAAATAAATTAAATACAATGATACGACGAGACAGAAACTTACCAAACAGTGAGGGAACTAGGTAAAACGACACACTTAAACAGAAACAAAAATAATTAATAAGCCACGCACTGCTATGAGGGCGTAAAACTTGACACATATGGGAAAGCGTAATTTACCTAGAGGGCCAAAATAATGGTGAATAAATGAATGAGGGAAAAACAAAAAAGAATGCGCGTAAATTAAGTTAGTCGTTTCTACCGTTTCATAGTGGATATCACAAGCATACAATAATTCCTATTTAAATTCACGACTCATACACAATAGTGGGTGTACAGCTCGAACTAGGATCGCGAGTATTTAATGCCGTCCGACAAAGTTACACAGAGTAGTAAACAACTAGTCATCGCCTGTCGGGCTAAAACGTTCAGTGTGCCGCCGCCTGATACGAAAACCCAAAAACCCAATGGGAAAAATGGGAACGTATTCCCCATCCCAAACTGCAGGCGCACCGACCTCTGGGGGTTAGAGGTAAAACAGCTTCATTACATGCAAGATAAAATTTAACATAAAACTAGGAAAGTTCGAGAGCTGAGATGAATACATTACAAATGTCAAACCTTAAATACACCATACAATAAAAGACTCAATAAACGCCATAGCGGCCCACGTGCTGACATACCAATAGGAAAATATTTACATTCTTTGTCGCACCAACTTACAGTTTAGTTCCGCCAAATGTAAATACATTAATCTGCTCATCATATTTCAAAATCTTTTGATAAAAACTACTTTTCCTTTTCAAAAATATTTAAATCAAAAAAAAAAATTAAAAACTAGTCATGGAAAGTAGATCGCTAAATTGATAAGCTCGGTTTCCATGACGACGCTATTTCCTTCATACGTGGAAAAATTAATGTTACGTTCACTGCACGTACTGAAGATATCATGTTCCGAAACAAGAGATATTCTGGCTTGCTGGCTGGCTCCCCCTGCTAACTATCACAATGGCCGTTTGTTATTAAGAGCTGAGGATAAAGTGTCAACTCTTAGGAGAGTGTTATTGTTCTCTATATTCCCCAGGGTTGTCAGATGACTGTTTGCCTCAATGGTGGTTCCTGTGTTCGCGACATAAAAAAGCAAACCTTCTCATGTTCTTGCAAAAATCCTTGGACTGGTGAAAGATGTGAAAATAAAATGGGTAATTATGACGTTAACCACAAAGAAAGGCAAAAGTTTATGAGTTCCACTTTTCATCTTTTCCCAATGTGCCATTCAATAACCTCATCCACCTCAAAAGATTTTCAAGTGAATAGTAAGCCGGTAGACAGTGAAAGCATCACCCTCTGTGAACAGAGATATGGAAAAAATGAACTTAGCTCATAATGGCACCTAATACATATTCACCTTTCAGCCCCTAATTATAAGAGTGACAAGCAACTAATTTCTCCTCGTAGTATCCTTGCTGAATTAAGCAAAAAACCCATGGGAATTTAGGAAGTAAGCATCAACTAAAGAATACTTTGATTGTCAAACAAATTCTCCTTGTCAGTGCTTTTGGAAATGTATAAAGAACAGTATGGAGAAGATGCATATTGACCTTACGCTGTAAAGGGTTAAAGATGCTGAGGTATAACTGTGAGAATTTTGTCTTTGAGTCACGTAATGAATTCTAAGTATTTCGTTTCCCTTCATCTTCCAGGGAGCTCCACGTTCCAGGAAATTTATCATAATAAATTGTAAATTACTGGTAGAACATTTTCCAATACTCTTAGTTACAGTCAGTACTGGCTTCTTCCAGCATCAAATGATAAAGTCCTGCTGGTCAGTCTCGGTAAAAAGTTCCTGTAATTACTATGAAAATCGACCTTTACATTCCAAAGACGTAGAAGTATTTTTGGCGACTTCAATTCTTAAGGAAGACACAGTAATTCACACTTCCAACCTGTTTTTTCGTGAGAATAATTCAAATTGAAAGCTTTAAAAATGATAACACGAGAAACCCACTCTGTGACTAAAGCCTCAACAAGTCAAAAAACAATTATAATTTTAAAGCCTCTTTATAAAAAATAAAAAAGCGAGGCAAACGTTCCAACAGTTTTGTACTTTTAGTCATAAAACCACAACCCTTATGATATACCTCTCACCTATTTCCTTATGGCAGTTCTTTCGAAATGTCTGTACTGTCGTCATTTCTTCTAAGGCTAATGGGAATAAGGCCTATTCATTACAAATAAGTTCTGACAAGGTTCCCGTGTACTGTAACATGACAAGTCTTGGCGCATACGGGGGATCTGGATGGACGCTGGTTATGAAGATGAATGGCTCCTTAGTATGTACTTATTTTGGTTCACCAATTATGGCTCTTAGGTCTTTTACAAGACGTCCACTTAAAACAGTGAACTGCTTTAACGATATCCTATTGCTTAAGCAACAATGTTTTGGCATTCCAAGATCTCTTTCCTCAGTTTATTTACTAATATTTCATAAGCACTTTTAATTATCGTTAAGCATAAAAACAAACAGAAGCCACAATTTTCTTGCAGTCATATGCTTGTCATTGGCCTGGGTCAAAATATATTATAGGTCTTTTCAGTCTTTTCAGTCTTTTCTACGCTGACTAGAGAACTTTTCATTACGATTCTAATCTCTGGAACAACAATCAAACCTTCAATATCGACGGAGGAAAGACTGGATTTGACTCACAAGAGACCAAGTTACCGACCTACTGGAACACATCTTTCACCAATATCTTGCCTCGGTATGAAGATCGAACAACATATTAACTTCATACTCTTCAACCAGAACGCTAATTCCCCCTACTCATTAATGATGTACCGTCAGTGCATCATTATAGCTGGTTTCAACTTATAACAAGGAGGGGAGGATTTTGGGAGTATACACATGTGGTGAGGCGAATTGGTAATTTCTCGATTTTCTTTCACATTTCGTATGCTTTTGAGACTTATCAATTTACGCGTATTGTTTTCTCGCTTTCATTTATTCATTTAATCACCATTATTCTCGCGTTTCAGGTAAATACACCGTTCCCAAACTGCCATATTCAGTTTATTTGGGTTCTGTTTAAACCCTTTCCGTGTAAGCGTGTTGTTTTTCCTAGATTTAAATAAATAATAAATAAATAAATAAATGATTTAACAATGGACATCCACTGGGTGGCTATTCTTGTCCACTGTTCCAGATCGAATTGGAATTTGGAATGTTGGTTTTTGCGGAGGGAGGAAAACCGGAGGACCCGGAGAAAAACCCTCGGAGCAAGGACGAGAACCAACAACAAACTCAACCCACATGAGACGCCAGGTCCGGGAATCGAGGCCGGGCCACAGTGGTAGGAGACGAGTGCTCTCACCACTGCGCCATCCCTGCTCCCCTCAGTATGTAAATTAAAATAATTTGCCGCCGCGGTTTCGGTTCGCAGACGACGCAAATTCTGGTGATTTCACGTTGTTGTTTTGCGAAGGACGGCTAAGAAATGTACAAAGTTTTAAAACGCACGTGCTGGGCTATTGTTCTGCCAGTTAGATCTATTGTTTTTCCACGTTCTCGTTGCCGTCGCCGTCGTGGTTTGCTTAAATTCACTACTATTAGGGGGAGGGTGTTGGGGGTGGGAAGAGTCTAAAGAATATTACAGAGCTTAAGGGGATAATTTTTCGTTACACAGAAGACTTATAACTCCTCCCCCCCTCGACGGTAGATGGTGACCGTTCCATAAATAAAAATTTAATTGAAGCAGTTTGTTTTTATAAGGAGTCTTCGAATTCTGTATAAACTGACCTAATTATTCATATCTTGAGGTAGAATAAATATATGAAGTTCATATATTTTGAACTGCAGTATTAGATACGTATGATGCACGATCCTCGCAGTAAATAGCGCTATTTATGCCATAGCGAAAATCAGACCTGAAAAAAATCAGGCCAGTACGGGACTCGAACCACTGACCTCTGCGATACTAGTGCAGCGCTCTACCAATTCAAAATATATGAACTTCATATATTTATTCTATCTCATTTATCACTTTCACGGGTTTATTACGAATCAACTTAACGGCCTGCTCCCAGTTGGCTTGTTAGCTCAATTGGTAGAGCGCTGTACTAGTATCGCAGAGGTCAGTGGTTCGAGTCCTGTACTGGCCTGATTTTTTTCAGGTCTGATTTTCGCTATTGCATAAATAGCGCTATTTACTGCGAGGATCGTGCATCATACGTATCTAATACCGCAGTTCAAAATATATGAACCTCATATATTTATTCTATCTCATTTATCACTTTCACGGGTTTATTACGAATCAACTTAACGGCCTGCTCCCAGTTGGCTTGTTAGCTCAATTGGTAGAGCGCTGCACTAGTATCGCAGAGGTCAGTGGTTCGAGTCCCGTACTGGCCTGAATTTTTTTTTTTTTTTTTTTTTTTTTTTCAGGTCTGATTTTCGCTATTGCATAAATAGCGCTATTTACTGCGAGGATCGAGCATCACACGTATTCACATCTTGTGAATTTTTTTTCTTTTTTTTTTTTAGCTGTTAATTTATCTTTAATTTGTATGTTAGGTTAGAATCTGTATAATTAAATTTGAGTAAATAAATAGAAAATTAATAAAATTAGAAGAGAACATATGATGTTGATTCTAACCCTATGTAACAGCGAGAAAGTCGTTCCTTTGTCGTCAGAAAAATTGTTGTTTTCGTCAACGATGGACATCTCGTGCTTGTTCAGTTCACAAGTTCCTTCGTCTTTCCTCTTTGTGGAAAATTTAAAGTTGGTGGAAGTACACCAGGTGTTTCCGAGACATTGCTGACCGCATGATAACAAACTGCGTGAATCAAACCGTCTAGCAACATATCCTTTCAGCCTCTTATTTTCAAAAAAGGAAAAACGAGCCGAAAATTTGGCGTTGTCTTCGGCGGAAAAACGTGCATTACCCCACAGGAATAACAATACAACTGTCGCCTTCGAAGCCATATCTTGTTCTGTTGCACTATGTAATAATCTTTGCAGCTTGTTATAAGACTTCCTTTACTTCTTAACTAGACTAAAAGTTCTCAAACTCATTTCTGGAGTAGCCTTCGGCGAAAAGACGAGCCGTAGCTCCCATCAACATCAACAACACAGCTGCAGCTGTTTTCTGCGTAGCCATGACTGCTTGTTAGACGAAACAATCTATTGAAGGTATATCATGCATGGATTATATCCCGCCTGTCTTAATTTCATTTAAACTAATTGTTGGGTCTGAACGAAGTTTCCCTGACAGGCTGTCTTCAGGTCTTTGTTCGTTGATGTTAGGTCAGCCTTTCTAAATCGAATTATTTTGCTGGGGGAGAATTCAGCAGGAAGTGAAATAAATGCTTTTTAGAAGACTTTCGCGTAGCTAGACAAACAGATAGTTCATGCGAAAGCGAATTAAAAAAACAGAATTAAATATATTTTATACCTGATCACTCGTTATAAATTTTAGAAAAGTTTGAAAGAAACCACAACAGCTGAACTCGTTGAAAAATAAATTTCAGACGTGACCAAGGAAGTAGGGTAATCCATATGATAACAAACAATTATTGGATGAGGTTTTTGTGATATCCGGTATAATCAAGGTCGAGGTAAGTGTTATCAGCCGAAGCCGAAGGCTGAGGTTGATAACAAACAGAACTAACGTTGAGAGTTGATCACGGAAGGTTCTGTCCGGATCCTAGAAAAGGGTTCAGCGGTCATGACGTGCCGAATAGATCCATTCGTGTAATCCTTTCACAAAGATGCGCTGACAAGAACTGCTTACTAATAAATACTGGGCGTGGAAGTGAATATTTTACCTAACAAGATCCTCCGAACATCCATGGCTACAAGGGATTGTCGGGTTGTTGGCCTCCCCTAAGATCGTGTTGTTCATTAACGAGGTCAGAGAATGTAATTTCGGGAAAGTTCCAATTCCACCCTCTTGTACATTTTCGCGGTTCCATTACTCGATCGAGACATCTAACGCGATCAAATCGTGATCCCGAGTCGCATCAGGAGAAAACTTACCCAGACATTCATTGAAGCTCCATAGATGGTTATTTTTGGGTTGAATCCAGTGGCAATCCAATAATCTGACAATCAATCGGCAACAAAAGCTAGATGTAAACAAGCAAGTTCGTGTTGGTGCATCAGCTGATCAGTAGGGGAGTCGCACGGGACTGTGGGAATCAGCTGATCAGTATGGGAATGAAGTGAAGTGAAGTGAAACTTTATTTAAGGAGGAAACCACATCACCCTTGTAGTGTATGCCGGGATATATGAAAGACTATTATAGGATAGGAACGAGAAGAAGAGAGTATGGAGTCGGAGATCTAGAGTTAAGGACCGCCGTGTAATCCGGTTTAATCCGTTGTTTAGATACGCATATTAAACTCTACAACCCTAGGGTGTTTTTCATGAGGGACCTCCATATAAAAATAAGTTAATTACAACAATAATTGTAAAATATTCGAAGTACAAGAGCGAAATACATTAAAAGAATAGAATTAAGATAGATGAAATAAATTAATGAAAACTGAATATTATATTAATGGACAAAGAGAAGGGATAAAATATGTTAATTACAACAATAATTGTAAAATATTCGAAGAACAAGAACTGAATACATTAAAAAAGAGTAGAATTAAGATAGATGAAATAAATTAATGAAAACTGAGTATTATATTAATGGACAAAAAGAAGGGAGTGAAGGGACTGTGGGAATTAGAACCGGTGGAACGGCCTGTTACACTAGAGACTCTTGAGAACAAGACTATCGGAGTTGGTATCCTTGCTGTCTTTAGATCGCATTAATGTATAAGTTAATTTACCTCTAACTATGTTAGATTTTACCCTCTGAAATAATCTAATGCTGCACGTGAACTGATCAGAAAGGATTCGCTGATTTAGAGTTTGATCCGAAGTGAGTTACAATTTAGCTTACCATGCTAAATGGAATTAAGCTGTGGGGGAAAAATCATTGCTTTTACCACGTTGTGATAAAATTATGATCTAATATATGATCAGTTCATCTTTATGATAGTCCTCTATAACCTCGATCCTGATGACCAGATGTTAACTTGCTGCTGAATCAGTCTGTAAAGGGAATGCGGGGTAAGCATGGGAATCCTCTGGCCACAGCATACCTTGCAGGATTGTTCACGTCAACCTGCAAGCTGCTGTCCCATAGAATAAAGCCAATATTTGTATTGGATAGTGCAGCTCCAGAGCTCAAGGACAAGACTCTGGTGATAAAGCAGTAAACAATGGATCATGCAAATCAGTTGTCAAATGTAAACCACTTTTATAATGGTGCATGTGTCTAATACCTTGAAACAATAATTCTTATGGAAAACAACTATAGTAATGGCTTTACGAGACAAGTAGTAACCAAGTGAAATAGCTTGAGTAACTTGACATATATCAGGGCTGTGATGTAGCAGCACCCACTGGCCCCTGGCACCTTACTTTTGCTCTCGGGCGACTCAGAAATCTTAGTTTTTTCGTGAAAAGCATATGCCGGGGACCACGGATTTCACAGTTTCAGAGTACTGGGCTCCCTTCAATACTTCTTAGAGCACAGCCTTGTGCATATAATGGTAATCGAACTAAGTGGAGTGTAGTTTGGTATGAAATCATATGCATGAATTCAAATCAAATGAGTATGCAATGGAAGTTGGATTTGAAATTTCAGGTATAATTTCAGAACAAAATTGCACAACATGAAGTTCAATTATCACTTAATATTCAATCCATTTGAAATTTCCATATTCAGTTGCTGGAACACAGACTTTTTTAGTCTGAACAAATTTTTCTCATTTTCTTGCAATTTGATAGGTTACCTTAAACAAGTTTCAAAATCTGATTGGTTGTTGTGTTATATGAAGCTTTCTCATTGGCTGGAGAAAATATGGGATTTAGAGTAAAAAATTGATGTGATTCATGAATAAATTGTGCCAATAAGAGCCATTTCAAAATGGATAATGAAGGTGCTAACTCCCAAGATCAGATTCATAATTTTCCATTTTTCATATATTTCTTCATAGCTGCTAAGAATTCCCTTGTGAAATTTTTGGAGGAAATTTTCTGTTTTTCCCAAGTAACATTCTTGTTTGCTAATGAGGTATCAGTGTTGCAGGAAGACTAAAAAACCTGTGGGAGTCTTCACATAAAAAATTTCGCTTGATATTGTCAGTGAATGAAATGAATTTTGTTAATCATCAAATCAATAAGTTATGATACTAATATTAATGTATTTTATATTTTCTTTACTAGGCTGCAAGGAAAAATCAGAGGTTTAAGGCTGTCCATAAATCTAAGAATGTTGCAGAGAAAATGTGCAAAAGTAAATTGCGTCTTGAAAATATTAAAAACTCTATTAAACAGGAGAGGTATGTATATTTGTATAATTGTAGAAAAGGTGTAATATTAATTTTAATGTAAGTGTTTTAGATTTATAAAAGTTTTTGATTTGGCAGAAGTGAGCTTTGTTTGGTGGTTAACTCCATGAAATACAAAACAAATCACGAGATGTTGGATTAATTTGGCCAAGAACTTGTTTCAAAACCAGCCTAAAAAACAGTTAACATTTGATATAAAACTATATCAATTATATCAATTACAATTTTGAAATTTCAGAATTTGATCATCAAGAAAATGAATTTATCCTTTCCAAGGTCACATTTCCCTCTGTCAATATTTTTTATTTTACATTATGTCCTCTTTCACTGGCAGCCCAAATCAGGCAAATAATTCCTTTCTATAGTTGGTCTGAAGTTAAACCTTACATAACTCCCAAGACGTAATTGTTAATTCTCCCTCCAGATGCTACACATTTCCTTGTAAGTTAATTATAACAATTTGGTGTTAAATCAAGATAACAAGTTCTACCAGATAATTTTCTAATATTCTCATAACTTGTTTGCCAGATTATGTATGGATATTACTAGTATTGGGAGAGATGCACGTGAAGTGTGGACGTCTTGTATTCTGCAGCATACACCTTTTATTGATATCTAACAGGCTATACCAGCAACTAAACTACAACATACATCTAGTTACAAGCTTGGCTTTTATAGGTACGGTTGAGAATGTAGAACGTTCCTTAACATTAAAATAGATTCTATTTGTATATTTATTCAGGGATGACTCAGCATGACACAGCTTCTTCTAGAACATTCTCGAGGGTTACACTACAACATGTTAAGCTTTTTGATCACCATTGGGGTAAAGGATGACAAAATATATGTGCTTAACACTTTTAGCAAAAGGTGGATGACATACGTGCACAACAGGAGTCTCTTGCAGCGGAATTTTCCAGACAGAATCGCCAGGCAGCTACAGTGATCCCTCATATGTACATCGTGTACATCAATTGTCAGGTACATTGTCATACTAGATATTTTCAAAGTTCTATATTGGTTTGGTTGTAGCATTTTTTGAATTATTTTTCCTGATAAAAAAAAGGTGAATTAAAGCCTCATTAACATCTCCGTATACCTTTTCTTACGTAACAATGTCGTTGTGCTCATCATCTTTTCTCTTATTCTGTTCTCACCACTTTCTCCTCTTCCCTTTTCTCTTTCTTTCGTTCTTTCTTTCTCTCTCTTTCCTCTTCTCATTCACTTTTTCTTTTAGGTTATCCTCTATGCAGTTCTCTCGTCCTCCTTTTCTCTCTTCATGCCTCTCAAGTTAATCCTGTCCTTCCTTTACATCCCCCTTCTCCTGTTTCTTTCCTAGCCATCTTTTCATTCTTCGGTTCCATGCCGTTTCTACTCCTTTTTCGTTTTCCCCCTTTTGTACTTCGTCCATTTTCTCTTTCAATTGAGAGATTGTGGAAATATTTGCATATGCAGTAGCTCTGTTCTCCATCAGAATGGGCAATGCAGAGTCGAATGTTCACGAATGTAGAGTGAAAAAATTTTCAGGCCGCGTTAAAACGAATGTTGTCAGTGGTAATTTCAAAAGCGTGAATCATTAGAGAGATAAAACATTTCACGGGCGGGTTGGATATATCAAATAACGGGTCATTTTATTCAGAGACTTAAATTTCACTCCCATTGTCTGCTACATGCAAGTTCTCTTTCTGAAATAAGATGGCAGCTGGTCATCTTCTCTTTCATAGCTACCTTAGTCAATCGTACTGTTCCTGAATACAAGAGACAGATTGTCTTTCAAAGAGCTAGTGCAATATCGGGTGCCAAGTAATCTTCATTTGACACTGTAGGCAGTACTGTTTACATTTTTTTTTCTCTTTCCTTCAGGAACTACTCCAGATGTTTGGTGTTCCCTATCTGATAAGTCCTAAGGAGGCGGAGGCCCAGTGCGCCGCATTTGAACTTGCTAGTAAAACAGAGGGATCTATTACAGAGGATAGAGATATTTTCCTCTTTGGCAGTAAACGAGTGTACAGAAACACCTTTAACACTAAAGACGCTAGGGAATACACAAGTGATGCAGTGAAGATAGAGCTGCCTTACTTGGGAGTTTGGAGATTCCTTTGTATTTATTTTTCATGGGAATCCGGCTTGTTTGAAACATTTATAGCAAGCAGGTTGCCGGAAATTAATATTGGCGATGGAACGCCTTTCAATTAATTGTCGCACTTTCTTCTTTTCTCTTCTCTTCATGCTTCCTCTCTTTTCGCTCATCAGTTCTAGACCGTTCAAGCCTCATCTGCCTCGTCTTCATCACCAGCAGTGACTACACCGATGGCTTAAAAGGTTAGAAGCACATCGCAAGGTATAGATTGTATTATGGACAAATTATCGATGAATTGCGTCGAATCGAACCGTAAAAAAATCATGTAGTTAGAGAAATACTGAATTAAACGTAGACATATATAAGCTTTGGCTACGATGACAAGCTTAGTTTACCCTCCCTAAGTATCTTGAGTGTTTACCATTACGGATAATGATTCTCGATTTACGAAATGAGAAGTCAACTCAACTCAAATCATCGTAGAAGTTATAAGCAGAATTTTATACTCACAGACTTTATGAAATACAATAGAGGGGCTTATTCATACAGTTCAAGGTAAAGTCAACACTGCGCGGCATAGACGTGAAAATTCATTGTTTCTCCTATGCTGTAATTTCTACTATCCACAATGATCGGGGTACTGGATTTTGAACCCACAATGAAGATTTTCGTCAAAGCTGTTCATATAAATCATCTTATTTGATCACTCATCACGTAATTTTTGGACGTGATTTCATCCAGGTTATGTTAATTTTTTGTTTGTAGGTTTCTAATGGCGTTTAATCTGCGCTTTTTATTTAGATCCTGGCATGAAGAAGCCCAAAAGGGTCCTGGATATCCCCACGAAGGCAGACTTAGGAAGCGTCTTGTAAGGAGTTAATTAAACCAGCACGCACTTAGTGTGAAAGCCTGGAAAGAATTAGAAAGAAAAATTAGGGAAAGTAACTAACGCAACGTGGTCAAGTATCGTGCCCGTGAATATTCTGTGTGGCTAACTTAGAACTAAAATACATCTTTCATGTTTTATTCTCCTTTAATTGGAGAAACTGTTCATCCATTTAAGCTAAAAAGCAGTCTCTGTCGAGATAATGTCGTGTATCACATGCTTTGCATTGTATGAAAAAACGAACAGGAGACAAACCTAAAACTCAGCAATTCGATTCTATAGAAAGCCTAGTATGTGCATTAGTTGCTACCGAAGATAAAGTCGACTTACCGGCCAGAAGGCCCATCTTGTTGGTATTTATTCCCATGGGTTTCAGTAAAGTTTATCGACTGAGAGTTTTGCTACTTCCCTCTGGACTATATGTCTGGGTATCACAGTTAATTGTTCATCATGTCGTCAGATTTCAGTGACAGTTTGCCATTTATACTACAGGATGGAGAGAGGCTCCGTGGGAATAAAGTGTCTTCCTATGAGCACAACACAGTGACGATACCAGGGCTATAGAATACCAAAGATCTCCATCCACAGTTCAGTTCAGTGCTCAAACCGGTTGGTCACCTCGTCTCCCGTAGTTTTTGCCCTTGTATCACTATGTTTATGGACAAAGACAAAATGGGTCTACAATTGTTTCTTTCTCTCTTTTGTTTTGCAGAGGGGTTTTGTGCTGCCCTGTGACTTTTCTTCAGAAGCAGTTTATGGCGCTTATATCAATCGAGCGGTCGAGCCACAAACACGGGATTTTGAATGGAAACATCCAGACCTGGAGTCTCTCAAATCATATCCTTTCCAAGTTAGCCTCATCAGTATGTTTGTATCTTTAAAGCCTTATTTGAATCAGAAACATTCCATGTAATACGCTCCTTAAGGACAACATTTAATAATAATAATAATAATAATAATAATAATAATTATTATTATTATCATAATTATATAAGAGAAAAATCGAGTTTCCAGATGGGATTTCAACCCACGACCCTCCGTGATCTAGACGGATGCTGTAACCACTGAGCTACAGGAGACTCTATGGTGAGCAAGGGTCAATTAGTGAGTATTGACTGGAACTGCATCACACGGCTACACAGCCAAACATCAGCTAGCGCATAGAAGCTCACTAACAGCATCATGCTGTCTCATTGTCATGCTGTTTTACTTCCAGACTCAACCGAAGATCGATCAGTGTTTCAACCAAGTAACGGTTTACTGTGACAAAAAAAAAGTGAAAAGCAAACGACTTCAGCGAGTATTAAGACCACCTGGTAATCAGTTATTGAGTAGAAAAGGGGACGAGAAAGACACGGACAAAAACATGAAAAATCGAAAACTGAAAGCTGATGAAATACGTCATAAAACGACTAATGAAAAGCAGTTTAAAGACAAAAAGAGGCCATATTCAACAGAACTGAAAAGAAATGAAGTAAAAAAAGAAGTTGGTGTTAGTCAACCGAAGCTTCCAAAGAAGTTCATTTGCAAGAGAGAACATTTCTCTCTTATATTTAACAATTATTCCACAAGCGCGTTGGATATGAGATGATAGATAGCCAACGAGGCGCGTAGCGCCGAGTTGGCTATCAATCATCTCATATCCAACAAGCGCGAGTGGAATAATTGTTTTATTAAAAAAACGCCCCCAAGATATTAGACAAATCTTCTCGACTTTATTTTGTAAGAAGAAACCGGATGTTACAATGTACAGATATTAGATTATGGTATATTGGCTCATATACCATAATCTAATATCTGTACATTGGAACATCTGGTTTCTTCTTACAAAATAAAGTCGAGAAGATTTGTCTAATATCCTGGGGCGTTTTTTTTTAAAAAAAAAACAATTATTCCACCCGCGCTTGTTGGATATGAAATGATTATAGCCAACTCGGCGCTACGCGCCTCGTTGGCTATCTGTCATCTCATATCCAACGCGCGCTCGTGGAATAATTGTTAAATATCAAGCACATACTAGATAAAAGGCTGTTTGTTTTTATGTATTTTATTTTTCCTCCACTCCAGTATTTTGATACATATGTATAATAATTGCCAATAATAAAGATAA